>NW_028254560.1:0-600000 GCF_964263255.1 Lissotriton vulgaris
CTCGAGCCCATGGCTAGCATGATAGACTATGAACAGATACTGGGCTGATCAAGTACTGGCCTAGGTTCGAAGCCCCAAGTGCATTTTCAAGGCAAATACTAAGGACCTTTGTGTCTCTTTCAAAAACATTGGGTAAATGTATTGATGTATTTTCTAATATCTGCTAGACAGAAGAACAGATGTGAGTATGTTATTTTTTTCTCTCAGTTAGAGACAACACCTGAAATGCAATTTTAGACATCATTACTGTTCTCTCCTAGCCTACAAGTAAGAATGCGGATTATGATAAATTGGATTACTGAACTCATGCCATCTACTAGTATGTGGAAAACGAAATTACTTAGGGGCACATGCATCAACATAAGGAATTGCAATTCCTTAACAGTGATTTTTAAGAAATCGCTATTTAAGAATCGCAATTCCTTATGCATGTAGGAATCATTAATAAAAATTGCGATTCCTACATATTCCTTAATTGTGAATTGAAAATTGTGATTCACAATTAAGGAATGGCTTCCTATTAATTTCCATGGGCCTAGAAGCCCATAGAAATTAATGTGAATTACTTGCGCAATTTGTGAGTACCAAAAAGGTACTCGCAAATTGCGCATGTAATTTCACGGTTGTAAGGGTGCCAAAGGACACCCTGATGCACCCCTAATATTGCCATTTGATCACATGTTACACACACACATGCCCCCATGGAACTTTAAGTTGATGGTAATTTGCGATCCTTAATTGTGAAATCCCAATTTAAAATTGCATCATGCATTCCATTTAAGGAATCACAATTTGCGATTCCCTAAATGCATTCGCAATTTAAGAAATAGCAAATTTTGCGATTACTTAAATTGCAAATTTGCATTTGAGTTGATGCATCCCATGCAAAAATACTGGTCGCAAATGGGCAGATTCGCCTTTGTGACTGGTATTTAGAATGATGCATGTGCCCCTTAGAGTAATTAATTTGGATACGCAGGCAATGGTAGACAATTCCTCCTTCATGGCCTAAGTGGAACATTTTAATTTCGTAGAGCAAATTTATACAAAACTATTGTGACCATCTTGGTTTCGGAAGAGAATAAGTAAATTGTGGAATGGTTGTGAATGAAAATAAGAAACACATGTGGATCGGTATTGTTTTTTCCTGCATAAGCAGGCACATGCATCAAAGGAAAAACCGGTCACAAACGGGCAGATTCTCAGATCTGCCCCTTTGCTACCGGTATTTTTGCATTTCGGATGCATCATCCCAAATGCAAAAATCTCAATTTAAGGAATCTCTAAATTGTGATTACTTAAATTGCGATTGCATTTAAGGAATCCCAAATTGAGATTCCTTAAATGCAATGCATTAAAGTAAAAAAAAATGTGATTTCGCTAATAGGGGACGCAAATTACCATGAAGTTGAACTTCATGGTAATTTGCAAAAACTTTGAAAAGTGCACTTTTGTGCATTTTTCAAAGTTTCATGTTGCACACACACACACATGCCCTTGGGGCATGTGTGTGTGCAACATATGTGCACAGATCAATTTCAGGGGAGCAACAGGGTGTCATTTTGACACCCTTGCACATTTGAAATTGCATGAGCAATTTGCGAGTACCTACTGGTACTCGCAAATTGTTTATGCAATCTCCAATTCATTCCTATGGGTCTGGAGACCCATAGGAATGAATGGGAAGGCATTCCTTAATTGCGACTCGCATAACTACATGCATAGGCTTTTGTGATTCCTTAATTGCAATTCCTTAATAATCGCAATTAAGGAATCGCAAAACCCTACGTTGATGCATGTGCCAGAAGGTCTATTAAATACCACCACAACGACGACCATTTAACCTTAAAATCCGATTTAAAAAGGTAGATCTCTCCCAAATATTAAAGATTGCTTATCACTGATGCAGGCGGGGCAGGACTATATTACCTGAGGGGTCGAATGACAAGGAATGGCTCAAAGGAACGGGCCAGTGTGCACATGGTTAGTATTACCTTAAAATGAAAACGGTACAAGCCAACTTTAAAAAAAGAAAGAACACTTTTATATTTAAGACATCATATTCAAAGCTGCGCACAGAATACAAATCAATTCTGAAAAACAATGTGATACACATAATTAATTTGCGCTGAGAACAAAACAAAGTGCATTTTCTTACCAGACACAGGTATTTTTTCTTTGTGTGACTGTTCAGTTGACTGCAAAATATAAAACAGGTTCTTTCAAAGTGCAATTCGAAGGCCAGCATTATAAAAACTGATACAAGTTGGGCTATCTAATGCATTTTTCACAGGATCAAAAATTAACTTTTCTGCTTTTTACTTCATCAACCATTAAAAAAATCACATTCAGCAAATGCCATTTAAGACGGAAAATTGCATTTTCCCCAATAGGTGTTCTACCTACATTTAAAAAATAACCCCTTCAAGTTCTGAATATTTCTTTCCTTGACTCACCTACGGTTCATTCTATTTCTATAACGCAGCTCATTCGTTCTCCCTGGGTATCACTTGCTTCTCTACAAACTACAAAATCTGAGAGCCTTATCCCTTGAGGCACTCTTGCACAGCCAGGAAGTTGCTTTCTTGACGCTCTGGTGGAGCAATGTGCCCCAGCATATTTACATAATCACGTAAAGCCACTTTACGTGGTTTTTCATGGCCTTGTAAATATGTGCCCCTTTCACACAGAACACTGTGTGAAAGGGGCATTCTATGGGTGTCCCACGCAAAACCCATGGAATCTGAAGTATTCACATATTTACAAGGCATCGTAAACCTGGGAATGTGTCGGAATCTTACACCACCCCGGAGAAATAAGAAGAAATGTTTTCATATCTCCTTGTTTTTTTCCTTTCTCTATATGTGCTTCATTCTGCAACGCACACAGAAAGAGGAAATCACCTGCATTGATTGATTTTGTGAAGGAAGATGTCCCTTCCAGCACAAAATCAGTCAGCCCCGCTACACAGGCACCCTTTCTCTATGGCACAAGGGTGCCTGCGTTGGCGCATGGCAACCCATTGTGCTCCAGCACAGGGGAAAATTACATGAATGTGCTATATCTCATTGATATGGTGCATTACTGACCTTCTGTTTTGACGCAGGGCAGCGCAGCAAGATTCCTTGAAGCACTGCCCCATGCCAAAACCTCATAAATGAGGCCCTGAATAACTATGAATTGGAAAATACTAGGGTACATAAAAGTATAGTACTTTCATATCACAGATGACCTTCAATACAAAAAGTTACAGATTACACTTTTCAGCCAATTTCTTCAGTTTACTGTTTTGTGAATTCAATGAGTTCTTTTCTCGGGAAAACCTTGATAATGGATCACATGTTGTCAGTTCCCAAACTCATCGTTTTTTACACTTTATATATACAATTTGATTTCTGCGATCACTCTACAGTTTCAAACACATTTTCTCGCTTAATTACAAGAAGGTAGAAACAAAGATATTCTGGATTTCCTCTGCCTGTTTTATAAATCTGGAAAGAGAGTGTGTGACCTTCGAACAGCAACGGTTTCATCGATGCCATTTTGGCACATATCCTTTGAAATCCTTCTTTCAATTTTTCGATAAGCACCAAAGAGTAACATTTTGAGTGTTTTCTGACACATTTCCAAAATAAGCCAAAACCCTGTATATCGTAACTGTTTCCATAAACGGTGACAGAGGATACATATTTAAACTGACTTTTATGTGTGAAAAAAAAACATGAGGGCCCAAGCATGAACTGCATCAAATGTTATGTTGATTGCTATGTTAATTAAACTTCTATAGCGCGCAGCTGCCCCAGCAAAGGGGCGTCCGGCGCCTTGACCAGCAGAGAGGCCAGCTACCAGCGAGGGTAAAGGGCAGCAAAAACAGTAGCTGGGGCAGTAGCAGAATTAAGATCCTGGATGGAAAAAGGTGTGTCTTGTCTCAATCAAGCATTATGAAAGTTAGCAGGTCTGGCATTGGCTAGAATCCGTTTTGTTTTATTAATGTTTGTTTTGTAATAGTTTTTGTACAACTTCGTTTTATGGCTAACAGGAAACATTATTTTTGGTCTCAAAAAGTACACAATGCCATAGTAGGTCTCTGAAATAAGGGAACTACTTTGTGCACAGATGCATATCTTGTGAGGATCTAACATCTACACCCTGAGTTATGGCCTGCTGAATACGCGTTCCTTGCAGAGCCATAAGATGGAGGTCTTTACACTCCTGGAAGACGGGGAGTTAGATGTTCTTGCGCTCACAGAAACATGGCTGGAGGACTGTTCGGCGCCAGATTTAGTGGCGGCCCTTCCAGACAATTATCTGGCAATTCATTTCAACAGGGAGGGAGCCAAGAGAGGAGGGGGAGTAGCCCTTCTTTATCAGACACGGCTGCGCGCCGAAAGGTTTCTTTCCGAAACCCTTGGGGGAGCAGAGGTTATGGAGGTTAAGCTCAGGCGGGGAGCGGTATGTGTGGTGTTCTTGGTGGTATATCGGCCACAGTGGGCCTCGCCAGACTTCCCGATTCTCTTCACGAGACTGGTCCAGGACCTGTGCACACGATATGATAAAATGGTTGTTGTCGGCGATTTCAACTATCATTGGGAAAAATCCCCCAAAGAGGGACAAGCACTACAGATCGAGGAGGCTATCTCCTCCTTAGGTCTTACCCAACAGGTCAAGGGACCGACACATGAGAAAGGACATGTGCTCGACTTAGTCTGGACTACCATGCCAGCCCAGGGTGCTACAGAAATTCTGCCTTGTGCATGGTCCGACCATTTTCTAATAAAGGGTAGACTCGTACTGAGGGGCCACCTGTCCAAACTTGGGGATGGCTGGAAAATGGCCCGGAAGTGGAGAAATCTTGATGGGGAGAAATTGGTCCACCTCTTGCAACACCCCCCTTCAGCAAAGGAGCAGGGTGTCAATGTTGATATCCTTTGCGGTCACCTCCAGCATAAACTGGGGAGTGCCATTGATGTGGTGGCACCTCTTCGTAGGGTGAAGAAGGTGGCGAGAGGAGCTGGGGCTCCTTGGTACAATGATTCCCTAAGGGAGATGAAACGTGGGGTGAGGAAGAAAGAACGGGCATGGCGTAAAAAATATGACGCCATTGCCAAGCAAGAATACGTCTCATCCTTAGCCAATTATAAACTAGCCATACAAACTAGGAAGGCTGTGTTCCTCGAGGAAAGAATAGCTGCAGCAAGAAATCCGCAAAAGGAAATCTTTCGGGTCCTGGCGGAGCTCAGGGTAAACAAAGAGCAAAGTCCTGAGTTCACTCAGGAGGACTGTCAGAGGTTTCAGGACTTCTTCGTAAAGAAGATATCCGATATTTTGGATGAAATTGCTGCAACTACACTCCTCGAATGTCCCTGCCCACCGGACCTTACCGCCCCGCTAAATATCTCACCGTTAGTTGAGTTCTCCCCAATTTCGAAACAGGAACTATTTAAAATCATAGACCGGGTTAAATCGGGTTCCTTGGTGGATCCATGCCCTCCTGATATATTCAAGTTGGCAGTACCAGGAATCGAGGAAGAGGTTCTGCATCTATTGAACACCTCTCTTCGTACAGGACAGATCCCTCTAGCTTTTAAAGAGGCTCGCCTGATTCCCTTATTGAAGAAACCCGGCTCGGACACGAAGTGTCTGAAAAATTTCCGGCCCATCTCCCAGTTGCCTTTTTTGGCTAAAGTGATCGAGCAGCATGTGTTAGCTCTACTCTCGGGCCATCTAGAGAGCAACAACCTGCTGGAGACCAATCAGGCAGGGTTCCGTGCTAACCATAGCACGGAACTAGTTATGCTATCTATCCTGGATGAGCTCAGAACTCGGGCTGATGTAAAAACACCGAGCGCCCTGATACTACTGGATCTCTCCACGGCGTTTGACACCGTGTGTCACAAACAGCTATTGTCGCGGTTGAGATCCTTCGGTATCATGGGTACAGCACATGCATGGCTCACATCTTTCTTGCAGGGCAGGACGCAACGAGTACAGTTGGGAGATTTACTTTCCACCTCTGCTCCGATCACCTGCGGGGTCCCACAGGGCTCTGCCTTCTCACCCCTACTTTTCAATATCTACCTGCAGCCACTTATCGCTCTCCTGAATAGGATGGACTGCCTAGTGTACAAGTACGCCGATGATACCCAGATAATCATTCGGCTGGATGATGGCCCGGGAGCATCCACCAAGCTGCAGGACATACTGAAAGCCACGGTCAATTGGATGTCCGAGAACTCTCTGAAAGTCAATCCGGATAAGACGGAAGTGTTGCCCATCTCCATTTCGGGCAACATTTGGAGCGAGAAATTTTGGCCTATGGAGCTGGGTACACCACCGAAACCAGCGTCCGCAGTTAAAAGTCTAGGCCTATATGTGGATGACAAACTATCCATGGAAAAACAAGTCACCACGGTGGTGGGCACTTGTATAGGCCTTCTAAGATAACTAAGGAAGATCTCTGCCTTACTTTCATTCTCTACTTTGAGACACGTGGTCTCAGCCACAATTTTGGCTAGGCTGGGCTACGGGAACTCCCTATATATAGGTTTGCCCCAGCGGCTGCTGGACAAACTACAGGGGGTTATGAATGATGCAGCTAGGCTGATTTATAAAAAACCCAGGACTGCCCATTCTTCTCCTCTGATGCAGGAGTTACATTGGCTCCCAATTCGTCAGAGGATTGTTTTTAAAGGACTGTGCATCGTCCACAAGGCTCTGTATGGCAAAGCGCCAAAATATTTGAAATCCCGACTATCCCCGTACACACCGGGTAGGACTTTGCGCTCGTCGGATGCCACTCTTCTGTCCCAATCCCGCTTCAAATTGACCACGGTGGGGGGTCGTGCGTTTTCCAACACACTCCCAGCCTTATGGAACAAACTGGCTCCAGAACTCAGGAAGGAAAGTAACTTACTATCCTTCAGAAAAAAACAAAAAACTGTATTATTTAAACAAGCATGGAGTAGACCTTAGGTGTACAGGTGGGACCAAGTGAATGCAATACCTCACTATGTAAATCTGGACAAACAGCGCTTAGAGACCCTGGTGGTTATAACGCGCCATATAAATTAAATAAATAAATAAATAAATAAATAATGCAATAACTAACAGTGACGTTTACCAATGGCTGAAATGGGCTGACTCTTTGCCACACGCGGTATGCTTTTGTGGATGGCAGAACAACGTGATTGACACAACAACATACCAATAAACGAAGAGGGCTGACAGAAATTCCCTATACAGAAATATACTATAGATATAATGTTTGCAAAACCAAAAGGTCTTGGCTACTGCAAGGTCTCAAAAGGGCTTAGAGTTGGGGTTGGTATTGTTATTGGAAAGATTCTGTAAACAATGTCGGTATTAACCATGGAATCTAGCAGGCTCCAGCAATCTTAGCCTGAATTCCGGGCTGGAGCCTTCAGGACAAGTATTTTCTAAGATGCTAATTAATGCCCTTGCAACAGTATTCTCTTCTTGAAATTAGCGGACCTTAGACCTTGAGTAGGTACTATTTATTGATGTTTTACATTTGGCCACTTATGTTAAAAGTCAATAATTGTAGATTGTGTGTATCGTTTTCAGGAGTCTAGTCTGTTTGTTTTGTGTGTCCGAAATATCTTATTGAATTTTATAATAAAGCAAGGACTATTCAAAAAAGAGCACCAAACTAAGTACCCATAAAAGCATTTCAAACAAGAAAATGTAACAATTGCAGTACCTAAATATCAAACAGATACAATATAATATGATGAATAATACATGAAAATGGTATGGGAAGAAAAACATATGATTATCAAAGTACAAAAATCTTAACAGAGCTACCTATAATAAACAAAAATGTGTTACAATTCTAGAGCGAAATTACATGAAAGAAGGAAAGAATAATAAAAATAATATATATATAAAGATAAAAACCTATATAATTAGCAATAGGTTGCCAAAATGAACAATAAGAAAGACTGTTATGAATAATACTAGATAAGTATAGATTAGCATCTCTTTTAGTACAAATTATGCATGACCACCAAGTATGAAATGATAATATGGACACATCTTTCCAACATGCAGTGATAGATTTTAAGGCTGTCGATAATAACAAATCTAAGAGCTTACAGTTGAAGTCAGACAAATTCATGGAAAGAGCAACAGATTTGCAAATCAAAATATTGAATAAAGGCATTTCAGAGAAATAGAATATTTTTTATGACATCCAAAACTTCCCTCCAAAACGTAAGATCGTAATTACATTAAAAAAGCATGTTTTAACAAACCTGGATGTAGATTACAATGCCAACAATTAGAAGTAGATAGAAGCTTAGCTTGAAATAACTTTAACGGAATCCATACACAGTTAAAATGAATAAAGGAGTTTCTTTGATACAATGATACTGGTAGCCATCGTGAAATATTACTTAACCAGATTTTCTTCCATATATCCTGAGATAATAATAATGAGAGTGCATTATTCCAAAACGCAGAAATCACATTAATATTGTTACCTTGGAAATTATTCAATTTTTTATAAATTAATGATACAGCGTGAGATGGAGACACTGCTTGAATATAAATTGCCCGATCTGAATAATGCGTGAGGGAATATTATTAGGAAAGGAATCTAGTATAGAATTACATAAAAGCTCATATTTAGAAAAATCTGAAGGAGGTAAGTGAAATTTTTGTTGCAACTCATCAAATGATAAAAAAGTATTATTATGGTATATATCTGTTAAACAAAAAATACCAGTCATGAAATATTACCTTTGTGGATTTCAAAATAATAGATTTATTAATGAATGTGAAGTATTAGATCTAGTTAGGAAAGTATGTAAAGGAAACTGTGTTATCAAACCTTTTTCTATTAGAAACCATGTAAGGGAATTATTGTGATGGGAATGATATAACCCAAAGGGATCTCTGTTTTAATATAAATGCTTTATGACAGTTAAAAAAATCTGGTAAACCAAATCCTCCAGTACATTTTGCAATTTTATATTTTTTATAACTTATACAGAGAATTTTATTATTATTTAGAAAAGTGTTTATTAACACTTTTGTAAAACTGCATAGGAAATTGACTAGGAATCATAGCCAGGTAATACAACATTTTAGGAGCTATTAACATTTTTATTGAGTCCATTTTCCCACACTATGAAAGATGTAATGCAGACCATTTGGAAAATGTATCTTTAATGTAATTTATAATAGCTTCACAATTTAATGTATATTGTTTTTTATGGAATTGGAAAATAGAATACCAAAGTATTTAGGTTTAACCCTTTGCCAAATTAATTCTTTTATAAGAACATATCAGGTGTACAATAAAGATTGAGAGGAAATAATTCAGTTCTGTTAGTATTTAAACATGTAATAACCCAGTAGTTCCCTGAAATCTGATATTAGAATCAGATTATATAAAACACTGGAGGACATGAAGATTTAGGATTGCTAATACACAAAAATAAATCTTCTGCAAAAACTAATGTGTTTATGATACCATCATTGATATTAATACCAGTAACAGCTATTCAATTTCTAATAGTATTGAGTAAGGGTTCAAAACAAGAAGAAATGACAAAGGAGACAAGGGATAACCTTGCCTGATATCTCAAAAAAAGAAATTTTGGGAAATTTGACCATTGAGGAATAGTCCAGCAGAAGGGCTTGAATAAAGAGCCAATATCATGTAAATAAATGAATCACCAAAATTAAATGCTGATAAGGTATTGAATAAATATTGCCAATGAACTTTATCAAAAAAAATTTCAGCATCCAATGCTAGTACTCCAGATGGTAAGGATGAAGAACCTTGTTCAATAGCATGCAATAAGACTCTAGTGTTGTCAAAAGAGTATCTATTTTTCGTGAAACCTGATTGATAGAATGAATAAGGAACTTTAGTACTGATATGAAGAATTTTAGCATAGAGTTTACAATCTTGATTTATCAAGGGCATAGGCCGATAATTTGATACACTAGTTGGGTCTTTGTTAGGTTTTGGAAGAACTATAATCAATGCTTCAGTGAAAGAACCAGAAGTTGAGCTTGAAGCACTAAAAAAGATAGAAAGCTTAAACAAATGAGGAATGAGCTGCAAGGCTAATTCTTTGTAAATTCCTCTGGAATTCGATCAGGACCTGGAGATTTAGCTCGCTTAAGGAATTTAATAGCCAGTTCAATTTCTTCTATAGTAATTGGCAAATATAATTTGGCTGACTGTGACACTTTTGGTAAACCACATTTATATCAAAAATGGTCCATCAGGGAAGGATCCTCTGAATGAGGTCTATTGTACAAGGTTGAATAATAATTTAAAAATTCATTAACAATATCCTTTTGGGATAAGCAAATATTTCCATTGGAACCATGAATTGTATTTATTTGAGTTTTATCTTTTCAAATATGCAAATAACTTGCCAAGTGTCTTCCAGATCTATTAGCATTAAAACAGAATTGGGCCTTAATATTAGAAAGCTGTATACCAGCTCTTGTACTTAATATTGAATTAAATTCATAACAAAGCTTTTGCAATTTATTTTTGAGATCATCAAAGGATATTAAAAGACTCTCAAATTTCGCAATTTTTTATTCCAAAACCCTAATTTGGAATAGAAAGATTTGCTTTCATGAGCCGATAGAGAAATGGATGTCTCTCCAATATAAACATTAAAGGTATCCCATCGAGTCACCATAGACGTAGAGCCTTAGGGGTTAAAAGTAAAATAATACTGAAGTGCTGATAACATTTTTGGTTAATTATTTTTGTTAAGGACAACACGTGTATTCATACGCCATCTAGGTTGAGCCTGATAAGTTGAGCTATGTAGTAAAATAGTAAAACCATAGAAATGAGAGCATGGTCCGAAATATCAATATTATAGATATTTGGTGCAGAAACTGAAGAAGGAATTGCAGGGAAACTAATATTAATCCAATCTTGAATAATAGTTCTGAGGATTTGAAAAAAAGTAAACATTTTTTCTGTTGGGTGATGTGACCACCAAATATCAGCCAACTAAGGGCCCAATTCTGATACGGGTTGGAAAGCTTCCTGACTGAATTGGATTGTCAATGATTGCCATCCGAATCAGATCGGTAGAGTCCAATCCACCTAGTACAATGCCTCTGGATGCTTCCAGATACAATTTGGTTAGACTCCCATTGACTTCAATGGGAGCCTTCCGACCAAATGCATAGACTCCCATTGAAAAAAGTTGTGGCTGGGGAAAATCAGGCACCCTCTGGCGGGCACCCCCTGATGCCTGCCATACTGTGCACAGCTGGTAAGGAAGAACCTATGGGTGCCCTCAGGGGCCCGATTGGGAAGGCTCTGGGTATAGGGGGGCCCAGTACAGGCCCCCAAAGTCTGATTCCAACTGTTGATTCGAGTTGGATGGCACAATTCAGAAAGGCTGTCCAAATCCAGCATCGTACTCGGTCGTTCGGAAATGCAGCCAGTAGAGATGTTTGATTCTGCTCCATTCAGCATGGTCATTCTGAATGTCATCGGGTTGGGATTGGGATATTCCTAACGCCTAACTCACATCATACTTGGTCGGTCGGAAATCTTTCCAAGTTGGTTGGAAAGACGTTCCTAATCCGATTTGGAAGGAGCTAATGCCATTAGGAGGCCTTCCTAACCGCATCAGAATCAGGCCCTTAGTTGTTTTAAAGAACAACTTTAGAGTGAAGAAAGCTCTAGGTGGGCAATATTTAGTTTGTGATGATCTAAATATTAAAGAATTATAAAGGAGGTTCAAATCTCCTCCAACAATAAGTGGAACATAGCCTAACTTGAGCACTTCTGTAGTAAAAAGAGACCAAAAATTAGGATCTTCAGTAGGCGGACAATATACGTTAAAAAAACATAACTGTGTTTTGAATTTTTATTTTCATTATAATGTAAGGACCTTCTGTATCAAAATATTTGCTCAATATCTGAAAATGTTATCTTTTTGCAAAGAGGATAGCAACACCATTTATTTTATGAACAGAAGGAGAAGATATAACAGTACTAACCCATTTATTCTTCATAAATGCTAAAACTTTGTCATCAATATGTGCCTCCTGAAAAAACAAATATCTGCTACTTCCTAAATAATCTAAAGTGGTTGTGCTCTTCACAGGCTGACTTAAACCTTTAGCATTCAAAGATACACTTTTAATATTATTCAAATTAGCCATTATGGAGAGAAGAAAGTACAGAGGTGAAGAAATTAATCAATTTTAAAGTTTAGAGACTAAAAAGTAGCTCTAGAAATGAATAATAGGAATAACAGAAAAGGAAAGATACATATAAACACAGAAAAATACAACAGATAAACATTAATGACAACCTTAAATCGCACACACTCTTAGTAGGCATGACCAAACCATTAATGCCCTATATAATATTGGATAAACAAGCTAGCCAGAAAGAAAAATGAGATTAGTGGTCAAATATCAGTCTCATGTGTATCCATGGAGAGCTGAGAATGTTGATCCAAAAATAGACGAAGGTCATCAGGGCCCTGAAAGGACTTTGATAAACCGTTTTTTCCCAAATCCGCATAGTCGAGGGGTCAAACACACTATATTTGAAAAGAAGACTTCTCAATCTTGATTGAAGATTAGTGAAATCTTTGCAAATTTTAACAGTTTAATTTGCAAAGTCATGGTGTATGAACATTTTATTGCCATTAACCATTAATAATGGTATTTCTCGTGCAGACTTCTGTATCAACACTAGGTGATGATGACGTAGAACTTTCAAGATCATTTGTCGTGGTTTATTCTGGTGTGGATTGTGATGGGAAGAAACCCTATGTGCCTTATCAATTTCAAATTTCTCAAGAAATTTTAGGAGTAAGAGACGAGGTAATACATTCTCCGAATATAACCTACAAACATTACCTTCCACATCTTCTGGTAAGTTAAATATATGCAAGTTGTACTGTCTATTAGGATTTTCCAAGTCAAGAAGTAAGTTGGTCATAGGTAATATTGTTGCTGCAAGTGGTAAGAAACTGTCAATTTTTACTTTATTTTACTGAATTTTAAATACATTATCAGCTACTTTTATTGAAAGACTAGCCATGTCTTTTCATATATTTAAATTTATGATGTAATAGAATCTGTATTAGAACAAATAGCTTGAATCTCATCAAGTAATAAAGCTAAAGAATATTCATTAGACTCCACCATTTTGGATGTAACTGGAGGTGGTGAAATAGTTTGTTTCCGTTTATGTAGCGCATGTGTATGTCTTCCCTCCCATACTTATTGAATTAGAATTTTGCAATTAGATGTAATGATAAGTGCAGAACAAAGCAATAGGAGCTCGCCGGGGGGGGGGAAGGGGGCCATCTTAGATTACGCACTTGTGCGACTCCCAGGGGTCTAGTCTTAATTCCACCTTGGTTCTCTTTCATTCAGAAGCCTACACTTGCTCTTTAGTTAACTCCTTTTTCCATACCTGTTTTTACCCTAAGTCAACTGTTAAGAAATATTCTTCTTCCTCCTTGCTGCTCCCCTTTCTGATTTTCTGCATTTTGCTCTGGGTCAAAGCCTGATGATGAAAAAGACGACCTGGTCCTTCATCACCCACCATATGCAACCATCGGCATTGGGCAAGAGTTTGTATTTAAGAGGGTTGCCATTTTGGACAGAAGAGTGACATTAGAAATAGAGGACATTAGCGTTGTTAATTACCAAATTATTTGTGTCCTTACACACTGGATAATGCATTGATGATGACATTCTATTACATACTCCAAACAACATCATCTGTGTTGACTCATGTAAGTCTCTTTTAACTCAGGCGCACCTGAGAATGTTATCCCATGAAATGTCATTTTTGCTTCTTGAAACTTGGTTTACCCATAAAATTAAACAACACATACCTGAGGTCAATACAAAGGTTTTTAGGGATTCTTACTTTTGAATTGGAAATATGGTGATCTCTCATTTACTGAATTGTGAGCAGCAGGGACACTGAAGAAGGTACCAATGGTTCTATATGGCTATCAGCCCCATTTAGAACAGCGGAATCGAATATTGTGCATAGAGCAGCACAAACACATTCAAAGCACATCTTTTAAAGTTATCTGTGCCATTGCAAAGACATCTTCTATAAAAGGTCTAACATTGGAGGTTGAAATTCTTCAATTCAAAAGACAGGAAGATACACAAAAGTACACTAATGTTTTTTTTTGGTTATATCTTTATCTTGAACATTTTCATTTCATGGCAAAAAGCCATAAGGAGTTGATGGCTGTCATGGAACTGAATGAAATAAATGTCCTCATAGTGCTGAATCTTCTGTTATCCAGTATAAAATGTCAAAATGCTAAAATAGGATTTGAGGAGATATGTCCTTTGTTAAGAAGTATGAAACATGGCAGGAGCCATGGCTTCAACAGTCAATATGGTGGACAAGCTACTCCGAGTATTTCGCCCATTCATTCTGCTCCATCAAGCGCCCACGTTGCTCTTGAAGCCGTGGGGATGCTTATTTACCCTAACCCTGCATTTTGATGACCCCAGAGCTTGAGCGCCATCTGGAATCAATTACAAGTTAAGGTAACAATTGAACAGGGGCTAGAGTGCTACAAGGCCTTACCGTAGGGCAAAAAGTTCAGACACTCCAGTGAGACCTGATGCAGTGACAGAGAAGCAGCAGCAAGTAGTTCCCAGACACACCAACTGCATACAACGTAAACAATGCTAAAAAGAACTACCACAGGACCCTGTGAAAGGTCAACGGTGGTCACGACGATAGGTTTGTCCTAATGAAAGGCAGCTGGAGAAGGAATTTACCCATCTAGCTGTCCTACTGGTTGCTCTAGCTCCCCACGGGTTGAGTTATTGAAGTATTTGCCCAAGTAGGGAGCAGGATAGAGGGGAAGTGTGCCTCCCATGCCACCAAGCTGTGTGATATCAGAACTCTGTTGCAGGGTAAACTGTGGTGAGGGGTCTAATGCTGGGTCAAAGACAGAGCTGGAGGGCTGTCAGACAGAAGTTGAATACAAATATATGATAAAACAGCCAGACCAATATCCCCCAGACTGAATACAAGTAATGAAGGCAACTTGAGTAACAAGCAACCCCTCGAGGGAGCAATGAATTTGTTAGGAAAACTTTTAACTCACAAAAGGAATGGCAAGTTAATTAGAAGAGAGAGGTGGTACTTGGTGCTAAATGTTTTGGCTGGGTGGTGTGGCTACCCAGAACTCCCAGCAATGGATGGAGTGAGGACTGATTGCACAGATACAAAATGGATGTTGCCTGGAAATGTCGAGTAGCCCGCAGCTTTATAAGTCATCAAGACCATTAATCAGATAAGAGATGTGCAACCAGGCCGTGAGAGTGGATGTAGGCTGCTGGACAACAATTTTATACAAGACAGACTGTACCTATGCAAGGTGGCTTTCAATCAATCAATCAGGGGTTGGTAAAGCGCGCTACCCACCCATGAGGGTCTCAAGGCGCTGGGGAATGGAAAGAGGGTGGGGGGCTGCTCCGGTCAGTCAAAAAGCCAGGGCTTAAGTGCCTGTTTGAAGGTTTGCAGGGTTGGAGAGCGTCTTATGTCCAATGGGAGAGAGTTCCAAGCTGTGGCTGTGGTGTAAGAGAAATCTCTACCTCCAATTCAGCTCCGGCGAACGCGGGGTACCTCTGCCAATATGAGGTTGGCCGAGTGGAGGTTCCTTGTGGGAGCATGGAAAGTCATTCGGTTGCTGAGGTATTTAGGTCCGATATTGTTGAGGGATTTAAAGGCGTGCATGAGTAGTTTGTAGGTAACTCTCTTCTCCACAGGAAACCAGTGGAGTTCTCGCAGGTGTGGAGTCATGTGCTCATGGCGCAGTAACCCTAGGATGAGCCTGGCGGCCGTGTTTTGGATGGTTTGGAGTTTGCGTAGTAGGGCTTTGTTGATTCCGGCGTAGAGCGAGTTGCCGTAGTCGAGACGGCTGGTGATGAGCGCGTGTGTGACGGTCTTTCTGCAGTCTATGGGGATCCACTTGAAAGTTTGGTGTAGGATCCGGAGGCAGTTGAAACTGATGGAGGAGATGGCATTTATTTGATGGTTCATGGAGAGGGAGGAGTTGAGGATTATGCTGAGGTTGCGAGCGTGATCCGTCGAGGTGGGGGGTTGCTGGTGAGGGAGAGAATGAGCTGGGTGTCGTCCACGTAGGGCAAAATGCTGAGTCCGTGCTGTCTGACGATGGCGGCTATGTATATGTTGAACAGAGTAGGGCTCAGAGAGGATCCTTGGGGTACTCCGCAAATGATGTTACTGGGTTTGGAGAGGAAGGGGGGGAGTATGACCCTCTGAGTTCTGTCGGAAAGGAAGTATCGGATCCAGTTTACGGCGTTTTTCTCAATTCCCACGTCACGGAGCCTGGTGGTAAGTGTGCTATGTGCGACGCTGTCGAATGCAGCTGAGAGGTCAAGGAGGATGAGGGCTGCGGTGTGTCCCTGGTTGAGAAGCATACGGATGTCATTGGTGGCGCCGATTAGTGCAGTCTCTGTGCTGTGGTTGCACCGGAACCCAGATTGGGAGGGGTCCAGGATGCAGTTATCTTCTATGAACATGGTCAACTGGGTGTTTACAAGCCTTTCTGTGACTTTGGCCACGAAAGGGAGGAGGGAGAAGGTTGGTAGTTCTTGAAGTCAGCTGGGTCGGCCGATGGTCTTTTGAGGAGGGGCTTCACTTCTGCGTGTTACCAGTCCCCTGGGCAAGTGCCCGATGCCAGGGAGGAGTTGATGGTACATGCTAGTTTGGCGCCGATGGCCGCGGAGGCTCTGTGGAATATGTGTGGGTGGCAGGGGTCCATCAGGGCTCCTGAGCGAGTTTTCTTCATGATGGTGGTGATGTGTTCAACGGATGCTGGGGTCCAAGTGGTGATAGTAGGTTTGGTGGTGGTGGTGGTTGTAGTGGGGGTGCAGGTAATGATAGGCTCATTGAAGTTTTCGTAGAGAGTCATGATCTTCTGGTGCAAGAAGGTGCTGAGCTTGTTGCAGAGATCTTGGGAGTGTGTGATGTCCGAGGCTGCGCATGAGGGCTTGGTAAGCTGTTTGATGACGTTGAATAGTTCGCTAGTGTTGGCAGCATTGTTGCTAATCTTTTCCCTGATGAACGTTCTTTTGGTCTCTGTGATCAGCTGGTGATAGTTCTTCATGGCGATCTTGTGGTCAGTGTGGGCTTCGGTGGTCTTCTGGTTTCTCCAAGATTTCTCGAGACACCTGCAGGTACGTCTGGACTTGCGGTGTTTGGTGGTGAACCAGGCAGCCTTGACCGGTCGTGCAGTGGAACACTGCCGGAGAGGAGCCAGCTTGTCTGCACAACTGGCGATCCACCGGTGGAGTTTCTTGGCAGCGGCGCCGATGTCGGCAGTGTCTGAGGGGGGCTCGAGGAGGAGGGTGGCATTGAGAAGGTCTTTCGTAACTTCGCCCCAGGCATGTTGGGGCGGGCGCTGGGCTTGTTTGGGTGTGGTGCTGGATGTGAAGGTGAAGTGGATGCAGTGGTGGTCTGTCCAGGAGTGATGGGTCGTGTGGGTGAACCTGATGTTTGACCCTTCGGTGAAGATGGGGTCCAGCTTGTGCCCCGCGATGTGGGTGAGAGTATTAAACGGTTGCTTGAGTCCTAGGTTGGCGAGTTTTTCAAGTAGCACGTTGGAGTCGGGGTCCCGGAGGTTTTCGAGGTGGAAATTGAGATCTCGGAGCAGGAAGTAGTCCGTGGACGTGATGGCGTGGGCTGCGGCGAGTTCTGTGATGGTGGTGGTTTCTTCTCAGGGGACTAGAGGTCCTTTGCCCGCATTGATTATTTCTTAGTTCCGACAACTGATATAATCAAATTTGCCGGGGGATCATATACATGCATGGAAGCTCTCACATCATGTACTTGTAAGCATTAGGGTTGGGGATGGAGAGGATTAATGCCTAGGCATGTGGTTGCTTAATGCTTGGTGGCTTCTAAATACGTAACTTAGGGACATCCTAAGGGAAGAATTGTCAAAGAAAGGACAACTCCTGTAATTTATACATTAATTCCTGGAATTAATTTTACAAATTCCGACATCAAACCATTAATGATTCAAAATTGTATTTGTTTTGAGAACACATAATCAAGATCGTTTAGGAAATGAACAGCCAACATGTATTTCGCCCATCTGTCTACCCCACCAAGGCCTTTCTCAAGGCTGACCAGTACAACAATATTATATCATAGTGTATCGTGCAAAGACATTAGATTACAAAAGTAGAAAGAAAGAAAATAGAAAAGGCGTAGAAAAAAAGTGAAAACACATAGCTAAAGCATGGAAAATAACACAGGAAGTGAAAGTAAGGGTAAACTGGAAGTAGACGATGTCAGGAGTGGAACATGTTGTAGGTTAAAGGAATTGGACTGAGATGAAAAAGAAAAAATGTAAATGGAAAGAAGAGGGATGCAAAAAGAATAACATTATGGGCATTGAATTAATATAGCACATACAAGGGTTAGTTGCATCACAACATCACATCTGTAGTAACAGTGATAGTCTTAAATACTACGTAAATATGATATGATGATGCAATAATGTACTGATCATCAGGGAGAAAGCCCTGGTTGATCGAGGACCTACAAGAATCACAAAAAAAATACTAATGTTAATCAGCAAATCAAGGTCGCTTATGAAGACTGCAAAAGAGTCAACCAAATTCTTTATTCAGCACGAATACTGGTACCATAAAAGATCATAAAATATATCACCAAAAGATATAACATTTAAAAGTAAATTAAAATAGTCAAATCATTCCTAAAAATATATGTTACAATACAATACCTTTCCTAATACGTACAGCGCCCAAATATAAATTGCAATACTAAAACATACAAAAGGATACTCAAGTGCAAATATATGATGTGCCGCAGTTTTAAAATCCCTGATATTTTGTGAAAGGAAAATTTGTTTTAAATAACATTTTCTCAAAACTACTGAAAAAAACCCAGAGCAAGATAAAGGGCCAGATGTAGGTAGCCAAATACCGGCCGGTAACGGCTGAAAATTCCGAATTTTGGCCGTTACCGACCGGTATTGGGCTATTGAGATGTAGGAGTAAAAAATAGACTGATTCGGTAAATACGAGTCAGTATCTTACCGAATCGGAAATTACTGAATCGGAAAGTACTGAATCCTAATTTACCGAATTCTAATTTACCGAATCCCTATTTACCGAATCGGTAAATAAGAGATGGTAAAAACTGACCATTGAGATGTAGCAAAGCTCAAAAATACAGAATTTCATGAAATTCGGTATTTAAGAGTCGGTATTTTCCATGGAGTGAAAGCAGGTGGTAACCAGGTGCAGGCTATAAAAAAGGACCCAAAATGCAACACTGTGACCGAAAAGGCGACATTCTACGTCATTGCAAGGTGTCTACGGCTACAGGAGAGAGGGTCTGGAGAAGGGAGGAGCAAGTCTACATGCAGAGGATTACGCTCTTCCAACTCACTGAGCCAGAGATATTGCAGAGGTACAGGCTTCACCCACAAACCATTCTGGACTTGATCAGGGACCTTCACCCACTCCTGGAGCACCCAACACCCCGGGGGCATGCCATCCCACCCCATGTGCAGGTGCTATGCAGCCTACACCTCCTGGCATCTGGGAGTTACCAGAGTGTCATTGCTGTGGTAGGTGGGGTGTCCCAGAGCTGCTTATACCGTTTCTTCAGGAAGTTCCTGATGGCCATGATGCAGAGAATGCATCATTACATTAGCTTCCCTGCCACACAAGAAGAACTAGTGAAGACAAAAACTGATTTTTATCAACTGCCACACTTCCCTCACGTCATAGGCTGCATAGATGGCACCCACATCTCAATCTGCCAACCTGCAGCCACAGAATACATATACAGGAACCGGAAGTCAACACACTCAATCAATGTGCAGGTGATATGCAACGCAGGAAACATCATAACAGACATTGTGGCCAAACTCCCTGGGAGCACCTACTACTCTTACATATTCCAGAACAGTGGGATCTACAAACGTCTTGCTGGTGGAGAATTTGGAGATGGATACCTGCTAGGTAACCAACTGTGACACACCCTGATAGTAACTGCAGATGAATGTATGATGAGTATGTAACTAATAGCACTCTTTTTTCCACCTAGGCGATAGCGCTTATGCTGTGCATTCCTTCGTGCTCACCCCCTACCTCGATCCATCTACCAGGAGTGAGAGGCATCACAATGTGGCACACAGAGTAACACGCAGCATTGTAGAACGCACATTCGGACTCCTAAAAAGCAGGTTCCACTGCCTCCACAAGAGTGGGGGAGCACAGCAGTACACTCCTATCATCTGCTGTAAAATCATTGCGACCTGTGCAATGCTGCACAACCTTGCTACCAAGAAAGGCACAGAAGTGGAAATAACACATCATGAGGACATTGATGATGGAACTGAACAGCCAGAGCCCTATGCAGCAGGAGCAGCGCAAGCCTCAGATGGGAGACTGAGACGGTCAGAGATCACACACTGCTATTTTTAAGAAAGTAAAGAGACACAGCTAGGCTTTGTATTTGAATGACGTAGTTTAATGGGCACTACAGCAATTTACTGATGGCACACCATGGTACTTCAATGTCTGAATGCCCCACTGGGTGGTCCCAGGTTGCCTCACCGTGACATGTCCTGTGGGTTGTGGGCATCCTCATTGTTTGCGTCCACGCACAACAGTGCGGGATGCACGAGGCTGGGTGGCAACGGTGGCAGTGGAGCCTGGGTCAGCAGGTTGGCGCCTGCTGTTCCTTCGAATGTCAGGAACAGGAGTGCTATAGCCACTCCTGCAGGTAGAGTCTTCTGTGTCCTCGACACCTGTGTCCCTGGTGAGCAGTAGCTCCATGGCAGAGGTAACTCTCCCCATCCCCCTGTTCAAATCCGTGCAGCAGTGCACAATGCCATCTTTCATGGCGACAGAGCGCTGACATAGCAGGGAGGTTGCTGTGGCAAGCCGGTTCATGGCCTTTGTGTGCTGGCGCATGCACTGTCGATCCCGGCGTCTCTCTGTGTGGTCAGAGTCTAGTCTCTCACAGAGAGCCATCACGCAATGTGACATGTCCCTCATTCCCCCGGCCATGGACTGCATGCTCTCTGCCATGGAGCCAATCTCCCGGTCGATGTTGCCCATCCTGTGATTCAAGTTGCGCACCTGTCTTTGCACTGCTAATATGCCCTTTGCTTGCAGACGCTGGACTTTGACCATGGTGGCCTCAAGATCACAGAAAACACCCTCTCCATCCTCGCCATCGCTTCTCTCCCGTACCCTCCAACCTCTGGCACCGGTATGCACAGCTCCAGATGCACTCTGCTGTCCTGCGTTGTCTGCCTCAAGTGGAGTTATTTGTGTCTCACCCTCCCCATCATCCTCATCGGACGTCTCCAGAATCCTGAGAGGGGGAACATCATGCCTCCTTGGCCTTACCAGTTCTGATGACTCAGAGGTTGGTGTGGGTGACAGTGCTGGTAGTGCCCACTGTTATGAGTCAAACAGCAGAGGTGACAGAGGCTGTGGTGTGGTGGGTCACTCAGGTGTTGTTGCTGCCTGCGCTGTGGGTGGCAGTACAGTGCTTTGACCTGCACCTTTGGCTGCGTGCTCACTCCACTCTGTTGCTGGTGCCCTTTTCTCCCTTTACTGCGCTGTACTGCACGATTACTCTCCTGTGGACAGATATGAACATTGGCTCAGTGGTGATCCACATCTGTGTGTCATTATTAAATGACATTCATGTCACACAATTGCATAGTTCTCAACTGCTTCTGGATGTAGTGTGTGGCATGCCTTGCTGTTTTCTGTGATGACTGTATTGATGTATGTTTCTATGACTACGTCTCCCATGATGCATTGCCAGTAAATCCTAAAACCTGTGCTGGAGTGTGATGCACACTACCACATTGGAGAAGGGGGACAGGGAAAGGGGTGGGGATTTATATCCATGCAGCTTACCTTGTTTTGTTGCAGCTCTGGCTGAGCTGTCAGCATCCCCTATCCCATGGACACTCTCTGGCTCCAGGGTGGACTCCAATATCAGTTCCAGGTCAGTAAGTGCAGGGGCACGGTTCCTTCCTCCACCTGTGGCCACAGCTTCTTTTCTCTGGGCTGCAAGCTTTTTTTTTGTTATGATCCGAAGATCATACCATTTTTTTTCAGGTTATCAATGTATCTGGTTGTGACCCCAATGGCATTCACCTTGGACTGGATCCCCAGCCAGGTGTTCCTTTTAACAGACTCTGCAACATGCAGAGACTGCTTGCCAAAGAGCTGGGTGTGGTGTCTCACCACCTCCTCCACCAACACCTGCAGTTCAACTGTACTGAATTTGACTTTCCTCTTGCGCTCAGCTCCTTCCTTCTGGGCATCCTGTGACTCCATTCTGCAGCTCAGCTCAGCTCTGGGCAGCCGGTTCCTCAGTGTCTCACTGCTCTCAATGCTGTTCAGTTGCTCTGCACCTGCATGGGCGTGGCCACTTCCTGGGAGTGGGGTGGGGTAGCTGCATTTGGTTGGTTGGTTCCTCTGTTTCTTTGTTGTGGGGTGTGGTGGGTGTTCTTGATTGGTTGACAGGCTCAATTGTATGTGTTTCATATTACTGATTCGGTATTTACCGATTCGGTACATACCGAATCTGTAATTCTCATTCATTCCTTTGGGCCTGGAGGCCCATGGGGTTGAATGGGTGTTACTGATTCGGTATTTACAGAATCGGTAAATACCGATTCTTATTTTTCAGAATTTTACTGAATCAGTATTTTTTACCGATTTTTTACCTACATCCCATTTTCCGATTTTAAAATACTGAATTGGTATGATTTGGTATTTTAGAGTCGGTAAAATTGGATTACCTCCATCTGGCCCAAAGTGCTGTGTGCTTTGTGTCGATGCAACATCACAGGAATAGGGAGTCATACTAGCAGGACATTTATTCATATCAGGAAAGGCAACCAGGTGATGAACAGTGCCCAACCGCAATCTGGCACATCGCTCGATAAATACATCATAACTGTTTTCTTCCTGCATTCTTCGCTCCAGTATATAATTCATAAATGATGCCTTGATTACACTCTTCTCAATGGAGAGGCTACTTTTAAGGTCTCTCAGCAGAGGTAGATCAAACAATAAAAAAGAGTCGCTAATAAAGGACAACCACAGAATCTTAAGAGCATAGTGTAAGGCAAAGCAGTATAAGATAACAGACTTTGTAAAACAAGTTTCAGCTTTTGCCCAGAAAGACTGGCAGAATAGT
This sequence comes from Lissotriton vulgaris, assembly GCF_964263255.1. NCBI lineage: Eukaryota > Metazoa > Chordata > Amphibia > Caudata > Salamandridae > Lissotriton > Lissotriton vulgaris. The sequence continues at coordinate 23,264 of NW_028254560.1, forward strand.
AAATGTTTTAAATCTAAAATGTCCTCTAGGTATAACAGTCCAGTTTCTTTATGAACTATAAAAGATGGTACTTTGAGAGAATGAGTCTCTTCTATTTGGAGGGATTTACTGGGTGTATAACCCCATAGGGGCATATTATCAAGAACGGCATTAAAATTATCGCCGCTTTAGCGGCAGGAAACTGCTGCTAAAGCGGCGATAATAGGCTTGATAACATGCCCTTCAGATTTCCAGTAGAAGCCTATGTTCTGGTGTGAACCTGGGCATTATTGGAATTCTCAAGGGCCTATTATCAAGCCCATTATCGCCGCTTTAGCCGCAGTTGCCTGCCGCTAAGGCGGCGAAAATGTTAATGCTGTTCTTGATAATGTGCCCATTAGTCCTTCCCCATAGGCAGCAGTTGATACAACTCTTGTTTTATAAATTTCGACCATCGCCTTGATTGGCCGATATCAGATTTTATGTGAGGACCTAAATACTCCCTCACATATTGGACTTAATTTCAGCTGACTATTTGAAATTTATTGTACCCATGATCCAGTGATAGAAAATAAGGTCCCTAGACAGCAAAAGGAGTTTACACTTACAATGGCAATCAGTGAAACTTCTATGTAAAAGGACCTGCACTTATGCACCGTTATCTCCGCAGGGCATCATGAATTTTTTTTCCAGAAGGTGTCCCTTCATTTTTGTAGGCCGACCTGCGTCCTGGCTAACAGGACGGCATTGTCAGTGTACAATAATATTGGCACCGAAAAGCACTTGACAGTGGGTGCATTTGCCTGTAAAGACCGAAGGTTGTCATCCATTCCATTACTAAAGAGCGAAAACAAGAATGGTGCCAGTATGCACCCTTGTCTGATGCTCCTCTTGATCTTAGAAAGAGGAAAACATTCCCCTTTGGTGCCATACCACACCATAGCCAGTAGATTTTGATATAAGCTAGATAGGAAACTAATAATGTTCCTCTGAGCACCTAGGGAAATCAGAATAGACCAGAGTATAGAATGGTACACCAAATCAAAGGCACTGCTTAGGTCAGCAAAACATAAGTAGAAAGACCCAGTTTTGGTGTACTTCCCTATGAGTAATTCAAGATTTACACATTGCTCTATTGCCCCCCCCTCCTGAACCCGTATTGTTTTTCAGATATGGTGGAACTATCTTCAGCCCAGTTCTCTAGACTTTGAAGGAGAATCTTACCTATCAGTTTGGGTAATGAATCTAGGAGGGAAACCGGACTATAACATTTCGGGCCAGATTTAATCCCCTCTTTAAAAAAAGAGTCCAGCGGAGCCTGCAGGCCCCTTGCAGTCTTTAACATTAAAACTGCATTGTCTGCATACATTCGCAGTGGCAACAATCGTGACCTCACATGTCAGCTTGGGTGTTCATTAAGACCAAATCAAGCATATCAACATACAGGGTGAATAACAAAGGGACCAAGTTACAACCCTTTCTCACCCCTCTACATGTTTTGAAGCAACAGGAGTATTTCAAAACATTTGAGTATTGCACCGATGCCACTGTATTAGCATGGAGGTCTCCCAAAAAATAGACAATATCCGGATCTATACACATGATAATTTGCTGAAGTTTGTTTCTACTTACCCAGTCAAAGACCGAGGTGAGATTCATAGAAGTTAGATAGACGAAATCTCTATGGGCAACAGTATATTTACTTAAGGACATGTACAGATCCAGGCATTGGTCCACCGCCGTCTTATGAGGTTGAAATCAATACTGCACCTCTGTCAAAATATTGTGTTCATCAACTCACAAAACTAATCTAATAATGTTTAAAGTCATATTCTGTTTTTGGGACTCCACATCTGGTAACAATGTAAACCACCTCTAACGTAGAAAGAATACTTTGATAGGGTGTATGGAAAGTTGTCATTATCACCATATTGAAAACAGGTTTACCTACTGACCATTGCGACTAAGTCAACCTTGTCTCCCTTCTCAGTTTGAAGGCAAAAGTGTTCACAATTGGTGCTTTGAGGACTGCACAGCATCAACACCGCAGCTCGACGAAGACTCATTGCCTTTATCGCCAAAGCATGACAACAGCATGGCTCGAAGACGATGCATTGCCTTCACTGCCCGGAGCTCGACTACAACGTGGGACCCGACTGTGTGACTCTCCGGCAAAGCATTGCCTACTGTCCTTAAGATTGACAAAGAGGCATTGCATCCTCCTCTCTTCACTGCCTCTCCTGGAAGTCAGTGCTTGCTCTCCTGGAAGGTGCTGTATCAGCAGGGCCTGTATGGCTCCTATATCCTACCAACACTCCATTGCTGTAGAATTGACTTTTCAGATTTGACCAGGTCCAGCATGACCTGTGCTTTGTGACTCTAAGCACTAACTTTCAAGATATTCCTTAAAAACTCTGGATCTACTTATTGGATTTCATTTAGTTTTTGTCTTATTTTGTTCATTAAATTAGCTCTACTTTTGTGAATTTTTATGAGTGGTGTGTTTCACTGTTTTACTGTTTGCCTCTTATGATAAGCCTGAATGTCTGTGTCAAGCTACCAAAAGTGAGCACAGGCTAATTTAAGGAGTGTATCTGACTCACCCTAACTGTAGTGGTGGCCCCTACTCCCTGCTCCTGTATCTCACTCTTGCAGGTTCCTGCATTCTCCTCCATCACAGGTTTCCATCTTTCAGCTTTCTATTACCCTCTCTTGTAAAAGTCCAAAAAATAAGTGCCTGTCCCAAACATGAGTATTGATTGCCCCCACCAGCAACAATCAGCTCAAATTCAGCACAGGACGTAATTTGAGGCATGCAACAGGGTTATCTCCTGTCACCACTTTCATTTGCAATTCCAATAGGACCGGGACAAACACCTCAGTGTGGATGACAAAATCGAGGGTATAGGGGGGTTCAAGGGTGGATGGTTGAGTCTCACTGAATGCTGGTGAATGGCCACCAGATACATATCAGCCACCTGCAAACATCAGGGTAAACAGCAATGCAAATCATGAAGGATTTTGGAGCTTTCACAGGGTTGCGGGCAACTGGACCAAATCCAATGCTTACCCTACAGACGGGTGAGAGAGGGTCAGTGACTGGGTCTCCTGTTCACAGCTGAAAGTAGTAATCAAGGAGGTGTGATATCTCTCGATTTGTTCATAGCTGATAGGGCAGACCAGATGTTGGAGGGCAATGTAATCTCTTTGTTGAACACACTGAGTAAAGACTTGCTGCATTCGTAAACACTGCATATACCGGATATGGCCGAATGTTGTTGGTTAAAATGGTCAGGATCAGTCCTATAGATGCTGCAGAATATGCCACACCATTATTCTCCCACCCCTGTATTTCAGTTGTCTAACATCTATGGTCAGATCATTTCTAAAGAACAACCTGACCCTGGAACGAACATAGCCAAATGATGCAGGTCACAATATAAAGGGTACCTCAGCATGGCAGACTTTTTAACATACTCATGAGTATGTCACTTGGCAGTCATTAATGACAGCACTGAATCTGGCCACGCCATTGGCAGCAAACGGTAGGCAAAGGGAAAATATGAATCCTCCTATTTCATTTATGGCGAGAGACTTCCTCTGGGTACATTTATACCTGGTATAATATCATCTATGACAATAAAATGAAGGTTAGATATATAGACCTACTGGGTCTCCTATAAAAAAGACTTTCTGTCATATTGGGAAACAAAAGGCATCAAGTTAAAGTTTTGCCATGCAGTCTGCAGCCTGTTAGACCTGACATCCTTTGCGTGGTCTTCTCTAACATCTTTTGTTTTAACCTTCGCTGTTTTCTGAAACGTAATTATGTTGGCATTCGGAGTCTGCATGGTTCTTGTGCTCGCTCCTTAAAACATTGGTAATATTGGCCTACACCTAATTGCAACATTTAATTTATTCATAAGTCCCCACTATTTGTATATCTACAAGGGAGGGTAGTGGCCTTAACCTCGTTACAACTAAAGTGGGACTCCTACCCCGAGGAATTTGACTTCACAGAAAAAGAAGTAGAGTATGCAATAAGCACCATCATGCCCCAAAAAGCTGCTGGCCCGGACGGTATTCCGGGCGACCTCATGAGATCAGACATTCCGAAGTGGGGGAAATTTATTCACTGCCTACTTGGTGCCATCTGTAGATGTGCCCCCATCCCCTTATCGTGGAAAGGGGCGGAGGTGGTCCCTATTTTTAAAAAAGGTGCCAGAGAAGATCCTTCCAACTATAGACCCATTAGCCTGCTGGACATTAGTCAAAAAGTAGTTGGCAAGGTTTTACTGGTCAGAATACTAGACTGGATAGAAGAAAACAATATCCTTTCTGATTACCAGGCAGGTTTTAGAGTGGGCACCGGGACAACTGAACAAGCTTTTAGGTTGATGATGGTGTATTGGAAGGTTGTGGTTATAGGCAAAGGCAGTCTTTATCTTGCGTTCATCGATTTAAAGACTGCCTTTGACCTTGTACCGAGGAAGACCCTGTGGAGAGTTTTGGCAGATATGGGGTTGCCTCACTATTTACTTTCATTACTTGTCAGGCTACACAAAAATAGTTTTGCCCAGATAAGGTGGGGCTCAGGAGGGGAAAAAACTAGTAGCATCCCGGAAGAGAGAGGGGTCCGCCAGGGATGCGTGTTAGCTCCCACCCTTTTTCCCTTTATATCAATGGGGTGGTTGAGCATCTTCGGGAACATCATTCAGACGAACCATCCCTGGCCGGCGAACGTATACCTACCCTCCTCTTTGCGGATGATACGCTTTTAATATCGAAAACCCCAATAGGCCTTCAAAGGCTTTTGAACAATTTCCAATCCTTTTGCTCTAAGCGGGGCCTGGTAATCAATACGGGCAAGACAAAATACCTTGTGCTGAATCCACCAAAAAAGCCAGTACGCTCCCCTACCCTGAATGCAGAACCTTTGGAGAGGGTAGAAGTTTTTGAATATCTTGGCATTCGTTTATCTCACAAAATGCAATGGACCCCACATCTGGACAAGATGCTACTAACCCACAAGAGGATAACAGGAGCTCTTTTGAAAGAACAACGCTCCTGTGCAATAAGACCGATAGCTGTTGTTCTCGAAATCTACTCAGCCAAAGGGGTTAGTTCTGCTCTTTACGGGGCGGAGCTATGGGGTTCTTCCATCACAAATGATTTGCCAAGATCTGAGAAGAAATTTTATAGAGCGATTATGTCACTCCCTCCGGGTACTCCTACGGTCCCACTAATGCTGGACCTTGGATGTCGCCCTATTGACGATTTAGCAAAACTCCGCCCACTCTTACTATGGGTGCGCCTGTGTATGAGTGCACGAACTTGGCAAATATGCGCAAGGTCTCTCGGAAATCATGTCACTGCCAGGGTGGCATAAAATTAAATGGCTGAGAGACATGAAATCATTGCTTCTTAACTTGGGCCTAAACCACGCGTGGGTAAATAGATCTTCTCCCCAAAGGCAACTCTTAAAAAACTCTACTGGAACTGGATCTCGCTTCAACAGAACACTAATACTTCCTTGGGCAGACTCACTGAAGACTTTTTGAAGTTTAAGGACTCACCAAAACGGGAACTATATTTAGATGTTATTGAAAAACCTTTTCAAAGGGCCCTTTATTTCAAATTTAGAGCAGGAACTCTTCCTTTGCATGCCTTCTCTTCACGATGGAAATCCCCTGTACAAACTACAGAGTTTTGCCCAGTATGCCTTGACCGACCAGAGACAGTGGCGCATTTCATGTTTGAATGTGGAGAGTATGCCTTACCCAGGAGGATATGGCTCAAACACTTATGCCGCCAGCTGGGCACCAGGTGCCATATGGACGCAATACGCATATTAATGTCCGACAGTCGTACTACTTATGTCTGTGCCCTTGCTAAATTTCTATCATGGGCTTGGTCCATCAGAGCTAAAAGGCTTAAATCAATTGTTTAATTCTTTTTTTAAACAAGCATTGAGATGACTCTTTTTAAAAAAAAAAAAACATTGTTTATCTTGTTTTTCTTTTAATGTAACCGTGTATTTCATGTGATGCTTTTATGATAACTTTTTATCGAAATAAAGCCTTTTTGACTTGACTTGAGTATATCTACATAGATAGGGTCTTTGAATTAAATGATACTATTGCAGCACTCAATGTGCCACCTACTAAAGTAGCACTTGAATACATTTCTCAGGTCCACCATTGCCGCCTGCTGTATGTTTTTACAATGCCAATTCGACCTGGCAAAATAAACTTTGTGACAGGGCTAAATCTTCCCGTTTAATACATCTTAATCATGCCAAAGGTAAGACCAAAACAGTCCATGGTGCAGGGTGTTTTATCTAGATTCGATAGTCTTTGTTCGATAATTTACAATCATAAAAGACACAGTACATACATAAAAGTGTCAATAAAAAGGTTGTCACCATTAAAACATACTATTCAGGGGAGAGCGTTGGGAGTTCACACTCGTTTAAATAGTCTTGAATTTTATTCTCTTCTACCAGTTTATTCTTGGCATATAACGCCTCATAAAAATCTTTGAATACCTCGGCTATCTTATCTGGTTCGGAATGGGTTACCCCGGAGGCATCTTTGATGGTATTAATTGTGTTCTTCTGAACTTTAAATTTCAAGTATGCGGTCAGGCTCTTACCTGGTTTATTTGATTCACACAGTTTAAACCTTCTTCTTCTGTCCAACCAGACCCCAGCCCTTTCGCTTACAATCTTATTATATTCATATTTCTTATTGTCCAGTTTATCCAGCGTTGTGCTAGCCCTGTCTGTCTGATGTTTATTTTCTAAGGTCGATATTTCACTCTCCAGGGTTTCTACGTCGGCCATGTTTGCGCCGACCATCGATTACCAAAGATGGCGCCAAATCCCACGCTCCCCGCCGAGTCGGTCCACAAACCCAGCTCGTCCGAGGACGCTGGCGGCTTGTTCCACACCACTCGATCGTTGAAGTCCGCCAGGAATGCCAACCAAATGCGCATGTCCTGGCGAACCTCTGCAGACAGTCTCGTGCGGTGGTGTCCTTCTTTGAGACCAACCATAGCTTGTGCAATAGAGCGTGAAAAGGGGCGGGCCATTGGTATCACTCTCAAGGCAAAGTTAAGCTGACCCACTGCTTGCTGTAACTGGTGCAGGGTCACTTTCGCCCTACCAAGGCAAAGTTCCAGGGAAGCCCTAAATTTAGATACCTTTCCCACTGGCAAACGGAAACATCCCTCCACAGAATCGAGCTCAATTCCCAGAAACTCAAGTGAAGTAGATGGTCCAACCGTCTTACCGGGTGCCAATGGCACTCCAAACTCCCTCATGAGGATGCAAAAGTCCTGTAGCGCCTGCGCACATTTCGTGTCGCCGGCTGCTCCCAAGAACAGAAAGTCATCTAGGTAATGCATAACATGCCTATGCCCCGTGACCTCGGTGAATGCCCACTCTAAGAAACAGCTGAATTTTTCAAAATAGGCACAAGAAATGGAGCAACCCATCGGCATGCATTTATCCATGTAATAACGTCCTTGGAACGCAAAACCTAGCAAACGCTGATCCTGTGGGTGTACCGGGAGCAACCGGAACGCTGATTCGATATCCGATTTCGCCATCAGCGCCCTGGGGCCCAGGCGATTTAACATGGTGACGGCATCATCGAACGATGCGTACCGCACCGAACAGACTTCTGGGTCAATAGCATTGTTTACTGAGAAACCCCTTGGAGCAGGCAGATTATGGATCAGCCTAAACTCCCCCGGGTCCTTTTTGGGGACCACCCCTAACGGGGAACAGATGAAATTCGCCACTGGCGGGAGCCGAAAAGGCCCAGCCACTCGGCCTAGTCTCACCTCTTTAGCGATTTTTCTTTCCACCACACCCGGATTATGCTGTGCTGAAAGCTGGTTTTTGCAAAAAGGTTCCCCACGAAAATCCCCCGCCGGGATGTGGAAGCCATATAAGAATCCCTTCCTCAACACCCCAGCGGAGACATAATCAGGGTATTTGTTTAACCAAGGAGTCATAGCCATGAGATCAACGGGAGTAGGCAATTGTACCCAACAATCCACCTCAGTCCTGCTTGGACCCTCCTTTACCTCCCGCCCCGCTATTTTTCGATCTGCATGAACTCTCCGTGTGAGAGGAATTCCCACAACCCGCACACACGTGCTTGAACCTACATGTACCTTGCGGTCTGTTACAATTGCCTCTATTGAAGCCCCAACAGACCCCCCGCTTTCCACCATTCCCGCCGGTTTTCGGCTGGTGATCGTCGCCGGTGCCTGCTCAAAAGGGCACCGCGGGCTTCTGGCGGGAAACCCTCAACCCATTCCCACCTGGCGAGGAAGTTCTTGCCGCCCCAGGCAGGAGCTGTTTATGCCAAGAAATTGAGTCGAGGCAATCCCATGTCAGAGAGGAATCATACTCTTTTGCTTCACGGAACTTCATGTCGTAACCTTTCCATTCACCCCCCTCATACGTTTCATAAAAATCCATTATACGTGCCTGATAACAAGACAGTTCGGGCAATACCTCGGGCTTACGTTCACCAATAATCGCAGTAAACATTGCAAAGGCCTTAGCCCAATTCGTTATCGTCTCCTCAACCCTGAACTCCGCCATCTTGGCGCGCCAGACGCTCGGGTGCCACAAATCTTTCTGTGTTTTAGCATACTCCATCTCGCGATGGTCGGTTAACAACGAAAACATATTGACATACTTGTCTGCCCAGATCAATTCTTTTGTGGCCATCGGGATATGTTGAACCACCCTCTCCCGCCTTGAGGGTAATGAGCCCTCCCCTGCCACTGGCAAGGCGAGCTTACCTGGTGCGGTCGTTGTTCCCGCCGTTTTCTCAAGACCAGCTGCCGGTCCTTCTGGTGTCGCCTGTGGGGAGACAAGAGGGAGATTTGCCTTTGCGGCATCTCGCGACTGCCGCAACTGCTGGATTAGTAATTTGGCCTCTTTGGCCGTGTCTCCTGGCACCGTAGCACCTCCTGCCTTCTTATTGAGCCATGCAGCCAACTGGGTGGCCAATTCAGGAGGCATATCCTCATCGTTAGCGGGCGTAATCACAACCGGAATCGGTTGACCCGCGTCTGGGGTTGGTACTGGGTCATCAGCTGGTATGGCAGGGCTGACCGGGGGCACCTCAGGGACCGGAACCTCCCCTCCCGCCGCCCTCCTCTTGACCCATTTCCCTCTACCCTCGGGACGACACCCGGCATTGCCGGGCCTATTACCTTCTTCGGGTTACCAGGCTTGTTCATTGCGGCCAGTTGCTTCTTGATGCCCGCCATATCCCGACCAAGCGCTGGGACTTGTCCGATGCTTCGTTCTATTCTCGCCATTCTGTTCGCCAACATGCGAAGCACCTGGTCTGTCTCGGAACCCTTTCCTGCCTTCTTGCCAGAGATGGTTTCGATTATCCACTCCGGGTCGATCAACACGGTCCTGGACCCTTCGCTGTAAAGTCACTGAAAGAGAAACACAAGAATTACAAGTTCTCAAAAATGGCTCCTTGTTCCGTCGAGGGCTCACGAGCAACGAGTGGGTGCAGCCTTCCAAGCACAGGAACAAGAGGACGCTTCTTCGGATTCCCGCTCTCTTTATTCTTCTTCGGGAGGGCGTGTACCCGCCCCAGGTACGCCTACTGGGTGTGGCCATCGGTGTAGGTGTCTAGGACAACCCCTCTTGGGCGGGAAAAAGGCGCGCCCCGGCTACGCGGCTTCGGGCATACCAGCCGAGACACGCCCCCCGCCCAAAATGGTTTCCCGGGAGGATCGGGGCACCCGACCATACGTTTGGGGGTACCGAGTGGTCGCCCCTTTCCAGTCTGTCTGATGTTTATTTTCTAAGGTCGATATTTCACTCTCCAGGGTTTCTAATGTCTTGTTGTGGTCTTTATTCATTGCTGACCTAATTTTAATGCATACCCCTCTAATAGTGCTTTTTAAGGCTTCCCAGCGGATGAGTTCAGAAGTGTCCCCCTTTTTGTTGAATTCTAGGTACGATTCAATCGCAGACTGGATGGCAATCCGGTGCTCTTCCTTCTGCAGTATCTCGTCATTTAACCGCCATGATTATTGTTGGGAAGAGGGCTTCACATTAGTGATGGCTAGGGAGATGCAAGAGTGGTCAGACATAGCTCTTGGCTCTATTGATGTGTCTTCTATTCTTGGGATACCATTCTGTGTGATGAGGAGATAGTCAATATGGGAATAAGAATCATGCGGGGAGGAATAGAATGTGTATTCCCTTCCTGTGGGATTTTGTAATCTCTTTAAACGAGTGTGAACTCCCAACGCTCTCCCCAGAAGAGCAACTGTCCCTTAACGCATCAATCAAGACCATTGAAATTGTGAAAGCGAATAAATCACTGAAGAGCGGGAAGGCCCCCGGCCCGACGGGTTTTTCGGCTAGATTCTATAAAGCCTTTCCTTCTCTTTTAGTTCAACCTCTTCTCCACCTCTTCCAGGAAATAAATGACACCAGGGAACTCAAGGGCACACTCTCTGAAGCTATAATCGCGGTCCTGCCCAAAGAAGGTAAAGATCCGTCTCTCCCAAAAAATTATAGGCCCATTTCCCTCATTAATCTTTACTGTAAAATCCTAGCCATGATCCTTTCTACTCGCCTTCAGCAAGTCCTCTCTAAACTAATTCACCCCTCACAACCAGGTTTTTTAAAAAACAGACTGTCCAGTGATAACACCAGGGTATTGGCGCATGTTCTGGAAATGGCGAAACTCCTAGACACTCCCACAGCAGCAATAACCCTAGACGCCGAAAAGGCTTTTGACAAAGTTGACAGGAGCTTCCTGGAGGCAGTCCTGAATAAGGTCAAGCTGGGGAATACATTCACAAAACTAGCAATGTCCCTTTATTTCTGTCCCAAGGCGAGGGTTAGGGCTAGTGGTTCTTTCTCCTTCTCCTTACATCTACGACAGGGAACGAGACAAGGGTGCCCCCTCTCCCCCTCCTTGTTTCTGCTGGCGATTGAACCGTTCCTCTACCATATAAGAAATAATGACGCCATAGCTGATATCCCCTTCAAGGGCTGTAATGTAAAACTTACCACTTATGCGGATGATGTGCTGGTTTTGTCAGAGAGAGCAGGAGAGGCCATACCTGCACTTATGTCAACCATTGATGAGTTCTCGTGGGTTTCAGGATACAAATTGAACAAAGATAAAACGGAGGTCAAATTACTCAACAATATAGGCGGCAGAGATATTATTGGGAAATCTGATCTTACTTGGCAACCGCACTGCTTCAAATATCTAGGGCTAGATTTTGATAAAGATTTACACTCCACATTAAAAATCAATGAAAAATGAATCCTAAAAAAGATCTCCACCTTACTGGACGGATGGTCACCCAAATACCTTTCATGGTGGGGCAGGGCAGAAACCCTTAAAATGATGACCACACCGTTGGTGAAATACTTGGCCAGCATCCTACCAATGACATTCACTGAGGACTTCCTCAACAAAGTGGACAAACTGTTTGGTGCTTTCATGTGGCAGGGTAAGAAAGCCAGGATATCATTGAAAAAGCTACAGCTAGCAAAAGAAAAGGGCGCCCTGGGTCTACCCTCTTTTAGGAACTACCAGACAGCATTCCTTTGCAAACAGGGGGCACAGTGGCTGGTTGATACCCCATCTTATGTCCCACTATGGATAAATATTGGGAAATCTATCATCGACAACTCCCCACTGCCGTCCCTACTTACCATGGACCTCTCTCATTTGACTCACTCCAAATACATTATGTTGAACACCAGGCGCGCTCTCTTAAGACTAGACCAAGCCCACAAATCCAATCTAAAACTTAGGAAATCCACGATGATGGCCCTATGGCGGAACCCTTACTTTAAACTTGAAGGCAAGACCCTCTACTGGAAATCTTGGTCCGCGAAGGGCATTAATCTGGTGAAAGACCTTTATGATGGGACACAACCCCTACCCTTCTCAACGCTCCCAGCTGCACATAACTTAACACCCATGGACTTCTACGATTTCCTGAAACTGAAGGCCATTATCTCATCACGCTGCCTTACTCCTCACACACCTTGGCTCCTGACACACATACCACGTCTCTTAACGGCCGGTCACTTTGTATCTAAAGTATACAAGCAACTCCTTCCTCTGCCTAGGAAATCACATAGACATGTGGAACTCAAGTGGGAAACAGAACCCAACTCCAGAGGCATTGCGCTTGACTGGGACACAATTCACAGAACTGCTTTCTCTAATAAAGTATCCCCGATCCTCTCTCAGACAAAATACATGTTATTAAATAGGACATTCTGGACCCTGGATTGACTCTTTAATCCCATTTGCGAGATAACCCCACGTGCTGGAATTGCCAATCAGGAATTGGCGACCTGGTCCATATGCTTTTTAACTGCCCCTCTCTACAAATCTACTGGGGGAAAATCTTTGACTGCATACAACATGTTTTTAGGCTGCAACCTACGAGGGAATTTATAAACGTCATATTGGGAGCTCTTGAACTAAACTTACCAAATGCACATGATCGCCAGCTTCTGGACTTGATGCTCACACTGGCGTGTAAGGTGGTTTTATGTAAATGGAAAAAATGCATCAGAGGTATGTTTCAAACTTTGGCAGGACTGGCTATCCTTTCTGAGGGGAGCAGACAACCCGGCATTGCACTCCTCCCCCTGGCGATCCTCCAACAAGAGACTCTGGAAATCGCTTGATGCGTCTTCCTGTCATTTCGATCCCCCGTGACCTATAACTTAATGCTATACCCTTGCACAGTGTTATTGTATGTCATGCTTTGATCCACTGTAAGTGAGTAACCTAGTCGTATGACCGACTTTCTATTTTGTCTCGACTATATGTTATGAACCCCCCGCGCCTGACCTAACTGATGACAGCTTATATTTGCATGTAACTATACATTTATTCATTTATTTCTATATTTTATTATATTTTATTCTCTTTTATTTTGTTTAATTGCCTTCATGTAGCCCTGATTCCAGGCAACAACAGACAATTGTATTTTGGAATTATTTCAATACCGTATTGTTGTCGAGGGGACAGCCATGGGCTGTCCTTATGCCCCAGAGATGGCCGTATTGTTCATGGCTGAATATGAGAATAGATTCGTTGAAAATAAAAATCCCTATAGAAAACACATCAAACAATGGCTACGGTATATCGACGACGTGTGGCTCCTGTGGCAGGGGAGCCACACCGAATTGATTGAATTCCATCAGTGGCTTAACAATAAACACCAGGACATTAAATTCTCCCTGGAGCATAGTAGCTCCAAAATGACCTTTTTGGATGAAGAGATCAGTTGCGTCGACGGTCACCTGAAATCATCTCTCTTCAAAAAGAAGACAGATAAAAACACAACTCTCCATCACCGAAGTGCGCACCCAAGAAATCTCAAAACCAACCTACCGTATGGGCAGCTACTTCGAATCCGAAGGAACTGCTCAGAAGTAGAGGATTACGAACTACATGCACAGACATTTTGCGAAGAAATTACCACCAGAGGTTATCCCAAAAAACTACTTAAACACTCTTACAAAAGAGCGCGATACACTCCTCGGGAGTGCCTACTCCAAAGTAAAGAAAAACAGGAACTGGACAAAATGGTATGTGTAACAACGTTTGGCCCTCACACTCACAAAATTTGACAAACAATATCGAAGAACTGGCATCTGCTAGAAGAACTAGAATGCCCCTTCCCCAAACCAGTTTTCGCATGTAAGAAAAATCGCAGCATTGGCCAACGGATTGTGTGTGCCGATGTAATGGTGGAAAAACCTAAACATGACTTACTTTCAAAATGGGGCCTTAAGCCGAGTGAGGGACATCATAGATGCGGCAACTGTGTATCCTGTGGCACAACGATTGAGGGTAGTGAATTCACTCACAAGAACGTAAAATGGAAAAATGAAGGGTTCTCCCACTGTAGGACCCAAAATGTGTACGCAATCATCTGTGGTTGCAATAAAATCTACATCGGAAAAACCAACCAGCAGGTGAATACCCAAATTATGCAACACAGGTCACGATTAAAAAACAAAGTGATGAATGCCCCAATGGTCCAAGATTTCATAGAAAGGGGTCACGCAGAAACCGATTTTAAATGGGCGGTTCTGTACACAATGACCCAAACAAAATACATCAGGGATGTGGATGATGTGTTATTGAGAAAGGAGGCCTACCTAACATTGCGATTTAACAGCATTCAGACTGGCCTGAATACCATGTCTGAAATTTCCAGATTGTAAAGACATAAGGCATCGCCAAAGGCGTATGATACTCCACACGAGAGATTCAGCCGATTCCACTGCCCATAATCCCAAAACCAGCATAGCTTGAACTTGAGGGACTACATATCCCAGCATTCCATCAATCACGTGATGTAGGTAAATTTCACGAGTTTCAAACATGGCGCACTGGCTGAGAGTAAAGTGCACTGAGTGTAGCAGCACTGAATGAGACGATACCGGACAGGTGAAAAGAATGCGATATTGGCGAAAATGTAGAGAAGGATAAGCAACCGGCCGCTAACCGCATGTTTAAAATTCTGACAGGATCGCAATTAGACCACGAGTGGTGCTACCACGAACGCAAGGGATTCAGTGTAGAACACGCCGTGCTGGAAATAGAGAACACAGGTATGTGTTGATTCCGGCGGGCGAAGTGTCGCAACATTTTAAAAGCATGACTAGTGATACGGATTATTTATGTCTCACAGGCAAACTGGCATCATATTGAAGAGTTTGAGAGAGCACGCCGCGCCTAAAACACAGGTACATGTTCACGTCTGTGGGCAAGGCGTCTCATTATTCGATAGGCATGCCTAGTGACACATATTATTCTTTTTAGGCAGATTTACAGGAACCTTATGGGCATTTACGAACTTGAGGTAGACGCGGGAAAGTGCATCCCCGGTGTGTTTACACAACTAAGAAAAGTGACATTGAGGCAGAGACAAGTCCCATACATTTTTAAAGAAAGGTAGCACAAATGAGTGTTCAGAGAGTCACGCCACAGGCTACGCATCTGAGCAATGACTGAATCTGGATTATTGCTATCTTTCAGAAATTCTAATCAAGACAGAGACACAGAGTGAACCCTGGAAACCTGCTACAAAATAGGTCAAAGGTACACTATTTGTGACAAAATAGCATAGTGTAATATGAAAGGGATGGTAATGATATATAAACCAACTTAGTGCTATATTTTTCTCTTGCACACAATTTGCAGATAAAAGCGATAAAGCCCTGATGAGAACTTGTAGATTGAGATAACGTGTTCGAAACGCGTTGGCAGAAAGGAGAAAATTAACTGTTGGACTGACTACAATATTGATTATTACGCTTAGTCAAATATTTTTCTATCTCCTTTTGAACGTGACTTTATCCTTTAAATGATATATGTGAAGAAATACCATGCAAAGATTGAATATTTGCTGGACAATAGTTGTGCAATGTATATGTAATGTTCATTGAATGAAATGTTGCTCCTATATGTAATGTTATGATTTATGTACATGTGCAATGTTTAATGTAATGTTTTTCTCATGCAAAATAATTTCTATTGAACAAACGAAAAAGTAAAGGGTATAAATAAATTATACCGAACAAATCCAGAAATAGGACTGATTTGTTGCTTGAATTCAGGAGCTCTAAAAAAAACAAATTGTAGGGTTGGCATCTTGTTTCTTAAAAAGTATTGTTGTCGAGCAGCACATTTGATTTCATCTCTGTATATGTTGCCTTAATGTATTTCATTTATGTCTCTTCAATAAAAACGATTTGAATATAAAAAAAAATACTATTCATACAAAATTTATTACCAAACATTATCGAATTCCTAACAGATATTGTGAACTTAAAAGTAATAAAATCAAATCATATATGGCATTTGCCTGCAGTTACTCATTGAGGGGAGAGCTGTTTACGTTACCACACTCAGGTACTAAATCTAAGTCCTCATCAGCCTCCATTTTTTTCCTCCTCAGTGTCCAGGACCAACTCAGAAATTTTGCAATGTCAATGACAATATCTGCTCAGGTGTTCGTTAGCAGAATGCGCGTGACTGTCATACAACATCTAGAGCCAAGATTGGCGCGCATAGGCTTGAGCCACCTCTAGCGAGGGCCCTTATAAGCCAGGAAAACACAAAAAGTATATGAGTTATTGACTCTTCCCAAGTATGACAGAATGGGCAATTAACCTTCATGTCCTTGTCCCATTTTGCAACGAAAGGTCTTAGCGGAAGAGTACCCACACGGAATTGATGGAATAATTTCCTGTCACCAATTTTCGTAATCAAATTCCAGTATGGTTCTAATTCCGATACAAACTTGTGGTCAAAGAAAATACCTGTAAGCGAGGTACTGCTCACCTTTGACAGGGTCTTCATAGTCATCATGCCCCAGTAAGACTCTTTAGAGTCAGTTTTACTTGGAAATGAGTTCCCAACTGGGTCATCCAACAAGTGGCTAAGGCCCATTTCGTGCAAATTATACTTTATCTTCTGTAACCATTTAATTTTAGAAGATAAGTCAGCATTCCCGATATGCATCAATGCATTAGTGTAGGGTGCCAATTCTGGGGTGGTCCAAAGTCTCCTCCAGTAGGCTAAAGGTCTAAAACCTGAAACCTCATCAAAGGAAGCACAACCTAGGTCTAAAAGCAGAGGCTTAATAGGTGTTGTTTGGGGGAGGGCAGTCAGGGTTCGTAAAAACAAATTTTGCGCTTTAACAATGGGTAAATTGCTACAGCTGGCCTTATAGGCTTAGTATATGACAGTCAATGTTCTTTTAATAGGGCTCCAGCCAGCTGGTTGTGCCTAAGAACTAATATATCAAGTTGAGGGGCCCAATTCATCTTCCTACCCATTGTACCTCTAGATAAGTGAAGGTATCAGTTTGTTCTAGTGGTACATTATCCATTGCTACTCTGCCTTTAATATATTTATGTTTATGCAGTACCATGAACTTGTTTTTATAAACGTTCACTACCAGTTCATGTTCATTGCAGAAAACTATAAATCAATCAAGGCTCGTTGCAGACCGACTTGAGTTTTAGGTAAGATTAACGTGTCGTCTGCAAACTTTAATAATGGAACCCTCGAACCGGCAAGAGATGGAGCATCAGTTGGGAAATTGGAATAATATGCAATAGCCTTATTTATAAATAGGGAGGACAGGGTAGGATCAAGGACACATCCCAGCCGCACACGTTTATTGACTGGGAAACAATCAGATAATTCAACCTGCTGCTCCCACCTTAGTTGAGCATAATTTGCCTCATGCAATTTGATAATAAAACTAAGGATTCCTAGGGGATCCCGGCCTCCTTTAATGAATCTCACAGCTTATAGCGAGGTACTAAGTCAAATGCTGACTTTAAGTCAACAAATGCTGCATACAGAGTTCCCCCTGCTAAAATCACTGTGGACCAATAAATCATCGTAAATCGGAAGACTTGATCAATGTGCATACGTGGTGTCGAAATCCCGCTTGATAGGTACATAAAATATTCTGATCTATAATCCAGACAAGTCTCGCAGCAATTTTTTGTAGGGTATCAATTAGGTTGATCGGCCGATAATTGCAGGGACTGGCCCGGTCTCCCTTTTGTAAATGGGAATAATTTCGGCCCCTCGCCAAGTGTCAGGTATTGACGCACCTCTAGCAATAGCATTTACGATTATACAAATATAATCAGTCCATATCTTCCTATCCTGTTTATAAAGGTCGGCCGGAATACAATCTGGACCAGGAGCCCTCCCTGCAGGGACCCTATCCAGAACTCTATCTATCAGTCTATCCTCTGGGTACTTAGTGCCAATGCTAAGTGGAGAAGCAAATTGGCCTTGGAAATACTGGACCCAGAGCTGGGGGGGGGACGTTGTTAACTGGAATGGCTCCAGTCGTATGACTGCCCCATTTAACTTGTTCTCAAAATTTGATCCAATTCTTAACATTAGAGGCATTGGTCAGACTAACCCATCTGTCCACATCATAATCTTTCTTCGCCTTCAGTTGTGCTTTCTTATAGTTTGCCCTTGCTATTTTAACCTGTTGATGAACTCCCACCTTTATTGCATTTGAGAGGCGCCGAAATGCAGCACCACAAGCCTCATTTTTCCACTTAGACGATTTTTTGAGAGGAGTCTTGTGTGGCTTTCTGATTTTTGTAAACAATGTCTTCAATTTTGCAAAATGATCCTCATGAGCCTTCATAAGGACTGCAGGACAGTTACCATTGGAATCTATAGAGCCCATTAGTGCAAGAGTCTCTTCAGTGGATGACCTAATCTGCATTTGTAACCCTTCATCCTCTGAAGCCGCTGCCCATTTTAACTGGCGGCAGTCTTGAGACATGATCACCTCACCTATCGTGGAAACAATGTCAACCACTGGGGGATCTGATCCAATCCTAGTTAGGGTCATTAGTAATGGGTCATGATCACTTTCTGGTCTGTGGTAAACCACCATATCCACCAGTCTGACCCACAGTTCTAGGCTTATAAAAATGTAATCACTCCTACTACTTTTGATCCCATTGGAAAATATGACACAACTTTCTGCGTCAGAGGGGGTTCTCCCATTTGGACCTCTGATCCCACGCCCTAAGAATAGGCTTTTTAATTGGAGCGCTGCCCCGTCCATTTGTTGATTAGTGTCAATATAAGGGGAGGCACCCTCCCAATTCTGATCCTCCTCCATAGTAAGGCAACGGTCATCTATGCCTAGTGGCTCAAATGTACAGCTAAAGTCACCTACAATAACCAGAACATTTTAGCCATCCAAACCGTCCATGGTTTTATCTAGGTGGGCAACAGTTAGGGGGGCTTTCCCGCATTGTAACCCTCTCGCATAGACGTTAATTCATATAAGATCCATCTCACCCTTTGAAGAGATCTTGATAGGAATGATGTCAGGACTGTCTTTTGCCAGTTTCTTAATTTTAAGCATTCCCTGTTGCTTGACCCATATGGTCAGTCCCCCGCTAGATCTCCCTTTTCTATTTGCGATTGCCGCCTTACCATAGGCCAAATAGCCTGGGCGGCAAATCGTTTCTAAAGACCAAGTCTCCTGTAGGTCTATGAAATTGTACCCCTCTACAAAGCTCGACCAATCAGAGGACATGGTTTTATAAAGCAGGCCTGCGATGTTCCAAGATATCACGGAAAATACAGGGTGATACGAGCTCCCAGAATCAACCTGTGCTGGTGGCAAGCCCGTAGACTGATTCATAGCCTCCAAACCATGGGTTCTGCTCACTAGATCTAAATCATTAATAAGGAAGCAAGCAGGGCTTAATACCAGGGTCGGGATGGGTGGTGGTGATCAATCGCATGAATCCAAGCCAGATAACGGGGTGAATCTTTTGGACAAGGGGGCGTGTATTATCTTCAAAAGTAGGATGTGTTTTTAAGTTTTATGTGTCCTCGCAGTAAAACACTTCTAAATTTGTTTTCCATTACTGCAAGGCCTACTTCGCCTGTAGAGTAACATTGCCTTACCTTATTGCATTTATTAAGTGCTAACATTTAATTAGGAACAGTTAGAAATGTCATGTTTGATCTCAAATGATTTGTAATTTGAAATCCTCTTTAAAGGTAAAATCTGAATTTAAATCATTATTCTACAAAATGCTACTTTTGGAAAGTTGCTATTTTCTTATCCTAACCATTTGGTGCCTGCTGCTAGTGCCCTGGCAGACAGTGAGGCATAGGGCTTAGGTATGGGCGAGATGGGCAATCTGCAGGATGGGTTGGGACAGACTGTTCCCTGCTCAAGTTGCACTTCAAAAGGACTTGCTTACAGCACACAAAAAGAAACCCAACACTAGTCTTTCGTGACCCTATACTTCTTGGAGCCTTTGCAGGGTAAGGAAGGGACATTCCAGAACCTGATGTGGGGGTAGTCTAGAGGATTCCCCTATTTTAAAGACATAAATATTGGAACCCTTCAGTACACTCCTAGACCAGTGGAATACAGAAGTTCCCCAGAGGAATGCCCTGCTGCTTGAGGCCAGCCCTGCTCCCTAAGAAGAAGACTGGACTAGTTCCCTTTGTCGCAGGATACCCGAGTGAGTCAAAGATTCAGTTGGCTGACGTCCTGTTCTGATCTACAGGGACACAGCAAGCTCCAGAAACATCCCTGCAACTGCCCAGCTCCCCTGCTACAACTGAACCAGCTTGGACTTGAAACTGGACTGCTTGAGCCCTGCTGGCCTCTTCAAGGGTGAGTCCCTGGTCTCCCAGAGGTGCCTCCCCAGGTCCTAGATCCATGGCTGGTATTAGAGTGCAGTCACTGCAAGAAAAAAAGAAGTCTTGAGGTTTCAGGCTCTTCACGACCATTAACAGGCTTGTTCATGCTGAACCTCTGCCAGTGATGATTACTTCTAAGGCAAAGCTCCAGTGAACCTCACTCTCCATGCTCAGCGACCACCAGCAATGACCACTATCCGAGATCGCATCTTCCCACTACAGCAACTACAGCCCGTGGGGACTGTAGGCGTGAAGCTCCAGCAATGAACAACCTGAAACTTACTGGAGTTTTGTCATTTTGGTCTCATTTTACTTATTACAATTGGCTGTATTTTTCTAAATTAATTTGCAGTTTTCATTATGTGGTGTTTTGCTTTATAACTGTTTCAGTGCTGCATTGATACTTTACACTTTGCTTCTAAGTAAAGCCTAGCTGACTTTAAGCCTAGCTGATTTTGTGCCAGAGGATTAGGCACACTTTAATTTAGGGACTTTTGGTGTTCACCCTGACAATGATTGTGATTGTTTCTTGAGAATGGTTCTACCCCCTTAACTAATAACCCAATATCGCTCACAGCCTTTAGAGCAGGGGTCTCCAAACCGGTCCTGGCGGGCCGGATCCATGCCAGATTTTTTAAATAAGTACATGTATCTAAATGGGGATATCCAAAAAATCCGGCTTGGATCCGGCCCTCCAGGAACGGTTTAGAGATCCCTGCTATAGAGCAACATCTGAGAGATAAAATTAAAGATTTTTCCTTGTCTAGCTGGATTTTGAAGTTGGTCACCCCAGTCACAATAGGAGAAGCTATTGGAAGATCAAGGTTTTTAGCTATATCTTGATGTTGGCAGGATGACTTTGGAAGCATTTCCTGGAAAAACAGGCTTCAGAGTTCTTGTTATTTTGTAATGAAGGATTTTCTAGTTTTAGGGATCCTGCACATCACAGAGATTGGGAGTTCCCTGTGATGCAGTTTGTGGGCCAGGAAGTTAAAAGTATCCTCAAATGTGCCCTTGTTAACTATGCAGGTGAACTTGAAAGTGCTCCATGCTTAAAAAAAACTTTTGAACAGGCGGTCCTTAAGGAGGTGGCCAAGGCTCACAGGGATCCACCTTCCATAACTTGTCCAACTTGGAGTTAGCAGCAGTGAATTCATTGGCCAATGATACCAAAATTACTGTCATAAAAGCAGACAAACGAGGCGTTATTGTTATCATGTCTATTGCTGAATATGATGCGGGATGCAACCATCAACTGGCTAACAGGAATTTCTACACCCCCATCTTTACTGATCCTGCGGGAAGCTTGAGTACTCTTAGGCAACATTACATTAAGGTACACCAAATAGAGGTTATACGGTGTTTGAATTATCCTTTATTCCACCCCAGGTGCCAAAGACTCTATACATTATAAATAAGCCTGGGTGTAGTTCGCAAGGTAGCGCTATGCATAGCTACACGAAGTGCACTCCACTCTACGCGAGATACGCGTAGTACTACGCAAACTGCGTAGTGTGCTGTTCAGGATGATTGCACAGTGCCAGGATGCTTGTCCGCACTGTGCAATCATTGAAAACGGCATCTTGCAGAGTGCGAGCTATCTTTTACTGCCACTCGAGTAGATTTTTACTGGAGCGGCTGCTTTCTCAACGCAGACTGGTAGTTTCTCATTGCGAGCGGTCGCGTACATACGCACCCACTCGCAATGAGAAACCTGACCTCCCCGCATTGAGAATCTCGCCGGGAGGTTTATGTACCACGCTCGCGATCGGCAACTTGATGTTGCTGATTGCGAACGAGGAAAAAGTCTCGCCGGGATGTAATTTTGCTTGCTCGCAGTCACCAATTTGACGTTGAGGACCGCGAGCAAGCAAAAAATGACTGCTGCGCTACGCTACACATGTTTGCACTGTGCTACGTTCAATTCGTATAGTGCGAATTACCGCAAACTTCGCAAACTCCGCGAGCGTAGCGTAGTGCTATGCCCAGGGTCAATTATACATCACCGGTCCTGATGAATTGCCATTTTGATTATTATTGACTCCTTGATGGCAGAAAACATGTTGACATTTTAACTTCCTCGGCCACCAAAGATCATTGCCTCTGCTGGTAGCCACCACTTTGTTAACCAGACAAGCATACTCACCGATTAAAATTTGACTTGGAGAATTGCTTAGTCTCTTTTAATCACATCGTTGATGCACATACTCCACAATTCACTAATCTACACTTTGGGTCCAACACTCGCACTTCTCATAGGGCATTGAAAAAAAAGATCTCCAAAAAAGAGCTCCCTTTTGGGTGCCCATTGGGCATTGCAGCACCAGCCCAAAGAGGAGCATAATCTATGATGAAGCAGGACAACAACATGGCTGTGTGAGAGCCCTAGTTTCCAAAGGAACCGTCCCCCCGTTTGGTTGTTTCCTAATTTACCTAATACGTACCTTCCTTTACCTTTCTTAGGAATTGCATACTTTTAGATAAAAAGATTTACCTTGGGAATATGTATGCTGTACCTACAAGTGCTTCTGGTTCCCCCTCTTCTTGTGATAGTTGAGCTTCAAGCTCACCTTCTGGAAGTGATGTTGTCCGCTGGGGCTGTAGGGGTCATGCCACCAAGTTGGTGCTATGCAGTGCTCGTGGTCTTTCCCAAACTGGGGTGTCCGGCAGATGATCCCACATTGGACCTCAATTTTTCCTCTTAAAGCTAGAGGTCAAGATATTGGCCAAGGCTCTGGCAATAATCACGAACATTCCAGATTTAGTCCACCTGGACCAATCTGGGTTCATGCACCACAGAGTTATCTGCCACAATACATGAAAAGCTTATAAAGCATTGTTTATGGTTGATGAGCTGAGGGAACTGACAATGCTTCTTTTTGCGGACATAGATAAGGCATTTGATTCTGTGAGTTGGACATATATGTTTATCCTCCTTCAACGTCTCAACGTCTCAACATCTCAACTTTTGCCCACAGTTCATCTCTTATCTCCTGTTGGTATATGTATGATAGTGTCACTGCGGGTGGCGAGGGCTAGGTCAGAAATCTTCCCAATACAGCAGGGAACAAGGCAGGGCTGTCCCTTGTTCCCAATACTGTTCAGTATCGCAATGGAGCCTCTGGTGGTTTGGGTGCAGATGGATGCGCAGGGTGGGGCTTTTAATGGGGGAATGGACGGTCAGATAGAATCGCATTATGCATCAATTATGTTTTGTTCATCATTACAGAGCCTGACACAACAGGATTCAGGCTATTGCAAATAATACACATATTTGGGGAAATTTCAGGCCTCTGCCAATACTCCTCAAAATCCGCATTATATGCTGTGAGTCACAGCCCAGATAGGCTTGAATGGACAGCAGGTATATGGGTGGCACCGAAGGGTTGAAATACCTCGGGGTTTAAATATCCCCGGAGGCAACTACTGGATGGAACACCAATATAAAACATGTGTTAGCCCATCTAAACAACAATGTAAAGATATGTTCTGGGCTACCGCTGTCCCTGCTCAGGACGGTCGGTGATCTTCAAGATGGTCTCATTGCCCAGATTCCTCTACTAACTACAACATTTCCAAATTGATATCCCATGAAAGTGGTTTTGTAAACCAAACTTCATCCTAAATGCCTTTCTATGGGACAGGGGTACTCCCTGTGTGGCCCTCAGCAAATGCTTCCAGTTGACATACAGTGTGGTGCATTGTGGGGGCCGATATTGAGTCCTATTATCAGCGGCCCATCTCCAGATCATAAACAATTTGTGGTATGATACAGAGGATGGCCCTGCATACGCAGTTGATAAAATGGCGATGGGTGCAACTCCGCTGCAAACCTATTTATGTGGGAGGGGACTGCTTCACTTTCCTGGGCAAGAAGTACGGTTCTGAATTTGGTGCGGTCCATTCTTAGATAGAGGAAACAGTGGGGCAGACTGTAGAAACAGAACCCATTATGGTGCAGAGTCATATTCCCACAGGAGGCCGTATTGGAAGTATTCCGGAAATTGAATCTTATCAAGATATCCAAGTACAGGGATTTCATGCAAGGCACGGTCCTGAAATCATTTCAGGCACTCCAGACTGATATCCATTTACATCACTGTCAGTTCCACAAGGTCCTACAGCTCTGCCATACACTTACCCCACACAGAAGTGCATTGCCGGATCTTCCAGAATGTCATCCTTTAGAGAGAAAACTGCTCATGGGAGACTTGGGGCGATCATAATACTGCCAAGATTTACCAGATCCCAATTACTAACAAGACCGATATATTCGAAGACTTACGCATTGTTTGGGAGGCAGATATGGGTGAATTAGAAAATGAAGACTGCACAGAGATTCAGGGTTACCCAAGAGGTGCAGCCATGGAGACACGGCTCTGGCTGATTCAATTTTGGTATACTGATATTAAAAAGTGTATTTAATGCATCATAGGCTCTGGCGTGTGGTGTGTCTACTGCAGGGGCCTGTGTTCAACCTCATGGTCACAGGTTCAAATCCCGGCGGGTCCACTCAGCCTTTCATCCATTTGGGGTCGATAAAATGAGTACCATTGAGTTGGGTAACAACAAAACATCTGTTATTTCAGCGCCAAGAGGCCCGTAGTGGTGAACGTGCGCTTTACAAATACTCATGTTATGTTATGTTATGTGGTGTGATTGCCTCCCCCGAGTTTCTCATATGTAGTGCTGAGGAAGGCACCATAAGGCATACAGTATGAATCTGACCTGAGTTAAAGAGGTTTTAGTGGGGGAGCTAAATGTCTAAGGGAGGTCCTGTCATGGCAGTTTCTACACAGTCCACAAACAGCCCTCCTTCACCTTTTGGATGATGTAGATAGGAATGAAGATAAATTATCCTTGCTTAGTTTGGGACTGACTTTTATTAAATGCAGAATAGCCGAAGAGTGAAAGCCAGCAGTCCCTCCATAATTTTTGGTGTGGAAAAGGGGAAGGGACCACTGCATCGGAATGGAGATTGTGGTGTATAAAGCTAGGGGCTCCCCCCAAAACACCCAAAAATATGGAAGCAGTGGGCAGAATACTGATGATTTGAACAAGCGCCAATCCATTAGATTCACCAACTCATAGATGAAGATTATAAGACATGCCACAGCCTAAAAGAGACTGTCTCGCACTGTCCGGTGGAACGCCATGGGCTAAGCAGTTGAGAATGTTTTTTTCTACTTTTTCTCTCAATGTATCAATGGATGGGGTGGAGGTGGGGGTGAACAGCAAGACTGTTGTATTTTATGAATATGATGTATTTGGTGTACTTGCTTAATAATGTGATGGGCCATTTTGGCAGTGCTGGAATGTTTACATATACATCAGTAAAATGTGTAAAAAAAAAAAGATAGAAAACCATTGAGGCTCTTTGCAATATTGGCTACATCCTTCAAGGAGGAGACCTTGATGTGATGTGTAATTTGCATATAGCTGAAAAGAGATTTCAGAATTTCATTAGAGATAGCTGAGAAGTTCCTTGTACAGACGGAAATGTGAATAAAAGAGGATGGAAACCTGAGTAACTCCTTTAGGAAGAGGCGAGGAATTGGAGTGGGCATTTGGTAATTTACATGCTCGAAGTGACTGCCAACCATCTCCAAATTGTTCCATTATTTACCAACCGCCCTTTGAGGGTTTGTAGAGGGGAGGTGTAGCTGACCATATCAAAAGCAATGGATAGGTCATGGAGTATGAGGCAGGACTCACCTTTCTTTTTTTTTTCTCGTAATAACACCATTGTTTGCAAATTGCAGCCTGACATCCGATCTGTACCTCCCCAGGCGATTTGCAGTATCGCAATAGTCCTGCGTACCAGCCTATCCAGTGACCTGGTTGCTAGTGCCACGCAGGTGTAATCATAGGACTCGTAAGATTAGGTTCTTATTGTACAATTCCAGTTCAAAAAACGCTCATAGATCTTGAAATGTTTACTGGTCTCTAGGCCCTATGTCCATTTTACAGACAGTTTTAACCGCCTGGAACCAATCCAACACTTGGTGGTACAGCATCTGTCCATATTTTTACAAATTTCTCTGGTAGCGAGAAGGATCAGGTAAAAAAGCAGGGCCCGCCTGTTCAATGATAAGGACAACATCGTCTGATCTTCCAGCCCCAACATAATCAAGGTTAAACTTATTTTTATATTAGTGCAAATAATTTTGTTTAATGCCTTCTCCACTGAAGACCAATAATCATGTAGCAGGGGACATTCAAAAAATATGTGCCTATCATCTGCACTTGATTCAGAAAAGGGGGTGGTGATGAATAGAGTGTCTGAATTAAGCAGACCACTCTTACCCAGTCCAAAGATCAGGGCTTGATCCATCACCGTTTTTTATCTGCACTCAACATGCCAAATCTGTGACATCTTGGGGTAACAGCTGTTACAAATTTTGCCAATTTATATGGTGTCCACTACAACCTATTCACTGTGAAAAAGTGGTTTCTTTGTAGAAAAATACATTTTCCACATTCTCTGTGGCTCCATCATCTGCATAGCACCATCCCAAATCTCATATGGTTCTTTGAGCTTCATCTCTTCAAAGGACACCAGGGTTCGGTACCAGTCACTTACTACCTTTCTCGTTGGGGCCTCGTTCTGTAGTTTCTTTTCAAACTCCCAAAAACCTCTGGTCTCTTTCCTTTTTCGTCCCTCCAGGATAGCAACTTCAGATATTTAAACCTTGAGAGGGATCCACCTGTCTTTTCCATCAGGACTTTCCATGGTACCACCTCTTTCATCACCATGAGATCCACCCAAAGATCAATTCCCGCCCTCCTAAGTGGGAATCTTAACTGATCTTGCAGGCATTCGGGCGTACCTGGTGAGTCCCATATTGGTGCCCCCCGCCCTGAATAGTATCCCATTCCCAGTATGTTCCTTATTCCAACCGAAAGGATAGGTGTAGCCTTAAGTGTCTTCAGTCTGACTTTTTTGAAGAAATATTTTTTGACCCAAATTTATAAAGAAACCTTTTTGTTGCCCACTCCTTAACCATCTCCTCTAACATCCCACCCCACACCCTGGGGCCCCTGTGTACCCAAGAGGGCTCTGCAATTCTTAACACCATCGCTGCTGATGGAATTCTCCTCCTGTTCTGGCCCTTATTGAAATGGGTGTGGTCGTGACGGAACCATTCCGTCATCAGCACAGCCCAACCGTGACTGATGACGGAATGGTTCCGTCACAAGCATCGAAGGGGTTAAACTGAAATGCCATACAGTGTAGTCTTAGGTCCGGGAGTGCCAGCCCACCTTCTACCAGTTTATGTCACAATTTCTTCCAGGACATATGTGCTCCCCTAGCTGCCCAAACAAAACTGCACAGTTTGCCCTGTATTTCATCTATCAAGCCTCTTTGGAAAGCAGGGAGAACGAGTTATAAAGAAATGTCAATTTAGGAAGTAACACCATTTTAATTAGGTTTACTCTGCCATATAATGACAATGGGAGGTTCTTCCATCTAGTAAGCGATTTCTCTATGTCCTTTACTACTCTCTCTATATTATGCTGGGTAATTTCCTCTAATGCGTTGATCATGCTAATTCCAAGATTAATCTCTCTCTGGATACTTTCCCTCCAATCTGGGATATTACAACACATAATCCCAGTTTTCTCTTTACTTACAAAATATCCTGAAAAAATTCTGAATTATTTTGCTAATAGCTCCATAGGAATTGTTACAGCTTGTACAGCTGTACAGATTATGAGATCGTCTGCATATAGCGCGATTATCTTTTTATATCCTCCTGTACAGAAAGCTCCACCTGTTCATCTTGACGAAGCATCTGGGCAAATATATCAAACAATAAAGGGGAGATGGGGCAGCCCTGTCTCGTCCCTCTAAGAATTAAAAAACTACTAGTGAGAACACCATTAAGGAGAATCCTTGATGTAGAGCGATGATATAAAGCCTTTAATGTAATTATAAAATGTGCCCAAACGCCATGTTCTCCAATACTCCCTATAAAATCTCCCAGCAAACACAGTCAAAAGCTTTGGCGGCATCCAATGTGACCACCACCAAGGGGACCGGCCTTGATGTAGCTATGTCTATACACCCTATTAGCTGGTGGGTCAATTTGGGCATCTGCCTCCCAGGGATAAACCCCTTTTGATCTTCATGTATAAGCTGAGGGGCAATTCTGGACAATCTCCCTGCTAAAATACTGACAAAGATCTTATGGTCTGCATTCAGCAAGGATATCGTATGATACGACTCTGCTTAGCTGGTTTTAATATCAAGACTATGGAGGCCTCCCTCCATGATTTTGGAACCTGTATCTCGCTCATATATATCATACTGGACAAACTTTCCCAAATAGGCAACCTTCCGATTTTTAATACAATTTCACTTTACCCTAGGTGCCATTTCCCCCTTCACATTCCTGAGGTAAACCCCCATGTAAGGTGGACATTAACCTACGGTTTTCTGGGGTCAAAACATAGACATTTCTATTTAAAACGAGCCTACAAACAACAGATATTTCTTACTGTATTACATTGTGTGGCTTGGATGGTAACAAATGTATAAATTTGTGTAGCGAAATAACAAGCCTAATTGGACGCCGAATGTGAATTGGTTGATTGCACTAATTTTCTTATCTGTCCATGTCACTCCATCCTTCACAAAAATTCACCCACTTTCCCTAATACCCCCTTTCTTATCTTCTGGGCACAATGTCAATATAATCCTAATGTGTTCTTTATATATTTGTAAATACAAGGGTGTGATTAAATAGCATCTCTCAGTCATTGATTGTATGGCTTGTCTTTCTATGTATTGTATTTGTTTATCGTATTTCTTTGTTTATAGTATTTTTTTACTGGAACCATCCCTTACTGTACTACAGAATACCCAGGCCTCAGTATCATTGGGTCTACCCTATATGTAACACTGACTCTCTGGAGCAGCACAGCTGATTTCCCCAACAATCAGAGCAGCTCCTGCTCCAGTTCTCAGTGATGCAATAAGTCAAGATTTCCCCTGCAGGAGAGTTCAGTCCTTCTGATCCCCAACTGGAATCTCATGAGGGCAAGTCATCCTCCTCGGCATCCTCCTCGCCCGGGGTAGTCAGTTAGGGCAGATCCATTGGTGTGGCTAGACCCGCCAGTCACAGTGTCACTCAAGTATAGGTTTTATTGACTTGGACCAGCAGCCCCTTTTGGCACACGGGGTTGCGGTGGTACCTTTTAGATACAAAGTAGACACATCAGTTGCAATCGCCCAAACCATGGCAGCCTTCCTGGCATACAGGGTCACAGCTCAGGAGTTAACAAGTCCTGGCATTCTGGTTACACAATTACTTAACTGGTGGCTCCCTCTGGTATACAGGATCACCTCAAAAAGGCCGTGTGGGCTTGGCACCCTCCACACAGTGCTTGATTCTTGACTCAGTCAATGCTGTACCTCTCCTGCCATTTCAAGTTCACCAAAAAAAGTCTTGCACATAGGCTATACCCTAATTGGTGCACAGCTGAATCCTCACACCTCGCACAGGGAGTCCTCATGGTAGGGCCCCCCACTGTACATTGCAGCCTACGATGCTCTTCTCTTCCTCACAGGGCAACTGGCCTTGGCAAGCAGGCAGATACTGGTGCTCCAGGCTCCAGGGTAAGTGGTCTTGGTTTGCCAGGGTGATGTCCACTCACTCAGCAGAGAGACGAGCTGGGCTTTGCCCCAGTCTTGGTCAAAGACCGAAGTCTTGCAGAGATTCCTCTTCTCACACAGCCCGTCTGGCTGCTGGGAAGATGGCACATTTTGGTGTCTCAACTTCCCCTACTTATAGTCATTTTCCAGACACCAGATGTGATTTATACTAGTCCAGGTCTTTGAAGTTTTATGTTGGGGTTTGGCTTCCTTTGAAGTGTTCACTTATTTATTTATTTCTTCATGAACAATGCCTGTCGCAGCATGTACAACTCTGAAGCTGATTGTTTCACAACACAATTTGTGGAAGAGACAAGAGTTCACACCCGGATGTAAGTCACAGTGATATGTGCATCAAAAAGTGAATCATAGACCCCAGCTCTACTTGTTATGATTCCCTTATCAGTCATCTCTCCCTTCCTGAGATGTGTCCAGGCCTCTTCCTTGTGATCTATCACTGACTCAAAGAGCAATCTTTTGAAATATGAAGGGAGTCTTCCTTTCCCCTCCTGTGTGTCCTCATCCAGCTCACAGAAATCCAGCAATACATACATCTGTCTGAGGGATCCATCCCCTCATGTCTTCACTAGGAAAGCCTGGGCGTCCAATAGGTATCCTAGGGTCCTCCATACAATGTACCATTGCAGGCAACTCACTCTATGTACATTTTCAGCATATGTTGGGTCCAACCATTGTTACCTCTATGCATTGTACCCTTACATGTGCATATGTATTCAGTACACACTCAATCTGCGAGTATTGTTCAGTACTGAAGCTTTTCTATTTTTAACCAGGGTGCTTTGTTTACAAACACACACACTGCCAGTACACACATTTCACACACATGTATTATATTTCAAGCAAGCATACATACACCCAGGACATGATTTTCCTGCACATGCACTCCACAGCACTACATCACTGCTGTAATGTATTCTTCTTATGCATACATTGAACCAGCACATGTTCTAACCACAAGTGCAATGTGCAGTCCTGGTCCATCCTTGTACTGTATTCTTCTCAGGCATGCATACAGCCAATGCAAAGTCACTACTCCTGCACTGCACAGCACTCCACATTGTACCTGATGTACACCAAGGGTGGGTAAAGCACACAGCTGCAGAACCTTTAAAAAGGTGAGCGAGCCTGTAGACCTCACTTCAGTGACACAGGGTAAAAGGGTCATTTTCACTACTACTGGTCACTACACAGCATGGTGCCAACACATTGTGTGTGTTCCTTACCTCCTGGTGAAGGTGACAGCCTTCAACCACTATAAGGGTAGCTTTCTGGGTACCCCTCCCAGTCCAACAAAACAGCCTTCCATGAGACAGGCCTATGTCATGGCACACGTGTATGATCATTGTTGCCTATGACAAAACACATCATCGGATCAGAAGGCTCAGATGTCAGGGCCTATTTGGTCAAATTATTTGAAAGGGCATTTCCTGATCTGTCCGATTGGGATTGGGACTCTCAACTGCAGCGGGTGCATAGATTACCTATAACACTAAAAAACAAGGAAAGCAAATATCCACGCCCAATTATGATCTACTTCGGCAACTATTTGCTAAGACAAGCAGTCTCAATAAAGGCTAGACCTAACACTCCTGTGACACTGGACAATATAACTTTTTTTGTTAAATCGGACTTTAGTAAGATAACTATGGATAAACGATGGGGGTTGCGTAAACTGATTGATTCTTTTAAATCCAAGGGTGCCACAGTCTTCCTCCAAGAACCTGCCCGTCTCAAAGTCATGAAATCTGGTCATACCTACTTTTTTAATGATGTAAAGGAGGCGGAGCAATTACTTGCTAAAATGAATTCTAATGTTTAAAAACAGCCGGATTAAGAAAAGGAAGAAAAGGAGGATAAGAGAGAGGGGGGAGAGATTAGAAATAGTTTGAAAATGGAAAGGAAAGAAATCTAGGATAGCAAGGCTTATTGTAAATTTACTGGGGCACTTTCTTTTTGCTTGTGATTTTGGATGCCTGATTGGCACGAGGTTAATACGGAGAGAAGGGGCTCTCGGGCGATCTTTCTGACTGGCTGCCCTTAGAGCGGCAGCAGAAGATAGGGGTAAGCTTCCGGGTAGACACGGGGAGGGGGTGCTTTAAGGGTTGGGGGTCAGGGGGAGAGGGTGAGTGGGGGGAAGGGATAGGACACTGGGGGAAAGGGTGGGAGGAAAAAACAGAAAAGGACAAGACAAGTTCAAGGGTGATTGACGTAGTATCTTATAGACTAATAATGAGTTTAAATTCAAGGAAAGGTGCAGTTTATTATGATTTAGTAATTTTTCCGCATGCTGCGTTTTAGATGTTTAGCCTGGAATGTTTCAGGCTTAAATAATAAAAATAAAAGAAATTTGATATATGAAGAATTGAAAATATATGATCCACATTTGGTTTTGTTAACTGAAACGCATATTTGTTTTAAGGACAAGAAGCTATTGGGACATTTGGGATATGAGATGCTAATTTGTACTACATTAAATGCTCCTATACGAGGTGTAGCTATTTTGAAAAAACGACAATTATCTGTAGAAGTGATTAGATCTATGGCAGATAGTGGGGGTCGCTGGGCAATTACTCAATTGAAGATGGAAAATCGTAAATATGTTTTTTGTGCCATTTATGGGCCTAACACCGATGACCCTTTTATTTTTGATTGGTTGAATATGGAACTGCTCGCATGGGAGGGAGGACTTATTTTGATGGGGGATTTTAATTGTGTGCTAGATTATGATCAGGATGTTACAAAAAGAGGTATTTTTCGACGTATGCGCAAAACTAGGGCGGCAATCTTAGAACTAGCAAGGATACACAATGTTAAAGACGTATGGAGAAACCTGTTTCCTGAAATACCCGGATATACTTATTACTCCTCACCTCATAAACGGTGTTCATCTCTGCCCTTCCCACAGGCTTTCTTGCTCAAAACCTGAACAGAAGCGAAGGAATAGGAGGAGGTCTCGCCATAATCTATAGAGATTCATTGACATGCAGACTAGAGAATGGCGGCATCTCAGACGCAGAGAGCGCCTGCTTTAGTATTCAACTAACCCCCGCACAATCCCTCTCTGGAATTCTGATTTACCGCCCCCCGGGCAGCATTAAGCACTTTGTTGACTCCCTACTAGAAGTCACCCTGGCTGCGGCTGCCCGGGCTTCTAACTTTCTGGTACTCGGAGACCTTAACCTTCATTTCGATGACCCTAACGACAAAGTAGCTGCAGAGCTTATGTCAAATCTCAAATCATTCGAACTTAATCTTCTTAATGAGGAAGCTACCCATAGCAAAGGACATTTGTTAGACCCTGTTTTCTCTAACAATACTCAACTCCTAGTTACTTCACCTTTGCCCATACCTTGGTCTGATCACTTTGTAGTGCCCTTTTCTTGGGAACTACGATTGGTAGTGACCGGCGCCCCTCCCCTACGTACTCTCCAAAGAGCCTGGCCGAAACTTTCAGTTGAAAAATTGAAATCGGCCCTTGAGCAATCTGCTCCTGAACCAGAATCTGAAGTTCTGCTCGCAGATCAGAATTTTCAGAATTGGCTCAATAACTCCCTGAACATGGTTCTGCCCCAAACTATGGTGACCAAAAAGAGTAGTACTTTTAAATCCCCTTGGTATACCACAGCACTGAGAGATCTTAAAAAAGCCTGCAAAAAGGCAGAACGTATCTGGAGGAGGGACTGGGCCCTCAGTAGCAAAACCTCCTACCAGGCTGCCTTGAGACTCTACAAAGACGCACTACAAACGACTAAGTGCTCCTTCTTTGAAGAGAAAATTAAACAGGCAGCCAACTCCTCAAGGGAAACCTTCAAAATACTCGCTCAACTGACCAAAACTCCATCGCCGATCACTTCACAAAATGATTCCACATCTAGATGTGACCTGTTAGCAAAAAATACAGAAAATACTAGACAGTCTTCCTCAAACAGGCTCTCCCCTGGCTTCTGACCCCCCCCCCTCCTTCGACTTCTGGCCCTTTACTCAAGACGTTCTCGTGCATCTTCAGGGAAGACTTCTGCACGACACTTTCCAATATCAAAAGCGGCTCGCCCTCTGATCCAGCTCCCATGCACGTTCTTAAGCAAATTATGAGTACCATCGCCCCTCTCGCTACGGATCTCCTGAATACCTCTTTCACTACCGGCATTGTCCCCCCGAGCTGGAAACAGGCAAAAATCAAAGCCCTCCTTAAAAAACCAGGACTTGATCCTGCCGACCTGGCAAATTTTCGCCCTATTTCATTGTTACCTGGATTGGGCAAAATCGCCGAAAAGTGGGTGAATCGGCAGCTCTCCGGATTCTTGGAGAGTAATGACTTGCTGGGTAATTCCCAAACGGGATTTCGCCCTGGGCAGGGCACAGACACTGCCCTTATAGTGGTGGCAGAAGAGGCTAGGTGCATCTTAGATTCAGGGGGATCAGCAGCTCTGATCCTCCTGGATCTGAGCGCTGCGTTCGATACCGTAGACCACACTACCCTTGTCCACCGTCTCTCCAAATTAGGCATTGTAGGGTCTGCCCTCAAGTGGCTGAAATCATTTCTCGACAATCGGTCCTTTAGGATCTGGGAGAACGGTACCACGCCGAAGCCCTTTCCTCTTCAATGTGGGGTTCCTCAGGGATCTTCCCTGAGCCCCACATTGCTCAATGTTTACATGGCTCCGCTGGAGGACTTAGTAGCCCCATTTGGGATTAAATCTATCAGCTATGCTGACGACACACAACTTGTCGTCTCTCTGACTCAACAAGGGGGATGCTCGGACAATCTCTCGAGCTGCCTCTCGGCATTCTTCTCCTGGATGACAGACTCCAAGCTGAAACTTAATGGAGCCAAAACGGAGATTATGCTCCTAGGCCACCATTTTACATCTCTGCCTTCTGAGCTTTGGCCCCCCTGCATGGGTGATTTGCCACCAGCAAAGGAGAAAATCAAAAGCCTCGGGGTCTGGTTTGAACCCCAATTAACATTCAATACCCACGCCCAGAAAGTCGCAGGCAGCTGTTTCGGCCTGTTGCGTTCAGTGCGGAAAGTGCTCCCCCTTCTGCCTTTCCAATCTAGGAAGCTCCTAATCCAAGGTCTTATACTATCAAGACTGGATTATGGTAATGCACTCCTCCTAGCCGCACCCAAAAAGACAATTAACTCCTTGCAGCGGGTTCAGAACGCTGCAGCAAGAATGCTCATGGGGGCACCTAGAAGGGCCTCGGCCAAACCACTTTTGAGGTCCCTGCACTGGCTCCCCATCCAGGAACGAATTGTATTTAAGACTCTGTGCATTACACACAGGACATTGCAAGGCAAAGGCCCTCCTGCCCTAAGAAAGCTTATTAGCCCCTATAAATCTTCAAGGACCCTCCGCTCTGATGGGGAGAACCTGATCTCCGTCCCTAGAGTGAGAAAAGCCCGGACTGGAGGACGCCGGTTCTCCCTGAATGCAGCAAAACACTGGAACGCCCTCTCTAGGGAAATCCGGATGGAATCTTCCTATTCCAAATTCAGAAAATCCCTCAAAACCTTTCTTTTTCCTAAAGCAGAATAATCCAAGTCCCCTCCTTCCCTCCCTAGGGCCTTTCTGTTTTTCAGTTAAGTTAGCGCTGGGACGCTGAAGGGCATCCATGCGCTTTATAAATCTAATTTCATTTCATTTCATTTCATTCATTTCACGAATAGATCTGGCTTGGGCTTCGGATGAAATTATTGATACAGGATACATGAAGATCTTCCCAAGGATCTCATCTGATCATAGCCCCATACTTCTTATATTTAATATTATTCAAAGGATGCCTGAACTTAGACTCTTCACATTCCCTAGATATTTGCTAACAGGCTCAGTGTTTGTAGCTAAGTTAAAGGAAAATATTAAGGAATTTATTGAAATTAATATCAATACTGCTAGTCTCTTATCAGTGTGGGACGCTTGTAAAGGTTTTATTAGGGGAGTTGCGCAGCAATATGTATTTAAACAAAATGATATCCGCAAGAAAGAGACCAAGGCTATCTTAGCTAATATTTTATCACTTGAGAAACAACTAGAAGACAAACTGAGAGCTGATGAGACGGATGCGCAAAGTATAATTCAATTAGAAACTAAACTTGTAATTCAGCGCTCAACTCTTAAAAGCTCTTTCAGGGAGAAAAACACTCAGAAAATTATCAAATATAAATTATCTCAATATGAATGTGGAGATAGAGTCGGGAAGCTATTGGCCTATAAAGTTGCAGATGATCGTGCAACAACCCTAGTTAAAGCTATTAAGGGTCCCCACAACGTTTTATATACTCAACCAGCACAAATTTTGGGACAATTTGTTTCATATTACGAAAATCTATATACCCCCGAGAGTAGAGGCACCGAAGCTCAGTTACAATCTTATATTAGGAAGGACTTACCTGAAGCAATATACTTGGAACATACATGTATTGACCAATTAGAACAAGAGGTCACATTAACTGAGCTCCGTTTTGCTGTTACCTCTCTTCCATCTAACAAGGCGGCTGGTGAGGATACACTTCCCATCGAGGTATACAAAATTTGTGCAGATGAAATTCTACCATTGTTCTGTCTGGTCATTAATGCAATTGGTGCTACTGGGAAGGCGCCAGACTCTTGGAAGACAGCTAAAATTATGTTCTTCTTAAAAAAAATAAACCTCCTGTGGAGTGTGGGTCTTATAGACCTATATCTCTGATAAACACTGATGCTAAAGTTTATTCTAAACTTTTAGCTATACGACTAGCCCCTCTTATGCCCCAGTTGGTAAATGACCAGCAGCAGGGTTTTATTATTGGGAGGGACACCACCATGCATGTAAGCATGGCTATTATCGCTTTTGATGTGGCTACAACTAATCTCACCCCACTCGGTATGATACTTTTAGACGCAGAGAAGGCGTTCGACCGAGTGGGGTGGGACTATTTGTGGGGAGTTTTACGACAGTTCGGCTTCAGAGGGCGTTTTTTAAGAAGTATTCAGGCATTATATAACGATCCTAATGCTAAAATTAGCTATGCTGGGGCACTCTCCTCTACTTTTCCAATTCGGCGGGGGACCCGGCAGGGATATCCGCTATCCCCCCTACTTTTTGCTCTCTCCATGGAGCCATTCATTAATGCTCCTATACGCGGACGATGCTGTCCTTATAGCTCGGACTGGTACAGGCCTGCAAAGATTATTAGATCACTTTGGCCTCTTTATGGAAGCCCTCGACCTAAAGATTAATACTGCTAAATCTCATGTTATGGTTACTGGTTCACGAAAGAAAAACATGAAGATTAGGTCCTTTAGCTGTAATAGCTCGCCAATTTCGAGGGTCCCCTTCTTTTGTTATTTGGGCGTCACTTTTGACGAGAAAGGAACTTGGGGCGCTCAAATGAAACTAAAGGAGAATGGAGTTATCAGATCAACCACAGCCCTTTTGCATTTTTCCAAAAGATTCGGGTCAAGACCTATGGAAGCTATGACCCGTATCTACAGAGCCAAATGTGTGGCAATTGCATCCTATGGGGCAGACATATGGGGCTACGTTTCAACCCCAGGTATCCAAATTGCAGAAAATAATTTTATACGAGCCTTGTTGTCACTCCCGAAATCATCTCCCACACATTCAATTCACAACGAAATAGGCTTGGGTCACGTCACTGATCTCTTAAAAATGTCCCCAGTGTTACGCTGGATTAAAACCTGGACAAACAAGGAAATCAGTTTGAATCATCGCATCCTCAAAGATTGTATGTCTCTGGACAAAGCTGACAATATACCGTGGCTGGCGTATGTTAGAGCGGCATGCGCGAGGCTAGGGCGCCCAGATATGTACTCTCTTCCACAAAACCTTAAAAAAGAGGACGTAAAGTGGGTCAAGCAGCATTTTCGAAATTTGTTGGAGTGTGAAAGGGAAACGGTTGAACTTTGTAAGCCTATGGTAAGATCACTTTTCCAACTTTCCTCATCTACAGCCATGGAACCTTATTTAAAATATGTTACCAAGCCTTATCATCGCTTCCTGCTTATAAGGTTCAGGTTCAACCTGATACATCTTGTGCTCGGCTCGTATATAAAGTGGGGTACCCCAGAAAATCCCCCCCCCCTGTACCTTTGACTGTTTTTCTATACAGGACACACTGCACCTAGTCATGCTTTGCGAAAATTATTTGGTGGCTCGCAAAAAATTTCTTGTCCCTATTCTGAAAGACTTGAACTTTGTCCAGGTACGGCCAGCTTTATTATACCTACAGATGCTGAACTCGGTACAGGTCACATATGGTGTAGCTTGTTTTTTGGTAGCAGCTGCCAGACAAAATAAATTAAGAACTGCTGTAACAACTAATCACCAAATCTGACACTTGCAAAACCTCGGCGGGAATCTTCAAAACATGCTGAAATGGGTACTCCCATATCTATCGATTCTTTTTTAAACTTGTTTTTGTAAAGCCCTTTCTGTGTTTATTATGAAGGAGTAGCAATCAATTTCTATACTTGTTTAATTGTATTTTAACCTGGTTTTATGTACTATGTATTGCTTTTATGGTTTTAATTAACCGAATAAAGTTCTTTGACTGACTGACTGACATTAATGCTCTGGAAGCTGAAACTAAGATTGCCCCTATTTTGCATGAAGATAAAACTCTAAAAATTACTGCATATGCGGATGACTTAGCTATCTATACCACCAATGTAATGGATGCACTAATGGGGATCACGATGGAAGCTAATATTTTCGGGATCATTTCAGGTTACAAATTAAATATAAATAAAACACAGGTTATCATGAATCATCAGGCCAATGTATCTGTGCAGGGACTATGTCAATCTGCAGTATATCTAGGGGTAAAGATATCATCTAAAATTGATCATATAAATTCCCTAAATTACGATCCTCTATTAAAAGAAGTTACAAATCTTTTGAAAAAATGGCATAAGATCCCATTAAACCTCATAGGCCGTATGAATTTGATTAAGATGAATATTTTACCGAAGTTCTTATATTTATTTTGCTCCATACCTTGCCACGTTAATAACTTATTCTTTAAAAAATTAGATGGCATTTTAAGTAGTTTCGTTTGGGGCTATACGAAGGCTAGAAGGTCTATCACAATATTAAAACTCTCATTTGAAAAGGAAGGCTTGAACTTCCCAGATTTCAGAGCTTATTTTCTCGCTTCTTTTTTAGGCCGGCTGCGTAGCCTATTTGCCCCTAATAATCAATATTTTTTTCACCAATTCATGCTTGGTGGTTATTCAAAACAATTCCTGGCAAAAGTTCAAGACCCAAATTACTTTAAACTTGCAAGATTTAAGACTGCGAGAGATGCCGTATTCATATGGAAACAGATGTTGACCAAGTGTAACACTTCTTTTTTTCATAATGAACTGCCAATATGGGACAATCCCGTGCTTCCAGATATTTTTAGAGATAAAACTGGTCGAGAATGGGCTAACTTTGGTATTCAGACTTTAGGAGATCTGTATGGTATTGATGGTCTCTTACAATTTGAAACATTACAACTTTTGTATTAGCTGCCTGAAAAAATGAGATACAAATACATTCAAATTAGGGACTACTTAGTAAGGAAAATGAATTTGATAGAAATTACAAGTTCAGATATATGGGCCTGTTTTTATACCGTGCATAGACAATCATTAATTAGTTTGGGATACAAGTGTCTCAGTCAGTATAGCTCTGACGAAGCTCCTAGACTGGCATTAAAATGGACTGTTAGCCTAGGACATAATGTGACAATTCAGAATATCTCTTCAGCCTTAGTTAACATCACTAAAGCCGTCCAGTCTTCCAGCCTGAAACTTCAATCGTACAGAACGGTTAGTCAACTGTATTACACTCCACAAAAAATTTCTAAATGGACACAAAATAACTTTAATAATGCTCGTACTAAATGTTCTAAATGTGGTCTGGTGGCAGCAGACCTCATACATATGATATACTCATGCCCAACACTAGCTAAATATTGGGTGGATATAGAAAATATTTTAACGCAAAATCAACTAATTAACTTCTCACTCAATGCAGCCGCGGTACTATTGTCCATATACCCGGTTAGCCCTATCTATAAAGAACTGCTAAATATTACACTGGCTTGTGCCAGACTTGTGATCGCTAGGGCTTGGATTTCTCAGAATCCTCCTCATATAACTGAATGGTGGACACTGGTTCTTGAAATTTACACTATGGAAGATGCTATTGCTAGGAATAGAGGAATTAAAGCAAAAAAAAAGTTTGCCAAGATATGGGGGAATTTTCTGCAATGCTAGTAATGATTTGGATCATGGATGTTCTTTTTGTTTATGGCTTATTAATTATTAATGATCTGTCCGGATTAGGATCTACTTTTCTTTTTTGTTTTTTGTTTTTTAACTTTTGTTCGTGTGTTGTATAATATGAACCTGCACCGAATTGAATTTGATTTATCTTACTTTTTTTTTGATTCTGTATTTGGATATGCTAATCTCCTCGACTTGCTTGTCAAATAAAATTCTTTAAAAAAAAAAAAGACAAAACACATCAGCAGTAGGGATCCAAAACGCAGTACATTTAGGAACCCAGGGAAGGGGTACACGTCTTTACCATGCAAAGGACTATTCCATTCCAACAATAAACCAGTCAGTCAATGTTTGGTATTTGGTTTAAAACATTTATAACCATATAATCACTCTCGAAAAATGGTATCAAATTTGCATTATACATTAGAAAATACATGCTGGATAGAGTTATTCTTAGGACACAGTCAATTACAGTGAGCTTAAAACAAAGCATAAGTAAATCAAATAAATAGTTCTACATTAAAGCCTGCGCTATTCCCCACTTGTCTTCCATATACATAAGGCTTGGGTATTGTAGGTGGATAGATAACCCTCTGATGCCTGTAATTGTAGGATAAAAGTCAGGGAAAGTTTACATTGTTTGTATTGTTATTTCCTTGATTAAGGGTTTGATGATAGCCACTCTGGAAGTGTCATAAAATCAGAAAAACAACATAAAGCGCATTGTGTATTCCTTAGATATCCTGCCGCAAGGGGATTATAACAGGCCTCTTGACCAAAGTAGTCTCCCTAGTTTTTTTTGTTATAAACCCCGAGATTTTGTCCCTTTTGTGAACCAGCCCAATACGTCCTTGTTCCCTACTTCTTCAGCGTTTGCATATAACTGCTCAACTGATAATCATTATCTTTGTTAGATTCAGCACATAATTCCTAAATGACTCCCTGACCACACTCCAGCTGACATTGTTACCAATGATGCTAGATGGAGAAAAGGTAACAGTGAAAGGGAAAGGTGGCAAGGACCATGTTTGACTTCCCAACTAAAACTCTTGGGATGTATGAAAAGGATGAAGCCATCTCTAGCATTGGTCCCTCTGGAGAACATGATCATTGTGCTATCTTTGATCCTTCTAATGCACCCACATTGGGTTCTATGTTCGAAAAATGGGCAGCTGTCTAATTTGTAATTTTGATAATTAGTTATGTCATCTGCGATGTGTAAATAAAATAGCCCCAATTTTGTCAATTATGCCACCCCAGACCCTCTGAATGCAGCAGAACTGGGTTTGACTAATAAAATAGGGGCAAGTTCTCTAGGTGAGAGCCCCTTAGTCAAACTGCACCTCCTTTGCTGGAATGTGGCAGGGTTGAAGAACAAGTTAACCAACCAGGACTGGGTCAACTTTAATATGGGGTTCCACAGTGTTTGTATTCAGGAAACCCGGGTTATTTAACCTTTGTATATGAATGATTCGATGATATACCACCTACCCCCTATTAGTTCTCCCACTTTCAGAGAAAAGAAGGTCCAACAATCTCCATTTCTATCATAGTACAAGGGAGGAGGATATTTTGATGCACTGATGGTAATCTTTTTTAACCAAATTACTGAAGTAAAAAACACTAGGGGTATCAGATTGGTCCTAGTAGATTTTCTGAACAATGTGTTCAATTAAGGGAAATCCAATGATATAAGTAGACTGACTAATGACCTAAAGAACTTTAAAAAAATCCAAGAAAGCTCAAGCTTTACACCTGTTATGGGGCAGGAACTTCAATGTTGATCTGCATGATTTACCACCAGAGGAAGGCATGTGGGTTTTGTGACAAAGATGATTTTTGTCAGAGACATTTTGCGTATTTACATTATGGCCCTTAGATTGATCATTTACTTGTTTAATATAAGGTCATTTTTGCATATCGAGTGCCCCTGCTGCCCCACTTGCCTATACATCCACTTTAGAGGCACGTGGAGCATCTTTGATTACATACTCGTAACTGCCAATTTGTCCTCACGTGTTTATAATTTGCAGACCCTTGTAAAATGTTTCGGTGACCATAACCCTAAACCGATTGAATTAATATCTGATACTGGGGGAGAACTCTCTAAGTGCCTAGCCATAGTTATCCAGCTACGTGTGGTTAGAACAAAAGATCCACACATAAGGTGGGACAGTATTAACCAAGAGGGGCTCCTAAATAGACTAATTGTGGTAAATAAACACCAAATAGAAACCTGGCTAAATAAAGTGCTGGTGATATAGACATTTAAAAAACCTTTGAAGCAATCTTGAGGTTTGTGAAGATCACCCTTGAGGAGCACACCAAAGTAGAGAAGGGTAGTTTGACAGCAATCGCACAAAAGTACCTTCTGCTTTCAAGCAGGCCTTGAATAGGCTCCCCTGATCCCAGGCAGAGACTACAAAATGATGATGACGTTATAAACTTGTCCTCAGTCTGAGGAAGAATATGAAGGGGGAGGCATGGGACTCCTTATTGATCGCCAGCAAGGATAAGGACGGTATGACCTTCCAAGAAATAATTAACCAGCCCATCCATTGAATAGGCTATTCTAGCTCAAGAACGAGTGAACCATTTTAGCAGCATTTATGCAGTTACTAGTGATGCACATTGAGTTCAGCTTGAGAATAGGGTCTCCATTAACATGAACATTACATTTAGGGCCATATGTCTCAAGATTTTATGCGTTCGCAAATGCGGCAAATCGCTAAAGTAGTGCGTTTGCGATTGCAAAGTTGCATGTACCTATGTATAACAATGTTCCGCATCACAAAATTGAGATTCGCAAAATTAGCGATTACCAATTTTGCAAGGGAACAGATCTGCGAAAAGCCATTGGAGAATTTGCAATTTGA
Organism: Lissotriton vulgaris; assembly: GCF_964263255.1. Lineage (NCBI taxonomy): Eukaryota > Metazoa > Chordata > Amphibia > Caudata > Salamandridae > Lissotriton > Lissotriton vulgaris. The sequence goes on from NW_028254560.1 coordinate 66,357, forward strand.
GAGACCCTTATTGCGAAGTTGCTAAAAAGTATGTCACAGATTGAGAATTTGCAATAGAATGTATGAAAAAATTGCAAATATTTAGAAATCGCAGTTTTGCACCCTGAAATTACCACCAACTCCATGCAGGTGGTAACCAGGTACAATCTATTTAAACATGTCCAGAGAGCCTCAGTCTTTTCCAAAATGGCAGCGCTGTATATCATAGCGAGGAGGATGCAGATTCAAGCTGCAGCACAGAGTAGGAGGAGACAGGAAGGCCTTTTCAGAGTGTGCATAACCATGTTCCAGCAGACAGAGGAAGAAATACATGAGAAGTACAGACTAGACACAGCAACAATACTAGATCTGATAGCTGACCTACAACCCTTGCTTGAGCATCCAACCCGCAGGACCCAAACCATTCTGATACATGTGCAGGTCCTCTGTTCACTACACTTACTAGCATCAGGGAGCTTCCAGGGGGTGATAGCTACAGCAGGTGGGGTGTCCCAAAGTTGCTCTTGCGCTTCTTTCATGTATTCTTGGATGCAATGGTACAGAGGAAACACCTTTCACCAGATTCCCCACCACACAACAGGCATTGCAGCAGATCAAACTGGATTTTTACCAGATAGCACAGTTTCCCCGTGTAATAGGGAGCATTGATGGGACACATGTAGCCCTCTGTCCCCCCTCAGATAATGAGTACATATTCAGGAATCAGAAATCATCCCATTCACTCAGCATACTTGTCATATGTAATGCAAAACACATAATAACTGATATAGTGGCAAAATTATCCTGGCAGTACACACGATTCCTTCATATTTAGAAACAGTGGTGAATTTGGTGAAGGATACCTGCTAGGTAAATGCATGTTACTCACTCTGATATACTCCTTAGAGCTGAAAAAATTGGACAGTGATTAACCAAATGCCTTTCAACCTGTAGGTGACATTGCATATGCTGTGCGCTAATTCATCCTCACACTGTACCTCAATCTGGCTATTCAGAGTGAGAGAAGATACAATGGTGCACACAAGTCAATGCGCAATGTCATCGAACTGACATTTGGAATACTGAAGAGCAGGTTCTGCTGTCTGCACAACAGTGGAGAAGCACTGCAGTATAGGCCAGAGACCTGTTGCAAGATCGTGGCTACTTGTGCCATGCTGCACAATGTCACAACAGCAAAAGGCATACCAGTGGCACTCAGAGATTCTGATGAGGATGAGGATGAAGAACCAGGTCCACGTCTCAGACCAGCAGCTGCTGTAGGTGCAGCAGATGGCAGACAGAGACGTGATGAAAAAACATGCAACTATTTTTAGGTGAGTAATGATGAAACAAAGCAAATCATGACTGTAGAATGACTATGTTTTAATATACCTTAACAGCAGTTAAATTGTATTCACACAGCCTACAAACCACAAGTAATGTATGTCTCTTGTTATTTCACATGTCATGTACACGGGACATGAAAAATGGAATAACAAATGTATGTATGCGATGGGTTACATCACCCATTAGCGTTAAGCAGTGACAACACAGTCTATTTTTTCCTTCCACGGGCTGCAGTTGCACGCTTAGTGTTCTGACTGCCCTCCCTTGATGAGGCATCTGATGCTGTTCCTTGCCTCACACTTCGCCATCTGGCCTCGGTCATATGTGGGGTAAAGTCGCTGTGGCTGGAGACCTCCTCACTGCCCCCTGCCCCCAGAATACCTTTGCCAGCTATATTTGCTGTCTGCAGCTGGTCAACTGCATTGGTTACCTGAACCAAACCCTTGGCAACATCCTGGCTCCAGTGTGCCATTTCAATCTGCATCGCCACAGTGCGTCTTGATAGTACAGCGGTGGCATTGCACAAATGGTTGCCTGCCTTACTGTCAGGATTCAGACGAGTGAATAGATGTTACTTTTCACCCCCGCCTGGATGCATAGTCCCTCTGCATTCTGGCACAGAGCTCTTTGATGGCTAAGGTCATTCGCTTCATGCTGTCTGCACATGCCTTACTACCCTCCTCTACTGTGTGGTTTAGCTCTCTGATGCCCTCCTTTATGTCTGTTAGGTTGTGATTGATGGACACCAGCTGCCTGTTCATTGACATGATGCTTTTTGCTTGCAGACGCTAAACCTTGACTATTGTGCCCTCCAGCCCAGAAAAGACAGAAGAATCATCTCCTACATCTGCAGTGTTTTGTGCCCTTGGCCTGGGCCTCTTATGACTGCTGTCCCTACTGTGCACAGGAGACTGGTCATGTTCCTGCCATGCCTGCTCTTGCAGCCCTGGATGTGGCTCATCCTGTATGCTTTCCAGCTGTCCCTCCAACTCTTGGAGTGGAGCCACAGTGAACAAGTGTTGTTTTTGCGGAGGTGTTGCCTGTTCCTGTAGCAGGGATGCCTCATCAAGTTCTGTGTCATCACCCTGTGTCGCAGGTTCCCCTGTGATACAAGAGACCTGCTTATTGTGTGTCCTCCTTTCTGTTATTCACAACATTATATTGGATACAGTTGGTGTACCTAATTTCTGTGTTTCATTTTTGTTTTTACTGTTGTGTGTCAACTGCAGATATTTTGATATGTGTCAATGCTTAACTGTGTTATATGTGTGACTACGTCTCCCATGATGCATTGCTGGGTGACAACAAAATTGTGAATTGGAGTGGCATTGATACTTCGATATTAGGGATTTCCCGGTTGTTTGACTTTGTGTGTAATGGGTCAGGGCTGATTTAGCATGCGTCTTACCTTGTCTGGTGTTGGGCGTGGCTGAGCTGTCAATTTCTGCAACCCTGCTGATGCTTTCTGGCATTTGGGTGGACTCCACCAATTCCTCAAGGGGTGTGGATGCAAGCTCAGTAGATGGACCCCCTCTAGCTTTCTTTGCCTCAGCAAACCGGTTGGCAACCTTTTCTTTTGCCTTTGAGGGCATGGCGTGCCAGCGATTGCGTAGGTCCCCGATGGAGCACTGTGTGACACCAATGGTATTTACCTTAGCCTGTATGTCCAGCCAGATTTTTCACTTCACTGGGATGTGCAGAGATTACTTGCCAAACAGCAGTTCATGACTCCTCGCAATCTCCTCAATGAGGACCTCAAGTTCTTTCTCACTACATTTTTGTTTCATTTTCCTTACAGCAGCCTCCTTTCCCTGTGTATCCATGGTGGTTTGGATGGTGTCTTTGCACTTCAGATTGATTTCAGAATGGTGTGCTCCTGCACCCAGCCTCTTACACAGTCTCAGGCAATCAAAAACAGCATGGGCAGTCACACTTCCTGATTGTGATGTAATCATTCTGCTCCAGAATAGCATATTCGCAAAATTGCGATTTCTTATTCGCAATTTCGTTAGTAAGGATTCGAGATTTTAGAAATCGGTAATAGCAATTGCGATTATTACTGGATCACTAACTATTGGCGAATTTTTAAATACATTTATACAAATAGCGATTTGGTAAAAATCGCTATTTAGGAATCTCAATTCTATTTTTTGATACATATGCCCCTTAGTGCTGTTAATCCTATGGATCTCACATTGGAAAAGGTTGTCTCAGAGATTGTGAAAACTCCTACCGCAAAATCTCCTGGCCTAGACAGGGTCCCGTCAGATCTTAGATTCAGTGCTGTGGTCCCCTTTTCACAATTGTCTTCATTCCCTTGTGCAAATCAGGCAAACTATACTCCTAATCAGAATTCTGAACTTTACCAATACTCACTCAAACAATCTTTATTTGGTCACCCAGTGACCATATAAGAAGCGGAATACAATAAAACCAAACAAAATCCATTAAAAAGAATATTAAAAATTGTAACTTCATGTAGAATCATAAATCCATAAAACTGAGACATATCAGACAAAAAATAGCATTCATGATATAATTGCAGATCGTGGCCATCTATCTCACTGTATAAAATTTGCTGTTAAAAACATATCCTTACTGTTGGAAATGTCTGTAAAACTCCATGGAAGCCCTGGACTGTCTAAAATTTGCCAGCTTCAGAAAAAGTAAAATAAACATTTTTCTTAGTGAGGAATACAATTTACAGAAAAGGATAATTATAAATATCGGATGGACAGACAAGCAAACATACTCCTACTGGGGTGTGCAACAAGGAATTGAACAGTGCTCAACCGTTGTCTAGTTAGCAAAAAAACTATGATGTAGGTTATTGACCCATATTAAATAAGGCTTGATTCCAGGACAAGTGCAAATTTGAGCATGGGAAGCAACAGTGGGCTTTCCTAAGTTTTTGAACATTCTCTCCTCAGCACATTTGTCCAAAAACAGTTTACTCAATGATCTGAAAAAATAAGCACAAAAGGTACATGGATTTCTAAACAAGTCAATTGGCGCCAGCCAATTACTTGTCTTATATATGTATGTGATCCATGTATTTTAAGCACCTTTCCAATTTAAGGCAATCTGCTATAATTAAACGATTCAATGAGGTTTCTCTTTGGTCCATATTTTCAACCACAGCAGAAGCAGTTGCAACTTCACAGTATTGCTTAGGTACCCTAGCCTAATTTCAGATTAACGGAGATAGTCGCTAGTAGACTTTGGCTAGCAACCCTTTTATAAAAGCATTTACACCTTCTCCAGCCCAGGCTGGTCACAGAAGCCCCATACACCAGCCTTATATGTAGCACTTGGACTAATTGATTGTTACCAACTCCTTGATCGACTGGCTACTCATTCTGGCTTCAAAACCTAAGACTGGCTCTGTACTCCTTGCCAATGCTACTACCCTACCAGCGTTCCAAGTACTCCAGGGGCATCCATCATCAAAAAGTATTCTCCGATAAGGATACAAAGCAACCTCACTGATATTTGTGCTGTTAATAGTAAATATATTGGATTTCTTCTTTTGGGATCCAAAAACCAATATATAAGTTTTTGTTTGGCCGCCTGATGCTCTTATTATTATAGGGACACTTCCATCCCTGGGGACCAATTACACTTTATCGGCTTCACTATTTGTAGTTAAGCACCTATCTACTCATCCACTACAGAGTAGCACTCATACCTATTCAGAAAATCTTCTATCCCTATGCCTTACCCAGAAGGCAACTGAGGTAATACTGGTGTAGCGCTCAGTGTAGTAGTAAAATTATATGCCTGAGCGACATTTGACCCTGTTTCCAGGCAGGTCGCTCCCCAGGCCGCGCAGCTCCACCTAACTGCGCCCGTGTCTCTGCCCAGCTGTATCTGCTGAGGGAGTTCGAGGCCCACCACCACCGCCTTTGCTGGTGCTTGTGCTGGTTTTACCTTCTCCTGTCACGTTCACCGCTGCATCCCTGCCCCCCTCTCCCATTCGTCTGTTCCCCCCTCCCAGCTGCTCCTCCCTCCCACCTCCCATTCTTATGGCCGCCGCTGCACGGCAGTGACAACGACTCTTGACCCTGTTTCCAGGCAGGTCGCTCCCCACGCCGCGCAGCTCCACCTAACTGCGCCCGTGTCTCTGCCCAGCTGCTTCTGCTGAGGGAGTTCGAGGCCCGCCACCACCCGCAGGCTACCACCTGTGCCTAAGGCAAGCCCGTCTGCACCCTTCCGTGCCAGGACTGCGCCCAGTGGCAGAACCTCTGGCCCCCACGGTCGCAACAACACCTGGCTGACTAAGCTACAATGCCAGAACCAGCCACGCATTGAACACCAGCCGAGAACACATCTGCTATGGGGCCACCCCGAAGCGCACCAAAGGACCCTTCACCTGCCGGAGCTGCAGCTTCACCAGCATCGTGCCTGCCAAACCGCCATCCAAGGAACCCAACTATCTCAACCGCATCTTCCTCAACTCCCGCTCCACCCACAAACACACCGTCGAACTCTGGAACCTTCTCGACTCCACCACACCGGACGTCGACTTCCTGACAGAGACCTGGTTGAACCCCGCCTCAGCACCCGACATCACCATAGCCTTATGGAAGGCTACAAGATCACCCGCAGAGACCATACCAACGGAGTAGGAGGAGGAATCTTCATCATCCACAAGAACACCCTCAGAGTCTCGACTAACACCGACGACACCCTCAGCATCGCCAAACACATGCACTTCCAGATCCACACTGACCCCAACATCACCCTCACAGGAAATCTCGTCTACAGACCCCGCAGACCCCGACCACAGTTCAGCGACTCCATCACTGACTTCATCAGCACGCACACCCTCCCCTTCACAGACTGCATCCTCCTAGGAGACCTAAACTTCCACCTCGAGAACAACAACAACACCAACTCCACCACCCTGATCGACAACCTCGCCAACCTTGGACTCAGACAGCTTGTGACAACACCAACCCATGCCGCTGGCCACACGCTCAACCCCATCTTCACCGCAAGCCCCCACGTCTCCTTCAACCACACCACCGAACCCTCTTGGACTGAACACCACTGCATCCACATCACCTTCAAGAAGCCCACCACGCACCACCGCACTCAACAGAGGCCTCAACGCTGAGCAAAGTCACCAAAGACCAGCTAACCTCCACCCTCACCCAGAACACACCCATCGACTCCACCGATCCCGACACCGCCGCCTGCAACCTCAGACAATAGATCGACGACTGCGCCAACACCCTCGCCCCGCTCAAGTCACCCTCCAACCGCCACACCAGCAAGAAAGCCACATGGTTCACCAAAGATATCCAGGCCTCCAAACGAACATGCCGAAAATTGAGAAGAAATGGCTCGCGAACAATCACCGGACAGCTACACAGCCCACAAGAACGCCACCCATAGACACCATCAACTCATCAGAGCCGCCAAGAGGGCCTCCTTTGAGGACCGCCTAGATAACAGCGCACATATCAGCAAGGATCTCTTCAACATCGTTAAGAAACTCTCCAACCCCAGCGCCAAGACCAACGACATCCCGCCTTCGCAAGACCTGTGCGACTCACTGGCCAGCTTCTTACACCGCAAGATCACCGACATTTACGACAGCTTCAGCGCCATGACCACCCGCACCAACCACCTGCTCTCCTGGGCCTGCGTCAACGAAGAGGACACCAGCAAGATCATGAAGACCATCCATTCCGGATCACCATTAGACCCATGCCTTCACCACATCTTCAACAAAGCCAGCACAGCCATCGCACCCCATCTCCAGAGAGTAATTAACATCTCCTTCGAGACAGCAACCTTCCTGGAGAGCTAGAAGCACGCCAAGATCAACGCCTTACTCAAAAAACCCAAGGCGGACCCCAAGGACTTCAAGAACTTCCGAACCATCTCCCTGCTTCCGTTCCCGGCGAAGGTCACCGAGAAAATCGTCAACAAACAACTGACCTGCTATCTCGTGGAGAACAAGATCCTGGACCCATCCCAGTCTGGTTTCCGCAGCAACCACAGCACCGAAACCGCCCTCATCGCTGCCACCGATGACATCAGAACCCTGCTTGACAACGGAGAAACAGCGGCCCTCATCCCACTGGACCTGTCAGCCGCCTTCGATACGGTCTGCCACAACACACTACGAACACGCTTAAATGACACCGGAATCCAAGAGAAGGCCATGGACTGGACCACATTGTTTCTCTCCGGCAGAAATCAGAGCGTCCGCTCCCCCTGCCGCTCCAAGGCCACCGAGATCATGTGCGGCGTACCCCAGGGCTCAGCCCGACGCTGTGTAACATCTACATGGCACCCCTTGCCCACGTCGCCTGACAGCATGACCTCAACATCATCTCCTACGCCAACGACACCCAGCTGATCATCTCCCTCACTAAATACCCTCACACCGCCAAAACCAACCTCCACAAAAGAATGAAGGCCATCGCCGAATGAATGTAGAACAGCCGACTGAAGCTGAACTCAGACAAGACAGAGGTCCTCAATCTCGGCCCCACCCCCTCAGCCTGGGAAAACTCCTGGTGACTGACAACACTAGGAACAGCACCAACACCCACTGAGCACGCACGCAACCTAGGGGTCATCCTCGATGCCACCCTCTCCATGTCAACACCATCTCCTCATCCTGCTTCAACACCCTCCGACTGATCTGCAGGATCTTCAAGTGGATCCCAACTAAAATGAGAAAAACAGTCACGAGGCCCTCGTCACCAGCAGGCTGGACCACGGAAATGCGCTCTACACAGGAACGTCAGCCAAGCTGCTGAGACAGCTGCAAGTCATCCAGAACACCTCGGCACGCCTGATCCTCGACATCCCCCACCGCAGCCACCTCACACCCCACTTGAGAGACCTGCACTGGCTTCCCGTCAACAAGAGGGTAACTTTCAAGCTCCTCCTTCACGCGCACAAAGCTCTCCACAACACTGGGCCAGAATACCTCAACAGATGACTTAGCTTCTACAACCCCACTGCCAGATCCAGGTAGGCAAGGAGGGAATATAAAGTCAGGGTGTGCCTATTGATGAATTGCCATTGACCACGTAGGGCACATGATAGAGAGGAAACATGTTGACTAAATTTATATGAAGGCTCATATTCAGCCCTATTTAGGTCTGGCATTAACCAAACCCTTCGGATTTATTTAAAATAATATATGTGTAATATACTTATTTTAGGAGGGTTTCAGCCACCTGTCCTTATCCATTTGTCTGTTGGTGTGCCATTCATGTTGCTTCCCCCCACTCCTTTACACAGCATGGGTTCAGCCAACTTCCACTGGAAAACGTCCCTTTGAGGGACTGCATTTTGCTCTTCCACAAGGAGCACATCCACACACAATGTAGTTCTCTTCAGTGTCGTTATTTATTTTTACTTTATTACTTATAGGTCATCTTTGGGTTTAGAGTTTGATGAGATAGCAGCATGTTCTCTATTTTAGGCAGAGGACATATTCTAGCTCTATCAAGTCCTGTCTCTCACTGATGATGCTGTAAATTCGATTTCTGAGTGGCCTTTTTATTAATCATCAAGCTGCTGCTATTTCACAACATACCAAAATTATGTTGTTGTGAAATGTCTTCATGAAGTTATCATTGTTCTTAGCATGCATACAGTGAAGGGCCAGATGTACGACCATTTGCTTTTCCCAATTGCAAATTGTAAAAAGTTACGATTTGCTAAAGCTAGTGTACAGCAGTGTCGCAAAATGCGAGGCTCATGAATATTAATGAATGAATGAATGAATATTAATGAGCAATTTGCGGCAACCCTATTTGTAATGGCTGGCCCTCCCAGTGATGGTGGCCTGCTTGGTTCAGCAGACCTCCATGTCTTGAAGCACTTTTCAATAAAGCAGGTTTTTATTTTTTAAATGCAGCCCATTTTCCTTTTTGTAAAAAGAAATGAAAAATTTTCGTTTCATTTTTCAAGGGCAGGCTGTGGTCCCTGTGACCACTGCCTGTCCTTAAAAAATAATTTTGGAGCCAGTCACCATTTGTGAGTGTTTTGCTACCGCTATTGTGGTCACAAAACATTCTTACATAGGGTAGAGACTCGCTATTAGTAAGGGACGCCCTTGGCACCCCCCATCCTAATAGCAACTCGCAATTCCTAATTAGCGAGTCGCAAATAAATTGCAACTCACTATTTAGGAATTGTACATGGCCCTGTAACATTTTGCATGTGCAAACGGGTCACAAACCCATTTGCGCTTGCAATTTAGGGTTGTACATCTGGCCCCAAAATTTCTTACTGCACCCCCTGTGTCATGCTTCTATGTATTCTAATTGAGGAGTGAAGTTAGTTTTTTAAACCAATTTAGATTGTATGTCATTCTTGAATGGCCTTTTATTTTACTTCCTGCAGGCTTGTATGTCGTTATTTTTGTAAGCCAATCTATCTATCTATCTACCTATCTATCTATCTATCTATCTATCTATCTATCTATCTATCTATCTATCTATCTATCTATCTATCTATCTATCTATCTATCTATCTATCTATATATCTATGTATCTGTCTATCTAGCTATCAGTCTATCTATCCAATCATTCCTGTCTGTCTGACTAATTACCTATCTGCATGTTTGTATGCCTATCTAGCTATCTGTCTGTCTATTTATCTATCTACTTGTCTGTCTTTCTGAATGTTTGTCTAGCTACATGTCCGTCTATCTACCTGCTTGTCTCTACATATATCAACCTGCTTCTCTACCAAGCAACCTGCCTATTTAGCTATCTATCTTTCTACCTGGCTCTGTAAGCCAATTTAGTCAGTATGTCTTGCTCATATGACTTTCTAGTTTGCTTACAGGGCTCTTGTATGTCATGCTTATATAGATCATTTAACTTTTATATTACAAATTTTAGCTCTGTTGTTCAGTCTAATTTTGTGGTCTGTCTGTCTGTCTGTCTGTCTGTCTGTCGGTCGGTCTATCCGTCTGTCTATCTATCTATCTATCTATCTATCTATCTATCTATCTATCTATCTATCTATCTATCTATCTATCTATCTATCTATCTATCTATCTATCTATCTATCTATCTATCTATCTATCTATCTATCTATCTATCTATCTATATTACAGTAAGAACTTTTAAAGTGATGGATTTTTAGAGTTCACAAAATAAATCACTTGTGCACAATTTCGCACCATTGAGGTCAATGGAGAAAAAGACAAAAATGCATATAAAATTGTACAGTTTACTTTAAAGGTTCACCCCTGGATCTCAGTAGGTAGCAAGGCCAGGTCTAATTTTCAACCAGCAGATTCTTGGGAGAGTCCCGGATTCAGCTGGGAGCAGGGTGTTGAGGTTGCGTAGCTGGTGCGCTATGAATAAGGGGTCCATTGGAAAACACAATGCATAGCAGGACTTAAAGGTGAGACTGGGGGTTCCACTGAAGGAAGCCGGTCGTAAGGTCATCAGGACCACTGAAGCACAGCTGTATTTTTGGGACCCTGGCCAGTACTGTGTAAATAGGTCAGCCAGGCTTTGCGCATCAAGATGCCCTCATGGTCAGGAGCAGGCAAGTTGTAGAGGTGAGGGGGTCTCAGGGGTCTCAATGACCCTCATTGGGTGCTTACTTCTTGGGCAGTTGGAGTCCAGAGTGGACCCTTTTCTTGGTCCCGTACCCTGAGTATTAATGCAGCATGGCTCCAGTAGATCCTGCCATCCTCTAACTTGGTGAGGGGGCCAGGTCCCTCCAGCAGAGGTGGTGTACCACCTTTGGTCTGGGTGATGTGTCGGGGTTGCCAAGGAGCACTAAATCAGTACACAGAGTCTGCGGCTTGGTGCCTGTTGGTGCAAGGGAGTAGAGACGCTACTCCTAGGGTGGTTCTTTGGTAAGTTGGTGAAGGCTGGATGGGCTCTGTGGTGCTTGTAGGCCACTAGGTTCCAGGACAAGACAACAAAACCACTATTGTCGAGCCCATGAGGCAGCAGGCAGGGTTTGGCGCTAATTTCTCCTTGTCTCCATCAAATCTGAATTCAAAGGTCCAGGAAGGCCACCTAAATGCTAAATTCAGGGGCATTAAAAGGAATGACAGGTAGTAGTCAATGGGCTACCTACCTTTATGGTGCCTACACCCTCTAAGTTACCACTTTCTGTGTGAAGGGAACAACCTTAGACCTGTTAAGGCATTTTTCTACCATCTCAAGGTGGAGAATTGTGAAAAGTTGTGTCTACATCTTCTGCCCCACCTTAAGGGTGGTGCTGGCTGAATGTGGGCACACCTCCTCATATAATACATTTTCACTCCTTTCTGCCCATCAAAAGTGGAGCAGGAAAGACGGTTTGTATCCTCCACTATCTGGCACTACCTGGGTTACATTTCAAAGGTTGCAACGCCTTTGAAGCTTTCTGCTCTGTAAGGCTATTCCTGCCTGGAGGAGGTGTGAAGCACCAAAGCACAGAGCAGGATATGTTCCTGGTATCTGAGAGCTCCAGCCCTCACCCCATGAGTCCCTCGTGCCCCCTACAGCAAGTCGTTCTAATGACTTGCGATGTAAATGCATCTAGTACTAACAACACGGTGGTTGTAACAACCACATTGTAAAAGCACGCAATGTAATACATTGCATTGTAATGTACTGTACTTATCAGAAACATGTCTGGTGGTGGCAGGCTGGCTAAGACTAGTCAGAGACTACACCAGTGCTTGGTAGGTTTTCAGTGGCCCTTCTAAAGTGTAGCCTGTGTGCATTTATTAATAAATCCAACACAGGCATCAGTATAGATTTATTAAAATTAGTTGTTTGGTACTAAACATCTTCGGGTACAGTGAAGCCATTATGGACCTAAGAAACTCATAATGACAAGTATCTTCTAGCCCATGTACACTCTGTGGCTTCCCTGTGCACTCACACTATCCACGAATGGACTGGATATTGCAGGACACAATTGCTCATACATATATGTCCACACATGGGATATAGTGAACCCTGCCTTAGGGCTATAAGGTCTGAAGTAGGGGAGACTTGCCTACATCTCATGCAGTGTCTGTGGTCATGGCACATCTCAGATGTGTGCCATATTGTCTCTTCGGTTTCACTGCACCAAGACATGCATCCTACAATGGAAGTTTGCATGGTCTTGGTGAGGGGTCTCCGGGGTGGCACAATTTGTGCTGTAGGCCTAGAGTACGGTCTTCAGCACCAATGCCCTAGGTACCAGAAGGTACCATTTATTAGGGACTTACAGGGGTTGCTGAAGTTGTGCCAACTGTGGTACAATTTTAGGAAAAGAATTCTGGTACTGGGACCCAGGACTGCAGTGACCCAGCACTCTGCAGTCAAAGACGTGAGAGAGCGCAATTTGAATGAAAATTATGTCCGCATCATATTTACAAGCCTGTAGCGTAGAGTTAGCTTATGTAGCTTAAGGAGTGAGAATATGTATCTGTATTTACTCTAGAGTGTAGTAGAATTAGAAAGGCCCGTATACATAGTGGGCTAATGTAGAAATGTGTGAAAATGCTTAGGAACATTAGAACGTGCTAAACCGAATTCATGTATGCAGTTACTAAACGGAGAAAGAGATGAAATGTAAAATGAAGAAACGTGCAGACCACATGGCACTGTGTAAGAACGAAAGGGTACCATTGTATCTTTCATGTAACATGGATTTGATATTATTCAATGATTTGCTTATTATATATGTGTGTGTTAAAAGCCATATCTTATAGAAGAAGTTTTGTATAATTATAGAGTGGTGTGTTAACATGTTATTTTAAGCTAAAGAAGTAAGAGTTCACAAAGTGCAGTCCACTGCATATAATTTAGTGGGCTTGGAGAGATAGGGGGATAGCTTTGATCTGCACGTGCGAGCCAAGAGTCAAAAGTCTCGTTAAATTAAATTGCCAATGCTGGTCGAAGTTTTACGGCCTAGTGAGATAAGGGACGCTTGGAATTTGGGGCCCTGTTTCGAAGTGTCTGTTTCCAGGTGCGAGGGGGGTACCAATCACAAATGTAATGAATAGAGCTCTGTTTGAGGAGATAGGCTCTGGTCCGGAGGAGTCGACCGGAATGTCATGGGGGTACCGGCACGATGGAGACGGCGCCTGGGAAGCAAGGTCAACTTAACAGACGATTCAAAGAAACGAAACTATGGAAAAAACCAGAAGCAGGACCACGTGAAATGTGTACGTGGTGGGCGTCTCAAAGGGACGTTCCACCCATACTGTGATTTTGTATTAGGGACAGCACCCCGGGGAGAAGGCAGAGCAGATGGCCTGAGGACCCTTAGAGAGCGGATGGGTAGGCAGAAAGGGTACTGCTATGCGACATAGGTTTCCATCTGAGACTAAGAGAGTTTGCGCTTTTTCGGAAGTCAAACGGCTGACACCTTTTTAGGTAAAGAACTTGTTGAGTAGGGATGTCATCTAGCATAGAGTAGGGACAGCTTAACCTGTTTCATTTTTTTTCTGTAAATGACGCTTCAGATCCACTTTGTGTCAATGATATTCAACTTATTGATTTTTGATTTAGTTTTGATTGTTTTCTTCTGTAGATTGAGATTTCTTAGGGAATTCATGTTCCTTCTAGTACCTGTATACCTGTTGAACCTTATATTGAGGTGCTTGTACTTGCAACTGATTTTGGTTTTATAATAAACCTTTAAACTTTTACAGTTGTAAGTGGTTCTTTAGAGTTGCGTCAGTCTATGGGGTTGATTTAACCTATGTGGGTTTGCCTTTTACTCAATGACAGTCAATAACCGATCCAAAAAGGGACTCAATGAGATAGGTATCTAGGTGATCAGATAAGAGATCAAAATCTCATTTCCCGCAGACGCATTAGAAACCAAGCGAAAAGTGTGGAGGGGTTATTGCTACAAGAACCAAGCTTCTTACACTGTATGTCTAAGCAACTCTTGCCATCTGTGCAATCTTCTCTATGCATGCAACTCTATCTATCTATCTATCTATCTATCTATCTATCTATCTATCTATCTATCTATCTATCTATCTATCTATCTATCTATCTATCTATCTATCTATCTATCTATCTATCTATCTATCTATCTATCTATCTAACTATCTATCTATCTATCTATCGATCTACCAATATATACAACTCTCTGTCTGTATTGCCAAGCCTCCTTTTTACCCATCTTTTCAATACTTCTTATCTATTTGTAATAAAGAATTGCACAAACATTACAAAAAAAAGCCTTAGTAGAGAGGCTTCCAGCCAATCTCAATCACCTGACTTTTTTTTAGGTCTGGTGTAATCCAAGACCTTTCAATTTTACTAAATAAAAGTGTGAAACATAGTTAATTAAGGGGTTTCCAGACAGATTTTATTCATTAGTCTGTTATTGTGCCATTAAAAATGTTTTCCACCCACTGTAACATGCATAATGGGGTAATGAGCCAGTCCCCTTCATCCATTGGTTGACTTCACTGTGAGTTACGGCAGGCTGCATTTTGACAAAGAGTACATCCACACAAAAAAATAGTTCTCTTCAGTACTTGCGACTATTGTAGCTATGTGTGTTTTTGCAGACCCCAAAAATTATTTAGCCTTTAACCACGTTTGCTAGATTGATGAGGGCCCTGTAGCTTCCCGAACAAAAACGATTTGCTAAATCCACCACAGAAAAAAAATAAAAATTGCCAAAGTGGAAAGGCTGGCAGCCAGCACCCGATCTCTTGGCTTTGACAATACCTACTTAATTTGCTATAAGAATACACAAATAAAAAACTCCAGATTTAGTCTACCACAGGCAACTTTCATATGCTGGTCCTATTTGTTCTGCACATTCTATGAAAGCAGAAAGCCTTCGCTCAACCTACCCATACATGGTGAAAACTCACTAGGAGCCCCACCTACATTTGAAGCCCAACATGCCTGGGCATCATATGCCAATTCTTGGTGAAGAGCAAAACACTTCAATCAAACATGTCTCAAAGGTGGGGGGGGGGGGGGGTTCTGTGTCCTTTTAATTAGGGAGGTCATCCAAAACGGTTCTGTCCAGCTTAGTAGACTAGGCCTGGGTGAAATTTTAATTACACAGGAGTAATTTCTGTAATTACGTATTATGTTTGTGATGCACAATTACAGAAATTACACAATTATTCCAGCTGTAGTAATTAGGAATCATTTGGAGCAAAACTCCAACCAAAAGTGCACAGGAACAACAAACTAAGAGAGAGCAAGTGGCTGCTGTCTACTGCTGTTTGTGTTCTGTAGACTGTAATGTTATTTTCTTTGCGCAAAATGCATTCTCTGGCTCATTTTGGCCGGTAAGGGTGCATTTTGCTCTACGGAAATAGAATTAAATCTAGAATACGCTTCTCACTTGAGGCCCGATGTAGGTCGACATTTACCGTCCGGTAACGGCCGATTCGGCCGTTACCGACCGGTAAATGGCTATTCTAGATGTAGGTGGCCTATTTTACCGAATCGGTAAAAAACTGAATCGGTATTTTTACCGATTCGGTAAATTGGAGATGTAGGTGAGACTCTACTGAGTCCCACAGGCCTTACCGAATCGGTATTTTACCACCCAATCCAATTGGGTGGTAAAATACCGAATCCAGGTGTGCATGCACATCTGTGCATGCACACCTGTGCAATGTAACACACAGACATACCCTTAGGGCATGTCTGTGTGCCACATGGCACACAAGTCCGGAATTGGGGTGCTAGAGGGTGTCAAAGTGACACCCCCTGCACCCTTGCAATAATCGGAATTTACCGAATCGGTAAATTCCGATTCGGTATTCCACATTGATTCCTATGGGCTACATGGCCTATAGGAATCAATGGGGGATACTGATTCGGTATTTACGGAATCGGTAAATACCGAATCTTACCGATTCGGTATTTACCGATTCTGATTTACCTACATTTCCCCCCTCTAATTTACCACTTCTTAAATACGGAATCGGTATGATTCGGTATTTTAGAAGTGGTAAATTAGAATTACCTACAACGGGCCTAAAATTACAAATAATTATGAGTAATTTTATGCTAATTATGAGTATTTACGCAGGGAGAATTATGCCAGTAATGCCCACCCCTAATATAGACAAACCTTTATGACTACTGGCCCCACTTATTGTACCTCGTAAACACATACCGATAGACAATTCGGGTTCAACGTATTGAACTTATCTGTGTGGCAAGCAAACGATCCATTATAATAATTGGGGCTTCAGGTGCAGAGCTTTTAATGGCCCAGTGCTCACTGGTACTGAATACCAGCACTTCTTAATTTTTCGCATTTTGAACACCAGCACTTTTCTACTGCAGAGGAGAGTACCAGTAAGCGTAAAAGGTAGGCTCATTGACTGCTGGTGAGCCATAAGCTGTCAGAGTGGAATCTGTCTTTGACAGCCCGGGCACTTCTGTAGCCATGACCTGAGCCGCTGCTGAACTATTCGGCATGGGCTCATTGGCTGTTCACCTTCACACTCTGGTAGCCCACTGATAGTGGCTATTGCGAACCCCATGGGAGGTAAAGAGTTTAAAATGGCTTTAATCCTACCTGAGTCTTTTGTGTGAGTGTTTGCTTATGTCGGTGTTTTTGCCTGCTTGTGCATACACGTTTTTATGTGAGAGAAAAGCGAGAGAAAGAGGTAAATAATTGGGACACTCTCAGAAGGTATTTTAAAGGAAATGTGTGGAATGCTTTGTGTGCATGTCTGCTTGTTTCTTTCTATGTTTGTGCACACTCGAGAATATAGAGTTGTGTGCCAAACAGCAAATTACAGTATGGTATTAAGAAGCTGCAAATATTTTTAAAAAAAGGAAATGTTAACATATCATTGCATTTGGCTTTCATTTTGTGTAGCGAGTTAACATTCTTTTTTTATATAAACACATTTCCAATGTGTTTTGTTATGTGCTGCAACTGGTGTAGAAGCCCTTAAGTATCTTCAAGTAATGCCCTTGGCACCACCCCTAGACCCGCCTGAAGCATCCAAACCAGGAACCGCCACACCCCCAATAAGGCTGGCAACCCAGAAGGCGCGGCGCAGACCCCACACCGCATTTCAGAAGAAGAAATGTCCTCCAGAGGGGCCAGTATGACTCCCCCCAAGCCCGGCAGGGAGGGGGTCAAGGAAACCAGCGACGTCCTCTGCCACCCAGCAGCAGAAAACTGTAATAATGCAGGAGTCGCCCAGGCTCGTGCTCATCCATAACACTGTCGATAGGACAGCAAAAAGACTAGAGGGAATGCTGGGTAGGGTACGGTTATGTACTCCCAAAAGGAGGGGGAGGGGTGGTTCCAGTATTCCTTTGTTCTTTATTCTGTCGGTGAGATAGGATCATCTAACTTGTTACCAATGAATGGGAGGAGGACAGGTGGGACCTGGGGGTAATGAGCATATGCACTTATTGTTTTCCATTGAAAGCTCTGTTAAAGTGTTGAAAAAACACACCTTAGTGATGGAAACAAAACAGACTGAAAGCACTTACACTTCTACGATGGTTACTGCCCAGGTGTTTGCTCGAGCTCATAGTGGAGTCTGCAATTATTCTTTCTGCTATTCACAGTCTTCTTTTAAGTAATAATTACCTGTAACAATTGGAGAACAGTGAAACCAAAAGCGATTTAAAATGACAATAGCGACTGTAAAAAAAAGTGAGTGATTTGCTCTTTCGCAAAATACCTCCCATGGACAGTAAAGCGGAATATCCTGTCACACTATTGACATGACCAGCACACATTGAGCTAATTGTACGGCTAGAGAAGAAAAACTCCACAAACATTGTCACCTTTACAGACACAGCTTAGGCAAGAAAGAGGCAGGTGCTATAGTAACAGGCCATTGAAATACATTGCCTAGTTTTTTTTTTTTAAGGAACCATCATTTATGAGAAACACGGCTCTTTGGCCCAAACTCTGATTTTTTTACAATAAACAACAATTTTGGCAGTGTATGTGATCTTTTGACATTGGACTCCATCTGTACTTAAGATGTGTACTTTATACATGATTTCGCCTCAGAGGCTGATCAAGAAATGCAGTAGTTATCTTGTAATTTTATTTACTTTTTTGACAAGCCGAATAAACAGAAATAGAACATGTTGCTCATCACTGTTTCAATACAGGTGGCAAGTGGCCGGAGTTTCGCTCCCCCCTCTCTTCTTGAATCAGAACCGGGTTCCATGCCAGCCTATACCAGCTTGCCTGCTTGTAAATGTAAATGTATGTGACTTGTAAAGCGCACTGCTGCCCTGAGGCGTCGTGGCGCTGTAGACTGCTGGGGAACCCGTCCTGGCTATCCCTGTGAGATGGCCCCTACTGAGTATTTCCAAGGTGAAACTAGGCATCCCTGGCGAATGTGGGGGGCCGTTGTAGAGATGAGGCAAGCTAATGCCCAGAGTTGCCCAGTGTGGTCCCTGGTGAGAGTAGGCACCGAGGCGAGAATCATCGAGTCCGCTGACCCTGGTCCACGACCTGCCGCGTCGGGAATTGAACCCTGGTCCCAGGCCGTTCTCTGCTTCCGGGTCTGCCGCCTCTAACCAGTGAGCCGCACCACTCCACAATGAATCAAGAGCCACTAGAGTTATACGGCATGGGACGATCACATTATGCAGCAGGGCTCACTAAATTAGTCGCATAATAGGCACATTTATGGCATGATGAGGCACATTTTCTAATAATATTACCACACTTTTTAAAATCTTTTTTAAACATTTACTAGCTGGGCAGAGGTTTCACCTGATTAGGACCAGTTCAAAACCCACATACATCAATAAGCAACTGAAAAATGAGAAGTCGAACTATGCGAAGGGCCTTCCACTTTTGATGCGTTTGAGCTAGACGCATTTTGGGGCAGATTTATGTTAACTGGCGCATCCCCAGGGATGCGCCAGTTAACATGCGCCACAGTGCGCCACAGCTCCGCCACCCATGGTGCGCCGCATTTATAATGCGGCGCACCATGGTGCAAAAATGGCACAAATGCGTGACGCATCTGTGCCGGAAATGTGGCGCATTGCTGGAGTTGCGTCGCAAGACCTACGCCTCCTTCAAGCAGGCGCAGGGTTTTGACGCAGCCTTGCCCTGAAAGTGACTGAGTGAAATCTCATAGATTTCACTCAGCCACTTTCAGGAGGCGTTCCTGCACAGGAACGCCCCCCCCTGCGCAGGAACGCCTCCTTATGGCGCAGTGCTTTACAACGTGACGCATCTCCTAGATGCGTCACATTGTAAATAGGGCGCATTGTTTTCGCCGCAGTTGCGTCAAATAAAGTGATGCAATTGCGGCGCAAAGAGGCGCAACGGCCTCATAAATCTGCCCCTTTGTTTTGTTAAAATCTGCATGATTACAGCAGCCCTGCTTATATCTTGAGAAAGACTGCCGGCTCTGAGACCCATGCAGCGCATTTACTGCCTGCTTTGCAAGCGGAGAAGCAGAATGAGGCCTTAATTACGAGTTGGCCGATAATTATTGATATGTGTTTTGGTAATGCTGCATAAATTGATTATGAGTATTTCATTATACATTGTACACGCTATATAGTGGGTGCGATAAAATATGCGCCCCACATTAAATTACGGCAAGTTAAACCTGCTGGAATTGAAGAGGTGAAAAATGCTCAGAAGTGATAATCACATGCGGATTTTGGTGAGATCAGCACAACAAATAATGTAGTCAAACATAAAGCGAGAAGAACATTTTTAAAGTCAGTTTAACTTTTTGTGAGTCTCATGTGATTTTCACTTACAAATGTGAAATTTAGCTGGAAGTGGCTGAAAGTGATAGCATTTAAAAAAAAAACATTGCAATGCAATATGTCTCGCATTTTGGAGAGTTGGGGATATTGGCATTGTAAATGACAATACCTTTTATTTATGTGTTTTGAAAACCTGCAAGCGGCGCGTAAACAAGCACGTTGTACTTATAGTCATTGCTTACGAGAAGCTAGGCTGGCAGTAAAAGAGGCGCATTTACTGCCAATAGCTCAAATTCTCGCAAATGCAAGACCTCTTGCATTTCAAATGCTTGTTATTGCTGTCTGAAAGCTATATGCGCAAGGAACTCTGCAGCATGTGCTTTTGCTTTTCAATTGTACAGTATTGATCAGCACCATGCAAGGAAATTTGAACCAAAAGAAAGTGGCGCTTACTTCTTCTACAGCTTCTGTTGCGGCAATGGGGGATACTTTCCGATGTGTAACTTACTACAAGAATGTTTATCTTTTATTTAATCATAATTATGCTTCACTATAAGTGTTACACAAAATGCATGGAGTGTGACTCTTAAAGCACATTTAAACGATAGTAATGTCACACATACACAATCTGAAAACTTGCCAGCTCAGCTATGGGCAAGTATGATTATTTGCCAATTTTTTCACCTAAAGCACCTACTGGATTTTTAGTCAACATGTTAGCAAGTATGTCAATGGGGTGGTCACATGCTTATAAGTACGGATCCTTTGGTAAGTTATATACTTTCTTTTGAATTTATATGCTCACCTTTCTTTACAAGTATTTTGAATTTTTCGTTCAACATCCTCTTTCTTATATACAGTGTTTCTAATTACGGTCATATAATGCATTTTTTTCAGGAAACGTGCCCAAGCCAGCGAACGTTTCTTGAAAATGTTAGTAAACTGGGTTAGAAAGTTTCAGGTAGAAAAATGCCCTATCATTCAGCCCAGTGTTAAGTGAAATCTTCATCGAAGGCACCTGTGCAAATTAATTAAAATACAATTCATATTGATACTGAAGCTTGCCTCGTAGGCTGTATTTCATTCAGTGGAAGCGCTCTAACACTCATAACATGTAACACGAGGCAAAATCACCCGCATATTCTTTTAAATTGAGGGGAAAGTGTCAAAATAAGTGCTGAGCAGGCAAGTGGTCTGTCACATACCTGCAACAAGCTACAAAAGAGGAAGTAGTGGCCACGTGACAACAGGACTTAATCACTAAGCTGTTTCGAGGTCTAAGAACAAAACTAGTGACCCCAACAAAATAAGTCCAGCACATGCTCTATTTGAGGTAACGGTCAGAGTTCTATCTCCGGGTCACTGTTCGACTCTTTCCATATCTGCAAACAGTTCTGGTGTTCCTTCCTCCTATTCTGCTGCTCTCGTTTCACCCTCCCTCTATGCTGCCACTTCATTTCATGTGCTAGGTGTGGCTCTGTACTCACCACTCCTCAACACTGCACTGTGAGAGGAGAAATTCTCCTTCAAGCATTTAGAATGATCTTATAAATTGATAACGTGGATGAAGGTTACATTGTCGTTATAAGTGAAATGTGGGGGGAGGTATGTGGGGTGAAAGACCCCTAACTGGGCTGGTGGTCATATATGTAATCCTGGGCGTAGTTTGTGTAGTAGCGCTATGCGTAGCTACACGAAGTGCACTTCGCACTATGCACGCTACGCGAACTGCATAGTGTGGTAGGGAAATGCTGTTCGCACTGATTGCACAGTGCCGGATGCTTGTCCGCACTGTGCAATCATTGCAAACGGCATCTTGTACAGTGCAAGCAGTCGTTTTCTGCAGCTCGAGTAGATTTGTACTCGAGCGGCAGCTTTCTCAATGCGGACTGGTAGTTTCTCATCGCGAGCCGTCAAGAGCATACGCGACCACTCGAAATGAGAAACCTGACCTCCAAGCATTGAGAATCTCGCCAGGAGGTTTATTTTCCACACTCGCGATCGGCAACTTGATGTTGCTGATCGCAAACGAGGAAAAAGTCTCGCTGGGATGTTGATTTTGCTTGCTCACGGTCGCCAACTTGACGTTGGGGACCGCGAGCAAGCAAAAAATGCCTGCAAAGCGTTTTTGCACTGTGCTACTTGCAATTCGTGTGGTGCATAGTAGCGCAAACTACGCACGCTCCGCGAGCGTAGCATAGTCCTACTCCCAGGGTTAATGTCGATACTTGTATAGTGTGGGAGAACATGGTTGATGATGAAGCGTGTAAACACTGAGGGGAATGGGTTAACTGAGGTTGTCAGCCATGACCGTTATGTCCATTATAATTTATATAGGTCTATATCGCTGCCAGGGTAAGTGTGGGCTACGGGGGGTGGTTAATAGGGACGGCTAAGAGTGTGTTGTTCTATCTAGTGGTGTCGGAGGTCTCCTCTACTATCATCGGGGCAGAGGGAGGGAAAATCCTCTGACTGAGGGCCTGCATGACAGGGGGGTGTTGGGAGGGTGGGGAGGTGGTTTACTTGTTTGTCCTTGATGGGCTTCTGAGCCAGGTCGGATGTTGCAGCTGCTTCTTGTGACCTCCAACTCTTTCCACCTGGGACATCACTTAGATAGAAGCAAGTAGGCTAACTGTGAAGTGAGGCATACCCCTCTCAGGCTCTCTTTATGTGAGGCCTTGTGTTAGGTGCAATATATATCAAATCTGATAAATTATGTTACCATAGGGTATGTTATCTATCGGTGCAATAAATAGCACCTATTCTGAATATTTCCGCCAAAAAAGGCATAACATGAGGATTTTATTTTAAAGTGCATATGCTTTTAGGAGACCACTTCAAGATTCAACCTCATGGGCCTTGTCACTTTTTTAAATGGTAGGAGTTTACCACTCACTGCTACTGGGAAGGGAGGCAAAGGATGGCCCACTGTCCCATTGGCTTTGCCTACTGCACACTTGTTGACAGTTCTCTTTCCGTCTCCGCTCTAGTACTCTCTAATGTATTTTTTTCCTAATTTTTCCCCTGTATGTCATCATTCTCCCTTTGTCCCTTCCTCTCTTTTCTCCCCTATACCAGACTTCTCCTTTCTTGGCACAGCATATCCATCAGATTCTTCCTTGCATTGTTCCCCTCTCACCATATTAATTTATCTCTCTCACCCCTTTTCCTAGTTTTTGTTCTCATTTTCTCTGTTCTTATCATTTTTGTTCTATCCTCCCTATCCTTATCTGTTTCCCTTTCATCATGTGTATTTTTCTCTCTTTTGTAACTCCAGAAGTTCTCAAACTCTCTCACTCTTTCACCTCTGATCCTATCTCTTTCTTCCATTTTTCTACCGTCAGCCCCTTCTCTTTCTCTTTGTTTTCCCCAAGGTCTCTATCACAGTCTCCTCTTTGTTGCTCATTTGTAATTCTTTCTTACTCCCTCTTCATCCCACAGCTGGTACATCGTTCTTCATGCTTTTCACCTCTTACCGTCATATCATTCCCCTTTTCTTTTCCCTTCGGTCTCTGCCAATCTCATTCTTTTTTTCCATCTGATTCGCTCTTGCCTCCTCTCTAGTCTCTTCCATGCCTATCTCTTTTGCCTTCTCTTTTCTACTTGAACCCCATCTCATTCTCAATATTTTTACCTATGTTTGTGTCTCTTTCTCGTTCACTTCTCCCCATACCGGTGTCATACACCTTCACATCTATTCTTTGGTCATATGTTTTTTGTTATTTGGTGTAAATCTGTTAAGTTGTTTTTCTGAATTTTAAGAAGAAAAAGATAGATACATCTCTGGACGCGAAGTGTTAGTGAAAAAAGACGAGCTTGTGCAAGGAAATGCATCACTTTGATTGGCTGCCAACACTTCAATCAGTGTTGGCAGCCACCTTGGGACTCGGCTTCACCAAGTCCCCTCAAAAAAGTGAAAGTAGGGAAAAGGGTGCAAGTTTGGAATACCACGACCGCAAGCCATGGTTTCTGTGTTCCCGCGGTGACCTCGCCACAGCATAATAGCATAAAACAAAAGAATGCAGCAAAATTGCAATTGTCACAAATCTGCAGCAATTTTTAAAAAATGAAGCAAGCGCAGGCCTTGCACTTGCTTTAAAATGACCCCGGGTAGGCCAGGTACTGGGGGAATATGCTAATTATAGGAGGGACCCCTGGGGCCCCCTCCTAATGCTTATCAGAGCCAACTTGGCGGGACGCCACTTCCCTGAAACTATTTTAATTATGTATGCAGGCAGGCCCACTAGACCAGCCCACAGCCCTGGGGACTGCCATCTTCCTGGGGAAATTTCCAAATATCTTGGGAAGCCTTGTGGACCTCCCCCGCCCCTGGGACTGCCACCTCCGGGGGGCTAATTTGAATATGGTACGCCTTGTGAACCTCCCCTACCCCGGGCACTGCCACCTTCCTGGGGCTAAACTCAATAATAACAGGGTGCCTTTCAGACCTCCTCTGCCCCACAGATTGCCACCTCCCTGAGGTGCAATTTTTCAATAAGTAGTGTGGGAGAGGCCGTACGGCCTCCACCCCTGCCCCAGGGACTGCCGGCTCCCCAGGACACAAACTTTATGTAAAAAAAGCAGGGGCCTCCCATCAGCCCCAGGGATGGCCATCTCCCTGGGACACTTACATTATGAATGCAGGGGGGCTTTCCGCCCCCTCCTACAGCCCTGGTGACGTCACCATCCCAGGGCAGTAGTACACTAATGAAGGGGGGCTATTGCAGACCCCCAATCCGGGGAAACACCACCTTCCCAGGGCATACTTTACAAGGGGGGGCACACAACCCCCCTCCTAGAGCCCTACATGGCCCTTGGGACTGCCACCGCCATGGGCTGGCTCCAGCAATATTCTGGGGTGCCCAACAGGGAACATTACAGTTTGCTATGGCATGGCGGGAGCACTGTTCCTGCCATAACATTGCAAACAAGTGGTCCAATTTGAACAAGCAAGAGCATTTTGCTCTTGCTTACTTAGTGCAGATCACTTTGCTTTTTACACACAGGGAGCTGCATTTCAGCAGCTCCCTTGGTGTAAAAAGCAATGCCATCTCCCGCAGGAGGCCAGTAGGGACCATGAGTGCCTTCAGGTCCCCAACCAAGAGGGCTGGTTCTGTGGATCATGTCCTAGGGCTAAAATTGACCAAGGGAGGGGGGCCACGTGGGACCCCCTACCTATTGAAAAATATATATGTTAAGGCTGCACGGCCCCCTCCCCTTTAAAAAAAAAGTTTAAAGGCCTGGTCCCGGTGGATGGTGTCTGCATGGCCAAAATTGGCATTGGGAGGGGGGACACATGGTCCACCTACCTTATAAAAAAAAGGGGCAGGCTCCTTGGCCAAAAAATGTCCCGGGAAGGAGGACCACTCGGCCCCCTTCCCTTTCACTAGTAAAAAGGCCGGGGAATGGTGTCCCCTGGAGAAAAAATGGTGCAGGAGAAGAGCCACGAGCACCCCCTCCATTTCAATTACAAAAAATAATCAAGAAAAGGGGTCAGGCCTCGGGGGTATGGAGTTCCCAGGCCTGAAATGGTCCAGGGAAGGGGGCAATAACAGAAATAGAAGAAGAAAAAAAGTTTAAAAAAATACCAGCAACTCTCCGGAGGCCCGTTCCCTTTCTCCACCACTCTGGAAACACGCCTCCTGTGGCACTGCTTGGGGAGTGAAGTCCCCTTGGCTGCTGAGTGTCTTTAGGGGTCGACAAGGACTCCTGTTATCTCCAGTAAGCTCCACACAGTGGGATTGCAGCGATGTGGTTTGAGATAACCCCCTTTCTCCACTACTCTGCAAATGTGCATCACAGGACCCACTCATACCCCATATAACTTTTCATACACCCACTTCAACTTCCACAATACCATTCTCAAAACCATTGACACACCCATACCACGCTCATACACCCATACAGCCAATCACACACTGTCAGTCACTCATGGAGCTACTGACACACCTACTCACTCACCCAGAGAGTGAATCACACAGCAATGTATTCACTTATACAGTTATACACATACCTACTCACTTATTCATACTATACTAACACATGCTCACTCCCTTTACAGTCACTGGCAAGCATGCACTCACCCATAGAGCCACAATCACAATCCCTCACTTACACATACAGTCACTCATATACTCCAAAACCCTCCTATACTACCTTTCTCATATCTATTTACTCACCCATATACCACTGACACATCCATTCACACACTGACACAGCCATACACACACCCAGTCACCTATACAGCCCCTCACTTGCATACACACTCACCCATACAGTCACTGACTCTCTCACTCATCCGTGCAGGCAGTCACACACCCTCTCACCTATCCACACAGACACTCACAGAGCCATACAGGCAATCAGACACCTAGTCAATCACCATCACCCATACTACCACTCATGTACCCACCCACCAACCCATACAGCCTGTAGACACCGCCTGACAGACTGAAAAAGACATTCTCAAAACTTAGTCACTCACCCATACATCACTGAGACACATAATCACTCACTTATACAGTCAGTCACACACCCACTGAATCATCCACACAGCCACTCGTACATCCACTGATTCATCAATACACTTTAGTAGATATATTTAACACATAAACATTTTTAAAACACTGACAGTCACTGGATGATGTCATCAGTAATATAATTTGGGTGTATTTGTATTTGTAGAGCGCAGCATTTATCCCAAGGGACTTTGCGGTGCTAATCTCATCAGTGATGTCACCTGACTATTTCATGAGTGATTTAATATGTGAGGTCATGGGCAGAGCATTCTGAGAGTGTAATTGATAGTTAGCTCAGCTAACTATAGCTACTGAATTTCTCTGGTTTAGTACAAGTGAAATGTCCGCCTAACTATAATGTCTATGTAACCTTTGGTTTTTTTAGTGAAAAAAAAAACTGTAAAGTAGGCTAGTCTGTAGTAAACTAGTCCATGTGTTCAGGTAATAATGTAGCCGAGGCAGACATAGCTGAGTTAAGTTGTAGGTTTATTAGTAAGTTAACAGGAAGCAGAGATCTAGAACAAGCAGCCCCACCAGGAGCAGCCTCCTAGCTTCTCAGCCCATCTCCCAACTGACAACACTCACACCAGGCACCCAAGCATTCCCTTCATGTCAATCACACTAGCAGTCTACCCGGAACACTTACACTGGCTGAGCAGCTAGATGCAGAGGAGTAGAGAACATATGTACAAATCTGAGGATACTACATAGTCCCTTTTACATATGCAATATTACAGGGGTGTGGTGTCAAGTAAGTTCACTGCAAGACATCAGTACATATGCTAATTAGCCCCTCCTATTTTTATGGTCTAGTTTGACAATGCAGCAGTCACCAGACAATTATGTCAGCATCACAAGACAGGGGCTTTAACTTCACCAACCTTTTGGGATTCATAAGTGCATGTACTTGATAATGGTATGTTTTTAAAGTGACTTAGATAATTAGATATTTTATGTTGTTTTTCTCTAGCAGCAGCACAGATGGGAGAAGGATAGTCATTAACCAACATGAATTTTTAGTTCTGACTTGACAGTGCAAATGTAACCTGACCCTTTAACCTACAACAATATTATCCTACAGTTCTCACTTCCAAATAAATGCATATCAATTCCCATAATTCACATTAACATACAATATTCAATTAAAGCCAGTCCTATTGTCATTGTTAATGCTTGTTTTAGGACTTGTGTCTTGTAAAGCAGACACACTAGCCCTCTGAACTACATTAAGATGACAATTTAAACTGTTGACCAGAGAGAGCCCAGAGATTCTCCTGCACATGCATTAACTACCAGAAATAACTTACCAATATTATAGCCTGAAACTTGCTTGCTTCAAATATGTCTCTGAAACAATGTGACATAACCCCCTAAAATAGATTAGAATGCAAAATGTTTGTGACCAATTAAGTATGCCAGAGAAACTGTACTTCAACATTCTTCTTTTTTGCAGAATTTGTAAAATAATGCATAGGCTGACCAGTCGCTCGGTTCCTCATGAGCCTCCTCTGCTGACTCTGCTTCTCAAGATTCAAACCCTTTCGGTTGTCAACCTTAATTGTCCCTTGCCAAAGTGAATGTTTCTCATTTCCAGAACCGGGGTCCAGCTTTTAAACTGAATGCTTACTGTATGAGTGTTACACACTGTGCAGAAATGGCATTGCACATAATGGTGGTGTTATCACAATCCGCGGGGCTTTCTCTCTTATCATTCCAAATGGGAATGTGTAACAGGAAATCTCTTTTCAGACATAGCCCTGACTTTACGGACATCGAATCTGTACAGGTCAGCCAACAGCTGCATCCTACGAAGCTAACTGAAGCATACATTATAGTCAAGTCTCTGTTAAAGATAGTTCATTTCATTACTCACCCAGATCGGGAAATAATCCAGACAGAATTCAGCGCGCTGTGGAGCAAATAAAAAATAAAGACTCGAGTACTCAGGTCTTTCTTTGGGTGCTCCGGTACTGTTGTGCAGCTCTGCTCTCGAGACACTGAGAGCGAAACTGACAATGGACTAACTGACCTGCTTCATAGAAAAAAAAAGCCTTCGTCAAATTGACGAGCGGTAGGTTACCTCCCCAGCAACAAATCTGTCTCCTTGAAACAGAATGGAGAGCTTACTGAGAGCCACCTTGGTTGTCAATACAAAGGGTGTTTATCTATAATACCTCGAACATTCCACTCAATGTGTAATCTAGTGAGACATTATTGAGACACAAAACAGGTGTCGCATTTCAATGAACAATGTTTTTGTTGGGGTCTGTATTTAGAATTGAACCTGGAGTGAAAGATTTACTTCGACGTTCACGTTATAATATTTGCAATAGTGATTCATTGCAAAGGTGCACTGTGCACAAAGGTTCTCCTTGGTGAGCAGCAACGTATTGCCCATGCTCAAAAAGCTAGTTAGCAGCTGCTTAGACGATACTTCTTTTACTCTTCCACAAAAATGAGAGTACGAATTTTAAGGTATACTTCTTATTAGAATTTGAATAATCACAGTCATTGGTAAATTGTGGACTGCAATATCAGTATGCACACTAGACAATGATGCTGAATGCGTGAAAACTCTCTTCAGAGTATGATTAGGGCTCCTGGTTTTATGGTATTTTTTTTTATATTTCCGTATGTATTTATCCATATTTCTTTTTGGTCTTTTTTTCTGTATTTATCCACATTTATTTGTGTTGCAAGTAAAAGAAGACGGTGCAGCTAGTATTTTTCCACATTAATTTATTTAGACCATGCACGCTTGAACACGGTTGTTATAGGTTTAGATATATACACACAAAGTATTACATATATACATATATGTTTAGATATTATACATATCCAACACAGAAAGTCTACAAATATGAGAGCCTCCAACCCTGCAGGGCAGCCTGGCTTACACAGGCACAGAGAGACCTGTATTTTACTTCATCAAAGAAACAGATGCCAGGCCCAGTTCGCAAAACAAAAGCATTTATTCCAGCAACACAACTTGCTGCCCATTTCCCTAACGTTTCGGCTCCAATGAGCCTTGCTCACAGGTGGGGCAGTTTGTTGTAGGGCGGCTACGTGCTTCCCTTAAAGGCTTGCCATCACGTGGCCTTTCTATTTCCCCCCTCCCCCACATACACATCCCATAATGCACTACGAAAATGCACAGTCTGATATTTTAGCTGCCATACAGAATCCGGTAAGTCATACTGATGTAATTTCACTCCTGCAGTTAACCCCTTCACTGCGGCGGCTATTCCGCCGCAGTGCTAAGGGGGCGGGGCGGCCGCGTGGCGGGGCCGTGCTGGTGACGGAACTGCTCCGTCACCAGTTGCGGTTGAGCTGTGCTCATGACGGAGCAGTTCCGTCATGGCCCCGCCCGCTCAATAGAACGCGCCGTTGAGGCGCGGCGGCAGGGCCATGACGGAACCGCTCCGTCATCAGCACAGCGCCACCGCAGCTGATGACGGAGCGGTTCCGTCATCAGCACGGACAGGGTTAAAAACATTTCCAATTCTGTAACATAGTGCATTTGGGGCAATGAAAGTTCAAATAATTGAAAAAAGTCTTGTGATATACCCCATCTCGAGAAGAGGGGGAATATTTCTCTTCTCTTGATTTTTCGTATTATGGTGCACTATTAAGGAAATACACCTAGAGACGGTTTTCAAGGTTGTGCTCCAAAGTATTATTTTGCGTGCCATAAATTGGGGTATGATATCACGAGACATTTTTCCATTATTTGAACTATGTCAGACACTGTGAAGGGCAATGCCCACACTGTGATTTTAGTGTCCTGGGGTCCCCTCCCCACTTACCCCTCCTTTTCCTACTTAGCGATCCACATAGGCACCGACTCCAGAGAAAGAGCCATCACATTCCAGTCTGAGCAGCCGAGAGAATGCCTTCAAAAAAGCCGATAAGCGCTCCTGGCCTGCTGCTGTCAGGGCTGTGAAGGCTCCCTGGAAACAAATCAGTCTCACGCAGCAGGGGCGGGCTTAGGGTGATTTAGATGGTAGAATAGGGTGCAGGAGAATCTGGCAACGGTTTCAAATTTCTTTCTGCAGCCCTTGTGAACCTCAGACACGGAGAGACACATCGCCGGTTTGTCAGTATTTTTCCATGTCCATTTATAAATACAGACAATGGAAACAATGTTTTCCGTCTGTATTTATATGTATATATCGTTTAAACGGAAAACCGAGAGCCCTAATTATGATATGTTATAGGCATTTATAGAGCGCAAACAGCTCACTTCATAATGAGTATTTCGACGCTGTAGCCAAAAGCTACAAATAGCTTAATGCAGGTGGACAAAAATGCAGGCCACTAGCTAAAATATATACATTTATGTATATTACCTACTGGCGGTCGCCGGTCAGTAGTTATAGTGAGGACCTAGTTTCCATAGAAAAAGCATTGTTTAACTTGGCTATAACGTTGTCATCATTTGAACGATATGCATGAATTTTTGCCAAACAAGTGTCACAGTAGTTACTATTGATTGGGAAAGTTTGAGGGTGATATGTGCAGTTGGGGCCCGAAAATTTGGGGCGTGAAATAAGGTTGCATTGTAATGTTAATCCCCATAGGAACCTTTAGCCACATCTACAGTCTGAGCCGCTGAACGAACTTACACCATATTTGGCAGGGAGATAGATGTTGGTTCGAGGAAGTACCTTTTGCTTATTTGGTGTAAATGGGTTCAGTAGTTTTTGAGAAATTCAGACTGAAAAATTTAGTGACATCTCTGGCCGTGAATATTTCGCAGAGATTTTGCGATGAACCGCTAATGCAAGCCCCAAGGGGAAATGCTCTGATTGTCTGGTCGCAACCTGAATAGAAAGTCGTGGCCGCCATTTTATGCATCGGGAACTGTCCCGGGGCTGGTAAAATATGTGTGAAATCTCACATAAGGGGTCAGGGTGGACATACTCTGACCCCATGGTTGAGAAATGGAGGTGTTAGTGACACAAGTTATGTATCCAAAAATAATTTTTTTAATCATGTGCGTTATTCGCAATGACACTGCGACCGCTAGAGAGACCCCCTGTGTACTGTTGGTTGTACATCATGACTAACATTGTCATTGCGAATGTTGGCTTTTATAGAGCTATTCACATTGTGAAGTATTGACTGTGAGGGTTAGAATTAATTAGATAGTTATAATTTTTTAATATGGTGGTGGCTATTGCAATCCTGCTTTTGCTTTCTGCTTTTGCAATGTAACTGCGGGGAGCGCGATGAGCAACATCATCAAGATCTCCAGAGTCACCTCAAAAAATGAGAAATACGTTCTAGAAATGGTTGTTCTCGAAATACATTAGAAAACATGAGTTTGGAGTGTACAGTTATAAACCTCTAGTGTATTAATTACTGTAATGTGTGTGCATGTATGTCGCATTTAGATATGTTATTGCGATCTCCGGAGTAGCCTCAAAAATTAAAAATAAGTTTTAGAGATGGTTCTAGAATTACACTAGAAAAACATGAGTTTGAAGTGTACAATTATAAACCTCTAGTGGGGAAAATACTATAATGTGTGTGCATTTATGTGTTTTCACTTTATGGAAAAGTCACAACGTCGCTGTTAACAATGTAATTGCGATGTACGGACTAACCGGAAAAATGGAAAATAGGTCTGAAAGATGGTTTCAAAAGAAACTTAGTACAAATATATGGCTTTAAACATGCTATGAATAAAGTATGTATATAGTAATATGAGTAGTGCAATTTTCAGAATGGATTTCAGTATATATTATTTTTAGATGTATTCTTGGACATTGAATGTCTGCTTTTGTTTTCTGTTCCCGCAACGTACTTACAGGGATAGCAACGTCATCGCAAAGTTCCCCAAAAGCTAAAGAAAAAAAACTCAAGAAAAAAAATTCACAATATTTCAGATACTAGGGTGGCCCTGACAAGAGCCATTGCATTGGTTGTGTCTGTATGCCTGCTACACATAAGAGCAGAGGCAGAGTTTCAGGTTATTTAAAAACATCATGTTGCCTTCATCTGTAAAGTGCACGCCATCATTTCTATAAATTCCATGCATGTCAAAATGCAGATTGTTGTTATAGATACAGCCCATGTGATGTTCTTTGAGGAACACAGAAACAGTTTTGTTAACATGTTTCCTGGCTTTGTCAATCGGTGGACAGTATTGATTTGACCACTTCCATTTCTGTCTTAGGCCTGTATTAATGTACACCAAGGCAATGTGTGGGAAAAGCGACATCAGATCTACAAAGGCTTCTTTCATTAGGATTTCCAGCCCTACCCCAGTCAATATCCCTAGGCCATTGCCACCACAGTGCACAATCATGCAGCGAGGAGCTTGGGAATCCACAAAGGATTTAACCAAAGCCAGCAACTGATGAACCTTCAACCCTCTCTGTCTAAACCAAGCAATCTGCACATTTGGCAAAACCAAGTCTCTGTCAATACCACTCTTTTTTGCGGAGAACATCCATTACAACGTGGTGTTTACACCGCACTACCATAACAACGCTGGTTTTACAACGAAAGTCGTTACCACGACTTGCGCTGGAGGGCGCTCTAGACTAAGGAAAAGTAGTTTTACTATTCCAACACCTTCCCTACTGTACGTAGGCTGGTGTTGGAATAGTGAATTTTACTATTCCTAAGTCCAGCACCCTACAGCGCAAGTCGTAGTAACGACTTGCGTTGTAAAACCAGCGTTGTAATGGTAGTGTGGTGTAAACACCGCGCTGTATTGACATACAGCCTTTTTTTGCAGCCTCTTTAGCCCAATAGATATAGCTGTGGCCCACTGTTAGAACTGGCTATTTCTGATTGGCTAAGGCTGACGCCAAAGCTAGGCAGAAACCACCGTTCTAGTCAGGGCAAGGGAGTCACACGCCAAGAAAACCCCTGCTCACCCCCTTGGTAGCTTGGCACGAGCAGACAGGCTTATCCCGGAGGCAATGTGTAAACATTTGTGCCAGCACACAACAGCAACAACATCCTAGGCACACCACAAAAGGAACTCCACACAAGGTTATATAAAAATAACTTCTGTATTGTGAAAACACATCAGATAGAAGTCACACATGTACATTGTGCCAACTGGCATGGGCAATATTCACAAGGGATTATTTACAGGACAGGGACACATGGGCCACTGTCAGAATCAACACTTTTAGAAATAGCACTTCTAGAACTTAGAATAAGGATAGCACAAAATAACAGTTATAGATCACATCCACTAACTACTGGGAACAGGTAAGTACCACCTACGCCACCCTAAACACCTTAGGAGAATGTCACGCAGGGAACCAGGACCTCACTAGGACCACCTGTACTAGAAAGAACAACCACCTAAGAATACAATACATTTAGGGGTATAGGTAAGAACTCATTACACATGATGCAAAACCAACATTCAGAGGTGTAGGTAAGGAAAAACACATGATGCATAAACAAACATATTCAGAGGTGTAAAATCAAGGAAGATACATGATGCATAAAAACATTCAGAGGTGCCAGAACATAACTCAATAGCGCAAAAACACATGATGCCTAAAAACATTGGTGTAAGATCAAGGTGCGTAATCATATTAAATGCATTACATTTCCTAGCACCACATCACATTGCGCAAAACTCACATTAGACCTAACCAGTAAAAACTACAGTAGGCAATGTCTCACTGGTCTAAACACACATAGGTAAGCACACAGCAAAAACACATAAGCCACCACTTGTGGCAGTCCCTAGGCCAACTGGCCTTGTTGGGGCTATGACGCCCTGTGTCTCAATGTCAGGGCCTCAACGTAGCAGTTGCCCACAAAGTGCTGGGCAACTGGTGCAAACAATGGGGCAACACGTTGGAGCCTCGTGGGCTCAAAACATAGAAATGCCCCCACGAGCCTCTCTGGGCTCGTCAAACAACTATGCCGCTGTGAGCCTCTCTGGGCTCGTCACCAATGGCCGGTCTGAGCGTCTCAGGGCTCAACAAATAACGGGCATCGTTGGAGCCCCCCTCCTGGGGACTTGTGGACAACTGTGTAAACCAAGAGCCTTTCTGGGCTCAAAAACCCCGCAAGGCCCCCGGAGCCTCTCAGGACTCCTCAACAGATATGCCCCCTAAAGCCTCTATGGGCTCTCAGCTCCCGCAATGCCCCGGCACTGGAGGGCCGGGACAGGCACCGGCAATGTGCCCCGATGCCCCCTCCTGACACGCACTCTCCGGGTCTCCTCTCCTGATGCGGGTCTCTCCTTTCTCCTGCTGCGGGGCTCTCCTTGCAGCACGGAGACCTCGCGGCTCGGGCGGCCGGACTTCTCATTCTCCCCGGGGCTCTCCCTTCACTCAGGAGCCCCGGGACAGACACGGCAGGCGGATTCCTTCCGGTGGCAGTGCAGGGCTCTCCCAGTCTCACGGGAGCCCCGCACCATCTCCCGCCGTACTTCTTCTCTCTCCCTGGGCTGCGGGCCAGGACTTCCAGCTGGGCCGCGCCGCAATTGGCTGGCCGGCCAACCACTTCCGGGTCGTCGCGGGCAGCGCGGCGGCCCATTTCAGGCACTTGTAGGCTATGGGACAATTAACCGAGGGGTGGGCTCCCTCGAGTTAAATTAAACATTTAAAAATAGCGGCCAGGCCCCTAGCGGGGTGAGCACCTGCCAGGGGCCAAAATCATTAAAAAAAAGTGAGGTGGGCACTCGCCACGGCACCCCCAGCAGGGTGGGCACCTGCACAGCTAGCATAGCGCTACCCAGCGCTTAGGGGCAGAATAAAGCGCTCTCAGGCGCTAAGGGTCAAGATGCAGCGCTTCCAGGTGCTGGAAGCCAGCAAAGTCCAGGCAAAGTCCTTCAGCATCCAGGACAAGTCTATCAGGTATCCAGGGCAAAACAAAAGTCCCCCTATCAGCCCAGGCAAGGCAGAGGGGTCCCCCAGAAGTCCTCCAGGCATCCAGGGGCTGGGCAGGGCCCAGGGATTCCCCTGGGCCCAAGCAGCAGCACGCCCCTGGTAGGATTCAAGTCAGAAACAAGAACAAATTGTAAGGGGACACAGCCCCTTTTTATACTGTAAATTCCTTTGTCTAGCAAGGTGCAGGCAGTGTGAGAACCAGCTAGAACTGGTTATAGGGAATTCCTTTCACTGGCCAGGCTAGAGACATCAGACGCACCCCAGGGGGGGAGCCAGCATTGTGTGGGGAAAACCCAGCCTCATTCAGGACCCTCAAACCAGACGGTCAATCCACAAGCAGACCCAGGCTCACTCCTCCCTTCACATCAGCATGCTAAACACTCCATTCACCACCGAGGAAGACTCTTGGAGCCAGGCTCACCAGCCAGCCTCAGCCAATCACACGCCAGACACAAATTACACAAATATGCCAACTTCTAAAAGTGGCACTTCTCCACTAGACACAATCATGCCGCAAATACCATTGTGCAGCATACAATCTCACAAGTTCGCACATACCAAACTCGACCCTGCACTCCCCACACATCGGGAACTACCATGGGCGTACATATTCCCCATTCATTCTTATGGGAGGGCAGGTCACTCACCACTCATACACAGAGAGCTCACGCACTTTACACTGTACCACAGTGAAAAAGTGGGCAGAGGCCTAAAATCACCAACACCAGGTCACAGAAATAGGCTAGGAAAAAGCAAAAAGTTTTGGGGTGAACATGCCAAAAGGGCCGGGTCCAACACCCACAATCCATTCTCTAAGCATTTTGAAGTGAAGGCGAAATAGCAGGCAGGAGAAGGTTGGAGCGGAATAAGGTAGTTTTCCAAATAAAACACAGTTAAAATGGAGGAGTGTTTTTTTTAAAGATATATTTCATTGGATGCTGTCAGCATGAAAGTAAATACAATTAGGTAATATGTTGGATACCTTAGCAAGAAGCCTTATTATTGGCTATTGTTTAGAAAAACAAATGTAATACAGATATTGATATGCTTTTGAATCTGTGGAGTAAACAACACCTGTTGTATCACATTTTGAAGTAGCATGTTCCTTCTAGAATGTGCTATGAATTTGTGACCTACTAGTTCCACTGGGTTGCTAGGTACACTGAGCTAAGACTGTATTGGGGGAGGGTGTTAAAGAGATAGATTTTTTTTAAAACACATGACACAATGTAAGTAATGGCAAGTTTTAATTTACAACTCATGACTATGTAATAAACTGTAGTGCAGGGTTTAAATTCCAGAAAATTGAAGCTAGTCATAGGCTTGGACTCTCAATTATTCCAAGCTTACCGCCAAAATATCGCAAAAACGTGCTGACCAGAACCTCGTTTTGGAAGAGAGGGAAAGCGTTAACAGATGCTAAAAATTCACAACTGGAGATGCATCAGTCTAAAATGAAAGACATGATTTCATTTCCTGCTTTTCTCATGATGATAGAGTGGAAAGATGAAGAGCTTGACATTTTAGAGTTGCTTTGTATGAGCGTGGTGTACCATTCTTGTGCTTAGTTTTTACAAATCTTAACAGTGTCACAACTATGCAGAAACAGCTAAAACAACAATATAATCTACAAACTAAGGGCCCGATGTAGGTAGGCCGTTACCGATCGGTAACGGCCGAAAATACCGATTTTTGGCCCTTACCGATCGGTAAACAGCCATCGAGATGTAGGGAACCAAAAAAATAAATAATCGGAGTGAAATCCGAATCGGAATGAGTACCGAATGGGAAAGAATCCGATACGTACATACCGAAAATCGGATATGTAACGAATCGGTAACACACCGAATCGGATGCAAACACCGAATCGGTCCATGTACCGATTCGGTAGTGACACCGAATCGGAAAATTACCGAATCGGTCCATGTACCGATTCGGTAGTGACACCGAATCGGAAAATCCCCGATTCGGTCCATGTACCGATTCGGTAGTGACACCGAATCGGAAAACCACCGATTCGGTCCATGTACCGAATCGGTAGATAGACCGAATCGGACATGAGCCGAATCGGAAAACATACCGATTCGTATGAATCGCCGATCGGGAAATTCCCCGAATACGACAGATGGGGAGATGTAGGGAGGCACAGAAACACCGAAATCGGCTCAGAATCGGTAGAATTCACTCGGTATTTACCATGGATTCCAATCAGGTGGTAACCAACTCCAACCCATATAAACAGTCCCAAAATGCATTGCAACTTGCAGGATGGCAGCTTTTTATGTCATTGCGAGGCGGCTACGGCTACAGCAGGAAGGACAGAGGGAATGGCTAAGAAATGAACAGGTCTACAGGCAGAGGATAACCCTGTTCATGCTCACAGAGGCAGAGATCCTACAGAGATAGAGGCTGGACTCTGACACCATACTTGAGCTCATCAGGGATCTCAAACCATTCTTGGACCACCACACCCCAAGGGCACACGCCATCCCTGCGCACATCCAGGTGCTATGCAGCCTACACCTGCTAGCGTCTGGCAGCTATCAAAGTGGAGTTGCAGCGGCAGGAGGGGTGAGCCAGAGCAGCCTGTCAAGGTTCTTCCACACATTCCTTGATGCCATGATACACAGGATGGACCAATACATCTCTTTCCCTGCAACCCACGCAGAACTGCTACAAACTAAAGCTGACTTCTACCAGATGGCACAATTTCCCCAAATCATTGGTTGCATAGATGGCACGCACATTCTGATTTGCCCACCAGCGGACACCGAATACATATACCGCAATCGGAAGTCTACACACACCATCAACGTGCAGGTGATCTGCAATGCAAAGTGCACCATCACAGACCTGGTAGCAAAATTTCCAGGGAGTACCCATGACTCCTATAATTTCCAACAGAGCGGCATCTATGCACGGCTGATGGCTGGCGAATTTGGTGAAGGATACCTCCTAGGTGAGACACATCATCAGACCCCCATAACACATAGTAGCTAGGTGGAATACATGTATGCATGTGTGTAATGTAACCCCTTTCTCTTCCAGGCGACAGTGCATATGCCCTCCGCTCATTCATACTCACCCCCTACCTCAACCCCTCCACACCCAGCCAAAGGAGGTATAACCGGGCCCACATACGCACAAGGAATGTTGTCGAACGGACCTTTGGCATCTGGAAAAGTAGATTCAGATGCCTGCACAAGAGTGGAGGTGCAAGGCAGTATACCCCCATCACCTGCCGCAAGATCATAGCTGTATGTGCAATGTTACACAACCTTGGGGTGAAGAAGGGCACTGAGGTGGAGTTGTCTGACTACGAGGACCATGACGACGAGGAAGCTGTGCCACTGACACAGCCAGCTGGGGTGTGTACGCCAAGTGATGGCAGATACAGACGTGAGGAGATTACTGAAAACTATTTCTGAGTGAGTACAGATGCAAAGACAGCTAAATGGTTGTTGGGAAAAAACAAATTTTAATACTGTTGCAACACAGTTACTGCACTGATGTGCAACAAAAAAATGGTGTAATGGAAAAGAAAACAAAAGTCCAAGGTTCAGGTTGCCTCACCCGCCCTTGCAAGGCTATTTCTTTGCCCGCTTGCCAGACCCACTGGGGTGTCCCTCAGCCCCCTCTGAATGCCCAGCAGCATCTGCGGAGCGCCTGGTGCTCCTACGTGGCTCAGACGCAGCGCTGGCCGGGCAGCTGCGGCTGCTGCTGTCCCCAGCATCCCCCCGGTCCAGGGCAGGATTGGTGGCTGTGTTCGAGATGATCATGGCCTCCATAGCAGTGGTGATCCGGGCCATTCCCCTTGTGAGCTCTGCCGTATTCTGACTCAGGCTAGATTCCATGTTTGCGCTGCGCTGGCACAGTTGTGCCGTTGCCGCAGCAAGGCGGCTCATGCAGCGGTTCTGCACCCGGGCATCCCGCCTGCGCACCAGCTCCTGCTCCTCCATTCTGCTACACAACTGGGTTATGGCAGTGGTTAACCTGCCTAAACCTGCTGCCACCTCCTTGTTTGATTCCACGAAGGCCTGAAATCCCTTTACCATTTCTCCCATCTGCAGGTTGTGCTGCAGGAGCTGGCGTTGGCAGGCCATCGTGGATTTTGCCTGCTGCCTCTGTATCTTGACCATCTTTCCCTCGAGGCCCAGGAAGACACTGCCCTCCCGTGCTGGTGCAGCAGTGGTGGTGATGGCACGGCGCCGGGCACTGCTGCTGCCGGCCTGCTGAGTGGGCTGGGGTGCCACTGGTGGGGGTGTGGTGCTGGCCGGTCCCTGAGCCCCTGCTCCCAGGACAGGTTGTACTGGTGGCAAAGCCATGGTTGTGGCAGGAGCTGGTGTAAGTGGAAGGGCGTCCCTTGTAGGGGAGTTCTCTGGGGAGAACTGCAAGGGGGGTGTGCTGGGCATTTGTGGGGAGTGCAGTGCTTCGAAGTCTATCACCAGGTCTCCCTCCATACCAAGCCCTAGGGTGTTTCCGTCCTCCTCCTCCTCCTCGGCAGCCTGGCTGGTGCTCGGCCCTGCGAGTGCAGTGTCAGATGGTGCTGCTGCCTCTGATGACAATGTTTGTCCGCCTGATGGTGCCCCTAGGTACAAAGAAGCATTTGTAAATTGAGTGCCGATGTATTACAGTCAGTACAATTAAAGCATTCCACATGTCCTTGCATCTCCTTAGACTGTGTCACACTGTTTCCTGTCTTGTGATTCTGCACTGCCATATTTTGCTAACTTCTGCTGACTACATGTACCATGATGCTTGTCTCTTGTATGTTGGTTACAGTACTGTGCTGGGGTTTGCCTATGCATTGTGTCTAATGGGGAGGTGTCTGGTAGGGTGTGTCATGATGCGCATGCTTCTTACCTGTAGCTGTAGCTCTCGCAGAGCTGTCCAGGGTCCCAATTCCAGTAACACTCTCCCTCTCAATGGTGGTGGAGACCATTTCCTCGAGGTCTGTGAGGGGTGGCGCTGGGTTCCTGCCTCCACCAGTGACTCCAGCCTGCCTCTGGATCTCTGCCATCTTCCTTTTTGTGAGGCTGCGGATGTCGTAGAATCTCTTCTTGAGCTCATCCACGGACCTGGGGGTGACACCCACAGCATTCACCTTTTGGGCGATTTCGCTCCAGATCCTCCTCTTGGTGCTGTCTGGCACATTGAGGGACAGCTTTCCAAACAGCTGGCGGTGCACCCTCACCACCTCCTCGACCAACACCTGAAGCTCGGTGGTGCTGAACTTCGGCTTCCTCTTCTGGGAGGACTTCTGGCTCTCGCTCTGGTTTGCCATGTTCTTCACTACAGTTCACAACCTCCTACTCCCACTGCTGCTAACTGTGAGTGTTGAGCTCAGGCTGGCTCTCCAGAAACTTCTTAATTAGCTGCACCTGCCAGGGTTGCCACTCCCTGTTTGGGTGGGGGAGGGGGAGCCACCTCATTGGCTGAATCGGCTTTTGCCGAATCGGCTTTTACCGATTCGGATATTACCGAATCGGTAAAATCCGATTCGGTATTATCCGATTCGTATTTTACCGATTCGGTTTCTTCAATGCATTCCTATGGGCTTTTTCGCCATGGGTGTGTTTTCATGGCTACGATTCTATGATTGCCGAATCGGATTTTACCGAATCGGCTATTTCCGATTCGGTGTTAGCCGATTCGGAACTATCCGATTCGGTGTTAGCCGATTCGGTACTTTCCGATTCGGTGTTAGCCGAATCGGTACTTCCCGATTCGGTCCGTGCCGATTCGGAACGTACCGATTCACATTACCGATGCGGACCGATTCGGTATTAATTCGCATTTTTTTAGCTACATCTCGTTTTCCGATTTCAGAATACCGATTCGGACCGCCTCGGTATTTTGAAATCGGAAAATCCCTTTTACCTACATCGGGCCCTATGTACAGTGGTATATATATAACTTTGTAATTATTTTAAAAATGTACATTTGAAATGAAGGTGTATACTGGAGTTTGAGTAAAGGAGTATCATAGTGATGAGAAAAATAAATCAGAGGAACTGTATGTATTAGTGGGTTTGTGTTTAAGAGGTTAGTGGTGAATGATTTGTGAAGTAACAAAAAATGAATGAGTGCCTCTTTATAACATTGTGTATTTTATTTATTTTTTTATTTATTTTTTATTGAAAGTATAGTCTTGAAAAAAAGTTGCAACTAAGGATGTTTTAAATGTCTAAATATCATGTGCAGAATAGATACATCAGTTATTTGCATTCTGGGAGTTGCAGTACTTTTAGTAAAATTATGAAACAGGAATAGTGTAGTGAGAAATAAAAAATTAGTACATGTTTTCCGCCTGTATATGAATTAGAAAGAAGTAATACTTGTGAGGTATTTATTGGGAAGTATTTGTCAGTGTCGTTTTTAACATATATGGCCACTTTTCATATGCTTAGGTGGTGAGACATGGTTTTCGTGCTTGCAGATAGTTATATATTCAGTGGAATTGCAAGTTTGCTTAACCCCTGCTATGCGTCGGACTCGCAGGAGCCGTCCGACGCATAAGTGCCAATGTGCGTCAGAAGGAACCCGCGCATCCGACGCCGTGGCATAGGGAATCCCTATGGTGCGGGCATCAGAAGGAGTCCATTTACCCCAAAGAGCCTCGGCAGCTGGGGAAAAGCTTACCCAGCTCCCGAGGTCCCCCCCTGGTTTCCCTGAAATGACGATCAGCATGCACGTCGCGCTGAGGTCATTTCAGTGAAACCAAAACTGAAATGAGCCTTTAGGCTCATTTCAGTTTCACTTTCGACGTGCTCATGGGGCTATTTCAGCCCCCTGAGCACATAGGAAGACGGGAGATGTATAATTGAAAAGGTGAGAATCCCCAGTGGATCCCTGCTTAGGGATTGCCCCAGGAGGGCGATCCCTAAGCAGAGATCTACCGGCTAGACACCAGGGAGGGGGGAGTGGCCCCCAAGCAAGGGCTTTTGTTACCCCCAAAACAAATTGGCAACATTTTGTCTTTCTGCCCCCGGGGGGGCAGAAAGTCTACTAGACGCCAGGGACTTTTTGCTGGGAATTTCTACATTTGTG
Organism: Lissotriton vulgaris; assembly: GCF_964263255.1. Lineage (NCBI taxonomy): Eukaryota > Metazoa > Chordata > Amphibia > Caudata > Salamandridae > Lissotriton > Lissotriton vulgaris. The sequence goes on from NW_028254560.1 coordinate 108,777, forward strand.
GGGGTCTGCCCAAAATAGGCAAGCCAATGCCCCCACCCTGCCAATATTACAGCCTTTCTGCCCCTGGGGGGCTAAAAGCCCACTAGATACCAGGGATGTTTGGGGGGCAAATTGAATTAGGGTGGGGGCTGCCCAAAATGGCCTTGCCAATGCCCTCCAACCCCCTGCAACAATTACAGTATTTTTGCCCCCCCCTTGGGCATATGGGGGCAGTAGCCCCAAAACTGCCCTCCCGGGGGAGCAGAAAGCCCACTAGACACCAAGGATTTTTTGTTGACAATTTTAAATAGGGTGGGGGCTGCTTAGAATGGACATGCCTATGCCCCCACCCCCACCAAAATTACAGCCTTTCTGCCCCCCTGGTGGGCAAAAAGCCCACCAGACACCATAGATTTTTTGGGGCGATTTGAATTTGGATGGGGCTGCCCAAAATGGGCATGCCAATGCCCCCATCCCCCCTGCAACAATTAGTCTTTCTGACATCCTGGGGGACAGAAAGCCCACTAGAAACTAGGAATTTTTCACTAGGTACAATTAGGGGTGGAAGCTGCCCAGAATGGGCATGCCAATCCCCCCAACCCCAGCAAAAATGATATCCTTTTTGACCCCCGGGGAGGGAGATGGGGGAAGTAGCCCCAAATATGCTCCCCGGGGGGCAAAAAGCCCACCAGATGCCAGGGATTTTTTTTGGCCAATTTGAAATAGGGGTTGGGGCTGCCCCCTGGGGGGCAGAAAGCCCACTAGAAACCAGGGATTTTTTTGTATTCATGTAGGGGTGGGGGCTGCCTAAAATGGGCATGACAATACCCCACTCACCCAGAAAAATTCCAGTCTTTCTGCCCCCCCCGAGGGGCAGATGGTGGCCCCTGATCTGCTCCCCGGGGGCACAGAAAGCCCCCTAAGCGCCAGCGATTACGCTGGTTTTTTATGCATGGGGGTAGGTGCTGCCCAGAATGGGCATACCAATGCCCCCACCCCCCTAAAAATTAGCCCCAGTCTTTCTGCCCCCTTGGGGGCATATCAGGGTAGATACCACCCCTGTGGATTTTGGGCCCTGGCGCAGCTGGCACACAGGGAAGTCTACAGACCTGTACATTTTTGTTAAAACTAGACACCCAGGGGAATCCATTATGGGTTGACTTGTGTGCCTCTCGCCAGGTTCTGTTACCCAGAATCTTTAGCAAACCTCAAACTTAGTTAAAAAAAAACACATTTTCCTCAAATTTCTGTGACGGAAACTACTGGGATCTGCGTGGATCCACAACATTCGACCCACCCCACATTCCCCAAAATCCTCCGAGAAAAATGGTACCTCACTTGTGGGAGTAGGCCTTATACCCGCAAAAGTAAACAGCCCAAAACGCAATGTGGACACACCACAATTTCTCAGAGAAAACTGATCCTTTTTTTGCAAAGAGCCTAGCTGTAGATTTTGAGCCCTAGCTCTGCCGGCACCTGCAGAAACCTAGCAAACCTATACATTTCTGAAACCTAGACACCCAGGGGGATACAATATGGGATGATTTGTCTGGCTCTTACCAGGTTTGGTTACAGAGAATCCCTTGCAAACCTCAAACTTTGTAAAAAAAAATAATCTTTTCCTCATATTTTTGTGGTGGAAAGTTCTGAAATCTGTGTGGATCCACAAAATTCCACCCACCCCACATTTCATAAAGTTTACAATACAATGATCCAACATTACACATAGCATAGTACATCATTAAATAGTACACATCTATTAAAAAAATTATTAAAACATTGCTGTTGAAATAAAAGCAATACAAAATAGAAAAAATATAAAATCTATTAATGTTTTAAAACATGTACCATATTAAAAAGAGAATCCGAAGAATGTCAGGATTTGATCGTTTTACAGAATATAACATTACATGACTGTACTGGAATTACTATTTCAAGACAGTTACAGGAAACGGACTATCACATATTGCACGCAAACCTTCTGATAAACCATGTTTTTCCAAGGATTTTTACAACTCCAAAAGCTACTAAAGGCCCACAATCTGATTTTAAGATGTGGAGCGCTTCCTGGTGGCAACAAGTTCCTACTAACCTACAAATGGGGGTTAACCACAGTTGTCTTGGGGAGTTTTAGAGAGGGCAAGCAAAGAAAATATGGGCAATTGTTTCAATCATTGTGGAGCAGCTCGGACAGTGCTGTGTAGTGGACAAGGGCTGACGCCAAGCAGAGAACCTAGTCTGAACTGGATATAACATTTCCTGTCCTGCGGGATGGTGATATAATCCAAGTAGGCATCAAAGGAGCATTATAGTTTAAATTCCATCAATTCTAACGTAAGGCGACCAACTGATGATTGTGCAACAAAAAACTGTGCTACCCAACTCCAGTATTGGGCTTTAACCACTTATTTGCTTGACAATTGGCCTACATCTCTAGTTTCCCAAGAACTTTCCAGAAATATCGCTATCAAAAGTGATCATGAAGCCACCTAATCTTTTTAAAACGATCAAGCTTGGAAACCTCGTCAAGCACTGCCATATAATAGGAGAGCTTGGGGGTTAGCCTAGGATGAAACCAAAATAATAGTGGGCACAGCCTAGCTTTGTCCACAATTGAGCGTCTACCCATATCTGACTGCAATGGATGAATTGGTGTGCTCTGGGGGAGTGGACGTAAAGATGTTAAATATTTATTTTCCGTAGTAAGTGAGCTTTCAGTGTTTTTGAATCCCCTGAGTTCGGCCCCATAAATGGCGGAACTCATTACCTTCTGGTCATAGATCTGCAAAGGAGCGGCTATTGGCTTAGTTTGGGAAGTTCCATTTTCCCTAATCAGCGCCCCAATCATGTGTCTCTGCTGAAGGTTCGCCTTAATAATGTGATCTTTCCATACCATTTACTCAGATAGGGTAATGCCCAAATATTCAAAGGTAGCCACTCTCTCAAGCGGTATCCCTTCAAGTAGTTTCTTGCCCTTGGACGTTCTGTGTGGATTCATTAACAAAAGTTTAGTTTTCAAGGTATTACCCTCAAGACCTCTTAGTTCACAAAAGGCCTTGAAACTATTTAAGAGCAATTGCAGATCACTCAGCAGTTTTGACACTATCTATGTGTCGTCCGCAAACCGAAGAGTTGTCACTTTTACTCCCACCAGAGCCACTAACTATTGGACAACACCATTGATAAATAGTGAAAATAAAGTGGGAGCTGGCACAACTGTCCCTGGTCTCCCCAGTGGACCCTGGCGTAGTTGTCCTCATGAAGACGGACGACCAATGCCAGGATCTCAGGGGGAAGATCCAGCTCCTGCAGGACATGCCACAACTTACACCTGGGAATGAGATCGAAAGCAGACTTCAGAACGGCGAAAACAAAATATAAACTCCCCTTTTCAATACTCACAGTTTTCCAGGCCAGTAAGCTAAAATGAAAGACCTGGTCGATCATGCTAATCATGTTAATCCTTCTTCTGAACCCTGCCTGGAAGGGGGACAGAATATATTTGTCCTCCATCCATGCGGTGATTTTTGCTAGAAGTGCCGGAGAAAAAACTTTCTGCGCACCATCAATCAGACTGATGGGCCTGCAGTTGGTTGCTAGTGAGTGATCACTTTTCTTGAAAACTGGGATCGCCTCAGCTCCCTTGCAAAAAGGTGGAATGGGAGCCTCTGCAACAATGCCATTTGTCAGAGCCCAGATGTATTTGGGCCAATTGGGAATGTCACTTAAAACACATCACCAGGGATTTCATCAGGTCCCGGAGCCTTAGCCCTTACAATAGAAGTTATGCTAAGCATAATTTCAGCTAAGGAGAAAAGTCTTGGGGTCCGATGGTTGCTATGGTCAATAAAAAAGCTTCATTAGTCATATCCCCTAATCCAGTATATTCCGCAGACAAGTGGTCATACCAAGTGGATATAGAAATATTGTTAGAGGGTGGATTTGGTTTTTACGCCCCCCCCTTGTCACTAGAGCCAAAACTTAGTCTTTCCTCATATATGACATCTCTTTCTCCTGAGGCGAAAAGCCGGGAGTAGGCAAATCTCTGCACTTATTTTAAAGTACTGTTTTACCTTTCACTTGCTGCACCACCTGCTCCCCTTGGGGCCACACTATCCTGTCTTCAGCGGACCGAGCGCTGTCACGGGACTCTGGGGAAAGGAAAACACCCCGCCGCCATCACCGGCGAGATCGCTGGCCACGCCCCTTTTTAGGCCACGCCCCCGCCTTCATTATTTAAGCCTCGCTGACTACAAGCGCGGCTGTGACATCTCTTTCTCCTGAGGCGAAAAGCCGGGAGTAGGCAAATCTCTGCACTTATTTTAAAGTACTGTTTTACCTTTCACTTGCTGCACCACCTGCTCCCCTTGGGGCCACACTATCCTGTCTTCAGCGGACTGAGCGCTGTCACGGGACTCTGGGGAAAGGAAAACACCCCGCCGCCATCACCGGCGAGATCGCTGGCCACGCCCCTTTTTAGGCCACGCCCCCGCCTTCATTATTTAAGCCTCGCTGACTACAAGCGCGGCTGTGACATCTCTTTCTCCTGAGGCGAAAAGCCGGGAGTAGGCAAATCTCTGCACTTATTTTAAAGTACTGTTTTACCTTTCACTTGCTGCACCACCTGCTCCCCTTGGGGCCACACTATCCTGTCTTCAGCGGACCGAGCGCTGTCACGGGACTCTGGGGAAAGGAAAACACCCCGCCGCCATCACCGGCGAGATCGCTGGCCACGCCCCTTTTTAGGCCACGCCCCCGCCTTCATTATTTAAGCCTCGCTGACTACAAGCGCGGCTGTGACATCTCTTTCTCCTGAGGCGAAAAGCCGGGAGTAGGCAAATCTCTGCACTTATTTTAAAGTACTGTTTTACCTTTCACTTGCTGCACCACCTGCTCCCCTTGGGGCCACACTATCCTGTCTTCAGCGGACCGAGCGCTGTCACGGGACTCTGGGGAAAGGAAAACACCCCGCCGCCATCACCGGCGAGATCGCTGGCCACGCCCCTTTTTAGGCCACGCCCCCGCCTTCATTATTTAAGCCTCGCTGACTACAAGCGCGGCTGTGACATCTCTTTCTCCTGAGGCGAAAAGCCGGGAGTAGGCAAATCTCTGCACTTATTTTAAAGTACTGTTTTACCTTTCACTTGCTGCACCACCTGCTCCCCTTGGGGCCACACTATCCTGTCTTCAGCGGACCGAGCGCTGTCACGGGACTCTGGGGAAAGGAAAACACCCCGCCGCCATCACCGGCGAGATCGCTGGCCACGCCCCTTTTTAGGCCACACCCTCCTTTTGCCGTCTTCCAACACCCATAAAAATGTGCCATTTCAGGAAGCGCAGCGGACGAGCGCAGCGGGCGCGCCGTTTGCGCGCCGAAGGCGCGCCTAAGGCAAGCCCGTCTGTGCCCGTCCGTGCCAGACCGGGCCCTGGGGCCAGCCAGGCTGGCCATATCATCACATATTCAGCCACTTCCCTGCGGGACTTACAGTCTCCCAACCTCACACCCTCCCCTTCCACCATCAGACGCATCCTCACGGCCGACATTGCCCATCCAGATCGGCATTCCACCAATGTGGGCACACCTCCTAGTCAGTCTACTCAGAGCAACACCACCATCAGAGTCCTCTACCTAAATACCCGATCCTTAGTAAAACATCACGCCGACATCTTCATCCTCCTTTCTAATGAAAAACCCGACGTCCTCCTGCTGACTGAAACTTGGCTGACAGTGGACTCACTCCCTGACATTCTGGCAGCCCTCCCCCCGGACTACTACATCCTCCGCGCTGACCGACCGGGAAACCGCCCGGGGGGTGGGGTAGCGGCCATAATTTCCAAACATCTGAACTCCACTTCCACCTCATCCATATCCCTCCTGGGAGCCGACAATCTCATCTTCAGCTTAAACATGGATAGCGGGGCCTTAACTTTCCTTCTTCTCTACCGCCCCCCTCAACCGATGCCAACTTTCGCGGCCACTTTGTCTGATCAGTTGATCAATCTCCTCACTTCCCATCCCAGTTTCGCACTATTTGGCGATTTAAATTACTGGTTCAATGACATCAATGCCGGGCCCCATGCCTCGGAGGCCTTCGAGGCCCTCACTAGTCTCAATCTGTCCCAACAAATTACTCTGCCCACACACATCAAGGGCCACATTCTAGACCAAATATGGACCCAAAACCTCACTCTATCCCCCCCCTCCGTTTCACCTTGCACTTGGTCAGACCACCATTTAATAGACACCACTCTCACGATCAGTGGCAAACCCCCCATCCCGCTGATGGCCGGAGGTCTGTCTCGCAAATGGAACGCTTATGATGCGGAAGGATTTCTCGCGAACCTATCAGACACCCGCCCTGCCCCTATCCCATCCACTAACGTGGACATACTAGAAAATGACATCTCCCTCTGGCTGCAGTCAGCCAGTGACAAATTCGCCCCCCTTACCAAATTTCCCCCGACTAGACATCAAAACTCCCACAGATGGTTTTCGGATGACCTCAAAAAACTGAAACTGAAGGTACGTCAATCAGAAAGGGCATGGAGACGTAACTACTCCGAAACAGCTAGATTACAATATACCTCAGCTCGCAGAGACTATAAAATTGCCATAGTTTCTGCCAAATCTACTCACTTCTCGGACAGAATCTCTTCCTCGGACAACAAATCCAAAGAAATTTTTAAAATTATGAATGAACTGACTTCTGACGACAGAACCCTCCCAGGCCAGACTCCCACCCAAGAAACCTGCAGCGCCCTCAACCTTTTTTTCGTCCAAAAAATCAACAAAATTAAGGCATCGATCTCCACCACCCCTCAGATCGCCCCCCTGGAATCTTTTTTCAACAACCCTTCTGTTTTCACTGAATTCCCCCCCATCAATCCGATCTCCCTAGTACAGCTCGCATCCCGGTTAAAATCAGGTTCCCCAAACGATGGCTGCCCACCCTCAGTCCTGCGCACAGTATGTCACTCCTTACCTGAATGCATACTACCTCTTTTGAACAGCTCACTCAGCACAGGAACTGTCCCGAGATCCTTCAAAGAAGCCATCCTTGTCCCACTATTAAAAAAACCAGGCGCGGACCCAGCAGAACTCTCCAATTATCGCCCTATATCGCTTCTGCCTTACTTCTCTAAACTCCTCGAAGCACATGTCACCAGTTGCCTCTCCAATTTCATTGAGTCCTCTGGTTATCTGGAGCCTAATCAGGCCGGCTTCAGGCCGTCATTCTCTACTGAAGCCGTCATCCTAGCTGTCCTCGACACACTAAGGAGAAATGCCGACTCAGGAACCCCCCAGGCTCTCGTTCTCCTGGACCTCTCGGCCGCGTTCGACACGGTTGACCATAACATCTTGCTCAACCGTGTCGAACAGGCTGGCATCCAGGGCTCCGCCTTCAACTGGATCTGCTCTTTTCTATCTGACAGATCCCAAGCCGTCCGCCTGGGCCCCTACACAGCTCCCAAGACCCCCACAACCTGCGGAGTCCCCCAGGGATCCTCCCTGTCTCCCCTCCTGTTCAATCTGTACCTCCAGCCCCTACTCCATTCACTCCATAACTGGGACATTACAGTTTTTAACTACGCCGACGATTTGCAGATTATTTTTCCACTCAATTCTCCCAATGCAATAGATAATTTTCACTCTGCTATGCTTCATATCCAAGATTGGATGAACTCCAACCAGTTGAAGCTAAACCCCGGGAAAACCGAGCTCCTCCTCCCGGGCTCCAGCTTTTCTTCCTGGGGAACCCAGTTCTGGCCTTCCGAACTGGGCCCCTCGCCGATCCCTTCCACCTCTGTAAAAAGCCTCGGCGTAATTATTGATGCCGAACTCTCCCTCCGACCTCATATCGGCTCCGTGATCTCATCCTGCTCCTTCCAGCTCAGGAAAATCCGGAAGGTCAGCCATCTGCTTCCCACACCTGCCCTGACCCAGGTTATCATCTCTCTTGTGCTTTCCCGTTTGGACTTTTCCAACTCTATCTATCATGGACTTCCAAAAACTCTCCTCCACCGCCTTCAGGTGGTCCAAAATCAGGCGGCCCGAATCATCTTTAAATCTCCCAAATGGCAATCTGCCAAACCAATGATACACAAACTTCACTGGTTACCAATTGAACAAAGGGTGGCCTTTAAGTTGGGCTGTCTCACGTACAAAGCCCTCAACTGCCCCAGCCCTGTCTTTTTGAGTTCCCTTATCATTCCTTACTGTCCAAACCGCAACCTCCGTTCCACCTATCAAAAATCACTTATCACACCCAAAACCAGAACTAACTAATTCGGTGGACGAAGATTTGCCTTTTTAGCTCCGAAACTCTGGAACTCCCTTCCTCTGAACATCAAATCAAGCAGCTCCCTCCTTCATTTTAGGAAGTTGCTTAAAACTTTCCTTTTTCCCTCACCCTGCTAACTCTGCACTTTACCTCAGCCCCGGAATTCGATGTCCCATAGCGCCAGGAAACCCATGGTGTCAGCGCGCTCTACAAATTTCATTTAATAATAATAATAATATATGCACTACTGATCTGGAGCCATCTGGCTTCCTCCCAAGCTCTTTGTGCCCTGTTTATTGCAGACTTATAATTTCTCCTTACTTCTCTTATTTCTGTAAGAATGTTTGCTCTAATGGCGACACTTAATTTTGATCTTATGGCCCTACACTCCTCATTAAACAAATAGAGCCTGCTCTAAACAGTTTGGGCTTGCCCTTGGGCCAATGCGGCATGGTAAAATAGGACATCAGTTGTTTTAAAAAAGCTGAGTGGTACCCCATGATCTTTGAAAGCCCATCTTGCTGCTCAAGTAAACTTCCCAACTCACTGTAACTACCTGAAAGTCCAATCTTTATATTTTCGACTGTCGCTGTGTCAATTGTGACTCACTCCTATTTAATTTGCCTGTTGTTATTTGAGGGTAGATCTCCCGAGTTATGAGTTGTGTACTTGGGGTGGTGGGAGCCCATGCCCACAATGAAGACATTGTGAGCTCAAGAGGGTATAGTCACTGTCAACGTTCGTTCCAACCACCATATCCAACACCTGAGGCCACAATTTGACATCTAATAAGAGATAGTCAATGCGACTCATTCTAACTGTCCTGTTGTAACTATTTACCCACTTCCGAACTGACCAGGTCTGCCCTAGTCTGCCCATTTGAAGACCTGATCCCATATTCAAGAGTTAATGCATGAACCTGCAATGCTGTACATGTCCATTTGTAATGGTTGGTAGATCAAGCACCTGTACACACCATAACTGATCCAGCTTGCCACAGTCAGTTATATCCTCTACGTCTATTGGTTCCAGCAATTCAATGCTAGAAGACCTGCTGCCAGCATTAGAGCCTCGGGCATAGACATTAAAAAGATCTAGTCCTACACCATTCCTGCCCCTAATGTGGATGGCTAAAATATCCGGGCTATGAATATTGCTCCCACGTAGAGTTAATTGGGGATCTATTTTGACCCAGATCCCTAGCCCCCCAGCAGGCCGACCTTGCTTTTTGTTAACTGCTAGACGACAAAAGGTTACAGACCCAGGTATAAAAACTGGAGTGGTCGACCAAGTTTCCTGTAAAATACATATGTAATATTGTTCTATGTTATGGACCCATTGTGCATGTGCAATTCTGGACTGCAATCCAGCTATATTCCAAGATACCACACTAAGCTTTGTTGTGGGACCTCCTTTTGACGAACTTAAGATGTAATTCCCTTTCAGGTCACAATTTGGATGAGGGTCTAGGGTTATCTTATGTGATAGGCTAGGGCCTTCTTTGAGGACACCAGTACCAGTCTGTGAGTAGTCTTGGTGTACTTCACCTGTGCCTCCTCCCATTGATGGGCACCCATTGCTGGTACTTTTTAATGTTATCTGGCAGGCAGGTTTCCTGGACCACCTCTCTATCTCCTAATGAGATAAGGGTCATCACAGCTGGCTCCCCACCCTCACTAGGAAACAATTCCCCCCCAGCACTACACTAACTATCCCTGTGACCATGCACCAGTGGGTGCTTGTGGTGTCTTGGGGCACCTGGGATCATTCTGCATGTGTCCCTCCAGACCACATGCAAAACACTTGCGGGGGAGCCAGTTGTCAGGCCTACCCTTATGGGACCATGGCTTCTTAGAACTGGGATGCTGGTAATCTTTACCCTAGGAACTATTTTTGGGTTCTTTAGAGTACTTATTTTGGTTACCCTTATCCCCCTCTACTCTTCTGCTGGGGACACTGACCACCCTTGTCTGGGTTTCCCACATTCCTTGTCCAGGGGTCCACCTCCTGAGCAAAATTCCTGGGATCAGTCAGCTTACTATCCATCAGATGCTGGTGCAGCTCTGGAATACAAAGACTACTCAAGAGAACAAATCAGACTGTACAGCCCCTGGTAATCATTTAACTGGCTGCCCTATATCCAACCATCCAGTGCTCTGCAATAAAGATTCACACATTCAACCCACGTATTGGATTCAATCTTCCTGAAAGACCTAAACTTTTCTCAGTGCTGCTTTTGTGTGAGCCCACACCAGAGACATAAAGCCTTATTCATATGGGGATAGGTCAGAGCACCCGCCTACTCCAAAGGTGTCAGGGTGCTCTTCCCACTGGCCTCAAAGTGCCTCTACAGACCTGCCCCCCAATTATTCTCAAGGACCTCATTCATATGCAGGACTGCCTCATAAGATGCAAGCCTGCATAAATATCCTCCCCTTCTGGAAATTCTGTAGTAGGCTCTTGGGAATGTAAACATTACCCCCTTGCACTGGCTGTACGCTGCCACAGTTTGTTCTGGATTTCACCTGTTTGGACTTGATGTTCTGTTCTCTTGTGATTAACTCATGGGCCAAGATCAATTTCTTTTCCTCCAAGGCACAAGCATTCTTGCTCTACTCTGCCTTGCTCTGTTGCCTGAAGACCTCCAATTGTCTGATCCCAGGCCATGCGTCTTTCCTCCATTTCCTCTGGCACCCAATTCCTGGAACAATGATTGCTGCCAGCCCTAGAGGCTGCTTTCCCAGCAGGCAAATCCTGGGATCTGAAACTGCCTTCTGGCACACCCCATCCACTTCTGCATCATCTGTCTCCTCAGCTTGCCAGGCCTCCCACCAGACCCCTAAGGCCTTCTGTAGCTCCTCTTTCCCAGAGTTGCTCTTCATGGGACATCCAAAACTCTTACAAAATTGCTTGAGCTGCTCTACTTTAGAACAACTTATAATTTCAATGTCAAACTCCAATTTTGCAGCCCCACTTGCTGATTTACAATTTAGTGGCATGGTGTTTGGATACTTCAAGAGTTAGATCAAAAATAGAACCAAAAATAAAACACAGTATGTGGTTGCATAGTGCTCTGCACTAAACTAGCGATGTATACCAATCACTGTGGGTCAAGTACGAACACAAGTTCAAATCCTCACCGCTGACTACCAATGTTAGAAATGGGGTCTCTAGTTGGCAGAGGTGGGTACCTTTGTCCAAAAAGGGACCCTTGCTTCTACTTAGGGTAAGGGGGATACACACTTTAGATAGCCCTTGATCACCCTTGTGGTAGTTTGGCATGAGCAGACAGACATATCCCAAAGGCAATGTGTAAAGTATGTGTACTCAAAACACACAGTACACAGTGTTAACACCACAAATGGACACCATATCACTTTAGGAAAAAATAAAGTATCTTTATTTAAACTCAACAAGACCAAAACGACAAACATCCAACATACATGTAATAAGAATTTGACTTTAAAAAAGTTTCAAGGAACTGGGTCAATAGAATAGTATGGGTTTGTGAAGTACCTCTAGATGCTTCAAAATTCACAAGTTAAACAGCTGAAGAGATGGGAAGTGTCAAAAAACAAAGAAATCTGTCAGATCCTGAGACCTTGGTGAGGCAATGCTGCACACAAGAGAAGTGATGCGTCAATCCGGTCTGTAGGGGAAAGTGATGCGTCAACTCCAAGACAGTTCTGATGTGTAGGTGATGCATCAGGACAACGTGCCACGCAGGTACGATGCGAGGAAATCTGGGATGCGTCGGTGATCGATGCCGCAGTGTGGAGCGGTGCTGTGTTTTTTTTTTCAGCTGCCATCCGTCGAGGCATTGGTTCTTGCAGAGGCAATAGTTTATGCTTCGACAGCAGCAGGATGATGCATGGAGATTCTTCCTGCATAGTAGTGCTGCATCAAAAAAACATCAGCAACAAGAGTGATGCGTTGATTTCTTTAGTTCTTTAGGTTTCCTCCAGCTCTCAACTGCAGGAACAACCTCCAGAGGTCCAGAACTGGAACAGGCACCTCCTGGCATGTCAGAACTCAGGAGCAGAGTTCAGGGAGCTGGGGTGATCTCTTTGTGCCCCTGAGACTTCACAACAAGAGGCCAGTACACACAGGCCCTGAGAGATCTTCTTCAAGCAGGTTTTATTACATGGACACACTTTCTGAATAGCTGTGCGCTCTAAAAAAGTTAAAAAAAACAACTAAAAAACGAATAACATACACTGCACCCTGTCCATAGGGGTACCTTGGGCCTACCATAGGGATGTCTTACAAGTGAGAAAAAAAAGGGAATTTAGGGCCTGGCAAGTGGGTGCACTTGACAAGTCGAAATGGCACTTAACAAACTGTGCACAGACACTGCAGTGCAGGTCTGTGATACCTTTTCAGGCTACTCGTGTGGTTGGCACAATCTGTGCTGCAGGACCACTAGTAGCACTTGATTTACAGGCCCTGGCACACTTTGGTGCACTTTACTAGGGACTTACCAGTAAATCAAATATGCCAGTCAGGGAGAACCAATTGTAATAACAATTTAAACAGGGAGCGCTTAAATGTTGACACTGATCAACAGTGGTAAAGTGCCCAAAGCATCTAAGCCAGCAAAAACGAAATCCAGCACAGCACCAAAAAATACAGGAGGTAGAGGCAAAAGTTCAGGAGAAACCACGCCAAAGACCATTGCAACTTATTAAAAATATGGAAATTCACTGAAAAAACTAAAGGTTCCAGGGCTGTTATAGTTAGGAAATAGGATTTAAGAAAACAGTAAATATTCACTGAAAAAAACAAAGGTTACAGAGACGTTATATTTAGGCTGATATTTCACTCATACAAAACTAGAGAACTTTACAGTTAACTTCGCCAACTATAACTCGCGTCCCTGCAATGCACTGCTTATGACCTCACATCTTACATCACTGATGACATGCTTATTGACAGCCCTGATGACATCACTAATGACATCTCAAATGACATAATTGATTACATCATCTGGTGACTGTGAGCGTTTCTAAAAGGTCAATGAGTGTAAAATAGATATATGCCAAGGTGTATTGATGAATTAGTGGGTGTATGAGTGCCTGTATGGATGATTTAGTGGGTGCGTGACTGACTTTATAAGTGAGTGATTATACTTGTTTCAGTGAATATATGGGTGAGTGACTAATTTGTGTGAATGTTGGTATCAGTCTGTCGGTTAGTGTGTAAGTGACTGCATGGGTTTGTGAGTAGGTACATGAGTTATTGATTGGTTTTCTGAGTACCTGTATGGTGTATGGATGTCTGTGTGGGTGAGAGTGTGTGTGACTCTGCATGGATGAATGAGTGGGTTAATCACTGGCTGTATGGGTTCATGAGTGCATCTGAAAGGGGTTGTATGGGTGAGTGTGCTTAAGGCTGTGTTGGTGAGTGAATGGAGGTATCAGTGGTGTATGGGTGAGGCACTGCATATGTGAAAGGCAGTGTAGTTGAGTGTTGGAGTATATACATGACTGTATGGGTGAGTGAGTGTTTATGAGAGTGGCTATATGGGTGGGTGTGTACCTATGTTGGTGACTGTATAGGTAAGTATCTGTTAGTAATTGTATGAATAAGTGAGTTGGTGTGTGTATTAATGTATAGGTGAGTAAGTGGTTGTATTATTGACTCTATAGGTGAGTGGGGAGGTATGTGAGTAGCTGTATGAGTGTCTGACAGTGTGTGAGTGGCTTTATGGGTTTATGAGTAGATATGTCAGTGGCTGTATTACTAAGTGAATGGGCATATGAGTGGCTGTATGGGTGGGTGAGTGGATGTGTGTGTCGACCTATGAATCAGTGAGTGGGTATGTAAGCACTGCTATGGTTATGTCAATGGTTTTGAGAATGGTAGCGTGAAAGTTGAAGTGGGTGTATGAAAGGTTACATGGGGGTGTGAGTAGTGCATCAGAGATTCTGTGGATGATCTCATCAGTGATGTCATTTGAGATGTCATCAGTGATGTCACTGACCATATCAAGAGTAATGTAATATGTGAGATCATAAGCAGTGCATTGCGGGAGCGTGGTTATAGTTAGCTGAGCTAGGTATAAGTGCTAAACTTCTCTGATTTTATATGAGTGAAAAATTAGCCAAACTATAACGTCCCTTTAACCTTTAGTTTTTTAAGCTCAGGGCTATTGAACAGTGGATGGATCTGTAGTATTCTAGCTTTCTGTCCATGCATGCTCTGCCAGTGGAATGTTACAGCATGTTGATGTACTATGGAATGTTGGGTGTCTCTCAAGAAAAGCTACAGTTATGATGGGGCTGAGCAGCATGCTGGCTGCTCCTGGTGGGGCTTATCTAGATATCTACAATTAATCACTGTCAAGTATTCTTTATTTCGGCTTTGTTGCCATAAAAGAACAAATCATATACATACAATAAAACAAAATAAAACTGTACAGCATGGAACATAAAACCATTGGCTAAAAACATTTCATTTCAAACTATGGACAATCAATACAATCGGTACATAAACAATCATAGAGTTCTACAGTGGACCCCCCACTAGTAGCTAAAAGAGATTGTTAAATCTATGTCTGGAATTGATCCCATTTACAGTTGATATCCCAGTTTTTTCCTTTGAAAAAAAATACAATGTAAGAATCTGCTAACACTAAATACTATGGATTGAGTTGTGTTAGTCGAAAGAATTCTCAGGGCCTGTATACATGACCTCACGCCTAACAATTAACAAATAGGTTTTATTCATCTTTTCCTGGCCTTTGCATATACTGGGCAGAAGAAGAGGATATGTTGCTCATTTTCTATCCGGTGGCAACCACACATAGGGCAGAGTTCGTCTCTCACTGAGTTTAAGATATTTGGGCGACTGGCCCAACGAGCCAAGGTCGAGCTTATTTGGAGATTACCATATCTAAATTTTAAAAATAGAGTTTTAGCAAGTGGAGGCTCTATTTCATCCAAAAAAGTCTCGAAAAATGATTCGTCCTTGAAAGTGAGGAACTTTGATGCTAAGGTCCCACAAGTTGGCGCGCTTTTGATCATGTTAACCATAAAAGTCCAGAAGGCTCTTTTTAGTATTTGTTTCGGGTCGGATGGGAGTTGGTCCGGGTTCTCCCAAAAATGTTTCAGACCTAATTTAGTAAACCAGGTTTTGACATGTTTAAACCACGGGATAACTTTAAGGTTATCAAGCTCCATAATTTCTTTTAGCCCATCCCTGTAATCTTGTAATTCGGGTACCCGCCATAGCCTAACCCACTGGAGCAATGGGCGTATTATAATGTGGTGGTCTGTCCTTTTAAGGTTTAGGTCTAATTGAAGAGGTACAAGAGGAGTGCCTCTCGGAACCCTTACCAAGCTTCTCATGAAATTATTATCCAGGACTCTGAAAGTGTCCTTGGACCCAGGGCCCCAGATTTCTGCACCATAAAGCACCGCTGGCTGTACTTTAAATTTGAAGAGTTCTACAGCCGGGGACACAGCTTTACTGGTGCTCAAGCTTTGTTCCCTAAGGATGGGTTTTACATTCTGGGAAAATGTCATCTTACTTTTTTCCAATTGAGCCTTCCAGGAAAATTTGGAGTCCATTGTCACCCCAAGATATGCAAAGTGGGGAACCGATTCTAATTTTACTCCTTTAAGGGTCAGGCAGCCTTTGTCTGGTTTAGTAGAATTTAGGGCCATGCATTTGGTCTTTTTCCCATTTATCTCCAGTCCCTTCTTGCTACAATATTCGTTGAAAGAATTCAATAGAGCCTGGAGACCTCTTTTGGTTTGGGAAATTAAGATAGTATCGTCGGCAAATAATAGCAAGTTACCTTTTCGCCGTTCAGTTTGGGGGAATCGTTTTCACATCCCTCAAGATATGAGGGAATGTCATTCACGAAAAGGGAAAAGAGTGTAGGTGCCACTACGCACCCTTGACGGACACCGCGCTCAATGGGTATTTTTGGGGTTAATTCTCCATTGGGGCCCCAGCGAATTCTCGCAAAATTACCTCTGTGAAGCTCTTTAATTTGAACTATTAAGTTATTGGGCATCCCTACTGCACTCAATACTTCCCATAGTAACTTGCGAGGCACTAAATCGAATGCTGCCCTTAAGTCGACGAATGCGACATATAGTTGGCCCTTTTTGATCTTTACAAATTTCCAATAAAGGCAACAAAATCGGAAAATTTGGTCTATAGTACTGACTTTGGGTCTGAATCCAGCTTGATATCTAGTTAAGATTGCATTTTCATCCACCCAATCGCTAACACGAAATAAAATATGTCGTGCATAGATTTTCTGAAGTATATCCATTAAACTGATTGGGCGGTAATTGGAGGGGTCCATTCTGTCTCCTTTTTTGAAAATTAAAACTATTTCGGCTCCCTTCCAGCTTTCTGGAAAGTCTGGGTTACGGGATAGCTTATTGCACAGGTAGTTGATATAAGGTACCCATACTTTTAGATCGTGTTTGTATAAGTCTCCCGGAATCTTGTCTAACCCTGGAGCTTTCCCAGATTTTATTTGGGTTATTGCCAACTCTGTTTCACCTAAAGTGAAATCCAGATGATCTGTTGGAAGTACATTGCTTGGAAGTACATTGCTTGGGGCAATCCTATCAGTGGGGAGATCATCGTATTTTTTATATAAGCTAGTAAAGTGGTTAACCCAGGTTTGTTCGTCCAGATAGACGTCCTTAACCACTCTCCCTACATGGTTCCCATTAGCTACTAGCCTCCAAAAGGCTACGTTGTCACGTGATTTGGCGGCTAGCAGCATTTTGGAAGCCTTTTGAACTAATTTGTAATTGTTCCTAGCTGTTTTAATGTCTAGGGATACCTTAGATTTGATTGCTACTAAAAGTTCCCTTTTGGACTCCCTGCAGGCTCTATCGTACCAGGGTTTGCTGTGGGACAGGTTGTGCATTTTTTGCTGGCTTTTTCTAGGCATTTTAGTAACTAGAAGCCTAAGAGCATCAAAAAACTTTTGGTGTAGTATCTTGAAGTGGGTGATATTTTCCTCCTCTGATATACCGTCTAGGTATGGACCAAAAGTACATGCGAAAAATGTATATATTTCTGCAACAATTTCGCCATGGTCCAATATAAATGGCCGTTTTAGTGAGCGCCTATTATTACTAATATGGATCTCATTGGAGTCACCATTACTTCCTTCTGAGGGCATAGAAGAAGCTATAGCCTCAAGCAATGAGGCTTCCATTTTAAGATCTAAGGGGAAATGGTCGCTTTCTAGTCTCTCTATGACCTCCATGTCAAGGAGGTATGGCCAAGTTGGTATAGAAGCGACA
Source organism: Lissotriton vulgaris (assembly GCF_964263255.1). Lineage (NCBI taxonomy): Eukaryota > Metazoa > Chordata > Amphibia > Caudata > Salamandridae > Lissotriton > Lissotriton vulgaris. The sequence continues at coordinate 126,319 of NW_028254560.1, forward strand.
ACAAAATCTATATTGCTTTTGTAGTTTCTCCTAAAAAAAGGTAGGCTTTTTCGTACTGTCAGACGGTAACCGTCCATTACAAGCCCTAAGGCAGTGTTCTGTACATATTTTAATAATTTGTAAAGCCAGAGAGGAGCATTTAACTGATTTAATGTTATCCATAGCGGGGATTCTGTTTGCCTGGTCTTCCTCTTCAAAGATATCACTAAGACCCATAACTGGCTCATAGTTACAATTTAAATCTCCGACCACTATAATAAGATCCTCCCTGACATCCAAATGACTTAGAAAGTAATCTAGTTTAGATAATGTTGGTGATTCTCTTGTTGCAGGTGATGTTCTATTATAAATATTTATTAGAAAAAGGTTTTTCCCTTCTCGTGCAATGATTTTTAATGCTAATATATCGGGGGAGTTTGCATCCACCACCTCAATGTTCACCCTTAGGCGTACTTTCACCCAGGTAATTAAACCACCCGAGGGCCTTCCACTCTTGGACGGAGTAGCACCAATTCCATAAGATCTGTAACCCAGTCTATGTGGAGTATCAACTGTCCAGGTCTCCTCTAACATGCAGAAGTCGAAGGAATCAATGTAGTTAGCCCAATCTGGGTCCCTCAAATTTTTTGTGACTCCAGCTATGTTCCAGGACACCAATTTGAGTGACTGACTTGTTACAGCTGCCGTTTCCAGAAGTACCTCTTCTGCTTTCCTGCAACTAGGTAGGATTTCAAGTTGTACGGCAGAAGAGCCTTCTGTACTACTCAGATTATCCTGAGGTGGCACCAAGACATTTGGGTGTATATCACTTTTGTCTACAGTAGATCTATCCCTGATTGTTAATAACGCCACAGGTAAGGGCTCTATTTCCCCCAAACCTTCAATTTCTTTGACAGTGCCCCCAACACTCAGGATACTTATTCCACTTTCCACAGTTTTATTGTCAGTGCCCCCAACACTCGAAATGCTTGTTCCACTCTCCACACCCCCCACCCCCCCAACATTGACAGATCTTAGTCCTTTTCCCACTCCCCCCGGTGTCTTATAGCATTAATCACAATCGTCTAGTCCACTAAAGATATCAAATCTATTGGTGGTCTCTAGAGGTGTGAATGGTTTTAGGTGGTCCATTCTTCTATTATTAAAATTGAAGGGTCTGGTTGGCACATAGTTCCACCCATGGGAATCAGATGATGGCACCAGATGGGGTGAGTAATGTGAGTCCCTTGCTTTCTGTCTGGTTGACGGGAACAGAGTGTGATGGGTGATCCCAGTATTCTGTACGATAGATGAATAGCAACTAGGGTGGGTTTGCGATGTTATATGCTGGGGTGGTTGGTGCTGGGAGGGAAATACCACTGACCTAGGATAGAAATACGTCAGTGGTCTTGGGATTATACAATTGTTGGTAATGCCTAGCGGCCAATTTAATATAAATTGGACGGCGTTAGGATCCCTGAAATTCACAACCACCACGTCGCCCTCGATGTCTTTGGGTCTTCCCCCAGCCATTGAAGACGGCGAACATGAAAAATGTTGCCGCTAATATGATTTACTATTGGCCTGTATAGACTTAGCCAGTGCATTATCTTGTTCTTCAATTGAGCAAAACCCTCCCGCTTGTTTGGTTGCAACACAGGGACCCCTGTTAGAACTACCACAAAGGGCACTGCCTCTGGCGGTAGTTCAGGTAAGGGAGTCTGCTTGGGTCTCCCCCAGCTGGACTTGGGGCCCCCCGCGTCAATGGTTGGTCTCTCCTGGGGTGTGTTTGCTATGTCATTCAAAGATTTGCTAACTGGCATAGCTGGTGTTGGGTCTGGTTTATTATGTGGTTGATTAGGTAGTGGAATGAGCTGGGAAGCCGTTTTGTTCCCTGTGTGCTTGGAGGTGGAGGGATTCATCAATGGAATAGTAGGTGGGGCAGAGACTGGTACAGCTGAAATAGATTCGGGTTGTATCGTGGTGTTATGCATTACATTACTAGAGGTTATGATGTTATCAGCACCCTTACTTTCCAATACCCGTTCAATTTTGCTTAGTCTAAGTTCTACTTCAATTAACCTCTCTAGAATTGACGCAGAGTAGGTTTTAATTAGACTTTCTAAGGTATCTAATGTAACAAGATCTCGGATTACTTGGGGGGCTTTGTCAGCCATAATAGTATCCGAGCCGCCCTCTTTATCTGTAAGCATTTTAGGTGAAATCAAGGGTATAATGTCAGACCCCTGTAACTACTGGTGGGTTATCGGGGTTGTTAACAAAAGTTTTCGTCTTTTTCCCAAAGTCAGAATGACTTAACTTTGGTTGTTGCGAATCCCCCCTCTTTCGCCGTTTCTTGCAGGGAGGAGGGCCATGTATCCTGGGTACAGGCATGGGTTTTTTTGCCCTATTTCGCGATGTTTTGGGTAATATATGAACGGATGCCTTTGTTAAATTGGGAGTACTCATATGGGTGATTAGAGAGGTATCATTCATAGCCAACTCTGGGGGGGTGATTAGTGTTGGTGTGGTGTTGTTCACTTCTGGTGACTGAGTATCCAGTATATGAATAGTTACATTAGCTATCTGGGTATTCTCACTGATAGAAGATGGGAGTGGAAGTAATGGTAACGCAGCCCGATTTTTTATGCTTTCCACAGAGCAACGGCGTTCAGCTCGGCGCTCTGCCAAAGCAATTTCCATAGGGATGTCAGGGGAGGCCTTAGTAAAATAATTATCAAGCGTTTTATTTAATAAACCACCCTGTTTGTCTGACATGATCAACTCTAACTAAACAATATATAAAAATACGAAGCAACAGTGCAGAATTGTCCGAGAGGCCTATCTGTTATCATATACAGAAGTAGGAAAATCACAATGTACCAGGGGTTATGTCCAGTCCGGTCTCCTCGGTTCTCTGAGGGCCTCAGAGGGCCCGCCCTTTGCCCGGGCTTCGCCCCGCGCTTGGTCCCGCGCGCGTCCCGCGTGCGTGTTGCTGATGGCCTATGATATAGTAGGAGATATGTTAATGGAGGGGGCGGTAAGAGGACCAGCTGCGGCCGATCAGCGGCGCTGGGCAGTCTGGTCCTTGCAGTCCCGCCTCTAGTCCGTCGGTAGTTCCGGCAAAGGGTGGCAAAGAGTGGCTATCTCTCCCACTTTCGTCCGAGGTTAGGCCAGCAGGGACAACAATCCGACGAGCGGCACGCGCGCAGCGGGTGTCGCGAGAGGTAGCGCTGGTTCCAGGAAAACGCCACAGGAATGCAGCAACAGTCTGAAGGAGGGTCCCACTGACCACCGGCACTACTCAGGTTTTTAAGATGGAGGGGGCGGGAAGAGGACCAGCTGCGGCCGATCAGCAGCGCTGGGCAGTCTGGTCCTCGCAGTCCCGCCTCTAGTCCGTCGGTAGTTCCTGCAAAGGGTGGCAAAGAGTGGCTATCTCTCCCACTTTCGTCTGAGGTTAGGCCAGCAGGGACAACAATCCGACAAGCGGCACCCACGCAGCGGGTGTCGCGAGAGGTAGCGCTGGTTCCAGGAAAACGCCACAGGAATGCAGCAATAGTCTGAAGGACAATTAATCATCATGAACTCAACAATCTGTCTGGACTTCATTACTAAATTTTTATGGTGACGATGTGGAAACTTACTCTTGTTCTACGTGCTCAACAAAAAAATTAAATATCAAAGAAGTCAAGGTTTTTAAAAAGAGCCAACAAGAAACTTCAAACTACAAATTTAACAAGGAATCTGGTCCCTTGAGCCCCACCAGTAACCGCCAGTGACCATCAGTGACCACAAGTTACCACCTCACCTGTCGCCCCCAACGTTTTTGTGCCAGATCGCTCAAAGTGGATGGACTACTCAAGCCTCATTTAAGAACAATACTACTCCGTGGATGGTTCTGTCTTCAAGCTCCTCTCAATATTTTTGTGCACCTAGAGTGCTTTTTCTATTCCACATTCATGCCTCTTATCTACAGCCTTCTGATGCATGCAGGGTGCCAACTCTTTCTCTGCAAGGCTAGCATTTTTTTATGGAGTGTGGCAAGAGCGACTACTTTTGAGGTAAAGCAGCATTGATGGTATCAACCTGTGTTCTCATTTGAGTTTTGTGTTCATCTCCCACATAACGATGGCCGCACTGTCTTGGAAAGAAGTGTCAAATTGTTCATGTGTGCGCCAGTCATGGTGAGACCACCATCCAGATGTTTCTTGGACTCAAACTGCTTTGGGATGAATCTAGAACATTCACTCTTTCAAAATGCTTGTGCAAACTCCTGCAATACATGTTATCACAAAACATACAGTGCATTTTTGCTGCCTTGTGGACATTTGGCAGTTCAACCACCCAGTTTTCATTTACAAATGAACTACGTGTTGCTGCCTATGTGCGCGTTTTAACCTCCTCCACTTCTGGATTCCCTCCTCTGTGATGTGCCTGCCATTGTTGTCTTCACGACATTCAAGTTTTACTGCACTGCACTTTGGGTGCGCATGCACACGCTATGAGCCATCCCGTGCCAGCATGACTGCGTACCGCCATCGTTCTGTTGGAGTCTGCAGAGTTTTCAACATAGCCTTCAATGGACCGTCTTCTGCCAACCACGTTGTCCGTCATTTTCAATGGCATAGGCTTGCTTCCCGTTTCAGGCATCGGTGCAGCTGTCTCCTATTCAAGTTGCCGAACAGTCTACATGGACCCCACCTACAATTCCTACACAAGGCTATCCTCCTGCATGACTTTTGGGGAGAATTGGGAGTTCACTTACTCAACTTGTCTCGTCGGTGGATCCGTTCTGGCAAGTCATGGTCTAATCGAATGCAGAGGTCATGCTCAATATGTTTTTGTTACTACAGTGAGGTACCATCACCTGTTTTTTTTGTTGTCTGTTCTTTGTAACTTCTTTTACCTGAGGTTGTCAAGACAGAACCAAATCATTTCTGCCTTCAGTCTTCCTGTTTTAGTGATTTTGTGGTTACATCCTGTGGCACATCGTGTGGTGAGTTCAAAATTCTTCACAAGACCAGGCCCAGGCCTTAATCAGTCTCACTATTTTATGTGCATTTCCAATCATCTAACATTAGTATGTTTAATGAGTAAAAGAAAATTCAACACATCGAAGAAGGACTCCATTTGTGCACAAGAAACTCAATAGTGTTAGTCCTCTCTGGTCAATCTCTTCCTAGTTTGTTGGTTCGAACTGTGGTGTGTTTCACATGGATATGGTGACATTTAAAGACCTGGTTATTCTCACAGATCTAAAGATCCCACTTTACTCCTCCTCGACCCCCCTGAGATTATGTCTTCAGCGCCGGAACACCTCCGTCTGAGGTAGCTGTGCGCTCTACAAAATTCTAAATAAATAAATAAATAAATTTAAACATTGGTGTAACTCGATTCAAATGATATGTTAATGATAATGGGTGTTTATCCTTGTTTTGTTACCCCCTGGGCCTGGGATGACTCCTGGTTTCCGCTCGCACTGGGAACAGCTCCAACACCCACCGACCACGCACGCAACCTGGGGGTCATCCTCGATTCTACTATCTCCACGACAAAGCAGGTCAACGCTGTCTCATCTACCGGCTTCAACACCCTCTGCATGCTCTGCAACATCTACAGGTGGATCCCTAACGAAACAAGAAGAACAGTCACCCAGGCCCTCGTCAGCAGCAGGTTGGACACGGATACGCCCTCTATGCAGGAGCCTCAGCCAAACTCCTGAAACGACTTCAACGCATTTAAAACACCTCCGCACGCCTGATCCTCGACATCCCTATGTGCAGCCACATCACACCCCTGCTGAGAAACCTGCACTGGCTCCCCGTCAACAAGATGATCACCTTAAAGCTCCTCACCCACGCACACAAGGTACTCCACAACACCGTACCAGCATGCCTCAACAGACGAATCACCTTCTACTCCGCCAGCTCCACTCTACTGACCGCGCCCTCACTACCGTCCCCCGCATCCTTAGAGTGACATCCGGCAACAGATCGTTCTCCCACCTCGCCGCCAAGACCTGGACCCTTCCCATCCAGCTACGGCAGACTCAGGACCTGCTAACCTTCAGAAGACTCCTCAAGACCTGGCTATTCGAGCAGTAGCAGCATACCCCGCCAGCACCTTGAGACCCTCACGGGTGAGTAGTGCGCTTTACAAATGTTGTGATTGATTGATTGATATGCATCTATGTTTGGGTTTGTTGTACGTTTTATGATGCTACCATTTTCTCAAGTTTTACCCTCCCAGGATTGTTGTGTTTCATTTTAGCTTGACGGGTACACATATAGACCTTAGGCTCTCTTTTCTGTTCGAATATTCAATTATCTCGATTTACACGCATTATTACAGTTTTCCCTACCTTGGGATAGCAAGGGACTTTAGTCCCATTTGCTGTATGTATATTTACCCATTTGTGCTACTCACTGTTTCTAATCTGTGTTCAAGTATAATTCATAAGTTTTTACCCTCTTTTGTTACCTGCCCATGGGTATACTCTCTAATTTTTCAAGGTATCTCACTTTTAAAGGTATGTCAGTTTCAGGTTCTATGTTCAATTATATTATTGCTCCACACAGTGCATGTAGTATGAGTAATAGTTCAATATTCAATTATACCATTTCTCCACACAATGTGTGTGGTATGAGTAATGGTTCAATATTCAATTATATCATTACTCCACACAGTGTGTGTGGTATGAGTTTTTTTCTATTACAGTGTACAGCAAGTGATATCTACATGAGGTTGTCCTTACATGGACATCAAGTGACGTCAACCAGAGGTTGTCCAAGTTGTGCTTACAGGCATGTCAAGTGACCTCTACACAAGCTTGTCCAGTTCAACTCACACACAGTATGTCATATGGGATTAGACTCATTATTTGAATCTACAATATGTGACCTCTTTATGTCTATATTCGTTATATCTCAATTTTTGGTGTATCATTCTATATAATAAAACAGAATGAAATACAAATGAACTGTTGGATATACATTTAGCCCACTTGCGAGTAATTATGATGTTTTCGGGGACAGTATGTTATAAATGTATTCAAAACCCACAAGGGTGAGATAAGAGAACAATACAACTTTTTGTTATCTATAATGGGGACATACATAGTTAACTTTTGGGAAAAGTAACCACATTACATAAAGCGACCCTAAGTTATTACACATTATTAATTCCAACAATATGAATCAGATATAGAATCAGAATCATAAAATAATTGATTTGAACCTTTGGATGAGTCAGTAAATGTGATTAATATGACATTTTATTTAAGGCCTCACCAATGTTTGCCTTTAAATGCATGACTACACCAATATGACCACATAGCACAATTCTCCAAGTGGGAAGCTTCCCGATACCACATGCCTGTTGTTTATGTCTACACATGAAAATGAGTTATATAAAACATGCGGAATTCAAAATGGTGCTCTATCGTGAACAAGGTTGCTGTGCAACAGAAACACGTTGATGTTAAATTAATGAAATTGCCAAAAACTGTTGGGAGTGCTGAGTCCTTGATTTGAAGGTGATGAAGGACGTTGGTGATAGATAGCATGAAGGTGGATGGATGCTCAGGAGTAAAGGCACCCCTGATGGTCGGGCTTCACACCTGCATTCACCACAGTAGGAGGATATTTAACACATGCACTTTTTCAATGTTACACCACAAGCATGTTAACAGTCAGGAGAAATGCCCACATTTGTTTACATTGAAACCTAATGACTAGCCAAAATTTGCACATTTAGTGGATAACAGGATTAGCACGATGCACTTTAGACACAAATGTTTGTCATATGGTATACAATTGTGCTGTTAGCAGCTTTTTTGCACAATATATATATATATATATATTCACTGAAAAAACCATAGGTTTCACACCAGTTATAGTTAGGAATTAGCATTTAAAAAACCTATTAAATTCACTGAAAAAACCATAGGTTTCACACCAGTTATAGTTAGCTGGAAATTTTACTGACATAAAACCATTGAAATTCCCACGTTATAGTTAGTCGGACTCACTATAACTTGCGCGTGCAATGCACTGCTGATGACATCACATATTACATCACTCATGACATGGTCAGTGACATCACTCATGACATCACTGATGACACCATCCAGTGAATGTGTGTCTTTCTGAAAAATAAATATGTTTTATATATGTATATGTAAAGGTCGATGGGAGAATAAATGTTTAAATAAAAGTCTAAATGGATGTTTTAAAAAAAAAAAAAATTGAATAACTGGCTTATTAAGTGTATCTTAGTGAATACATATATTAGTGAGTAATGTTTAAATATTTAAATATATGTATCAGTGTTTCACTTTGTGTATAAGTGGCTGCATGGGTTGGTGAGTAGCTACATATGTGTGTATATGAGTTATTAGATGTTTTTTGGGTATCAGTATAAGTGTTTGTATGATTTGGTGGGAGTGTTACTTAGCACATAGATGCATAAATGACTGACTCACTGTTTGTATGTGTTTTGAAGACAGCATATGTGCCGGACTGTATGGGTGAATGAGTGTGTATATGTATGTGTTAGTAAGTGAATGACTGTCTTACTAGTGTCTTTATCAGTAACTACATATGTTTTAATCTAGTATATGTGAGTATTGATGTATATAAGTGAGTATATATGAGAGTGAGAGATTGAAAGAATTCTTATTTTAATAAGTATGTGTTTCTATAAGTGATTTTTTAAGAGAGTAAGTATGTGTAAGTTTCTTTAGAAGTAAGGTGGTAGTGTGTGTATAGCTGTATATGCAAAAAAATGGATGTTCAATAGTTTATTTGCATGTGTGAGTATGTGTGTGAGCAACTTTTGGAAGACTGTCGGTGTGTTAACGGATGTATAGGTGTCTCACTACATATGATGAGTGAGTATATGTATGACTGACTATATAGAACTGTTGATGAATGAGTGGATGTGTATATAAATGGTGGAATTACTGAATTGGTTGTTGCAACTGGTATAGATATCTCCACTTTTTTGAAAATGTTAGTTTCTATTTTTGAATATGTGTTTCAAGGGTTACTTTACAGTGAAAGGAGGTCAGTCACTCTGTCACAAGGACGGTGTCATCAGTGATGTCATGAGTGATGTCACTGACCATGTCATGAGTGATGTAATATGTGATGTCATCAGCAGTGCATTGCACGCGCAAGTTATAGTGAGTCCGACTAACTATAACGTGGGAATTTCAATGGTTTTATGTCAGTAAAATTTCCAGCTAACTATAACTGGTGTGAAACCTATGGTTTTTTCAGTGAATTTAATAGGTTTTTTAAATGCTAATTCCTAACTATAACTGGTGTGAAACCTATGGTTTTTTCAGTGAATTTCATAGGTTTTTTAAATGCTAATTCCTAACTATAACTGGTGTGAAACCTATGGTTTTTTCAGTGAATTTCATAGGTTTTTTTAATACTAATTTTTAACTTTTTGTAGGGCTTCATACCTATGTACGTTTTATTGAATTTCTAAGCTTATTTTTTCGCAAATGTCTTTAGCTGAGAAAGGTAAGTTTTTCTAAAAATGAACCCTATAATGTATATTAAGATACTATTTTTATTTAAAAATAGTTTTTTCCTTTTTTTTTTATATTTGACTCTGGAGCGCTCCCGGTGCGCATACCGATAAATGCCCCGGTGCGCGCACCATCAGCGCACCAACAAAAAAAAAGAAAAAAAAAATAATGGAGGAGTGACCATAAGGAATGGGGACAGAGAGAGTGGTGTTAAGAGAAAGAGAGCTAAAGGGAGGAACACAGAGGGACTGTGTAATAGATAGTAAGACAGATAAAAAGTGTAAGAGGAAATAACTGAGAAAAAAAAAATGAATAAGGGAGCAAAAGAAAAGAAGAAATAGGAAGAAGACTAAAGCAGAGGTTCTGGGAGAATGTAAATGGATGATGAAAGTAAAAGGAAGGACAGTTAAGCATGTGAATGACAGGTAGTGACGGAATGAGAGAAAAGGAATAGTAGTGATGGAGGGAAACTAAATAGCAGTGAATATAAGCAAAGAGGGGTGAAACAGGGTACATGTAAGTGAATAAGAGTAAGACATGGGGAAGAATAGAGCGAAAAAAGAAAGAGAGTAAAAGAAGGAGTGTCACAAAGGAACTAAGTGAACCAGTAAAAAAGGTAAGTGAAGGAGTGTGCATAGACAGAGGTACTGAAAGAAGTTGAATGTGGTAGGAAGTAAACATGGAAGAAAAGAATAAGTGAGAAAAGCAAAGTAAGGAAACAGGGGTGAGGTAGGGTGAGAGAAAAATAGTGAAAATAAAACCAAAGGTGATAACAAAAAAGATTTTGTAAACACACTTACCATATAATCAATGCAAACTTGTATCTGTGAAATATAAAAGAAAAAACACGTTATAATTACTTAAAAATATATAATAAAATAGAAGCAACAGTTCATGAGGTTTAAAAATCTACAAAAGTTTACTAAGAAATGAAGCAATAGTGAAGGATACAAAAACAGAAAGGAAGTAATGTAGAAAGAGAAAAAAAAAGGAAAAAGAAATAGAAAGAAAACAAATTCCTAAAGATAAATAAGATACTAAAAGAATGTAAGATATCAAATCAAAATCAGTAAAGATAAGAAAATAAAAGAAAAATGAGTGAAAAGGAGAGAAGTCTGATTGAGAAACTATAAATAAAAAAGAGGAATAGAAGATGATTGAGAGTGAGTGAAGTGAAGTCACAGAGTGAAGGGATGAAAGGAATGAAGTTAGTATAGAACGATGGATAAAACAGGAGTGAGAGAGTAAGTACACAGAAAGACAAAAGGAAGAACTAAGTGAACTACAGTACAATGAGTGCGAAAGAAAAAAAAATGGAGAAAAAGAAAGAGAGGGTTAGGAAACAACATCATATCTTACACTTTCCTCACGGCCAATTTGTGTCAGATATATCAGTATTTTTTACTTTGAGATCCACTTAAAGTATCTACATGAGATTAATAATTTAAAATATTAGATTAACTAACTAACTAACTAACTTTTATTATCTATTCCCGTCTTCAAAGGCCAATTCCCTTTACTAAAACTTTGGTTTTAAAAACACTAGATAAGAATTTGTAGAGTCATAAGGCAAACGTTGTTTATAAGTTAAATGAGAATCATTGCAGTAACTCCATCCATTTTCAGATTTTAAGTAGCATGTATAATGTCCTGAGGTTGTCGAAGATCCATCATGATAAATAATAGCTTCAGTTGTAAAGGTTCTTCCTGAAATTGATAACTGAGAAGCTACAAAATTTTTAATAGAAGTTGTCAATTTAGTTCCATCAGGTCTACATCGTTGGAAAACTAAAATGATATACTGACCATAACTTTGTATAAATAATGTGGATACCATTGGATAGTTACATTGGGTACACACCATATTATGATCTGCTGCTTTAACTAGATTTTTAAATGACACTGATTTACAGTCTGGTAAAGTCAAATATATAAAATTTCAGTGTCTATTCTAGTAGTACTTGATGAATGGAAAGGTGGAGTACCACGATCCCCCCGGGAAGCCATCTTGGGCGGGAGGCGAGTCTCGGCTGGTATGCCCGAAGCGGCGTACCGGGGCGCGCCTTTTCCCGCCCTGGAGTGGGTTGTCCTAGACACTGACGCGACCGGCCACGCCCTCGGAGGCAGGCGGGGGCGGGTTGACGCCCGCCCTGAAGACGGATAAAAGGAGCAACAAGCCAAGAAAGCTTCCTCTTGTTCCTGTGCTCTGAAGCTGCACCTCCCCGCTGCACGTGAGCTCGAGACGGAACGAAGAGCCAATTTTGAGCGTTGTAAATCTTTCTTTTGTCTTACAGATACTCCGTCTGAGAATGCCCAAGAAAGTCGGAAAGCGGGTCGGTACCGATCAGATGCTCCGTATGCTCATGAAGGAGATAGCCGATTTGAAGAAGCAGATGGCGGCTAAGGACGGGGAGGGAGGACCGAAACGACCTTTGCCGGGAGTAGTTCCCGGAGGAAGAGGCAAGAGGTCCAGAAGGGGGGCACTTGGGGGGGAAACCCCGGTTCCCGATATCCCACTTGAAGAGCCAACCCCGGTGCCGAAGGAGGGGAATCCGATTCCCGTGGTGGTCACTCCCGTGACCGGGGAAGATATGCCTCCCGAGTTAGCGGCACAATTGGCAGCGTGGTTGGGAAAGGATAGCGAGGGCGCCACGGCTGACGACGCCCGGGTATTAATGAGACAGCTGCGGGAAACTAGGGAGGCTGCAAAGGCACCATCGTCTGTTACCCCGCCGGTTCCGGGGGCGGAAAATGCAACAGGCCCAGGTTCGGCGGCAAATGCAGCTTCTGGTTCAGGTAAGCGGCCATTGCCGATTGCGGGGGAGGGGGCTGTACCTTCACGAAGGGAGAAGGTGGCTCAGCATGTTCCACTGGAAATTAAGGAAAAGATTTGGGCGGATAAGTATGTAAACATTTTTTCTTTGTTTACCGACCATTATGAGATGGAGCATGTTAAGAGCCAAAAGGAGCTCATGCATCCGAGTGTTTGGCGCGCCAAAATGGCCGCCTTTAAGATTGACGAAAACATTGGTACTTGGGGCAGAGCGTGGGGCATTTTTACCTCCATCATGGGCGAGCGTAGGCCCGAGTTGCTGACCGAGTTGCCTATTTATCAGTCACGAATCATGGAGTATTCCGTAGCGTATGGGGGTAATCAGTGGTTCTGCTATGATAATATTTTTAGAAAAGCGAAAGAACACAACCCAATCCTGACTTGGGATTGTTACGACTCTGTTTCATGGCAAAAAATGGAGAGTACAGGAATGTTGAAAGTACCATTGGTTGGAAGTAGCGGGGGTGAATCCTCCCGCCAATACTCTGGGACACCCTTTCGATCGGGTGCAGGTAACGAATATCACTCAAAACCGAGTGGCAACGCAGGTAAAAGGGGGATTTGTTGGAATTTTAACAGAGGAAAATGTACGAGGCCCCAGGGGTCATGCAAGTTCAAACATGAATGTGGGGGGTGTGGGCAGCCATCCCATCCTGAGTCCATGTGCAGAGCCAAAACGGGTGATAACGGTGGTAGGGGAAGCGCCAAACAGGTCTGAAATAGTCCGAGGGGCGCCTTTACCTACTCCGATTGATACCATGGCAATGATTCCTCAACGAATACCCGGATCATGCTTCTGCTGGGGTGTTGCGAAACGGGTTTTCATATGGTTTCCGCATCCCAGTGGGGGATTTTCAGGGTGTAGCAAGATGTAAGAACCAACTGTCGGTCTTGCAGCATACGACCGTGGTACAGGTAAAGATTGGGAAGGAGGTTACTCGAGGTCGAGTCGCCGGTCCATTTGATGTGCCACCGGTTGCAAATTTTGTTTGTTCCCCTTTAGGGGTGGTCCCCAAGAAGGACCCGGGTGAGTTTCGGCTGATACATAACTTGTCGGCCCCACGTGGTCTCTCCGTGAATGATGCGATAGACCCGGAAATGTGTTCGGTGCGGTACGCATCTTTCGATGGGGCCGTCGCCATGTTGAATCGCCTGGGGCCCTGGGCGCTGATGGCAAAATCAGATATTGAGTCAGCGTTCCGGTTGCTCCCGGTACACCCAGACGATCAGCGTCTCCTTGGTTTCGTGTTTCAGGGTCGCTATTACATGGATAGATGTATGCCAATGGGATGCTCTATATCTTGTGCCTATTTTGAAAAGTTCAGTTGTTTTTTGCAATGGGTCTTCACAAAGAAGACGGGTTTTCAACATGTTATGCATTATCTCGATGACTTCCTGTTTCTGGGGGCAGCCGGGGATCCAGAATGTGGACAGGCTTTGAATGAATTTTGTGTCTTAATGAATCATTTTGGTGTACCATTGGTGCCAGGTAAGACTGTGGGTCCCTCGACTTGCCTCGAGTTTCTGGGGATTGAGCTCGACTCGAAGGAAGGATGTTTTCGTTTACCAAAAGAAAAAGTGTTAAAATTCAGGGCATCCCTTGAGACGTGTATTAGTGAGGCTAAGGTAAAACTGCATCAATTGCAACAAATGGTGGGCCAGTTGAATTTTGCCCTGAGAATAATGCCGATGGCCCGCCCCTTTTCCCGCTCGATCGCTCAGGCCATGGTCGGCCTGAAGGAGGGTCATCATCGCACGAGGCTCTCGGCAGAGGTTCGCCAGGACATGCGCATTTGGTTGGCATTTCTGGCGGATTTCAATGCTCGAATTGTCTGGAACAAACCGGCGGTGTCCTCCGAGGAGCTGGGGCTGTGGACAGATTCGGCAGCAAGTATTGGTTTTGGTGCCATATTCGGCACTCGATGGTCGGCTAAAAAATGGCCGACATGGTGGCACGAGTGCGGGCTGACAAGTAACATTGCTTTTCTTGAACTTTTCCCTATTCTGGTGGCCCTGAAAACTTGGCCCGAGGGGTTCAGAGATCACTCTGTGGTGTTCTGGTCTGATAACATGACCGTGGTTGAGTGTATCAATAGCCAGGCAACACGATGCAAATGGATTCTGAGACTGCTTAAAGAAATTGTGTTATTGTGTATGCAATTGAATGTGCTATTTAAGGCAAGACATGTGCCGGGGGTAATGAACCAAGCGGCTGATGCGCTTTCTCGTTTCCGTATGCAGGCCTTCTGGGGTTTTCTGCCCACAGCGGACCCGGTGGCGGCACCCTTTCCCGAAGCTCTCTGGTCTCTCGGTGCCCCGAACTACAAAACCTCGTGGGAGAGAGTTTAGCACCCAGGACGAGGAAGGCATACGAAGGGGCGTTCCGTTCCTATTGGGCCTTTTTGGGGACTGCTAGGGGGGAGCTTTGGGGCCAGGAAGAGTTTGTAGTAAAATTTCTGCTGTCTTTACATCGGGCAGGCAAATCAGTAGCTACGGCCCAGAGGCATCGGCCGCCATTTCCTTTATGGCAAGGGCTCACGGGATCCAGGACCCGACAGCGTCTTTTGTTGTGCAAACAGCGCTACGTGGGTGGCAACGCCTTGAGGGTCGCAGAGTAGATGAGAGGCACCCGATAGGTCTGGATAGGTTGGCCCTGTTATTATCCGTACTCCCTGCTACGTGTTCATCCCAGTATGAAACAGTGTTATTCCGAGCCGCTTTTGCGCTAGCATTCCATGGGGCTATGCGGGTAAGCGAACTAGTGGCGAAGAACAAGCAGGATACGATGGGGGGACTGTGCCGAGAGCACATTCAGGTCAAGGGGGAGACGATGACTGTCTCGTTTGTCAGGTCCAAAACCGATCAGGGTGCGATTGGGGACTGCATAATTATACAGAGGATTCCCGGGTCTTCCATGTGCCCTGTGGTTTGCGTAGAGGAATATTTAGCGCAAAGGGTGGCATCATGGGGGGGGACCTTGTTGAGACACGCTGACGCCACCCCACTGACGAGGTTTCAGTTCCAGCGGGTGCTTGCGATGTCGATTTCGGCCGCGGGCTTGAACCCCGGCGAGTTTGGGACCCATTCCTTTCGGATAGGGGCTGCTACAGAGGCTACAGCCAGGGGTCTGAGTGTAGAAGAAGTAAAACGTGTGGGGCGTTGGTCCTCGAACTGTTATAAAAGGTATGTGCGGTTGCACATGTTGTGAAGCTGTAATGATGTACTCACGCTTCTTGTTTTGTTTGGTTTTCAGTTGCGCAAGCCTACGAGGCGGGGCGGACTGTGCAGTCGCCCCGACACCTGGGGACCAGCGGTCAGACATCACCGGCTGTGAAAAAGGAGGTGTGGGTCGTGGGCCACTCATACGTGAGGCGTGCCGCGGACGTATTCAAAGCAGGTGACATGATTCACGTGGCTGGGGAATACGGGTACAGTGTGTCCTTCTACGGAAAGGGCGGGCTCTGTATTGACCAATTTCAATCATTTTTTGAGGGTTTGTTAGGGCGGACAAGGTCACCGCCGCCTATAATCATAGTCCATCTTGGGGGCAACGATTTGGTGGCCACTGGTAGACGACTTCTTCTTGAGGCAATGCTTTCCACAGTAAGTTGGTTGGCAAGAAGAGTTCCAGGGTGCACAATTGCATGGTCCCATATGATCCCACGAAAAGTGTGGCGGGGGGCTATTTCGGTTTCTGCTCTGAATCATTCAGTAAGAAAAATTAATAACAAAGTGAGTAGATTGTTTCGTTCAAGTACACTGCATTCTGTTTCGCATGGTTGTATTAAAGGGGACAGTATGTATTTGGGGGATGGTGTTCATTTGTCCCGGGTGGGGAACGAGTTACTCATAGGAGACCTCATAGCTTGGTTAAAGAGTTTATAACATGACCTTTAGGCAGGAGTGTTGTGGGGGGTCCGGATAGCCGGTCAACTATCCGGCCTGTGGCGGTAAGGTCATGATCGTTGAGCAGTAATTGGAAGATCCCTATGGGGGGGCGTCACCCATTACGGATGGGAGCGCTCGGGGGAGGTGGCCATTGGCCCCTCAACGGGGAGGCGGTCCCGTCTAAGGATAGGCCGCCGGAAGGAAAGGAAAGGTGGTCAAGGCCCCTTCCTGGATAGGAGGGGCTACGGGCCCTCCTGCGGAATTTCCCGGGGCCAGGACATCTGCGACGGCAGATGTGTAAGTTGTGTGGGGTTCGGGAGAGGGTTTACGCTACCTTTTAGACACCTCACACGAGTCCTCGGACGACCGTTAAATGGCGTCGAGTTCATTGGGGCCCCCGTCAAGTCCAAGGGAAATTGGTAGATGCACTTGAGGTACGCCTCTGTGCGGTTGGCCCCCTCACAAGTGAGGGTGGTATTTCTGGTTTAGGGATCTGACACCGGTTATGACCTTGCCGTTGGCCCTTAACGTTAGGATGTACAATTTCAAATGAAATGTTTTGTAGGATGTTAGTTCGGCTAGGAGAACCTTTGTATTAGAGATCTGTTAAGGTTAGCCAAACATCGTAATGTGGAAATGAAATTGTACATAATATGAAACTGTTATTTTAATGTTTTGATTTTGTTTCATATTTTAATAAATACGGCCGGGAGGGTCACTCCCTCCCGCCTTCCAAAAGTTCAGAACCGTTTCCGGTTTCCCATCCTTGGGGATTGTGTTGAGAGGGGGTGACGGGTATCTCAGCCATATGGAAAGGGGCAACCATTCGGTCCCCCCGAACGTATGGTGGAGTACCACGATCCCCCCGGGAAGCCATCTTGGGCGGGAGGCGAGTCTCGGCTGGTATGCCCGAAGCGGCGTAGCCGGGGCGCGCCTTTTCCCGCCCTGGAGTGGGTTGTCCTAGACACTGACGCGACCGGCCACGCCCTCGGAGGCAGGCGGGGGCGGGTTGACGCCCGCCCTGAAGACGGATAAAAGGAGCAACAAGCCAAGAAAGCTTCCTCTTGTTCCTGTGCTCTGAAGCTGCACCTCCCCGCTGCACGTGAGTTCGAGACGGAACGAAGAGCCAATTTTGACCCACCCACCAGCCCCTGAGGACAGCAAGTTGTTTTGAATAAAGTTGATGTGGTAACTCTATTTCTTGCAGGTTGTGATGATTGTCGTGATATATAATTTTGAATATGCAATAAAGATGGTCACTTTCAGATGTTTTTCAAATAAAGTAATTTTGCATTAGTGTTGATCAGTAATCATGCTTGGAATAACTTAAAATTGTTTTGTAGTTTAGTAATTTAGGTAGATTTGTCGTATTTATTGTCGGGCGGTAAGGTCATGATCGGTGAGCAGTAATTGGAAGATCCCTATGGGGGGGCGTCACCCATTACGGATGGGAGCGCTCGGGGGAGGTGGCCATTGGCCCCTCAACGGGGAGGCGGTCCCGTCTAAGGATAGGCCGCCAGAAGGAAAGGAAAGGTGGTCAAGGCCCCTTCCTGGATAGGAGGGGCTACGGGCCCTCCTGGGGAATTTCCCGGGGCCAGGACATCTGCGACGGCAGATGTGTAAGTTGTGTGGGGTTCGGGAGGGGGTTTACGCTACCTTTTAGACACCTCACACGAGTCCTCGGACGACCGTTAAATGGCATCGAGTTCATTGGGGCCCCCGTCAAGTCCAAGGGAAATTGGTAGATGCACTTGAGGTACGCCTCTGTGCGGTTGGCCCCCTCACAAGTGAGGGTGGTATTTCTGGTTTAGGGATCTGACACCGGTTATGACCTTGCCGTTGGCCCTTAACGTTAGGATGTACAATTTCAAATGAAATGTTTTGTAGGATGTTAGTTCGGCTAGGAGAACCTTTGTATTAGAGATCTGTTAAGGTTAGCCAAACATCGTAATGTGGAAATGAAATTGTACATAATATGAAACTGTTATTTTAATGTTTTGATTTTGTTTCATATTTTAATAAATACGGCCGGGAGGGTCACTCCCTCCCGCCTTCCAAAAGTTCAGAACCGTTTCCGGTTTCCCATCCTTGGGGATTGTGTTGAGAGGGGGTGACGGGTATCTCAGCCATACTACAATTGTGGCAGTCATGCTGCCATTGATAAGAAAGAGTGAAAAGATTATCTACATCTACACCTTCATCTTCCAAAACACCAAACATATACATTAAAAATTCCTGACAATCCTGCTGAATGTTCTGTGAAAATTTATCTTGACCAGAACACATATCTAAAATATTTCGTATTTCTGTTACACTTTCTATTTGTGCTGTACCACTGCTACATTTCTCAAACACAGAATTCAATAAACCACACAATCTTTGATCCCGATTTTCAACAATCTGTTCTTGTAAACTTTTAAGAAAAAAAACAACATTAATCACTACATTAGCATAGCAGTTGACACCAGAACTATTTTCAAACTGAAATCCAACAACATTTTCTCCACAATTCTTTTTCTTCCTGTTTTCAATTACAGTTTTCTCTACTTTTTGTCTTTTTGCAACTACCTCACTACAATTATCCTCATTTCTTCTTTTTCGGCCTACCACATGTTTTTCAAACAGAGGATATTGAGGCAAATGTGGAGCATATTCTCTTCTTAATCTATTGTATTCTTTAACACAATCTAGATCTGCAGAAATCTTTGTCTCATCACACGCAATCAAGTACAATCCTGATAAAGTTCTGACTCGTGATAATGCCACATATGCCATACCTTCTTTAAACACAGATCTTCCAATGTTCACTAAAGCACCATCTACACTTAAACCTTGAGATTTATGAATTGTCACTGCATACGCCAAACAAACAGGAAACTGTTTTCGGCGAACATATAAGTCTTTTACAAGTAAAAATCTAGCAGAACAACGACTTATTTGTTGTACTTGTTCAATGGCATCAAATTTTATTTTTAAAAATTCAATTCCATCTCTATTTCTGTAATTCACAAAATCAACAACATAACCCATTGCTCCATTTACCAGACCTCTTTCAACATTTAAATTCCTTCTCAAAATGATACGACAATTTAAACACACATTCAGAGTCTTTTCAAAACCAGCTGTTTTTGAAATACTTTTCTCCAATGAATCCAATTTAGTTTTCAAATTTTCAGACAAAACAATTGTTGCACCCATATGCTCTATTTTATCTATTGCTTCCAGTTTGACAATCTCTTCATTTTCTAACTCTAACATTTTCTTGTTGAAGATGGAACATTCTTGCAGAGTTGGCATCAAACATATCCCAGATTTCTTCTCAGTCATTTTTTTAAAAATATTCTCTGGAACAATGTTTTCATTTGGATACAAATTTGAAATTAATCGACTATGCAAAGCTTTTTTCCCAAGCTCAGTCACTTTTCCAATTCTTACATCTTGTAGAATATTTTTATAATCTTCATCCTTGGCCTGTCGCATATTTTGAACCAGTTCAGCATATTTAAAATTTAGCCATATATTAACATTTCCAATGCTTCCAAGGGACTTCCTGGTATCTTCATGTGTAAGCATTTTAAACACTGGTTGTCCTTTTACTGGAGTCAACTGCAATAGATCTCCAAAAACAATAATGTGTTTTCCTCCAAATAACACATCATACTCTGTTTTAAGAATTTCTTGCATTCTCAAATGCACAAAAGCAAGCATTAGATTTGCGACCATGCTTACTTCATCAATGATAAGAAGTTTCATTTTCTTCAAGACTCTTGAAACTTCAGAACACGCATCTCCAGATAACTTGTTGTAATGCAATTTATTATCATGTTCAACTGGCAGCATCAATAAACGATGTAGAGTAATCCCTTTAATGTTATGTGCTACCAGACCAGTTGGAGCAGTTACAACACAAGACAGTGGTGAATCAGTCCTTTTCTGCAGATAACTTGCAATGGCTTTAATTAGAAAACTTTTTCCTGTCCCCGCTTCTCCACTTACGTACAGTCGGACAGGGTCAAACGATATACATGAACACTCTTTTTCCTCATGTCTGAATCCATGTTCAATCTGCTCTATGACTTCATCATATATCTTTTTCTGCTCAATGTTTAGTTGCTTTACCAAATCTTCTAAGTTAACTCCATCCTCTTGAGCTTGTTCCATAGCTCTTTCCACCTCATCCATGGCAGTGGCAGCTTCATTTTGGATAATTGGTCCTCCTAGTGGATCCTGGCTCAATGAAGTAGAGCTCTGACTATGTTGAGAACTGTTTCTAGCTATCTCTTCAGCAATTGTGGTTTCTTGCTCCATTTCTGCATTCAACATTTGCAGATAATTTAGAAAAATAGGACATTCTATGGTATCCTTAGTTGCATTAAAAGAGTCTTCATAACAGAGAAAATCTCCAAGTAGTTCCTCTTCTGTACGCCATGGCTTAAAGAGTTGCAAAAGAGCTAAATAGTAAAATTCTCTTTTGTCTGGAACTTCACAACTCAATTTTTGATGATTAATCAAATGGCCTTTTTTCTGCTATACTAGACCTCCTTCATAGCCAATGAGTGCATATTTTCCATTATTGATATCTTCTGTGATGTTCCTCTTATAACTGTAGTTTTGAAGAACTTCATACAAACAAGTGTTCTCAAGGTGAGTACTTCTATTTGGATAGTATGTATCCAACATATTTGTCTTCAAAATATCTGTACTGTTTGGTTCTTTCTCCGCCAAATATTCAATTTCTTGTACAGATTTCAAAACTCGGTTTCGTGTTGCAGCAAGACTAAGACTCACCCAAATGATTGTTCTTGATTTGGCATAGAGACTTGCTGATGATAACCGATCAGAACATTCATATGCTCCAATTTCTCGATGCGACAACATCTTCAGACTGAAACTGTATAATTTCTTGCTTAGACTCTTTTCATGTGAAATGTCCTCCCACATTTCCTTTAGTTCTGTCTTTTCTTTTTTTGTGATGTAAGATGTCACATATCGAGCCACAGCAATAGAGTTGTCAGCAACGAACTGAATATCCATGTTAGCATTCCACATGGACAAAATCACTGGGTTGTAATCGTTGATGTACTTAGATTCTTCATTTCTTTTCAAATTATATGTATTTTTGGGAGATTTCCTCATCACAGTATGTCGTAGAGATGACATTAAATTATTTACTCTTCCCTTAGAAATCACTGGTCGAGGAAATGCAAAACGACATTTTGTGTAGTACTTTTCCTTGTTTTTAAATTTTCGACGACAATACTTTCCACAACGATGAGATTGAAAACGTAAAACTTGTTGCCTTAAATTGTTTTCTTCAGTAGATTTTGGAACAGCACATGTTGAATACTCTTCAATGAAACTCATCACTGTTTCATCTGAATCTGATCCAAATTTGGGTGCATCTTTAATCCACAACAACATATGTATATGAGGAGCACCTCTTGCTTGATATTCCTTCCTCCAAAAGAAATCCAAAACCTCTCCAAGGGGAGGATTTTTTTTGTTGGTAATAAAAGACATCATAGCTTCAAATCTATGATTAAAATATCTACAAACATTCACTGGATCTAAAGAACACAGTTCTCCTGGTGTTTTCAATTCTATATTTCGTATGTTTTCATT
Organism: Lissotriton vulgaris; assembly: GCF_964263255.1. Taxonomy (NCBI): domain Eukaryota; kingdom Metazoa; phylum Chordata; class Amphibia; order Caudata; family Salamandridae; genus Lissotriton; species Lissotriton vulgaris. Next base: position 148,182 of record NW_028254560.1, read on the forward strand.
TGCCTCCCGTAGAAATTGAAGTAAATCGTCCCATGCATACTCAGCACAGCTAAGAGTGAGGAACCATGTAGGAGTTCCTAAGTTTCTTAGCATACATTTCAATTCTCCATGACGACGAAACCAATACTCGTTGGTTCCACGTTGACATGCCATGAGATTGATTAGCTGAGATTCCAAAATACTGTCTTGCAGATTAACTTTCTCCATAAAGTCCCTTGAACAAACATTTTGAAAATGAGCTCCACTTTTCAATATATGATTAACTGCATAAGAAAGCCCAGACAAATCACTTTCAAACAGAAGATGAAATAAATATGGAATACATTGACGAAACCTTGGATCTTCAGCATATAATCTTAGAGTCCGGTATTCAGCTGCAGGAATTTGAACTGGTCGATCATCATATCGTCCACCACAACCTGTTGGAAATAATTGTGGAAAACAACGAGCTTCCAAACTTTCTTCCCATACACTAATGGGACTTCCTTTTGCTGCTTTCATTTGAAACAAGTCAATTGCATTTCCCATTACTTCTTTTGAATGCAAAGGATGAACAGTATAATGTTCATATATTTCTTCAGTTCTAGACACATCAACTTTTTCAATTTGACCAACTGAAGAATCACTATCTTCTTCTATAGCTGTTTCCTCTGCTCCAACACTTACATCTTTGTAGTACTCATTATTTTTGACCAAATACAACGTTGCCTTTTTGACTTTTTTAACATCCACTAAATCTTGCCAGATTTTCTTACTCTTTGTTGGAACTCCATTAACTAGAATAACTAGAGGATCCTCTTCTACTCTTTCTACACCAATTGTATCAATATTTTTCTTTACATCTAGAGGCAAATAAACAACTCTTCCCTTTAATCCTCTCAGTAAATCTGATGGAGGCAATTTCCCTGTCTTAGGCTCCATGCGTACAATAGCCTGAAAAAGATGGACACATTGAATCAAAATAGATTCATAAGTATTTAGATCCATCAATTCAGAAGGAATATCTATCAACTGAAGATTATTATAAACTGCTCTAGCAGGCATTTTATTTTCATTTAATTTATTTAAACAATAATTACAAATACGCTGATCCAAACTCAAATCAAATGTATTCTCCACCAACAAATAACTTACAAAATCCTTCCATTCACTATTATTTTCCAATTCACTTTTTGCATATAAATCAACTAACCTAGTCTGAATTTTATAATGAGTCCGTCGACAACACACACAAGTTAAATTAGGCCTTTCACTTGCTTTCACCTTAAACTTGATAATTTCCTCATCAAACTTTTCAATACTTGAAATCTGTCCATTATCTTCTGCATTACCATCCATTACTATATCTATTTCTACACTGTCCTCTTTGTTCCCAAAATAACAAAACTCAATTTCTTCACAAATAGTCTTCACATCCACTTCAGATCCATGCAAAAGAGCACTGTTTAACTGTTTAAGCTTAAGTGCGGGACTTTTTGCATAATACAACTTTCTCACTAATTTCCTCACGTTATTATGATGCACTGCTAACATCCTAAAATGATGAAAAACACTCCGACAAACTTTTCTAGAAAGACAAGCTAGTGAATGCCCATGCAAACCTGTGCTTTCTCTCACTCTACAAGGATCTAACTCTTGCAGGATCTTCATTTTTTGTTTGAGACTTTTCTTACTATATGTACGTAAGAAATTTCTAAGCAAATCGATTGATTCCTGTCGCACACTACAAATACTACTGTATTTCCATGTATACACTGGACCCTTAGTACGTCTCCCTAAAACTTCATCAGCTAACACCTCTTCTGCATCTCTAGATACAAGTTTCTCTTTTTCCATCACACAACCATCTTTCACTTCATATCCTCGACCACTGGTGTCAACTGCATGCACCAAATCATTTTCCTGAAAGTAACTCTCCTCATTGAAAAAAGGCTCAGAACTTGAACTATGTATCCATTCACCAGAAAATACTTCACAAAAATTACTCCGATTAATAATTCTTTTCCATCTACTGTTCGATTTGAAAACATCAATGGCCTTATTAAGTATCCTAATTCTATTGATTATTAAAATAAATAATTTTTTCTTAACTTCAAAAGCCTGATCAACAATCTTTTCTACACTTTTCTTTTTCTTGTAAAAAGCAGCTCTCAGTTTACTTTTCCTATCATTTTTTAGCAAATTTAAAACTACCCTATTGCGAAACATTCACCTACGAATGTCCCTAAAAAGATTTACCCTTCTATTGCTATCCATTCTCTTCTCTCCTGCTCCAATCGAGACATTTTTTGTGGGCCTCTCCTTCCTTTTTAGATTTGTTGACTTTTTCTGTATATTCACATTAGCAATATCATTTTTTTTTCTACGACATATGTTGCGAAGAAAAGACTTAATTGGCTTACCAGAAACTTTTCTGGTGTTTTTTGAAGTAGTTGTTGAAGAGGATTCCATAAACTCTGTTGTTGATGTTCTCCTTTTCCGTATGGTATTTTTGATAATTCTTTGCCTTGAAGGCATTTTTGCTTGCTTTTCAGAAGTTGATTTGAATCTGTTGTTCTGTTAAAAAAACACATGAAAGACCACTATTAGTAAACAACAAAGTAATGTTAAAAAGCAAACAATATAAACAATAAATTGCAACATATTTAAGTTTATACAATAGCAACTCAGGGCCTTATTTATAAAGGCCTTGCGCCACCAGTGCGTCACTTATTACCCATGTTTAAAGTGATGCATCAGCTGCACAAGGCAATCATAAAAAAGGGCCAAATGCAAATATCAATCAATTGAACCCCAAAATCGATTTTGAATAACATGAAAGAAACACTGCGCAGAACCTATCTACAACCACTCAATATCAGCAAACAAAGTCAAGGCCTCATTTATAAAGTCCTTGCACCACCAGTGCGTCACTTATTACCCATGTTTAAAGTGATGCATCAGCTGCACAAAGCAATCATAAAAAGGGCCAAATGCAAATACCAATCAATTGCACCCCAAAATCGATTTTTGAATAACATGTAAGAATCACTGCGCAGAACCTATGTACAACCACTCAATATCAGCAAACAAAGTCAGGGCCTTATTTATAAAGGCCTTGCGCCACCAGTGCGTCACTTATTACCCATATATAAAATGATGCACCAGTTGCACAAGGCAATCATAAAAAAGGGCCAAATGCAAATACCAATCAATTGCACCCAAAAATCGATTTTTGAATAACATGAAAGATACACTGCGCAGAACCTATGTACAACCACTCAATATCAGCAAACAAAGTCAAGGCCTTATTTATAAAGGCCTTGCGCCACCAGTGCGTCACTTATTACCCATGTTTAAAGTGATGCATCAGCTGCACAAGGCAATCATAAAAAAGGGCCAAATGCAAATACCAAACAATTGCACCCAAAAATCGATTTTTGAATAACATGAAAGAAACACTGCGCAGAACCTATCTACAACCACTCAATATCAGCAAACAAAGTCAGGGCCTTATTTATAAAGGCCTTGCGCCACCAGTGCGTCACTTATTACCCATGTTTAAAGTGATGCATCAGCTGCACAAGGCAATCATAAAAAAGGGCCAAATGCAAATTCCAATCAATTGCACCCAAAAATCGATTTTTGAATAACATGTAAGAATCACTGCGCAGAACCTATGTACAACCACTCAATATCAGCAAACAAAGTCAGGGCCTTATTTATAAAGGCCTTGCGCCACCAGTGCGTCACTTATTACCCATGTATAAAATGATGCACCAGTTGCACAAGGCAATCATAAAAAAGGGCCAAATGCAAATACCAATCAATTGCACCCAAAAATCGATTTTTGAATAACATGAAAGAAACACTGCGTAGAACCTATGTACAACCACTCAATATCAGCAAACAAAGTCAGGGCCTAATTTATAAAGGCCTTGCGCCACCAGTGCGTCACTTATTACCCATGTTTAAAGTGATGCACCAGTTGCACAAGGCACTCATAAAAAAGGGCCAAATGCAAATACCAATCAATTGCACCCAAAAATCGATTTTTGAATAACATGAAAGAAACACTGCGCAGAACCTATCTACAACCACTCAATATCAGCAAACAAAGTCAGGGCCTTATTTATAAAGGCCTTGCGCCACCAGTGCGTCACTTATTACCCATGTTTAAAGTGATGCATCAGCTGCACAAGGCAATTATAAAAAAGGGCCAAATGCAAATTCCAATCAATTGCACCCAAAAATCGATTTTTGAATAACATGTAAGAATCACTGCGCAGAACCTATGTACAACCACTCAATATCAGCAAACAAAGTCAGGGCCTTATTTATAAAGGCCTTGCACCACCAGTGCGTCACTTATTACCCATGTTTAAAGTGATGCATCAGCTGCACAAGGCAATAATAAAAAAGGGCCAAATGCAAATTCCAATCAATTGCACCCAAAAATCGATTTTTGAATAACATGTAAGAATCACTGAGCAGAACCTATGTACAACCACTCAATATCAGCAAACAAAGTCAGGGCCTTATTTATAAAGGCCTTGCGCCACCAGTGCGTCACTTATTACCCATGTATAAAATGATGCACCAGTTGCACAAGGCAATCATAAAAAAGGACCAAATGCAAATACCAATCAATTGCACCCAAAAATCGATTTTTGAATAACATGAAAGAAACACTGCGCAGAACCTATGTACAACCACTCAATATCATCAAACAAAGTCAGGGCCTTATTTATAAAGGCCTTGCGCCACCAGAGCGTCACTTATTACCCATGTTTAAAGTGATGCATCAGCTGCACAAGGCAATCATAAAAAAGGGCCAAATGCAAATACCAATCAATTGCACCCAAAAATCGATTTTTGAATAACATGAAAGAAACACTGCGCAGAACCTATCTACAACCACTCAATATGAGCAAACAAAGTCAGGGCCTTATTAATAAAGGCCTTGCACCACCAGTGCGTCACTTATTACCCATGTTTAAAGTGATGCATCAGCTGCACAAGGCAATCATAAAAAAGGACCAAATGCAAATTCTAATCAATTGCACCCAAAAATCGATTTTTGAATAACATGTAAGAATCACAGTGCAGAACCTATGTACAACCACTCAATATCAGCAAACAAAGTCAGGGCCTTATTTATAAAGGCCTAGCACAAGGCAATCATAAAAAAGGGCCAAATGCAAATACCAATCAATTGCACCCAAAAATCGATTTTTGAATAACATGAAAGAAACACTGCGCAGAACCTATCTACAACCACTCAATATCAGCAAACAAAGTCAGGGCCTTATTTATGAAGGTCTTGCGCCACCACTGCGTCACTTATTACCCATGTTTAAAGTGATGCATCAGCTGCACAAGGCAATCATAAAAAAGGGCCAAATGCAAATAGCAATCAATTGCACCCAAAAATCGATTTTTGAATAACATGTAAGAAACACTGCGCAAAACCTATGTACAACCACTCAATATCACCAAACAAAGTCAGGGCCTTATTTATAAAAGCCTTGCGCCACCAGTGAGTCACTTATTACCCATATTTAAAGTGATGCATCAGCTGCACAAAGCAATCATAAAAAAGGGCCAAATGCAAATACCAATCAATTGCACCCAAAAATCGATTTTTGAATAACATTTAAAAATTACTGCGCACAACCTATGTACAAGCGCAGAATATCACTTTTGAAACATCACTGTTTCCCCAAAAACAAATCCTTTATCTTTCAAATGTTGATATCAAGCATTATCAAAAATCCAAAATCAAATCAACAGCAAACAAAGTCAGAGCCTTATTTATGAAGGCCTTGCGCCACCAGTGCATCACTTATTACCCATGTTTAAAGTGATGCATGAGCTGCACAAGGCAATCATAAAAAGGGCCAAATGCAAATACCAATCAATTGCACCCAAAAATCGATTTTTCAATAACATATAAGAAACACAACACAGAACTTATATACTACCATACCATTTGACTTGTAAAACATAACTATCTGCTTATAAATATTCTCCATAGAGTAAACAAGTCTCTATGTAAATTAAATAAATCATTACTTACCTTTACAAAAGCTTTGGAAGATTGAAAACAGTGTCAGACACACACACCAATTTCTCTTTAACAGAGCAAAAAGTGTGCACTCAATACACTGAAACCACAGACTGGCATAGAAAATCTCTAACTTTGTAATCATATGCCTTAATTCAACCAATCAAAAGTTTTCCCTCACTATTTTGAAACCAACACCCTTCCCCCTCTCAGATCTTTCTATCTGTTTCCATAGCAACTCCCTCCTAACTGAACTCTCAGGTTCAAAAGTTTATTGTACAATGTTGCAAATTAACTCAGCAAGGCTGTTTGACCTCTCAATACACCAGCCTATCCAGAGTATTTTAGCTTTTAGTGACTTTTTTTTAACCATTCAAATTGCTTCTTTAACACAACACAACCGTGCACCCTAACTTTAAGTTTTCAACTATCTGAATCCACCAATCATTGCTTCTGATTCAAAAGCAGTGAAACTCCACAATTATTTTTTTGTAAACTCCTACTGTTCCAACTGCCATTTCATTCCCACACATCATCTGACTGCATCAGAACCATCTCTCATCATGTTTTCTGTCTGGATCCTTGGACACAGCTACATCCACTGGGCTCAAAGGTATGCAGATAGCAGACATTTTCACAACCTTGATTTATCAAATGTGGAAATCAAGTGGATTGGCCAGAGAGGATCAAAATGTCACCAATTGATACCATTGGTGAAAACCTTTATGCATTTGCCAAAACCAGACATCCTAATAGTGCACTGTGGAGGAAATGATTTAGGTACTATGACTGGGGTTGGTCTGGAAATGCTTTTAAAGGACACCTTTGATCAATTAATGACACTCTTTCCACAAACTGCCTTGGTATTTTCTAATATATGCCAAAGACAGAAATGGAACTGGTCCAACCAATTTTGTCCACAATTTGAGAAAGCACGGAAACATGTGAATAAATCTGTTTCTGCTTACATGAGAGACTATGGAATGGGTTCAATATACAATAATAACTTGCGTTACAACATGCAAGACATCTACAGAGGAGATGGTGTGCACTTCTCAGATGAAGGGAATAGAATATTCCTCCTGAATTTAAGAATGTGCATTGGAACCTACTTGTAGGTACCTAAATCAACCACAAAACCCAAAAGCTCTTTTCAGAGCTACCCTACCTCTGATCATTCAAAACGTTTATCTTTTTCTAACTTTTTTCACTATTTTTCACCAAATTACGCTTTCCGGTACGCTTAAAGGTGCGCGCACCAGGCGCTCCCCCCGTGGAAAATGAAAGATTTTTTTTTTTTTTTTAACCTTTATAGGCTTCCTAAGCCCCCCTCAGAAAACCTAGATGGTCAAAAAGTCTCTACCGTGCCCCCTTCTACCCATACCGAACATTGTTTACCCTCCATCTTGTGTCTCGATTGTACCGAAACACAAAATGGAGGACTCCCGTAACGCTGCCAGTGCGCGTAAAGGAGCGCGCACCAGTAAGCGCTCGATAAAAAAAGGTGGGAAAGCAATTTACAAAAAAACCACTAGAGACACTTTCATCAAATATAGAATAGGCCCTACTACATAGCAGTCCCTACCATTTACCCAAATTTGAAGGAATTCCATTGAGAAAATTATGCTGTAGGCCTGACTAAATATCCTGAGGTAAATTACATGACAAAAACACATATGAAATGTTAGAATTTACAACCAATTAAAAACTTTCTTTCATTTTCTACGACTATTTCCTGACGTTTCATTGGTTAAGTACAAGAATATATATAAAAGAAGAGAGGGAAACACAGCCATTTTGACTACTGCTTCCAGAAGTACATTTGAGAACAAATTACACTGACAACTTCACCTGATTTCTCCAAGGTAAATTGTTATTATGGAAGTATATTGTACACTTTAAGTTAATTTCAGAAAAAATATTCTGTTAGTTATATACTATCCCTCTGTAAAAATTATAGATAGAGATAGACTTCTCTGTAATAGTTATGGATTGAGTTAGGCTTCTCTGGTATACAGTACCCTAACTCTACTAATATAGTTAATTTGTATGCAATTTTCAGAAACAAAATGGAAGGAGAAAATCAAGGAAATGTTACTTCTATCAAAATAAAGGAGGAAAAACAAGAAGACCAAAAAGATGAACTAGATTTCATGGATGACTCTTTGGATGAACAGTTAATAGAATGTTTGGAAGAAATGGAATCATGTACTTATAATTATGAGGAAATTCCGGACAATATTATGTTAGAAATTTTATTAAATTATGAAAAAGAATCAGAGGAATAAATTTATCTTTAATAATTTCAAATTGTTTCAGACAATATTCATTTTTATATGTAATTCATAAAGTATTACCAAAAATGTTTAAAATATAAAGTGAGACTTATAGTATACTGTTCAACTATTTTTCTGTTACATAGTAAGTTTACTCATAGTTACTACCTTTCTCCCACTATATTATCTCATATGAATATTTTACACCTCATTTTCATAAGGGAGCAGGATAGACTACTCATGATCCCCTAGAAATTCTCAGGGAGTGCTTAAAAGATCTGTTTCTCCTTTCCAGACAGACTATGTTATGAATTCCATATACCACAAAAAATACAATAACAACATGCAAGATGTCTACAAAGAAGATGGTGAACATTAAATTTAAGTCTCTTCATTAGTACCTACATGTAGGTACTTACATAAAATAAAAAAATAAAAAAAAACCAATTAATAAACATACAGTTTTTTGAAGTGATTATTTTTCCATAGTACCCTCCTCGATACGCTCCCCCGTGCGCGTACCAGGCGCTTCCTCCGCGAAAATCGAAAAAAAAAAAAAAAAGGTGAGACCCCGCGGGGCCCTTTAATGGCCCCCACATCAAACCTAGGGGTACAGGGGGTCTCTACTCTGCCCCCTTATGGTCATTTCCCCCTTTGTTTTGGCCACCTCTCGTGTCTCGATCCTACCGAGACACAAGATGGCGGCCGCTCCGAACTGTTTAGAATGTTTACAGACAACTGAGAGCCAATCAGCTTCCTGCGCGCAAGTCGCGTGTCGCGCCTGGAGCGCTCTCCGGTGCGCGCACCGGAGAGCGCCTATAGATATATATATTTTTTGGAACCTAAATTACTCAAAATCCACTGGAGCACATATCTTGAGACATAGCAAAGGCACATCGGGCTACCAGTCCATACAATTTTGCCAAGTTTGGTGGAAATCCATTCAGCCGTTCGGGCTAAAAGTGAAATCGACCGCCCTATGGAAATTAACATGGGGAAAACGCGTTTTGGGACCCGACTTTTATCTCGGCCCCCGCTTGACGAATCCCCCCCAAACTTTCAAGGAAGGACCGGAGCTCGACAAGGCCATTTTCAGGAAATTTTCAGGCAGATTCGTCAACCGGTGCCAAAGGTATTCCAAATAGAATTTTGAGATTTAACATTGAAAAAAATCCTAACTATAACTACCTACTGGCGACCGCCAGTAGGTAATGTATATATATATATATATATATATATATATATATATATATATATATATATATATATATATATATATATATATATATATATATATATATATATATATATATATATATATATATTATATATATATATATATATTATATTCACTGAAAAAACCATAGGTTTCACACCAGTTATAGTTAGCTGGAAATTTTACTGATATAAAACCATTGAAATTCCCACGTTATAGTTAGATGGACTCACTATAACTTGCGCGTGCAATGCACTGCTGATGACATCACATATTACATCACTCATGACATGGTCAGTGACATCACTCATGACATCACTGATGACACCATCCAGTGAATGTGTGTCTTTCTGAAAAATAAATATATTTTATATATGTATATGTAAAAGTTGATGGAAGAATAAATGTTTAAATAAGTGTCTAAATGGATGGTTTTTAAAAATTGATTGGTTAACTGGCTTAATAAGACATCATCAGCAGTGCATTGCACGCGCAAGTTATAGTGAGTCCATCTAACTATAACGTGGGAATTTCAATGGTTTTATATCAGTAAAATTTCCAGCTAACTATAACTGGTGTGAAACCTATGTTTTTTTCAGTGAATTTGATAGGTTTTTTAAATGCTAATTCCTAACTATAACTGGTGTGAAACCTATGGTTTTTTCAGTGAATTTCATAGGTTTTTTAAATGCTAATTCCTTTCTATATCGAGTTTCTAACCTTTTTTTTTTTTACAATTTGCTGTTTTTTTTTAAGTATTCATTTTTTTAATATATTTTTTTTCTTTTGCGCTCTTGGTGCGCGCTCCGGGAAGCTTTCAGCTAAGCTCTCCGGTAAGCTTTCCGGTGAGCTCACCTGAAAGCGCACCCAGAGCGCTACTGTCGTTCGTGAAAAAAAATATGAATGAAAAGTTAATAATAATGCAAAACATTTCGCTCCATACAAATAAAATCCGTTTTTTTTAATAAGGAAAATGATTATGTATTTCTGTAAAAGTTTGATGACGTCACTTTGGCGCGCAACGTAAGTGCCCTCGGAAGCGCCTACGATCGCGCCGCGTAAACGCACCCGGAAGCACCCAAGATCGCGCCACGTTTGCGCCCCGGAAGCGCCTACGATCGCGCCGCGTAAACGCACCCGGAAGTGCTCCGGAGCGCGCTGCGTAAGCGCGTCGGGTCATGTGACCCTAAAATAACACTTTTCATTGGTTGCTAACAGTTTTTTTTACAAAGAATGAAATCCCCACCCATTTCCTTCACTATTGCTTTGTACTTGGAGAGAGCAAGAGCTGTTCTGTGTACTATCTTCATCTCCTACTTTCCTGATCTACAGCAATGGCTGCAAGAGAGTCATCCAGCAGTGATTCAGAGGCATTTGTAGATGAGGACCCTCCTAGGCAGAAGAAAAAAATCCATTTCATCTGGAAATTTTATAACATCCCTGAAGGAGAAAAAAAAGTCAACGCTCCAAAAGTAACCTGCAAAATATGTGGTAGTACTTTATCCAGAGGCAATCCTCTGAAAAAATATAGTTTTGGAAATGCCAATTTAATCAGGCATGTCAAAAGAAGACACCCAAACAACTTTGCGAGGGAGAGTGTCAGAGACCTGGCACGGAAATTACCCACAGATGGCGGCAGCACCTCCACTGGTGGAGCAACACCTTCGGGACCATCCCGTAGAAGAATGGTCCCTAACATACAGCCAGAGTTTGCAGGCATCAAATTTCTGTGCACGGAGTGTGACGAACTGCTCTGCTATGGGGAGCAGAGTGTTGAACTCATTGCCCAAAAGAAACAGCAACACCGCTGCCCTGACAGTCCCTAAATTTTCAAATTTTTTTGCTCCTGTTGAGCCGTTTTGGAATCCCTGTTTTTTGTTTTTCCCTTGACAAAAATCCAAAAAAATTATAAAATTGTTTTAAAAAGCCAAAAAAAGTTCAAAAAGTTCAAAAAACACAAAAAAAATATAAAACAACAAAAAGAAGAAAAAAAAAGTTCTTTTTAGAACTACCTCCAATTTCTAAATAAAGGCTTTTTTTTTTATAAACTCTGTCATCTTTTTCCTTCCTTTTACGCTCCCCGGTGCGCTACCTGGTGCGCGTACCGGGCGCTTCCCCCGCGCAAAACGAAAAAAAAAAATATTTTAAATGCCCCGCGGGGCCCTTTTATAGCCCCCACATCAAACCTAGGGGGTCAAGGGGGGAGTACCCTGCCCCCTTATGGTCATTTCCCCCTTTGTTTTGGCCACCTCTCGTGTCTCGATCCTACCGAGACACAAGATGGCGGCCGCTCCGGACTGTTTCGAATGTTTACAGACAACTGAGAGCCAATCAGCTTTCTGCGCGCAAGTCGCGTGTCGCGCCGGGAGCGCACTCCGGTGCGCGCACCGGAGAGCGCCTATAGATATATATATTTTTTGGAACCTAAATTACTCAAAATCCACTGCAGCACATATCTTGAGACATAGCAAAGGCACATCAGGCTACCAGTCCCTACAATTTTGCCAAGTTTGGTGGAAATCCATTCAGCCATTCGGGCTAAAAGTGAAATCGACCGCCCTATGAAAATTAACATGGGGAAAACGCATTTTGGGACCCCCCTTTTATCTCGGCCCCCGCTTGACGTATCCCCCCCAAACTTTCAAGGAAGAACCGGAGCTCGACGAGGCCATTTTCAGGAAATTTTCAGGCAGATTCATCAACCGGTGCCAAAGTTATTCCAAATAGAATTTTGAGATTTAACATTGAAAAAAATCCTAACTATAACTACCTACTGGCGACCGCCAGTAGGTAATATATATATATATATATATATATATATGTATATATATATATATATATATATATATATATATATATATATTCCTTTACTCTCTTCCACCAACCGCTGCTCCACTTTGCCACGGGTGCCTCTTACCGCACGGTGGGGTGCGTTTAATTTTTAACAACATTCGATCCCAGTCCTTGGATCGTTTCCAAAAAAAAGAGCACTCAAGCCGTATAGCGCAGTTTACATGCCATATTTATTCATAGCATTTTGCAGTATTTCAAAAGGAGGGTTTAACAAACGCGTTTCGGCGTCTCCGCCTTCGTCAGTGTAAACCTGCTCAACATTTTGTATGTATTAAATAAAGTTTCATTACGACATTCAGTCACATGATAAAAAGAACTAAAAAACAGCACAACATATAAATTTTAGTCATTGTGGTGGACATCTTTAAGTGATAAAAATTGCACTTAGTATGATATCTTTCTTGACATCCATCAACAGTTCATTTATCCCATTATCATAGAGGATTCAATTGTTGTTTAATCACAGTTATATCTATACAGTTTTTTGGCTTATATTAGCTTTTTGGCCTGGATGTTTTGTGCCATTGGTTAACATGGTACCCAAGGTGATATAGCCCTGAATGGGCTATGTCCAGTAGTATTTTAGAGTACAATGTAGGTCAATTAAAATCGGACAGTATGGGGAAGTTTAAGCTGGAGACCATTAGGATATATTAGGAGACGACGACAGTCATGTTATTGGGATCTACCCTATGTGTTGTTAAAAAAAAAAATATATATATATATATATATATATATATATATATATATATATGTTTGAGCAATGCCCTCGAGCTTCGACAGGGCACACGATACTCTCCCAACCATCCGGTTTTCTTTGCCTTGCTGACGCTCGCATCCAAGCCTTCAATCAATTATCCCCATGTTCGTCTGACGCGTTTCAAGGCTGTGGCGACTCTTAATCATGGACTGTGCACGGCGAAAATGAAAACTCACCACAGGCTAATTTTCGACCTTTTATTGTAGAAAAATACCGCCCATCGTAGGCGTGGCTCATTGGTTGACATCCAGCTGCATGCTGGTAATTATAGTCCCGGCCGTAGTGAGTAACTGAAATACCTTGAGTAGGCTCATTTCCACCACTTGGTTTGCAATAGTTCAATTCCTTAAGTAGGTACGAAAGTTTGTTGATGCGTGCTGTTGTTCTCCAGGGATGGGTATGCTTGCACGGCAGCGAAGGGTTTCCTGCCACAAGCCCATTCCAGGTTTGACTTCTTCTAGCAAACAAGGGATGTGGTGCTCCTGTCCACGACCAAGGGTGGCCGTGTAAAATGTGTTTGAGCAATGCCCTCGAGCTTCGACAGGGCACACGATACTCTCCCAACCATCCGGTTTTCTTTGCCTTGCTGACGCTCGCATCCAAGCCTTCAATCAATTATCCCCATATATATATATATATATTGCAGAATTTGCAAAATTGGTAAAACAGCTAATTATTTTGTGGAACCCCAATGTGGTTATTGTATTTATACATGAATTTTACTACGTATTTTAGCCATGTTTTCCACTATACTGAAATGTCAAATAATGTCTAAACAACATGTTAGAACTGATAACATTCTAGAAAATATATTTATGCAACAAACCAAGGAAATTGTGTACTGTAGAAAGAAGACTAACTAATGTAAACAGCAGCATGGGGTATGTTATCTATGTCTATGACTATACTTTAGAGGCACTTATCACTGTAAGTAATGAAAGAAAAAAACGTCATGAAAAGTAAAACCAAGCTGTGTAGCGGATCATGTGATCAAGGTCCCTTGTGGGCTGAAATGGGTAATGGCTGACTTGCATACGAAGAAATAAAGAAATTGTGCAGCACCTATCTGGTGGTCTGTGCTCCTATCTTTTAAAAAAACGTTGGTTTGAATTGTTCCCAGATATCGATAGCTGGTACGGTTCCTTCCGGCTAAACACAGACCCCCTCTCTGTGAAGGGCAATGGAGGTTTCACAAAAAGCCATAGTCTGGCATCAGACTTCTTTTTTTAGGTCTCGACTATTATATCCTGCAGGGATTATTAGGCAAGTGTATGGGAGGCGAAACAAACTCTTGAACAAGCGCGGATTCCTCCCAATGCATGTGAAGTATTGAAGTGTGACGCTTTGCATGCGCGCGCTTGGCCTCACTCACACCCCATATGCTCGTTCCCTCCCACTGGCTCGTTCCCCTGCGCGCCGCCCCCCCCACCCTCATCCAACTTGTTTATTTTCGTCCCCATATGCTTGTTCCCTCCCACTGGTTCACTCCCCTGCACCCCTGCCCCCCACCCCCATCCGACTTGTTTATTTTCGTAGCGCCATGCATGCTTTCACTTTTGCAATGCCGGACCGCACACATCACTCGCGGGTCCCTGCCCTTGATCAGTAATGGCCCCCACTTCATGTTAACATAAGGTGCCCAAAAATTAAACCGCAAACAGTTTCAACTTCTAAGAAACTAGTACATTTGACATTTTAGGCAATGACGTTGTTGACAACCTCCTCAAAGAGTGCACTGTGGAGCCGCACAGCAAGGCAAGGGTGTGTGGTTTCACTGCCAACGCTGCAGCTATACTGAGAATGTGCGAGGCATTTCAGTCAGTGCCAGTCTGTCAGTCACAGCACTGAAGCCCCCTATGCTCCCTGTACAAATATGTTTTTATTGGCGTCCCCTATTCAGCTCACGGACATCGGCGGCAATCCTCTTTGTACAGTAGCTAAGTGCAGCCGCTGCCGCCAGTGACAACACCGGCGCGCCCACTGATCAATGGGAATTACCACAGAAAGCAGTGCGAGGCATTAAGTTAAACACAGTAATATATCTCACAATGCACATCTTACAGAAAGCTATCTGGGCACAAACCAATCCATCCGCACGTGACTCCATCATGCCCTCTCCGTCGAAAAATGTGAGGTATGTGTAATGGTCAATCTGGTGCACATTATTTAGCTTATGGTGATGTAATGACATGCGTTATTTGCTTACTTCTTAATGAATAACTTAATCGTCTGCCTCGAAAGACGGGCCCCTTTCTGAGGTTGAAGCAGGAATTATATGATAACATGAAACTGAATGATCTAGTGTTAGTAGCCAAATACCTTGCTTGGAAAGGGGGCACTAACATTTATTAACGGCCTGCCCTCCACAATGCTGAAGTTTGTGATGTTATAATGCCCCACAGGCCGATCAGAATGTCTCACAAAAATGTTTCCTCTGCTACTTAACTCTTCCGAAGATAGTAAATGTGTAAATGTAAATGTGTGTGTCTTGTAAAGCGCACTGCTCCCGGAGGCGTCCTGGCGCTATAGACCGCTGGGGAACATGTCCTGGCTTTCTGTGAGATGTTCCCTCCTGGGTATCTCCAAGGTGAAACCAGGCATCCCCGGCGTTTGTGGGGGGCCATCGTGGAGATGAGGCAAGCTGATGCCCAGAGTTGCAGAGTGTGATCCCTGGTTAGAGTAGGCACCGAGGCGAGAATTATCAAGTCCGCTGACCCTGGTTCACGACCCTGCCGCATCGGGAATTGAACCCTGGTCCCGGGCCGTCCTCTGCTTCCGGGTCTGCCGCCTCTAACCAGTGAGCCACACCGCTCATAGTCATTGTAGCCCCGCGCGTGCCTGGTAAACAAGATAGCTTATCAAGTACATTTTGCTAAAGCACAACGCCGTGTTTGCTTTCGTTTTTTTTTTTTTTTAAACAAGAGTCTAAGAGAGAGTACGTTGAATCCCTGATGCTCCCAGGTATGTTTAAAATACATTAGTGCATGTTGTTGATACCATTATCATTGAGATAATGGCTGACAGAAACACCATGCTTCACTTTAATAGCAACCATCCTCCTTGCCAAAAAAATTATATTCCATTCCGGCAATTTCTACGGTTGACAAGAAACTGCACAAATATAAAAGACTCTGACAAACACGCCGAGGTTCTGAATCAAAAATTCATAGAAAGAGGATACCCCCGTCGCATGATTCATCATGCATACAAAAGAGCAAAATATTTCAACCGCGAAAATCTGCTTGGCGAAAAGTCAATATCTTCAAATGAGCCAAAACCAATAATTTTTGTAACTAACTTTAATCAAGTAAGTAAAACAATTAAAAACATATTTAACAGGAACTGGCATCTAGTCACAAATAAAGCACATGAAAAACTACCTAAACCGATGTTCTCCTTTCGTAGAAATCGTACGATCAGAAACAGCCTGGTCCTTACCTATAGAGAAAGCAGGAATACATCACAACCATGCATTGATACTGCACAGTTACCCACAGGAACCATCCCCTGTCAAGGGTGTGTTAACTGTGGCAGTATAATCAAAGGTAGCAACATCAATACGAGCAATGCCACTGTCAATATCAAGAGCTTCATGAATTGTCGAACCAGGAACATGATATATTTAATACAATGCCCCTGCCAACTGTGTTACGTGGGAGAGACCTCCAGAGAGATACGGATCTGTCTCAACAAGCACAAATGGGCCATTAGAAACGACATGAAAGGTGCACCACTGACAGATCACTGGAGGACAGTAGGTCACAGTATTGATGACCTAAAGTGGTGCGGCCTAGAAACAGTGACTCTGAGTACGAGAGGGGGCAATGTAAATGTAAAAAGGAAGAAAAGGGAACAGTTTTACATGTCGAAACCGAACAGTGCCAGATTTGGCCTAAATAGCAGAGAGGACTGGGAACAGATTGGGTAATAATTAGTGTCTGCATATATCTTTTTAAATCTGTATTAAAAATGCAGGTTCCTCTATACAGATGAATATAAAAAAAATGCAATCACAATGTATACCTTCTAGATCAATCATAATATGTTGTTAACTACTATCTCCACACTGGCCACTAGAATGTGTAACAATTAGTAATTGCATACATCAGTTTATATCTGCAACAAAAATGCAGGGCCCTATAAATAGATAACCGTAGGAAAGGGTAATAATAACGAATACCTACTAGATCACCCTTATTATGTTGTTAACTATTAAACCCACATCGGCCTTCAGAACGACAATGAGGCTATTATAAAACCTTACCTATACCACTCATAGCTTAAACATGAACTACTAGCATCATTAATAAATTATCATATAGGCAGAGGTTCCTTTGTGATACTAAGTGCCGACGGAACCACACGCCAATTAAGGTGAGGGCAATAAATGGCGCCGAATTTCGCGCTAGTATGCGGGATAATGCGGCCGAATGCTCATATGAATATAATGGAAGAAATATTCATCTCAATCTAAGGCAATTAAAGACCCGGCTAATACGGGTACAGATGATACAAGAATCCTTACCATAAGCTCCTATGGAGTTTTTTGTATTGGTTAAAACTGAGTGTTAAGTGTACCGTAACTTAAACCGACAATACGGCCCAAACAGAACCTGGACACTATCAAACAGCGAGGCGGCGGCGTCCCAATCACAAGGGCAACACATCTCTGATTGGAGAAACCTGAACCTATCATAAAGCCAGGTATATCGGGCGGAAAGTGCTAGATAACTGGAAAATAGCGTTAGCGTTGCTATGGTTACTGAATTCCTATTGGCGAGCACATGTCCAATCACGCAACTGGAGCGTACACGCCACCAAAAATCAGTTATACATATAGAGGCATTAAGTCAAAGGCTGACTATCTTTTATTTTTACTAAACAGAAGATGGACCAGGTGACGCTGTTACAGAAAGGAGCAGGGAGGCCGCAATACAATACAAAGGTAGGCAGAATGTGGTGTCAGACCGATGTCATAATCCAAACGGAAGTAGGGGTGGGTAACCCAATATACCCTTGCGGGCTTGGGCAGTGAAATTGTTTTAAGAAAAGTTGCCAGCAAGGGGTTTGTTTGTGGATCTGTGTTTAGACAGTCTAGCGGAGTCTGTGTTAGTTAGACTTGGCAGCTGAGTGAAGCAGTGACTGTTAAAAATCTTATGAATCTGTCAGCCTATAGAAACTACCACACTAGCCCCATAGAAATGTAATGATTTGGACAGTTTCTAATTCAACAACAAATGTATGTTTTCTGGCAATGAATGAAGAATGAAGCACAAGAGAACAAGTGAAGCAACACGAAAAGGTTATTTTTGAAAAAATTATTATTTTTATATTGAAATGAATCAATGAAAATCAAGGGTGTACAGTGATAGACAATTGCATGTGTTTCTAAAGTAAATGGAACTGAAAAAAACAATCCATAAATACAGAAGAAAACAATCCAGTCAAGAATACATTAAATTAAATTGACTTCTTTCCAGGATGGTAAATAGAAAGCCAGATGTAAAACATGAAGGGAGACTTGGATTGAAGAGTCGACGTTTCGGTCTCAGTGGAGTAATCCAGACACCATCATCAGGACAAAAGAATAATGCAATATGGATGACCCCTATAAAAAACATAGTTAAAATTAACAATTGGCCCTAGAACGTGTTGCTGTCATATGACGACAAATTAGAACATATATGTACATAAATGACATTTTTGTACGTTTTAGTGAATCATATACAGAAAGTGCAGTCTGACAGAAGGGTCAGTGTGGTGACCCAAGAGATAACTGACACGCATGTATAATTGCATTAGACACATTTTATAAATTAAAATAAATATTTACAAAGCTGAAACCAGTCAATGTGGTGGTCAGAAGGATGACTTGCAAGTCTTATTTGGAGAAAAAGCAGGCAGATACACTTACTTGTTTCATGATTGAAGCAAAACTGTAGATAAATTCATGCTGAGTGTGAACAATTTATTGCCTGTATGGAAGGGAAAAATATCACGAATTGGCGGAGGCAATTTTTATTAATCAATTAGTTGTATTGGGTTTAATCAAAAATGAGGAAAACTGTTTACCTTAGGGAAGCTTTTAGTCTGCCCCGAAGTGATATCCAAATAATCAAGCCAAAAACGTTTTCACTCTTTAGGGAACCTGTAGTTTCAATCTCAGGGTCCGAGATAACTGTAAAAAGTATTGTATCAAAGATTTAAAATCAAGTAAGGAACATATAATTCAAAGCTTAGTGAGAAATAAAGCTCTTCATATGTTGGACAGTGTCTTCGAACGTAATCGCTTTATTGCGAAGGGATGCTAAAAGCGGTACAGATAGGGACATGTATTAGAGCGTTTGTGTGACACGATGGCTGCAGGGAAATTACAAATTGCCATTCGTGTCTCTGTGAAGTGGCTGAGAAAGAGTGCTAAATAAGAATTGCAGCACATAAGGCATACATACGTTTTTGGTAATGGATGGTTGAATGACGCGCTAAAGGTCAGAGGGAGCGTCGTTATCGCAGTGTCTGAAGGTATTTAGCTGGTTCTGGCGCTGGCGGTTAGTAGTGTTGTAAAATAGCAACCATTGGGAATCACACCTAACGATACCGTGTTTGTGTGACACGACGGCTACCCGGAAATTACAGATTGCCATTCGTGTTTCTGTGGAGTGGCTGGGAGACTCAGCACACGGAGTATACATACGCTTTTAGTATTAGACAATTGTATGATGCTGCGGAGGTCAAAGAGAGCGCCGTTATCGCGGTGCCTTGAAGCCTATAGCTTTCCAAATATATAGCGAGTTCTAGCGCTTCAAATATTTAACAGGTTCTAACGCTGGCGATTCGAAATGTTGAGAACAGGCAACTATTAAAAATTACACCCAATGTTGCCGTGCTGGGGAGACAGCAGCTGTGAGTGGTTTAAAATAGCAGCATTCAGAGACTGAGAATCAAAGTGCTCGCATCTAAGAAATGGTTGTGATATGCACTGCGGCTTGGAAGTGCAATTGGCAAGGCGGCGTTTACAAACTTACTTCTGGAACGAGTAGCTGGCGCGAAGCGTCTCTTCTGTATCCAATCAGAGGGGAGCTAGGAGATAGAGCCAAAGAGGGCCAATATATAGCAATAATAGATTGGGTGGCCTAGTCACGTGATATAGGACGGCCGGGAGGCTGAGAGAGTGAACCAGAATAGTCGCCATCTTGTAGTGGTTTAAGTCGACTATTACGTATAACTAATCCAACGTTGTGGTTTGGTGCAGTTAAGAATAATGAGTTTATTTAACACCCAATTTCAATATCGTCTGGGCTAATAATGGGGTGATTAGAAAATCTTTAAATTGGACGACCGAGAGGTAGTCTGGAATGATCGCCATCTTGTAGTGGCTCTATCGACACCCACATTATGGTTTGGTGAAGTAAAGGGTAATGGATAATGAGTTTATCTGGGCTATTGTTGAGAGGGTGATTTGAGGATCTGAAAATTGGACACTTAGTCAGGGAATCCATTGAGCCCTGTCGCATGATGCGCGCGCACATTCTTTAATGATCATTTATAAGCATATGAATGACAGATTTCAAAGTTCTTATTATGAACACATGTGAAATTCATACCAAATAGTAATTCACAGTAGCAAATACATAGCGCTAAGCGGTATACAGGGAACAATACAGATGACCATTCTGTCACATAGAGCGCTCACAATCTATATAGTGAGATAGTAAATCAGGTGAGGCAAGCTAAAGTGTGCCATTCAGTAGATGAATTCAAACCATTCTTTCCGCTATTTGCAAGCTCTATCCATTGGTTCTCTTTAAGAGTCAGCAGTCTGTCAACATTGGTTTGCCTAATGGTGGATTTGACTACTTCAACGACCCACCACTTGATGTCGTTCTCACTGTGTTTAAGTTGAACAAAATGTTCAACTAAGGGTGCATTCTCTGTTTTGCACCTGACTCTAGATTGATGTTGTAAGATCCTTTGTTTGATCATTTGCGTGGTTTTTCCAATGTATATCATGCCACAAGGGCACTCTATGCAGTAGACCACATTTTTCGTTCGACAGTTGGAGAAGTTTCTTATTTGAAAAGTCTTACCATTCAAATTGAATGTTTTGATGTTATCGGTCGTACCGCAAGCTGTGCACTTATTGCATTTATAGTGGCCAGTCAGGGGGGTCAGTTGTCTCATGTTGTCAACCAGATTTTGTTTATCATTCTCATATGCGTGCACCAATCTGTCACGTAGGTTGCGGCCACGTTTGAATGAGAACAAGGGTTTGTCGGTGAGTTCTGGTAGCTCAGATAGTAGTGGCCAGTGTTTTAATATAACCTTTTTCAGTTGATTACTGAGAGTACCAAAAGTCGTTACACAGACTAGAGGGTTATTGTCATTTTGTGTACGATTGGTAAGTAGCATGTCGCGATTGTTGTACCATGCTCTTTTCAATGATTGCTTGAGAAGTTTGTTAGGATATCCCCTAGCCAGCAGTTTATTTTTCAAAATCTTTGCTTCCTGAAAGTAGTCTGTTTTTTTGGTGCAATTTCGTCTTAGACGAAGGAATTGCCCGAATGGAAGGCCATGCCTCAAGGCCTTTGGATGGTGGCTGTTATATTTGAGGAGGGTTTTCCTGGACGTGGGTTTCGTGTACAAAGTGGTGTAAAGCATGTTGTTGTCACCTACTTTGACAGTGATGTCCAGGAAGTTCATCTGCAAGTTGTTGCTTTCCAGAGTGAATGAGAGGTTGGAATTTCTCTCATTTAACCAGGTATGGAAACTCAATAGGAGGTCTTTACTGCCTTTCCAGATTAAAAAGACGTTGTCTATGTACCTAAGCCAGCAGGAAATGTTGGCCAGGTAAGGGTTCAGTGAATGATAAATGAATTTCTTTTCAAAGTGAGCGACGTAGATGTTGGCAATGTCAGGGGCAAAAATTGCCCCCATCGCCACCCCCTTGAGTTGCTGATAATAAGTTTTCTCAAACAGGAAGAAGTTTTCACATAGGGGTATTTTAATGCAATCAAGGATAAAGTTGGTTGGTACTTCATGGGGACTGACACGGCTATCTAAGAGATGTTTAAGGATAGCCAATACCTCAAGTTGGGGGATGTTGGTGTAGAGGCTTTCTATGTCCATAGTTACCAACAGTTCTTCGTTAGGATTGAAGTGATGGTTTTCCAGTTTGTTGATGACAGATGTTGTATCCTTAATATAGGTGTCTGACTCTATGGCAAAAGGTCTTATAAAGTGGTCTGAATATTCAGCAAGGGGTTTTAGTATCGAATTACAACCCGACACTATAGGTCTCCCTCGTGGTTCAGTGGTGCTCTTGTGTACCTTTGGGAGAATGTATAATGCCGGTACGGTGGGTGCTTTATTTACCAGGTACATCGCTTCTTTTTCACAAAGCCAGCCTCCTGTTAGGCCTTGTTGGCTTAAAGATGAAATTTCTTTTTGAAGTCTGGTTGTCGGATTACCTGGGAGTCGTTTGTAATTCTCACCGACAGAGAGTTGTTTCAGAACTTCCGTTCTGTAGGCATCTTTATCCCAGAGGACAATGCCTCCCCCTTTGTCTGCAGGCTTGATCAAAGTATTTGGCATTGATTCAAGGGCTTTGAGAGCTGTCAGTTCGTTCTTGCTAAGGTTGTTTTTAGCAAAGGGCATTTGTTTAAACAGATTCTCTGTTTCGATCAAAACTGCTTGTTCGAAAGTTAGAATTTCTTTAGCCACCATGTTGGTGGGGGGAAAGAAGGTTGAGGGTGGATGTAAACCTGTGACATTTCTTTCCATTGTGGATGTTTTGTCAAAAAATAAGTTTTTTAGTCTAACAGTTCTAAAGAATCTGTATAGCTCCAATTTTGTTTGAAACAGATTATTCCTGTTAGTGGGGACAAAAGATAGACCAGCAGACAGGACTTAAACACAGATCCACAAACAAACCCCTTGCTGGCAACTTTTCTTAAAACATAATCCAAACGGGACCTCTTTAGGGTTCGTAGGACTGTTAGTCCCATTGTGGAGTTTATTTTTTATATATTGCCAAGCTAGTAAGTAAAAAACAGCCGTATTTAAAACCTGCCATATGCAGATAGATAGATTAGACACAAAGGCATCATCCGCCTTGGCTAACGATAAAAACCTGTTTGTTATGACAGATGATCACAATTGATAACCAATACTCTAGACACCATGTTGTGCCCAAGAAAAATTATTTAGCCATAAACATGCCAATCAGCAGAAGGGAGGGGGTACATGATTCACGACGATATTGAGGAGAGTCATTTTATATAGACTATAAGTGACACAAGTCCTCTACCCACGATCCCTATATGGATTGTCATTAAAACTTTTTAAAAAAATTAAAAAATAGAAATCCGAAATATTTTTAATATGGGTAAAGGATACTATTGGATACAATACTTGGAATAAAACAGAAAGAATAGCTAATCATAACCAGCATAGATAGAAAAAACAAAAAATAAGAACCACAATCCAAAGGTTGAGGAGTAACATAGATTACATAAACCTCTGTTACAGATTCAAGTGTGCAAGGCAAAAAGGACAGGAGGTCAACCCCCAAGTCTCTGTGTGCCGGTGACTATTTCAGGTGAAGGTCAACCACTGCAACGGTTCGCTTTTATTACAAACGGCGAGTGCCACCACTCCAACACCAAAAATGCGGCAATATTCATCCCATTAGATAAGTTAGTAATTTGAACCTCTAAACTATTTCTGTTTAGAAGCACTAAGAAAAAGTAACCTCTACGTATACCGGCGGCTCCTCCGAACAGTGTGTAACGCCAGACGCATAATTAATAAAGGTACCACAAAAAAACCTCTTTACAATTTTTTCTCAAAGACATAGCTAAGGACGTTGATAAATGATAAAAATACCATGTTTTCCTTTTCTTAAATACAGACATTTCCAATTAAGGAAAGTTTGGAAGCCAACAGATCCTATAAGACTTGGACAAACGGAACCATAATATATAATCGGTTCTAGAAGCAATTATTTTTAATTTTGAGGTAGGTGACCTTCGGGCTACTTGAAAAATAGTAATTGAGAAAGGGGTCAACATTACAGATATATATCTGTAACATTTAGGACAAAGGGAAAGGCAACAGTCTCCAACACGGTATATCTTTCTAAACAAAAAACATATTTCAAAAATGTGGCTTTTAAAAAAGGGATTTCTGTGTAATAAGTGGATTTTAGATAAGAATAAGAAGCAAATTGGTGATTATGGAAAAGAACTGTATGAGCTTGTTAACCTAAATTTATCATAAGCAAAATGCAACTGGTAAATCAAAATAGACCATAAGTAAAATGTAATTTGTAATAGATGTGTACAGATGAATACTGCAATGACTATCAATGGTGGGTAATTCTGTGTCTTTTTATAACCTAGAATCTGTCCTGAAGAAGGAGCTATATAAAAGAAAAAAACGAAACGCCGCTTTGACTTACTTTAGATTCTTGTTTTAAAGTATAATATTTTAATTTTTATGAACTGTGTACAAAATTGTGATGTGTAATTACCTATGTTTTTTAATAACTATTAAATGATTAATATCGGTTGTGAAACAATAAAATCTGTATATTTTCGTACTACATTTCTGGGTATTAGTCTAGTTGATTCCATTTGCCACAAGCTACAGTAAAATTAAACCTGATGTTATTGATTGTATTTTTTCACTTGCCACACACCAGAGTTTTGTTGCTTTCTCCTTTTTCTGTACCCCAATATCATTAGAAAAGCCCGCCTTGGGCTCTACTATACATACATGTATAGACAGTATCTTTCCCTCTTAGGCTTGTAGCCTACTTTTTGGGACACTCTGTGGTTTCTTGCAAACATTTCCCCCTGGTCCTAGATAAAATATAAAGAGGGGGCCTCCTTATTTTTTCTAATTCTTTACATCATGAGCCACTAAGATATCCACCAGGTGGTTAAAGGTTGGACTTTGTCCTTGTGTCAGTCTTCTGACTGAACACAGACTTCTCAGTTCTTGAAAAGTGAATGTATCATATTTAGAAGGCACTTTAAGGTTGTCTTCTGGCAGACGCCCACTAGGCCCTGCTTCCAAGAACATTGCTAGTGAGGTGCGGTGTATGCACCTACCTACAGTACTTGTTTCCTACAAGAACCTCTCTAGGACTTGTAGTCAGGGTGTGCTAAGCCCTTACCACCTACAACTGCTAAGTTCAGTAGAACTTCTGTATTATAAGAACATGATTTATATATACCCACAGGTACTTTAATGTGATCTTTCAAATGATATCTCAAGATTGTATGGTAAAACAAATGCAAGCTCTTATCCCATCCACTGCACACCAATGTGAGAAGTTAGCCTGGCATATGATGTCCACTAGTTCTAGTAGGCACCTTGTACTAGTCTAATCAACCCTTATTGATGGTGGTTGTAAATTCAACCTTATAGAAAGCTATCCTAGTGGTAGTTCAGATCAGAAGCCTCCGAAATCATCTGCGGCGTCCCTCAAGGCTCCTCGCTTAGTCCAACCCTCTTCAACATATACATGAGCCCCCTCGCAGACATCGCATGCCAGCACAACCTCAACATCATCTCCGACGCCGACGACACCCAGCTGATCCTCTCCCTTACCAACGACCCCGCCACCGCCAGAGCCAACCTTCACGAAGGGATGAAAGAGGTAGCCGAATGGATAAAGAACAGCCGCCTGAAACTGAACTCAGATAAGACGGAAGTCCTCATCCTGGGATCCTCACCCGCTGCTTGGGAGGACTCCTGGTGGCCCCCCGCCCTAGGCAGCGCACCCAAACCAACAGACCACGCACGCAACCTGGGCTTCCTCCTGAACTCCTCCCTCTCCATGACCAGACAAGTCAACGCTGTCTCCTCGTCGTGCTTCAACATCCTGCGCATGCTTCGAAAGATCTTCCGGTGGATCCCCACCGAGACCAGGAAGACGGTCACCCAGGCCCTCGTCACCAGCCGTCTGGACTACGGCAACACCCTCTACGCCGGAACCTCCGCCAAACTCCAGAAGAGACTCCAGCGGATCCAGAACGCCTCAGCACGACTCATCCTGGACATCCCCCGTCGCAGCCACATCTCCGGACACCTGAGAGATCTGCACTGGCTCCCGGTCAACAAGAGAATTACCTTCCGTCTCCTCACCCACGCACACAAAGCCCTACACAGCCAAGGCCCAGGATACCTCAACAGCCGCCTCAACTTCTACGCTCCCAAACGCCAGCTTCGATCGACCAGCCTCGCCCTCACCGCCGTCCCTCGCATCCGTAGAGCCACCACAGGGGGATGCATGGTCCTTCTCCCACCTCGCCGCCAAGACATGGAACTCCCTCCCCACCCACCGCCACCTGACCCAGGACCACCTCGCCTTCAGGAAGCAACTAAAGACCAGGTTGTTCGAGCAGTAGCAGATCCCCCCCCCCCAGCGCCTTGAGACCCTCTGGGTAAGTAGTACGCTATATAAATGTGATGATTGATTGATTGATTGGACCAGCAGTCAATAGGCTAAGACTTCAGAGAGCATGTGAAGCTGTTTGTTTTACCAATTATAATCCCTTGAATACCAAATGAAAGGACCCCACACAAGGTATATATCAAATATATATGTATTTATTCTAAACACAACCACTCTGCACTCATTATGAGGTCAGAGGTAAAAGCACAATACAAGTTACTTAATTAGCATGCGATAAGTTGCACAAATACAGTTTTGCCCTAGGGGCCTCACAAACCATAAACTAAACTAGTGGTGTAAGAACCACGTCTGGAATAGAAAGTAGGCCTAGGGAATCGTTCGGGCTACACTACACAACCAAAGGTTTGGAAGTAGGAGGCCCACCGGAGACGCGTGCAGTGTCTTTACACAGCCGCGAGTTACCATTGACTTTCTATGGGAAATGTAAAAGTTACAAAGTTACTGTTTAAGGGGGCTTCCGGATGGACTACGACAAAACCCCTTTAGACTAGGACACTTCGAGAGTCAAGGCCCACGGGTGCACCGAAGTACTCGTGTTACCTCACCCAGGGAAGTCGGGTGCATAGGTGCCTTGCGGTGTCGGGTTTCGTCGTCGTATTCAATGGAGATCTGCAAAGAAGTACTGCAGGCGACCAGAAGAAAAGTGTCCGGGTGGATCCAAGGGTGAATCGAAGATCTGAAGAACCTGAAATCAGAAATGACAGAGTCTGGGTCACTAGCCAGTGACCAGGAAGGAAGCATGAAGGAACCTGGCCATGTCGCGTTGATCTCAGGTGAAGATTGTAGCTTGTCTCTGCAGCCTCGAAGTCCAGGAGGTGTCGACGGCAACCAGGAGCTGGATTCAAGCTGTCCCACAAAGGATCTAGTTGACTGCGGTGTTGGTATCCAGATTGGACCCAACAAGCCTTGGCAAACGCAATCCACGCAGAAGATGAAGATTGCCTTCAGTGCAGACCAGCAAGGTTTGTGGCGCTTTTCCTTTGTAGGGAACATGGAGCAAGCCTGGAGCAAGCAGGAAAGCAGTTTAAGTTCAAAGGAAAGTCTACATGAGGCTCACTAGCCAATGGACTAGGAACCAGGAAGATGCGTCAAGCTGAAATGCAAGAGCAGGCCCCACGCAGCACTCATGGAGTGTGGAGGGCTGAGCTTCGCTGAAAATGGTACTTTGGTCTGAAGCTTCTCATACCCCAATGCACAATTGCAAGTTACCTCAGGAGTCGATGCAGTTAGCAAAATGCTGGACGCCAGGAGTTCCGGTCCCACGTCTCTCGTGTCCGCCACGGGTCTCAGCTTTGCAGGAGTCGTTGAGCAAGGTCAGAGATGTCTGGAAGTCTGTGTACTGTGTCGCAGAGTCTTCGAGTTCTGGCGGGAGCTTTGACAATGCAGCTCGGCAAGTTACTGGTGGTGCCTGTTTGCACAGGGTGGTCACTCCTTGATCACAAGGGAAATGTCTTCCATCTTCCAGTCAAAATTGAATGTAGAACACAGGATTTGTGTTTCAAAGTTTCGTCAAGGGTAATCTAAAGTGCTAGGGACACAGCTCCTATACTTATAACAAGTTAAGGAGTGGGATTACCTGGGAGGTCCCTCCTATGGGTGGACCTGAGAAGGGGGTGGTTATACCCCTTTCCCTTTGTCCAGTTTCGCCCACCAGAGCGGGGCTGGAGTGCGTGGTTTGAACCGGGCTATGCATGGAGCACCTTGTTTGCCCCAGACAGTGTCTGGAAAATGCATTCTGAATGCAGCCCTCCCTGCCCCAAAACATTACAGCCTGTCTGGGGGGGTGCTGGCACCTCCCTAGACAGGAAACCTATTTTCCAGGCCTCCCCTGCCAGAGTTTCATCCAGCAGCAGGAGGTCAGACTTGTGTCTGTGGCAGCAGCATCCATTTTGTGATTCCGAGGCTCTGTTTACCTTTAACCAGGTTTACCAGTAACCACATGTCTTCTCCCTCTAGAAGGGTGGAATGCTACCCCCGCCACCAGGACTGGCGGGGGGGGGTAGTATTCTAAAGTGTCTGACACCTTACACAACATGTTTTGATAAAGCCAAACCAAAGTTAGCATTAACCGCGAGGATTATAATGCAGTTAAGAGTATATGGTAAGGCTATATCATAGAACAGCTATAAGGAGATGGTTCCCAAAGCTGCAGAGGGGCTCAGCTCATGCTAGGGCACCCTCTCACATAAACACAAGCACTCTACCTCCAGGATTGATAAGGCCTGCCATAGGAGTGACTGATAGGTTACTAGGTGTCTATATATATACTATATCTAAGTAAGGGGTGATTACACCACCTTACCCAGTCTGTGTGAACAGACCTGTGGTGTCAGTTTGGAGGGCCAGTCAGTGGTGGCATAATAAATGCTGCAGCCCCTGGTAGGCCTTGGATGCACCTATGCCCTGGGTACCTATGGTACACTATAAGGGATTCACAAAGGTGACCCAATACCCAATCTGGTATGTACCTAAAGTACATGACATCAATTTAGAGAGAGAACAGCTAAGCTGTGGTCCTGATTAGCAGGGCCACAGCCAGTCTAAAGTCGAAAAACCAGAGTATCACAGCAAAAAGTGGGGGTGACCATAGGAAGCAGACCCTACTCTCCTACAATGCAATTGACATCTTTCACGAGCAAATCACAGTAAGATTGAAACAATTGAACTGCAAGGTACAAGCAACCAAAAAGGACATTCAGGAAATGCAATATTTTGAACTAATATCAAAAATACACAACAATTGGCAAATAGTCATTCACAATGCGGACAAAGGGGTAAACTTGGTAATCTGGGGCAAAAATGAATATGTGAAAGACGCATTGGAACAATTGTCTGACACTAATTGCTACAAAATAAGTGATACGCTATCCCTCAAAGCTATATACAAGCAATTTTACTTGAATCTGTTGGCATGGAAAAGCACAAACTTACTAACAACACAAGAGTATCTATTCTTGAAAAATGACAATCCCACTACTCCAATATTCTAATTTATTCCCAAAATTTACATGAATCCCTCCAAACCCCCTGGCCGCCCCATCATTTTGGCCAGCAAAAGCCTACTAGAGAAACAATCCAGTAGTTGACTATTATCTACAACACCATGTACAACAGCTTCCTTCGTACATCAAGGACACAGGGGATTTCTTCTCTAAAATTTGTGATTTTCAGTGGCAACCAGACTATTTACTAATAACTTTGGATGTTACGGCACTCTACACCAGTTTCAACCATCTAGATGGTGTACGGGCACTAGAACATTATTTAAGTAAAAGACCAATCCAGAAGGTGTAATACAACAAAATGTCGATAAATTTGGTTGAATTTTGTTTACACTATAACATCTTTTTATTCCAAAGCACGTTTTACCAACAACTACGAGGGACAGCAATGGGGGCCAGCCTCTCCCCAAGCTATGTCTGTCTCCACATGGGCTGATGAGAGGAGCTGGTTTTACAAAAGACATAAAAGACAAAATTAACAAGAATCCCTCCAAAACCCCTGGCCGCCCCATTATTTCGGCCCACAAAAGCCTACCGAAGAAAACATCCCAGTATGTTGACTATTACCTCCAAGTACCATGTACAACAGCTTCCTTCGTACATCAAGGACACAGGGGATTTCTTGTCTAAAATTTGTGATTTTCAGTGGCAACCAGACTATTTACCAATAACTTTAGATGTTACAGTACTGTACACCAGTATCAACCATCTAGACGGTGTACGGGCACTACAACATTACTTAAGTAAAAGTCCAATCCAGATGGCGCAACACAACAAAATGTTGATAAATATGGTTGAATTTTGTTAACATAATAACATCTTTTTATTCCAAAGCACGTTGTACCAACAGCTACGAGGGGTAGCAATGAGGGCCGGCTACTCCCCAAGCTATGCCTGTCTCCACATGGGCTGGTGAGAGGAGCTGGTCTTACAAAAGACATATGAAGAAATCTGCCAGAAAAACATCAAAATAAGGTTCTGCTTTATAGATGACCTGTTTATAATCTGGCAGGGTACCCTAACTAAATTTGTTGAAAGCATTAATGACAACAACCTCAGCCTCAAATTTACTGCCACCATCAGTCCTGAGTCAGTCAACTTTTTAGATGTTCAGGTATACATCATCAGGGGCAAGATTGAAACCAGATCCTATAGAAAAGAAACAGCGGGTAATTTGTTGCCACATGCAGCTAGTTCCCACCCACAGCATCTGAAACAGAGCATTGCCTACGGGGAAAAGCTCAAACTCCGTAGAATTTGCAGTAATGAGGAAGATCTGAAGGCAGCTCAGCAGGCCAGCAAATTCAGATTTTTAGAAAGTGGTTACTCCAAAAAATGGATCAATGCAGCTATCAACAAAAGCAAAGCACTAACCAGGTCAGATTTCCTCAGGAAACAGGGCCTTCCAAAACCAAATGAAAACACAGCTCTCTCAGACAGTAACACCTCAGATGTGGCAAACTCTTTTAGGGTGATAATGGGTTACAGCAGACAGAAAAAAGCCATTAGGAAGATTGTCAAAAGAAATTGCCCCCTAGTACTCAATGACCCACTTATAGATCACCTATCACCAACTAGATTGCCCATCACCTACAGTAGAGTGCCCTCTATGAGAGATTACCTTGTAAAAATATTCCTGAGACCAAATGGATCCTCATGGCTGGCCCAACAAAAAAGTTTTCATAAATGCAAGACGTGCAAGGCCTGCCAGTTTGGTACCAACAAAACATCCTTTTTGATTCCATTTGGCAATCAAGAGCGAGATATAACAAAGGCGATTACATGTAGAACAGATTACATGATCTATGTGTTGGAGTGTCCTTGTGGCCTGAGATATGTGGGCAGTACCAAACTTCAGGCTCACAAAAGGGTACTCCAGCACATTCGGGCCATAAAAAATCAAGATACAACCTACCTACCCAGTAGCCCAACACTTTGGGGAACTACCTAAAGCTGATCCTAAAGGGGTTATATACTATCTAATTGATTCTATCCCACAAACCAAATTAGGAGGCAACAGGGAGAAAATCCTACGCAGACTGGAGACCAGATATATTTTGGAACTTGACTCCATGTCCCCGGGGGGGTTGAATACCTCGGAAGACCTTCACACTTGCCTGTTAATGTGTATATTTGTAAATTGGTAGCACTCAGGTAGACCATTTGAACCAGAAGTCAACATGATGTTATATAGATTTTAAAACTTTTCACATTGTTCTAATCTCATGCTCAACAAAGCATACATATAACCAAAACAAGGCCGCCTCCCTGAAGTAAACGCACAGTAGTTTTTATTCTTCTTATAGCTTTCTTAGCATTGGGTTGATAATTAACACATGCACTTTTTCAATGTTACAGCACAAGCACTTCAACCGTCAGGAGAGATACCCACATTTGTTTACATTGAAACCCAATGACCAGCCAAAATTTGCACATTTACCGGATTACAAGATTAGCACTGTGTACTTTAGACATACAAGGAACAAATGTTTGTCATATGGTATACACTTGTACTCTCAGCAGCATTTTTGCACAATATATATGTTACAGAATTTGCACAAGTGGTTTTAAAACAGCGAATTATTTTGTGGAACCCAATGTGGGTATTGTATTTAAACATGAATTTTACAACGTATTTTAGCTATGTTTTCCACTATACTGAAATGTCAAATAAAGTCTAAACCACATGTTAGAACAGATAACAATCTATAAAATGCATTCATGCAACAAAGCAAGGAAATGCTGTACTGTAGAAAAAAGAGTTAGTAATGTAAACAGCGACATGTGGTATGATATTTATGTCTATGACTATTGTTTTAGAGGCACTTATCACTTTAAGAAAAAAATGGCATAAAATGCGAAACCAAGCTGTGTAGCATGCCATGTGATCAAGGCCCCTTGTGGGCTGAAACGTGCACTGGCTGAATTGTACACGGAGAAATAAAGAAATTCTTACAGCACTTATCTGGTGGTCCGTGCTCCTATCTGTTCATATAAACAATGGTTTGTAGTGTTCCCGGATATATATATATATATATATAAACAATTTTAATGTCACTCTCTTTGACATTGGTCCTGCCTCTCTCATGCTACATGATATTGACAATAGTTAATGGAACATCACTCCTAAAGTAATGACATTTTAAAATAAGGATTTACACTGCACGCCTTTGAGCAACACAGTTAAAGATATAGGTCATCATATGTTGAATTGGAGAAGGAAAGGGCCAAATGACCAACCAACTGTCTCTACCTATTTCTCCCTAGGTAGACCTGCTAATGTAGATTGTATTGTATATATATAAGTGAGTTTGTTTCACATGGAGATGGTGACATTTAAAGACCTGGTTATTCTCACAGATCTAAAGATCCCACTTTACTCCTCCTCGACCCCCCTGAGATTATGTCTTCAGCGCCGGAACACCTCCGTCGGAGGTAGCTGTGCGCTCTACAAAAATTCTAAATAAATAAATAAATAAATTTAAACATCGGTGTAACTCGATTCAAATGATATGTTAATGATAATGGGTATTTATCCTTGTTTTGTTACCCCCTGGGCCTGGGATGACACCTGGTTTCCGCTTGCACTGGGAACAGCTCCAACACCCACCGACCACGCACGCAACCTGGGGGTCATCCTCGATTCTACTATCTTCACGACAAAGCAGGTCAACGCTGTATCATCTACCGGCTCCAACACCCTCTGCATGCTCTGCAACATCTACAGGTGGATCCCTAACGAAACAAGAAGAACAGTCACCCAGGCCCTCGTCAGCAGCAGGTTGAACACGGATACGCCCTCTATGCAGGAGCCTCAGCCAAACTCCTGAAACGACTTCAACGCATTCAAAACACCTCCGCACGCCTGATCCTCGACATCCCTATGTGCAGCCACATCACACCCCCGCTGAGAAACCTGCACTGGCTCCCTGTCAACAAGATGATCACCTTAAAGCTTCTCACCCACGCACACAAGGTACTCCACAACACCGTACCAGCATGCCTCAACAGACGAATCACCTTCTACTCCGCCAGCTCCACTCTACTGACCGCGCCCTCACTACCGTCCCCCGCATCCTTAGAGTGACATCCGGCAACAGATCGTTCTCCCACCTCGCCGCCAAGACCTGGACCCTTCCCATCCAGCTACGGCAGACTCAGGACCTGCTAACCTTCAGAAGACTCCTCAAGACCTGGCTATTCGAGCAGTAGCAGCATACCCCGCCAGCACCTTGAGACCCTCACGGGTGAGTAGTGCGCTTTACAAATGTTGTGATTGATTGATTGATATGCATCTATGTTTGGGTTTGTTGTACGTTTTATGATGCTACCGTTTTCTCAAGTTTTACCCTCCAAGGATTGTTGTGTTTCATTTTAGATTGACGGGTACACATATAGACCTTAGGCTCTCTTTTCTGTTCGAATATTCAATTATCTCGATTTACACGCATTAATACAGTTTTCCCTACCTTGGGATAGCAAGGGACTTTAGTCCCATTTGCTGTATGTACATTTACCCATTTGTGCTACTCACTGTTTCTAATCTGTGTTCAAGTATATTTCATAAGTTTTTACCCTCTTTTGTTACCTGCCCATGGGTATACTCTCTAATTTTTCAAGGTATCTCACTTTTAAAGGTATGTCAGTTTCAGGTTCTATGTTCAATTATATTATTGCTCCACACAGTGCATGTAGTATGAGTAATAGTTCAATATTCAATTATACCATTTCTCCACACAATGTGTGTGGTATGAGTAATGGTTCAATATTCAATTATATCATTACTCCACACAGTGTGTGTGGTATGAGTTTTTTTCTATTACAGTGTACAGCAAGTGATATCTACATGAGGTTGTCCTTACATGGACATCAAGTGACCTCAACCAGAGGTTGTCCAAGTAGTGCTTACACGCATGTCAAGTGACCTCTACAAAAGCTTGTCCAGTTCAACTCACACACAGTATGTCATATGGGATTAGACTCATTATTTGAATCTACAATATGTGACCTCTTTATGTCTATATTCGTTATACCTCAATTTTTAGTGTATCATTCTATATAATAAAACAGAATGAAATACAAATGAACTGTTGGATATACATTTAGCCCACTTGCGAGTAATTATGATGTTTTCGGGGACAGTATGTTATAAATGTATGCAAAACCCACAAGGGTGAGATAAGAGAACAATACAACTTTTTGTTATCTATAATGGGGACATACATAGTTAACTTTTGGGAAAAGTAACCACATTACATAAAGCGACCCTAAGTTATTACACATTATTAATTCCAACAATATGAGTCAGATATAGTATCAGAATCATAAAATAATTG
Source organism: Lissotriton vulgaris (assembly GCF_964263255.1). Classification (NCBI taxonomy): domain Eukaryota; kingdom Metazoa; phylum Chordata; class Amphibia; order Caudata; family Salamandridae; genus Lissotriton; species Lissotriton vulgaris. Next base: position 183,154 of record NW_028254560.1, read on the forward strand.
ATTTGAACCTTTGGATGAGTCAGTAAATGTGATTAATATGACATTTTCTTTAAGGCCTCACCAATGTTTGCCTTTAAATGCATGACTACACCAATATGACCACATAGCACAATTCTCCAAGTGGGAAGCTTCCCGATACCACATGCCTGTTGTTTATGTCTACACATGAAAATGAGTTATATAAAACATGCGGAATTCAAAATGGTGCTCTATCGTGAACAAGGTTGCTGTGCAACAGAAACACGTTGATGTTAAATTAATGAAATTGCCAAAAACTGTTGGGAGTGCTGAGTCCTTGATTTGAAGGTGATGAAGGACGTTGGTGATAGATAGCATGAAGGTGGACGGATGCTCAGGAGTAAAGGCACCCCTGATGGTCGGGCTTCACGCCTGCATTCACCACAGTAGGAGGATATTTAACACATGTACTTTTTCAATGTTACACCACAAGCATGTTAACAGTCTGGAGAAATGCCCACATTTGTTTACATTGAAACCTAATGACTAGCCAAAATTTGCACATTTAGTGGATAACAGGATTAGCACGATGCACTTTAGACACAAATGTTTGTCATATGGTATACAATTGTGCTGTTAGCAGCTTTTTTGCACAATATATATATATATATATATATATATATATATATATATATATATATATATATATATTCCTTTACTCTCTTCCACCAACCACTGCTCCACTTTGCCACGGGTGCCTCTTACCGCACGGTGGGGTGCGTTTAATTTTTAACAACACTCGATCCCAGTCCTTGGATCGTTTCCCAAAAAAGAGCACTCAAGCCGTATAGCGCAGTTTACATGCCATATTTATTTATAGCATTTTGCAGTATTTCAAAAGGAGGGTTTAACAAACGCGTTTCGGCGTCTCCGCCTTCGTCAGTGTAAACCTGCTCAACATTTTGTATGTATTAAATAAAGTTTCATTACGACATTCAGTCACATGATAAAAAGAACTAAAAAACGGCACAACATATAAATTTTAGTCATTGTGGCGGCCATCTTTAAGTGATCAAAATTGCACTTAGTATGATATCTTTCTTGACATCCATCAACAGTTCATTTATCCCATTATCATAGAGGATTCAATTGTTGTTTAATCACAGTTATATCTATACAGTTTTTCTGGCTTATATTAGCTTTTTGGCCTGGATGTTTTGTACCATTGGTTAACATGGTACCCAAGGTTATATAGCCCTGAATCCCTGAATGGGCTATGTCCAGTAGTATTTTAGAGTACAATGTAGGTCAATTAAAATCGGACAGTATGGGGAAGTTTAAGCTGGAGACCATTAGGATATATTAGGAGACGATGACAGTCATGTTATTGGGATCTACCCTATGTGTTGTTAAAAAAAAATATATATATATATATATGTTTCAGCAATTATCCCCATGTTCGTCCAACGCGTTTCAAGGCTGTGGCGACTCTTAATCATGGACTGTGCACGGCGAAAATGAAAACTCACCACAGGCTAATTTTCGACCTTTTATTGTAGAAAAATACCGCCCATCGTAGGCGTGGCTCATTGGTTGACATCCAGCTGCATGCTGGTAATTATAGTCCCGGCCGTAGTGAGTAACTGAAATACCTTGAGTAGGCTCATTTCCACCACTTGGTTTGCAATAGTTCACTTCCTTAAGTAGGTACGAAAGTTTGTTGATGCGTGCTGGTGTTCTCCAGGGATGGGTATGCTTGCACGGCAGCGAAGGGTTTCCTGCCACAAGCCCATTCCAGGTTTGACTTCTTCTAGCAAACAAGGGATGTGGTGCTCCTGTCCACGACCAAGGGTGGCCGTGTAAAATGTGTTTGAGCAATGCCCTCGAGCTTCGACAGGGCACACGATACTCTCCCAACCACCCGGTTTTCTTTGCCTTGCTGATGCTCGCATCCAAGCCTTCAATCAATTATCCCCATGTTTTTCCGACGCGTTTCAAGGCTGTGGCGACTCTTAATCATGGACTGTGCACGGCGAAAATGAAAACTCACCACAGGCTAATTTTTGACCTTTTATTGTAGAAAAATACCGCCCATCGTAGGCGTGGCTCATTGGTTGACATCCAGCTGCATGCTGGTAATTATATTCCCGGCCGTAGTGAGTAACTGAAATACCTTGAGTAGGCTCATTTCCACCACTTGGTTTGCAATAGTTCACTTCCTTAAGTAGGTATGAAAGTTTGTTGATGCGTGCTGGTGTTCTCCAGGGGAGGGTATGCTTGCACAGCAGCGAAGGGTTTCCTGCCACAAGCCCATTCCAGGTTTGACTTCTTCCAGCAAACAAGGGATGTGGTGCTCCTGTCCACGACCAAGGGTGGCCGTGTAAAATGTGTTTGAGCAATGCCCTCGAGCTTCGACAGGGCACACGATACTCTCCCAACCATCCGGTTTTCTTTGCCTTGCTGACGCTCGCATCCAAGCCTTCAATCAATTATCCCCATATATATATATATATATTGCAGAATTTGCAAAATTGGTAAAACAGCTAATTATGTTGTGGAACCCCAATGTGGTTATTGTATTTATACATGAATTTTACTACGTATTTTAGCCATGTTTTCCACTATACTGAAATGTCAAATAATGTCTAAACAACATGTTAGAATTGATAACATTCTAGAAAATATATTTATGCAACAAACCAAGGAAATTGTGTACTGTAGAAAGAAGACTAACTAATGTAAACAGCAGCATGGGGTATGTTATCTATGTCTATGACTATACTTTAGAGGCACTTATCACTGTAAGTAATGAAAGAAAAAAACGTCATAAAAAGTAAAACCAAGCTGTGTAGCGGATCATGTGATCAAGGTCCCTTGTGGGCTGAAATGGGTAATGGCTGACTTGCATACGAAGAAATAAAGAAATTGTGCAGCACCTATCTGGTGGTCTGTGCTCCTATCTTTTAAAAAAACAATGGTTTGACTTGTTCCCAGATATCGATAGCTGGTACGGTTCCTTCCGGCTAAACACAGACCCCCTCTCTGTGAAGGGCAATTGAGGTTTCACAAAAAGCCATAGTCTGGCATCAGACTTCTTTTTTTAGTTCTCGACTATTATATCCTGCAGGGATTATTAGGCAAGTGTATGGGAGGCGAAACAAACTCTTGAACAAGCGCGGATTCCTCCCAATGCATGTGAAGTATTGAAGTGTGACGCTTTGCATGCGCGCGCTTGGCCTCACTCACACCCCATATGCTCGTTCCCTCCCACTGGCTCGTTCCCCTGCGCGCCGCCCCCCCACCCTCATCCAACTTGTTTATTTTCGTCCCCATATGCTTGTTCCCTCCCACTGGCTCACACCCCTGCACCCCTGCCCCCCACCCCCATCCGACTTGTTTATTTTCGTAGCGCCATGCATGCTTTCACTTTTGCAATGCCGGACCGCACACATCACTCGCGGGTCCCTGCCCTTGATCAGTAATGGCTCCCACTTCATGTTAACATAAGGTGCCCAAAAATTAAACCGCAAACAGTTTCAACTTCTAAGAAACTAGTACATTTGACATTTTAGGCAATGACGTTGTTGACAACCTCCTCAAAGAGTGCACTGTGGAGCCGCACGGCAAGGGTGTGTGGTTTCACTGCCAACGCTGCAGCTATCCTGAGAATGTGCAAGGCATTTCAGTCAGTGCCAGTCTGTCAGTCACAGCACTGAAGCCCCCTATGCTCCCTGTACAAATATGTTTTTATTGGCGTCCCCTATTCAGCTCACGGACATCGGCGGCAATCCTCTTTGTACAGTGGCTAAGTGCAGCCGCTGCTGCCAGTGACAACACCCGCGCGCCCACTGATCAATGGGAATTACCACAGAAAGCAGTGCGAGGCATTAAGTTAAACACAGTAATATATCTCACAATGCACATCTTACAGAAAGCTATCTGGGCACAAACCAATCCATCCGCACGTGAATCCATCATGCCCTCTCCGTCGAAAAATGTGAGGTATGTGTAATGGTCAATCTGGTGCACATTATTTAGCTTATGGTGATGTAATGACATGCGTTATTTGCTTACTTCTTAATGAATAACTTAATCGTCTGCCTCCAAGGACGGGCCCCTTTCTGAGGTTGAAGCAGGAATTATATGATAACATGAAACTGAATGATCTAGTGTTAGTAGCCAAATACCTTGCTTGGAAAGGGGGCACTAACATTTATTAACGGCCTGCCCTCCACAATGCTGAAGTTTGTGATGTTATAATGCCCCACTGGCCGATCAGAATGTCTCACAAAAATGTTTCCTCTGCTACTTAACTCTTCCGAAGATAGTAAATGTGTAAATGTAAATGTGTGTGTCTTGTAAAGCGCACTGCTCCCCGGAGGCGTCCTGGCGCTATAGACCGCTGGGGAACCTGTCCTGGCTTTCTGTGAGATGTTCCCTCCTGGGTATCTCCAAGGTGAAACCAGGCATCCCTGGCGTTTGTGGGGGGCCGTCGTGGAGATGAGGCAAGCTGATGCCCAGAGTTGCAGAGTGTGATCCCTGGTTAGAGTAGGCACCGAGGCGAGAATTATCGAGTCCGCTGACCCTGGTTCACGACCCTGCCGCATCGGGAATTGAACCCTGGTCCCGGGCCGTCCTCTGCTTCCGGGTCTGCCGCCTCTAACCAGTGAGCCACACCGCTCATAGTCATTGTAGCCCCGCGCATGCCTGGTAACCAAGATAGCTTATCAAGTACATTTTGCTAAAGCACAACGCCGTGTTTGCTTTTGTTTTTTTTTTTTTTTTTTAAACAAGAGTCTAAGAGAGAGTACGTTGAATCCCTGATGCTCCCAGGTATGTTTAAAATACACTAGTGCATGTTTTTGATACCATTATCATTGAGATAATGGCTGACAGAAACACCATGCTTCACTTTAATAGCAACCATCCTCCTTGCCAAAAAAATTATATTCCATTCCGGCAATTTCTACGGTTGAAAAGAAACTGCACAAATATAAAAGACTCTGACAAACACGCCGAGGTTCTGAAACAAAAATTCATAGAAAGAGGATACCCCCGTCGCATGATTCATCATGCATACAAAAGAGCAAAATATTTCAACCGCGAAAATCTGCTTGGCGAAAAGTCAATATCTTCAAATGAGCCAAAACAAATAATTTTTGTAACTAACTTTAATCAAGTAAGTAACACAATTAAAAACATATTTAACAGGAACTGGCATCTAGTCACAAATAAAGCACATGAAAAACTACCTAAACCGATGTTCTCCTTTCGTAGAAATCGTACGATCAGAAACAGCCTGGTCCATACCTATAGAGAAAGCAGGAATACATCACAACCATGCATTGATACTGCACAGTTACCCACAGGAACCATCCCCTGTCAAGGGTGTGTTAACTGTGGCAGTATAATCAAAGGTAGCAACATCAATACGAGCAATGCCACTGTCAATATCAAGAGCTTCATGAATTGTCGAACCAGGAACATGATATATTTAATACAATGCCCCTGCCAACTGTGTTACGTGGGAGAGACCTCCAGAGAGATACGGATCTGTCTCAACTAGCACAAATGGGCCATTAGAAATGACATGAAAGGTGCACCACTGACAGATCACTGGAGGACAGTAGGTCACAGTATTGATGACCTAAAGTGGTGCGGCCTAGAAACAGTGACTCTGAGTACGAGAGGGGGCAATGTAAATGTAAAAAGGAAGAAAAGGGAACAGTTTTACATGTCGAAACTGAACAGTGCCAGATTTGGCCTAAATAGCAGAGAGGACTGGGAACAGATTGGGCAATAATTAGTGTCTGCATATATCTTTTTAAATCTGTATTAAAAATGCAGGTTCCTCTATACAGATGAATATAAAAAAAGTGCAATCACAATGTATACCTTCTAGATCAATCATAATATGTCGTTAACTACTATCTCCACACTGGCCACTAGAATGTGTAACAATTAGTAATTGCATACATCAGTTTATATCTGCAACAAAAATGCAGGGCCCTATAAATAGATAACCGTAGGAAAGGGTAATAATAACGAATACCTACTAGATCACCCTTATTATGTTGTTAACTATTAAACCCACACCGGCCTTCAGAACGACAATGAGGCTATTATAAAACCTTACCTATACCACTCCTAGCTTAAACATGAACTACTAGCATCATATAGGCAGAGGTTCCTTTGTGATACTAAGTGCCGACGGAACCACACGCCAATTAAGGCGAGGGCAATAAATGGCGCCGAATTTCGCGCTAGTATGCGGGATAATGCGGCCGAATGCTCATATGAGTATAATGGAAGAAATATTCATCTCAATCTAAGGCAATTAAAGACCCGGCTAATACGGGTACAGATGATACAAGAATCCTTACCATAAGCTCCTATGGAGTTTTTTGTATTGGTTAAAACTGAGTGTTAAGTGTACCGTAACTTAAACCGACAATACGGCCCAAACAGAACCTGGACACTATCGAACAGCGAGGCGGCGGCGTCCCAATCACAAGGGCAACATAGCTCTGATTGGAGAAACCTGAACCTATCATAAAGCCAGGTGTATCGGGCGGAAAGTGCTAGATACCTGGAAAATAGCGTTAGCGTTGCTATGGTTACTGAATTCCTATTGTCGAGCACATGTCCAATCACGCAACTAGAGCGTACACGCCAACAAAAATCAGTTATACATATAGAGGCATTAAGTCAAAGGCTGACTATCTTTTATTTTTACTAAACAGAAGATGGACCAGGTGACGCTGTTACAGAAAGGAGCAGGGAGGCCGCAATACAATACAAAGGTAGGCAGAATGCGGTGTCAGACCGATGTCATAATCCAAACAGGACCTCTTTAGGGTTCGTAGGACTGTTAGTCCCATTGTGGAGTTTATTTTTTATATATTGCCAAGCTAGTAAGTAAAAAACAGCCGTATTTAAAACCTGCCATATGCAGATAGATAGATTAGACACAAAGGCATCATCCGCCTTGGCTAACTATAAAAACCTGTTTGTTATGACAGATGATCACAATTGATAACCAATACTCTAGACACCATGTTGTGCCCAAGAAAAATTATTTAGCCATAAACATGCCAATCAGCAGAAGGGAGGGGGTACATGATTCACAACGATATTGAGGAGAGTCATTTTATATAGACTATAAGTGACACAAGTCATCTACCCACGATCCCTATATGGATTGTCATTAAAACTTTTTTTAAAAATTAAAAAATAGAAATCCGAAATATTTTTAATATGGGTAAAGGATACTATTGGATACAATACTTGGAATAAAACAGAAAGAATAGCTAATCATAACCAGCATAGATAGAAAAAACAAAAAATAAGAACCACAATCCAAAAGTTGAGGAGTAACATAGATTACATAAACCTCTGTTACAGATTCAAGTGTGCAAGGCAAAAAGGACAGGAGGTCAACCCCCAAGTCTCTGTGTGCCGGTGACTATTTCAGGTGAAGGTCAACCACTGCAACGGTTCGCTTTTATTACAAACGGCGAGTGCCACCACTCCGACACTAAAAATGCGGCAATATTCATCCCATTAGATAAGTTAGTATTTTGAACCTCTAAACTATTTCTGTTTAGAAGCACTAAGAAAAAGTAACCTCTACGTATACCGGCGGCTCCTCCGAACAGTGTGTAACGCCAGACGCATAATTAATAAAGGTACCACAAAAAAACCTCTTTACAATTTTTTCTCAAAGACATAGCTAAGGACGTTGATAAATGATAAAAATACCATGTTTTCCTTTTCTTAAATACAGACATTTCCAATTAAGGAAAGTTTGGAAGCCAACAGATCCTATAAGACTTGGACAAATGGAACCATAATATATAATCGGTTCTAGAAGCAATTATTTTTAATTTTGAGGTAGGTGACCTTCGGGCTACTTGAAAAATAGTAATTGAGAAAGGGGTCAACATTACAGATATATATCTGTAACATTTAGGACAAAGGGAAAGGCAACAGTCTCCAACACGGTATATCTTTCTAAACAAAAAACATATTTCAAAAATGTGGCTTTAAAAAAGGGATTTCTGTGTAATAAGTGGATTTTAGATAAGAATAAGAAGCAAATTGGTGATTATGTAAAAGAACTGTATGAGCTTGTTAACCTAAATTGATCATAAGCAAAATGCAACTGGTAAATCAAAATAGACCATAAGTAAAATGTAATTTGTAATAGATGTGTACAGATGAATACTGCAATGACTATCAATGGTGGGTAATTCTGTGTCTTTTTATAACCTAGAATCTGTCCTGAAGAAGGAGCTATATAAAAGAAAAAACGAAACGCCGCTTCGACTTACTTTAGATTCTTGTTTTAAAGTATAATGTTTTAATTTTTATGAACTGTGTACAAAATTGTGATGTGTAATTACCTATGTTTTTTAATAACTATTAAATGATTAATATCGGTTGTGAAACAATAAAATCTGTATATTTTTGTACTAAATTTCTGGGTATTAGTCTAGTTGATTCCATTTGCCACAAGCTACAGTAAAATTAAACCTGATGTTATTGATTGTATTTTTTCACTTGCCACACACCAGAGTTTTGTTGCTTTCTCCTTTCTCTGTACCCCAATATCATTAGAAAAGCCCGCCTTGGGCTCTACTATACATACATGTATAGACAGTTGGTTGGTTGGTTGATAGCTTTATTTCGATATTTGGAATATCTTAAAAGCATTTACATAACAAATTTAAAAACAGTGCATCAATAAGAAAAAAAGACTGACATTAAAAACATCCAATAGGGAAGAATAGTAAATTGATCATAATAAGTTAATTAAAAGGAATTAAATTGAAATAGACAGTCTTTTTAAGCGAACCAACCAAGCCCATTTTAAAAACTTAGAGAAGTCCTCATCCTGGGATCCTCACCCGCTGCTTGGGAGGACTCCTGGTGGCCCCCTGCCCTAGGTAGCGCACCCAAACCAACAGACCACGCACGCAACCTGGGCTTCATCCTGAACTCCTCCCTCTCCATGACCAGACAAGTCAACGCTGTCTCCTCGTCGTGCTTCAACATCCTGCGCATGCTTTGTAAGATCTTCCGGTGGATCCCCACCGAGACCAGGAAGACGGTCACCCAGGCCCTCGTCACCAGCCGTCTGGACTACGGCAACACCCTCTACGCCGGAACCTCCGCCAAACTCCAGAAGAGACTCCAGCGGATCCAGAACGCCTCAGCACGACTCATCCTGGACATCCCCCGTCGCAGCCACATCTCCGGACACCTGAGAGATCTGCACTGGCTCCTGGTCAACAAGAGAATTACCTTCCGTCTCCTCACCCACGCACACAAATCCCTACACAGGCAAGGCCCAGGATCCCTCAACAGCCGCCTCAACTTCTACGCTCCCAAACACCAGCTTCGATCGACCAGCCTCGCCCTCGCCGCCGTCCCCCGCATACGTAGAGCCACCACAGGGGGACGGTCCTTCTCCTACCTCGCCGCCAAGACATGGAACTCCCTCCCCACCCACCTCCACCTGACCCAGGAACACCTCGCCTTCAGGAAGCAACTAAAGACCTGGTTGTTCGAGCAGTAGCAGATCCCCCTCCCCCCCCCAGCGCCTTGAGACCCTCTGGGTAAGTAGTGCGCTATATAAATGTGATGATTGATTGATTGATTGGACCAGCAGTCAATAGGCTAAGACTTCAGAGAGCATGTGAAGCTGTTTGTTTTACCAATTATAATCCCTTGAATACCAAATGAAAGGACCCCACACAAGGTATATATCAAATATATATGTATTTATTCTAAACACAACCACTCTGCACTCATTATGAGGTCAGAGGTAAAAGCACAATACAAGTTACTTAATTAGCATGCGATAAGTTGCACAAATACAGTTTTGCCCTAGGGGCCTCACAAACCATATACTAAACTAGTGGTATAAGAACCACGTCTGGAATAGAAATTAGGCCTAGGGAATCGTTCGGGCTACACTACACAACCAAAGGTTTGGAAGTAGGAGGCCCACGGGAGACGCGTGCAGTGTCTTTACACAGCCGCGAGTTACCATTGACTTTCTATGGGAAATGTAAAAGTTACAAAGTTACTGTTTAAGGGGGCTTCCGGATGGACTACGACAAAACCCCTTTAGACTAGGACACTTCGAGAGTCAAGGCCCACGGGTGCACCGAAGTACTCGTGTTACCTCACCCAGGGAAGTCGGGTGCATAGGTGCCTTTCGGTGTCGGGTTTCGTCGTCGTATTCAATGGAGATCTGCAAAGAAGTGCTGCAGGCGACCAGAAGAAAAGTGTCCGGGTGGATCCAAGGGTGAATCGAAGATCTGAAGAACCTGAAATCAGAAATGACAGAGTCTGGGTCACTAGCCAGTGACCAGGAAGGAAGCATGAAGGAACCTGGCTATGTCGCGTTGATCTCAGGTGAAGATTGTAGCTTGTCTCTGCAGCCTCGAAGTCCAGGAGGTGTCAACGGCAACCAGGAGCTGGATTCAAGCTGTCCCACAAAGGATCTAGTTGACTGCGGTGTTGGTATCCAGATTGGACCCAACAAGCCTTGACAAACGCAATCCACGCAGGAGATGAAGATTGCCTTCAGTGCAGACCAGCAAGGTTTGTGGCGCTTTTCCTTTGTAGGGACCATGGAGCAAGCCTGGAGCAAGCAGGAAAGCAGTTTAAGTTCAAAGGAAAGTCTACAGGGGGCTCACTAGCCAATGGACTAGGAACCAGGAAGATGCGTCAATCTGAAATGCAAGAGCAGGCCCCACGCAGCACTCATGGAGTGTGGAGGGCTGAGCTTCGCTGAAAATGGTACTTGGGTCTGAGGCTTCTCATACCCCAATGCGCAATTGCAAGTTACCTCAGGAGTCGATGCAGTTAGCAAAATGCTGGACGCCAGGAGTTCCGGTCCCACGTCTCTCGTGTCCGCCACGGGTCTCAGCTTTGCAGGAGTCGTTGAGCAAGGTCAGAGATGTCTGGAAGTCTGTGTACTGTGTCGCAGAGTCTTCGAGTTCTGGCGGGAGCTTTGACAATGCAGCTCGGCAAGTTACTGGTGGTGCCTGTTTGCACAGGGTGGTCACTCCTTGATCACAAGGGAAATGTCTTCCATCTTCCAGTCGAAATTGAATGTAGAACACAGGATTTGTGTTTCAAAGTTTCGTCAAGGGTAATCTAAAGTGCTAGGGACACAGCTCCTATACTTATAACAAGTTAAGGAGTGTGATTACCTGGGAGGTCCCTCCTATGGGTGCACCTGAGAAGGGGGTGGTTATACCCCTTTCCCTTTGTCCAGTTTCGCCCACACAGCGGGGCTGGAGTGCCCCAGCAACTGGTTTGAACCGGGCTATGCATGGAGCACCTTGTTTGCCCCAGACAGTGTCTGGAAAATGCATTCTGAATGCAGCCCTCCCTGCCCCAAAACATTACAGCCTGTCTGGGGAGGTGCTGGCACCTCCCTAGACAGGAAACCTATTTTCCGGCCTCCCCTGCCAGAGTTTCATCTAGCAGCAGGAGGTCGTGTCTGTGGCAGCAGCATCCATTTTGTGATTCCGAGGCTCTGTTTACCTTTAACCAGGTTTACCAGTAACCACATGTCTTCTCCCTCTAGAAGGATGGAATGCTACCCCCGCCACCAGGACTGGCGGGGGGGGTAGTATTCCAAAGTGTCTGACACCTTACACAACATGTTTTGATAAAGCCAAACCAAAGTTAGCATTAACCACGAGGATTATAATGCAGTTAAGAGTATATGGTAAGGCTATATCATAGAACAGCTATAAGGAGATGGTTCCCAAAGCTGCAGAGGGGCTCAGCTCATGCTAGGGCACCCTCTCACATAAACACAAGCACTCTACCTCCAGGATTGATAAGGCCTGCCATAGGAGTGACTGATAGGTTACTAGGTGTCTATATATAAGGGAGTTATAGATATACTATATCTAAGTAAGGGGTGATTACACCACCTTACCCAGCCTGTGTGAACAGACCTGTGGTGTCAGTTTGGAGGGCCAGTCAGTGGTGGCATAATACATGCTGCAGCCCCTGGTAGGCCTTGGATGCACCTATGCCCTGGTTTACCTATGGTACACTATAAGGGATTCACAAAGGTGACCCAATACCCAATCTGGTATGTACCTAAAGTACATGACATCAATTTAGAGAGAGAACAGCTAAGCTGTGGTCCTGATTAGCAGGGCCACAGCCAGTCTAAAGTCGAAAAACCAGAGTATCACAGCAAAAAGTGGGGGTGACCATAGGAAGCAGACCCTACTCTCCTACAATGCAATTGACATCTTTCATGAGCAAATCACAGTAAGATTGAAACAATTGAACTGCAAGGTACAAGCAACCAAAAAGGACATTCAGGAAATGCAATATTTTGAACTAATATCAAAATTACACAACATTTGGCAAATAGTCATTCACAATGCGGACAAAGGGGGAAACTTGGTAATCTGGGGCAAAAATGAATATGTGAAAGAAGCATTGGAACTATTGTCTGACACTAATTGCTGCAAAAAAAGTGATACGCTATCCCTCAAAGCTATATACAAGCAATTTTACTTGAATCTGTTGGCATGGAAAAGCACAAACTTACTAACAACACAAGAGTATCTATTCTTGAAAAATTACAATCCAACTACTCCAATATTCTAATTTATTCCCAAAATGTACATGAATCCCTCCAAACCCCCTGGCCGCCCCATCATTTCGGCCAGCAAAAGCCTACTAGAGAAACAATCCAGTAGTTGACTATTATCTACAACACCATGTACAACAGCTTCCTTCGTACATCAAGGACACAGGGGATTTCTTGTCTAAAATTTGTGATTTTCAGTGGCAACCAGACTATTTACTAATAACTTTGGATGTTACGGCACTCTACACCAGTTTCAACCATCTAGATGGTGTACGGGCACTAGAACATTACTTAAGTAAAAGACCAATCTAGAAGGTGTAATACAACAAAATGTCGATAAATTTGGTTGAATTTTGTTTACACAATAACATCTTTTTATTCCAAAGCACGTTTTACCAACAACTACGAGGGATAGCAATGGGGGCCAGCCTCTCCCCAAGCTATGTCTGTCTCCACATGGGCTGATGAGAGGAGCTGGTTTTACAAAAGACATAAAAGACAAAATTAACAAGAATCCCTCCAAAACCCCTGGCCGCCCCATTATTTCGGCCCACAAAAGCCTACCGCAGAAAACATCCGAGTATGTTGACTATTACCTCCAAGTACCATGTACAACAGCTTCCTTCGTACACCAAGGACACGGGGGATTTCTTGTCTAAAATTTGTGATTTTCAGTGGCAACCAGACTATTTACTAATAACTTTAGATGTTACAGTACTGTACACCAGTATCAACCATCTAGACGGTGTACGGGCACTACAACATTACTTAAGTAAAAGTCCAATCCAGATGGCGCAACACAACAAAATGTTGATAAATATGGTTGAATTTTGTTAACATAATAACATCTTTTTATTCCAAAGCACGTTGTACCAACAGCTACGAAGGGTAGCAATGAGGGCCGGCTACTCCCCAAGCTATGCCAGTCTCCACATGGGCTGGTGAGAGGAGCTGGTCTTACAAAAGACATATGAAGAAATCTGCCAGAAAAACATCAAAATAAGGTTCCGCTTTATAGATGACCTGTTTATAATCTGGCAGGGTACCCTAGCTAAATTTGTTGAAAGCATTAATGACAACAACCTCAGCCTCAAATTTACTGCCACCATCAGTCCTGAGTCAGTCAACTTTTTAGATGTTCAGGTATACATCATCAGGGGCAAGGTTGAAACCAGATCCTATAGAAAAGAAACTGCGGGTAATTTGTTGCCACATGCAGCTAGTTCCCACCCACAGCATCTGAAACAGAGCATTGCCTACGGGGAAAAGCTCAGACTCCGTAGAATTTGCAGTAATGAGGAAGATCTGAAGGCAGCTCAGCAGGCCAGCAAATTCAGATTTTTAGAAAGTGGTTACTCCAAAAAATGCATCAATGCAGCTATCAACAAAAGCAAAGCACTAACCAGGTCAGATTTCCTCAGGAAACAGGGCCTTCCAAAACCAAATGAAAACACAGATCTCTCACACACTAACACCTCAGATGTGGCAAACTCTTTTAGGATGATAATGGGTTACAGCAGACAGAAAAAAGCCATTAGGAAGATTGTCAAAAGAAATTGCCCCCTAGTACTCAATGACCCACTTATAGATCACCTATCACCAACTAGATTGCCCATCACCTACAGTAGAGTGCCCTCTATGAGAGATTACCTTGTAAAAATATTCCTGAGACCAAATGGATCCTCGTGGCTGGCCCAACAAAAAAGTTTTCATAAATGCAAGACGTGCAAGGCCTGCCAGTTTGGTACCAACAAAACATCCTTTTTGATTCCATTTGGCAATCAAGAGCGAGATATAACAAAGGCGATTACATGTAGAACAGATTACGTGATCTATGTGTTGGAGTGTCCTTGTGGCCTGAGATATGTGGGCAGTACCAAACTTCAGGCTCACAAAAGGGTTCTCCATCACATTCGGGCCATAAAAAATCAAGATACAACCTACCTACCCAGTAGCCCAACACTTTGGGGAACTACATAAAGCTGATCCTAAAGGGGTTATATACTATCTAATTGACTCTATCCCACAAACCAAATTAGGAGGCAACAGGGAGAAAATCCTACGCAGACTGGAGACCAGATATATTTTGGAACTTGACTTCATGTCCCCGGGGGGGGTTGAATACCTCGGAAGACCTTCACACTTGCCTGTTAATGTGTATATTTGTAAATTGGTAGCACTCAGGTAGACCATTTGAACCAGAAGTCAACATGATGTTATATAGATTTTAAAACTTTTCACATTGTTCTAATCTCATGCTCAACAAAGCATACATATAACCAAAACAAGGCCGCTTCCCTGAAGTAAACGCACAGTAGTTTTTATTCTTCTTATAGCTTTCTTAGCATTGGGTTGATAATTAACACATGCACTTTTTCAATGTTACAGCACAAGCACTTCAACCGTCAGGAGAGATACCCACATTTGTTTACATTGAAACCCAATGACCAGCCAAAATTTGCACATTTACCGGATTACAAGATTAGCACTGTGTACTTTAGACATACAAAGAACAAATGTTTGTCATATGGTATACACTTGTACTCTCAGCAGCATTTATGCACAATATATATGTTGCAGAATTTGCACAAGTGGTTTTAAAACAGCTAATTATTTTGTGGAACCCAATGTGGGTATTGTATTTAAACATGAATTTTACAACGTATTTTAGCTATGTTTTCCACTATACTGAAATGTCAAATAAAGTCTAAACCACATGTTAGAACAGATAACAATCTATAAAATGCATTCATGCAACAAACCAAGGAAATGTTGTACTGTAGAAAAAAGAGTTAGTAATGTAAACAGCAACATGTGGTATGATATTTATGTCTATGACTATTGTTTTAGAGGCACTTATCACTTTAAGAAAAAAATGGCATAAAATGCGAAACCAAGCTGTGTAGCATGCCATGTGATCAAGGCCCCTTGTGGGCTGAAACGTGCACTGGCTGAATTGTACACGGAGAAATAAAGAAATTCTTACAGCACTTATCTGGTGGTCCGTGCTCCTATCTGTTCATATAAACAATGGTTTGTAGTGTTCCCGGATATATATATATATATAAAATGTTAATGTCAGTCTCTTTGACATTGGTCCTGCCTCTCTCATGCTACATGATATTGATAATAGTTAATGGAACATCACTCCTAAAGTAATGACATTTTAAAATAAGGATTTACACTGCACGCCTTTGAGCAACTCAGTTAAAGATATAGGTCAACATATGTTGAATTGGAGAAGGAAAGGGCCAAATGACCAACCAACTGTCTCTACCTATTTCTCCCTAGGTAGACCTGCTAATGTAAATTGTATTGGGGGTTCCATCCCACATTTTCACAATATAAGTGAGTTTAAAGAGTTCACCTTGCTTACAAGTGACTGAAGTGTGTTGTGGGTATACAAGTTACCCATATTCTTCCTTTTACCCATATTAGAACATAAGACATGCTTGAACCAATTCAAAAGTTCAAGTGGCAGATGTATCACATTGATCACTTCAATAATTGGCTAATGCTTTTTTCTGGATTTACCCTGCAGTGCCGGATCAACTAGTAGCCCGTCCAGTAAGAGGAGGCTGGAGGTAATATCCATCTTGGAAGTGGCAGCTGAGAACTTTGTCAAACAACCCTCTGGAGAGAAACCACTCAGGCTTGAGCAGAAGAAATCAGACATCTGAAAAAGCTATTAAATGAGGCACTAAAAACTAGGTGTAGTAACAGCGAATACGCTTTCACGACGGGAAATTGCTTTCAACCTGAGATCTAGAAACAGAACAAAATTGGGAACAAAAGAAGAGATATGAAGATTAAAGGAAATGGGGGATGTTAGAAATGGGGGTCCCTAGTTGGCAGCCGCTTGCACCCTGTCCATGTAGGGACTCTTATTATAGTCAGGGTAAGGGGATTGCACAGCTAAGATAACACCTGCTTCCCCCCTTGGTCGCTTGGCATGCCCAGTCAGGCTTATCTCAGAGGCAATGTCTAAATCGTTTGTAGCAACACACACTAGAGCACAGGGAAAACACTAAACATGGGCATCACACCAGTTTATAAAAATAAACAATCTTTATCTAACTAAAAAAAGACAAAATGAAAAAAATCCAACATACACAACCAAAGATATTTCTTTTAGAAAGTTCAAACAGTTCAGTCCATTTACAACTATGGACGTGGTACTTAATAGTGTAAAGTTTCTGGAATGCTTCAAAATCAAAGACAAAAATAGGGGGCGAGGAAATGATGGGTTAATTCCTTGCTGCTGTCAGGGGAGGTGATGTGTTGATTCCTCAATGTGAGGGGAGGTGATGCATCAAACTCCAGACACTCAGCCTCAGCTCTTACTACTGGGCAACATTGATGAAGAACTTGGTACACAGGTGCAATGTGTGGAAAATCCTGATGTGCTGGGTCGATGTTGTGGTGGCGAAACAGGAGCTGCGTTGCTTTTCCAGCTGCAAGCAGGTGATGCATCATTTTCTTCAACTGCACAGCAGGGTCTGCTTCAGAGTCAGAGCGGATGCCTCGGACTTCGTAGACAGGGTGGTCAGGACCCGGTCTGTGGCGATCTTTTCAGCCTTTACAGCAGGCACTGAGTCGATTCTTCAGCCGTGCTACAATGATGCATTGCTTTTTCTGCCTCACTGTGGTGCTGCATCAGGAAATACAGTCACTGAAAGTAGATGCATGGATATTCAGGCTTTTTTGCAGCAAAACCACCTCCAAGGTCCCAGAACTGGAATTGACACCACTTGACAGGTCAGAATTCCAAAGAGAAGAGTTTAGAGGCTGCAGGTGAAGTTTTAGATGGCCCTGAGACTTCTTAACAGAAGGAGGACACACACAAGTCCTTGGAGGAACCTTGGCAAACAGGATACAGAAAGCAAAGTTTAGTCCTTTCACTACCCAATACAGAAACAGCAAGCTACAGGCCAGCTCAACTCAGCAACATGCAGATTATCATTTCCCCTCCTCCAGCTTCTCCAGCTCTTCTTCTTTTTAGAATCTCCTACTAGTCTAGACGCATTCTAAAAAGAGCATTCTAAAAATATGGGGGCGCAGCTCAATACTGATACCAGTTTCTGTCTTTGAAGTAGGTAAACTTAAAAAAAAGTCTCTGTAGTGCACAAGTGCCTGTGTACCCCATCTTGGCTCCAGACACGCTACAGGGGGTAGAGACTGCTTTGTGTGAGGACAGGAACAGCCCTATTCAGGTGTCAGTGACAACTCCTCCAACCACTCTAGTTCAGGAAGATACATCATCCTGGTAATGGGCCATCAGGATATGCAGGGCATACCTCAGCTCCTTTAGTGTGACTGTCTAGAGTGAATGCACAAACAGCCCAACTGTCAGTGTCAATCTAAACCAGAAATGGATTCCACAGGCACCAAGAGGCACAGAAAGGTAAGGCAAGAGAATGCCCACTTTCAAAAAGTGCAGCTCCAATGATAACCAATAGGAGAGACTGGAGGTCAGAAGCGAAAGAGACAGGGGAAAAACATGCCAAAGATGCGAGGTCCCATAATGAATCAATCAATCAATCAGTGACACTTATAAAGTGCGCTACATACCCGTAGGGTCTCAAGGCGCTGGGGGGGGGGGGGGCGCTACTGCTCGAACAGCCAGGTCTTCAGCTTCTTCCTGAAGGAGAGGTGGTCTTGGGTCAGGCGCAGGTCGGTCGGGAGGGAGTTCCAGGTCTTGGCGGCCAGGTAGGAGAAGGACATTCCTCCTGTGGTCGCTCTTCGGATGCGGGGGATGGCGGCGAGGGCGTGGTTGGCTGATCGGAGGTGGCGTTTGGGAGCGTAGAAGTTGACTCGGCTGTTGAGGTAGCTCGGGCCTTGGTCGTGTAGGGCTTTGTGTGCGTGGGTGAGGAGGCGGAAGGTGATTCTTTTGTTGACGGGGAGCCAGTGAAGGTCTCTCAGATGTCCGGAGATGTGGCTGGTTCGTGGGATGTCGAGGATGAGTCTGGCTGAGGCGTTCTGGATCCGCTGGAGTCTCTTCTGGAGCTTGGCGGTGGTACCGGCGTAGAGGGCGTTGCCGTAGTCCAGTCGGCTGGTGACGAGGGCCTGGGTGACGGTCTTCCTGGTCTCGGTGGGGATCCACCAGAAGATCTTCCGTAGCATGCGTAGGATGTTGAAGCACGCCGAGGAGACGTTGTTGACTTGCCTGGTCATGGAGAGGGAGGAGTCCAGGATGAAGCCCAGGTTGCGTGCATGGTCTGTCGGTTTGGGTGCGGTGCCCAGGGCGGGAGGCCACCAGGAGTCGTCCCAGGCGGAGGGAGAGGAGCCCAGGATGAGGACTTCTGTCTTGTCCGAGTTCAGTTTCAGGCGGCTGGTTGTCATCCACTCGGCTACCTCTTTCATCCCTTCGTGCAGGTTGGCTCTGGCGGCGGGGGTGTCGTTGGTCAGGGAGAGGATCAGCTGGGTGTCGTCGGCGTAGGAGATTATGCTGAGGTTGTGTTTGCGTACGATGGCCGCGAGGGGGCTCATGTAGACGTTGAAGAGGGTGGGGCTCAGAGATGATCCTTGGGGGACGCCGCAGATGACTTCGGTGGCCTCTGACTTGTACGGTGGTAGGCGGACTCTCTGTGTTCTTCCGTCGAGGAAGGAGATGATCCATTCCAGCGCCTTGTCCTGGATTCCGACGCTGCTGAGGCGCCGTACTAGGGTGCGGTGGCAGACCGTGTCGAATGCCGCGGAGAGGTCTAGGAGGATGAGGGCCGCTGTTTCTCCGTTGTCCATCAGGGCTCGGATGTCATCGGTGGCGGCGATGAGGGCGGTCTCGGTGCTGTGGTTGGCTCGGAAGCCGGACTGTGAGGGGTCGAGGGATCCGTTCGTCTCGAGGAAATCGGCCATCTGCTTGTTGACGGTCTTCTCGATGACTTTGGCTGGAAACGGGAGGAGCGAGATGGGGCGGTAATTCTTGAGGTCGGTGGGGTCCGCTGTTGGTTTCTTGAGTAGAGCGCTGAGTTCGGCGTGTTTCCAGCTCTCAGGGAAGATGGTGGTGTCGAAGGATGTGTTGATGATGTCTCGCAGGTGGGGTGCGATGACAGCGTCGGCCTTGTTGAAGACGTGGTGAGGGCAGGGGTCGGTCGGTGATCCGGAGTGGATGGAGTTCATCGTGCGGATGGTGTCTTCGGTGCTGATCGGGGTCCAAGCGTGGAGGCTGGTGGTGGGGGGTGGTTGTTCGGTCATGGTGTGCGTTGGTTGGTTGTTGAAGCTGTTGTGTATGTCCGCGATCTTGTTGTGGAAGTATGAAGCGAGGGAGTTGCAGAGGTCTTGCGATGGGGTGATGTTGTTGTTTCCTGCGCTGGGGTTGGAGAGCTCTTTGACGATGTTGAAGAGTTCCTTGCAGTTGTGTGCGTTGTTGTCCAACCGGTCCTTGAATGCTGTTTTCTTGTCGGCGCGGATCAGCTGGTGGTGTTTCCGGGTGGCAAGTTTGAAGGAGGTCCTGTTGTCCGGTGTCGGTTCCCTTCTCCAGACTTTCTCGAGGGCTCGGCAGTTCTTCTTGGAGCTCTTGAGTTCGTCGGTGAACCATGGGGCTTTCTTGCTGCCGGGTCTGCTGGGCGGGGTCCTCAGTGGGGCGAGTTCGTCCGCGCAGTTGCTGATCCACTTCGTGAGGTTGTCGGCGGCCTGGCTGGGGTTCGCTGAGCTGGCAGGAGGGTGCTGGCTCAGGGAGGTGGCGAGCTGGTCTGCTGTGATCTTGTTCCAGCTTCTGCGGGCGGCCTGTTGCTGGTGGTGGTGGGTCGTTGTTTTCTTGAAGGTGAAGTGGACGCAGCTGTGGTCCGTCCATTGAAGCTCTGTGGCGTGGCTGAAGTTGATGTCCTTGCTGGATGAGAAGACAGCGTCGAGTGTGTGTCCGGCGAGGTGGGTGGGGGTGGACACGAGTTGCTTGAGTCCCAGGTTGGCGAGGTTGTCGAGCAGGGTGCTGGTGTTGCGGTCGTTGTTGTTCTCCAGATGGAAGTTGAGGTCTCCCAGGAGGATGTAGTCAGCGGAGGGGAGGGCATGCGGGCTGACGAAGTCGGCGATGTCCTCGCTGAATTGTGTGCGTGGTCCAGGGGGTCGGTGGATCAGGGTGCCTCTGAGGGTGGTGTTCGGGTTGGTGTGGATCTGGAAATGCAGGTGTTCGGCGGTGGTCAGGGAGTTGTCGGTGCTGGTCGTGAGACGGATGGTGCTCCTGTGGATGATGGCGATGCCTCCTCCCATCTGGTTGGCGTTTCGGTCCCTCCGGACGATCTTGTAGCCCTCTGGGATAGCGATGGCGATGTCGTTCATCCAGGTCTCCGTGAGGAAGGCAACGTCTGGGGCTGTGGTGTCGAGGAGGTTCCAGAGTTCGATGGCATGTCTGTGGGCGGAGCGGGTGTTGAGCAGGATGCACTTGAGGTGGGTGCTGCTGGTGTTCGACTTGGTGGGTGCTGGTGCGCGGCAGGTCCGGATGCAGGTGAACTTGCAGGCGTGGCAGCTGAAGGGTCCGTGGGTACGTCGTGGAGTGGCTTGGTGGCAATCTGGGAGTCGGCCGGTGTTGAGAGCGGTGAGGGTGGCGGCGGAGTACGTCAGGCGGGTCGGTCGGGGTCTTCGTGGGCCAGGGGTCCTGGCGCTGGTCGCGATCCGGTCGCGGACGGGCGTAGACGGGCTTACCTTTGGCGCGCCTTCGGCGCACAATCGGCGCGCCCGCTGCGCGTGACCGCTGCGCGTTCGCACGGCCGCCATTTAAGGCGAAGTGCGCGGGTGGGCGGAGTAGCTGGGAGGCGGGAGCGGGGAGGGTACAGAATAGAAAAAGGGGCGGGGAAAAGCGGCGGTGGCGGGAAGGGAGGGCGGAGGGCGGCGAGGTAGGCGGACAACAAGGAAGGAAACCACAACACGGGGGAAATAAAAATTAAACGAAACGGGCACAAATTCACGACAAAACAAGGCAAAAATCACAGTTATACAAAACAGGCACAAATTTTAGCAAAAACAAGGGCAAAAACAACCGCAGCGGCGCCAGCCGGCAACCGGCAAACGAGGCAGCAGCGAGGCAGAGGGCAGGCAAGGGGCACACGCAGCAGCTGGTGGCCGTGCGGCGCGGGGGTGTCCCACAAGTGGGTCACACTCACCTGCGTCACATGGTCGCCATTTAAGGCCAAGTGCGCGGGTGGGCGGAGTAGCTGGGAGGCGGGAGCGGGGAGGGTACAGAATAGAAAAAGGGGCGGGGAAAAGCGGCGGTGGCGGGAAGGGAGGGCGGAGGGCGGCGAGGTAGGCGGACAACAAGGAAGGAAACCACAACACGGGGGAAATAAAAATTAAACGAAACGGGCACAAATTCACGACAAAACAAGGCAAAAATCACAGTTATACAAAACAGGCACAAATTTTAGCAAAAACAAGGGCAAAAACAACCGCAGCGGCGCCAGCCGGCAACCGGCAAACGAGGCAGCAGCGAGGCAGAGGGCAGGCAAGGGGCACACGCAGCAGCTGGTGGCCGTGCGGCGTGGGGGTGTCCCACAAGTGAATATACATAGCTGTCAAGTCCAAAGATCCTCATAGGTTTTGGTGTAATATAACCGAGGCATTAGCCAACAAACCAAGCCCGTCTTAAATAATATTTCAGAATGTCTGCATTGACAACAACATAAGTAACCTTTTTTCACCAAGTTGACATCTTAGCACAAGTCACGGGGTCTAGGGCAGTGTGAAATAGAGATGAAAAAAACAATGCAGTCAATAAAACAGAAAGATGCTCCAGGCCCCAATGGTTAGCTATCCTAAACCCTCTATATAACAACTGTCTAACTGGAAATAACATCCCAGCTATTGGAAGGGTGTAAATTTTAGTACCAGTTCAAAAGAAGGTAGACTGCAACTTACCTTAGAGTTATAGACTAATCATGCTTCTCGATGTATATTGGAAACACGGATTCTTAATGAAGAGCAGGAAAAATAGGCTCTAGAAATTTGGTCAATTCCTTACTATTGGACCAGACTCAAAAAAGGTTGCATATAATCTCTTCTGTTTAACAACATCATTAATTGAGGAATCAATGTAAAGAAGGGAGAGATGTTATATGCAGCCTTTTTAGATTGTACCACCACTTTGGAAACTAGATGCAAAACCAATAAGTTCTTCCAAAACCTCTAAATGAAAAACATGCCCTTAAGACTCTAAAAAAGAACATCAAGCTGGTTATTAAAACAGCTGACAAAGGGGGAGCTGTAGTGGTTATGAAAAGTATCATGTGCAACACTAAGTGTCTCCGCGTATTATCAGACGAAAATAATTATGACATTTTGGAAACTGACCACCACCCTGAGATTAACCAACAAAATGAAATAAATGATGGCGGAAGCACCAAGCCAGGATTGGATTACTAAGTATGAGGCAGACTTTATGACTGCTGAAAAGACGGAGGTCCCGAGGTTTTATACACTACCAAAAATATGCACAAAAACAGAAGACCACCCCCTGGCAGATCAAAGTTTCAGGGGTTGGATTCATACTTCTCACAGTTTTTCGATTGGTTCCTGAGTAGGATTGCGAAAATGTCCATTTCTTTCTTGCGTGATACCAAGGATGTTTTATGCACTGATGACATGATAATAACTGTGGTGAAGGATGGTCCATTCTAAGGGCCTTCAGGTTATACGTAACCACCTGCTATGCCATCCCAAGGGTATGCACCTGTTACAACGCATTTTTTACTCCGCACTACCATTACAACGCGACTTTTACAACGCATACCATTACAACGCATTGCACTGGGGGGCGCTCTAGGATAGGGAATAAGTATAATTTACTATCCAACACCTTCCCTAGGGTCCACGGGGACTGGAGTTAGAATAGTAAATTATACTTACCACTATCCAGCACCCCAAAGCGCTATGCGTTGTAATGGTATGCGTTGTAATGGTCGCGTTGTAATGGTAGGTAGTTGTAACGGTATGCGGAGTAACGTCATACATCCCATCCTAAGTGAAGAGTCAGCCAAACAGTGAGAATATCAACAGGCTTTATTAGTAGTTCTCTGCAGATAGAGCCCCAGTCAGACCTGCACTCAAAATGGACGATGAGGGGGACTGGCTTCAGAACACTTGGTAACACAGAGTAAGCTTTTTCACCCCTCCCCAGAAATGCCCAGGCTGGAAATGTGCAGTTTGGACCAGTTACACAAACCAAGACGGAGGGATACATAATGATTTTAAGTCTGAGCACACCATCTGGGTGCCAAGGCTGTCACAGCAGAACCAGGGGAGCAGGCTTCTATCTAATGGTGAAAGTATGCAGAAGTAATAACAATGTATTTATCAGAACAGCGAGGCACAACCTTGGAGAGAGAATGCATTCCAGCAGTGGATGCATATTGGCTAACTAAAGCTTACATGCTGCGAGGATAACTCAGTGGGTTGCATAACATGAATACAAATACCTGAATACAAATGCATGTATGTTAGCCACTTATGGCTAACATCAAACAGCACGACAAAGGCATTATGGGAAAGGGAATTTCAAATCTAACAGATCCTCCTTTTAGCAGTTGTGGCAAAAAAAACTTTTGTTGCTATCCGGCAAGGTCTTCACAATTCTGAGGGGAAGAGAAGGAATGCATGGTCACTTAAATCGCAAAGGAAAACAAGATAGTACAAGTATATCAACTGACATATATTCTTCTGGATGTAAGGCACCCTCCTTTTCAACTGGCCTAGGCATATGCTCTTGGGGTACTATTGATCTTCAACAGTGTCATAGTTAGTCTACATTAAAATACACCAATATTCATAATCATGGAGCAGGAACACTATAAAAGATATATTGACCTGAGAGGTGTACAGCAACGCTCAACAATCCTTTTGTCTCCTTCTGAAATGTGATCTCAGCACCTCTACTGTATATATGTCCTTTCCTGAGCAGTTAATATACTTATGCAGTAAATTAAACAAACTGGGAGACAGGGTATACACAAGTCTATGAGTCGTACGACATATTATAACTGAGGATGGGCACAATTTGTAGATGAGGCAACAAATACATTTAAATACAAAACAAACATCATACTAACTATCATGGAATGTCTCGGCCTAATATACACATTCTTTTATAGGACAAGAATTACTAAATGCATTATTGAAAACTGGAGAACCAAATCAAAGAAGGTACAGCAATCTGAGCAACTATATTATCATGTTGTGTCATCCGATGCTCTCCTGTGCAGGGAGCCAAAGAAACAAACATAGACACTGGAGAAACCGGTACTCTATGAACTTAGGAATGCACAGAATACTTCTCATTGAGGGAGTAGGATATTCCTAACACTATTATCAGCACAATACCAACTATGGAGGCAATTTGGACTTTCTGTATGCTGACCCCACTCATTACAAGGAGGGGCAAATTAGCTTTTTTTCTCATCAATTGGGAAACCAACAGATACATGGTGATTGGGAGAGAAACAAACACAATATAAATGGCAATCAGGGAACACGATGGGCAAAACTCTTCTTTCCAGTGTCCTTACAGTGAGCCATCACTGGTAGGCTCCTATTGTTCATCTATCGTAGGCGCTATTGAGCACTGGCGGTGGATCTGTGCGTCTAGCTCAGATCCAGATCCCACGTTGCAGGGCAAGGTATCTCTCTCTTTGGAATCATTGTCCCTTTGCCCCGTTCGTTGACTGTCCAAACAATGCACCAAACTCTCTTCCCCTACTCTATCGCTGGTACCTTAGCTAGGGTTTCGCACCCTATTCTTCATCCATGAAGTCCATCCCTAATAACCCTATTCTACCTTGGTGCACTGTTCTTCCATTGAGCAGATGTCATACCTTACACAAACGGGGGTCAAAGGAAGAAGGGGGGTCAGACTCAAGGTGGAGCAAGGGGCAAAGGCTCAAACACAGGTGAGCCCACAGGCTGGGCTCAAAGGGCTGGGACTGAGGCACAAGTAGACCAACAGGTTGGGGCTCCTAAATAGCCCGTCCTTCTCTTTCTCCTTCTCAGTGGTGCTTCCTCGTCCAGCATGTCGTTGCTCAGTGGCTCCACCTTGGTCGTATTCATAGGGGTTCCATAACAAGCAGCCAGGCTGTGCATCACATCCCACCCCTCTCTCTCCCAATGACTGAAAGGTGTCCCGGACCTATTAGCTAGTATAAAATGAAGTTTGAGTGAACTGGCAAGGGTAAAACATTACACAGTTACATTTTTCTCCCAATCCCTAGCAGTAGGGTCAGCCTAAATTGAATATCTAAACTGGCAAGACAAATAATTGGACATGTTTTGAATCATGTGCATTCCAATACTAGTCATCTAAAGAACCTCAAAAAAGGGAACATTTCAAAGCAATGGCTCCCTTGTCCTTCTTGTCATAGCAAGCTTGTGTTCAATAAGTCATAGAGTGCACAGCACTTCTACTTGTGAACTTTTTGCTACTGTGCAGGTCTGCAGACCCTTCGAGGATTATTTTTATTGAGCAACAATATTTTGCCATTATGACCATGCTTTCATGTTATAGGTGAAGCAGAAAGCTCTAAAAATGCAAATTTAACAGAGATCTTTATTATATAAATAACTGACAAATTAAGCATAACATAGTAAGTACATGAATTCTCCATCAGAACTTGTGGCAAACAAACTTCTGTAAAGCTATATTATTCTTCAAAATGTTTCTTGAGGACATATAGGCATCTTTCCTAGCATTGTGAACCAAGTGTATCATACTCTGCACGATCTGGGCCATATAACAGCATATTCAGGGGAATAACCTATTCACCAGCTCTATTATGGGCTGTCAGCTAAATTACACTAACTAACTGAAAAGGGTCTTGTGAAGCCTCTGCGACTTTATGTAGTGTTACATTAACCTAAACAATAATGGTGTTGCCACCTGGGAATTTAAAACAAAAACCACCAACATATATTTCCCCTTAAGGGTCAGATAAGGGAACAGCAGTCTAGTCTACCTGTCCTTTCATCCTCATCCTCATCCAATTTCAACAATTTGCAGAAAGGAGGGGCTGTAACATGGCAAATTTATTTACGTACTTTTTAATCCTGGCACTGTGTTCAAACAGTGTTATTTAATAGCCAATTAGACGTGCACTGGTGAGGCGATGTGTCTCTATTTATTCAAGAACATATTCACAGCATCATGTGAAATGAATGACTAAAGTGAGCCAACCGATTGTCTCATCGTTGTTCCTAGACAGCTCAGGCAGGCTCAAAAGAGAGAGATAGAGAGAGCACACAACCACAAGATTTGATCTGCGTACTTACCACGCAGAATAGCTCACTATAATACACATAATAAGCACATACACCAAGAAAAAAGGACAAAACAATACATATACCAAGCACAAAAGTCAAAGAAAAATGCAGTGTGCTAGTTGCTTAAAAGACTTATCATGCACAGCATGCATGTCATGCATTGTTAATGCACTTCATTTGCCCAGGAGCTAGTCTCCTTCCCCCCCTTCAACTCTAGGTGACCTAGGCAGGTGACCTCCTGTCGGCAATAATTACCCTATCGGTAGCTGGGCACAAGCAGACTTGTCTTGTACCAATACTCACAATAACACAATGAAGACGCCAACACAGGACACTATACCAAAGGGACATCCTCTTCCTCTATCACACTAAAACAAAACTATTTAAGCCACAAAAAGGACAGAAAGTCATGTGAAATGTTGAACAAGAAGATAGCCACTTACTAAAATTGCCTTCTTCAAATACATTATTTAAAACCCATCCTTAATAACAGATATAGTAGCAACTTTTGAGCTCATACATATTTCCTATCTTATCCCTATGAAGTATATACTTACCCCAGTCTAAAAGGAAAAATAGCACATTTGCACCACCAGGACACGCTAAAGACACCAACAAACCTCAGCTCAGAACACACACACACACCGCCCCCTACCCAGCGGGTGGGCCCTGGGCCCACCACTGGGGTGTCCTATGAACGAACTGCACACAGACACTGTGGTGGCAAGCCTGTTATATTACCTACTGGCTGTCGCCAGTAGATAGTTCTAGTTAGGACCTATTATCCATAGGAAATCCGCAACATTCTATTCCCAATAACTTTGGCGTCGATTGATGAATCTTTGTGAAATTTACTAAACTTTTGGCCAGCTATGGTCCGCTCCTATCCTGAGAGTCTCACAGTGATTTTTAAACTGGGGGCTGAGAAAAAAGGGGGGTCCAAAACGTGTTTTCCCCATGCAATGTCCCTTTGGTCCTTTAGCCACAGCTACAGCCTGAACGGCTAAACAGAATTACGTCAAATTTGGTAAAGAGATAGTCCTCAGTTCAGACTTGTGCCTTTTGCTTAAATGGTGTCAATCTGTTCAGTAGTTCCTGAGAAAATCACAGTTAAAATCATTTATATATCTATGAGAGCGGGGGATCCGCGGAGTCTGCGCGCATCGTCATCGTACCATAAGCGCACCCTTCCGATCATGCGCTGAATGCTAATTGGCTGTCAAGTGGTTGTCATCATTCAAAAACAGGAACTGTTGGCATCCATTTTGTGCCTCGGTAGAAGCGAGGCTGAGGAAGTCAGTGGAATATGTGTGCAAAACGTAGAAAGAGGGCAGGGTAGAAATACTTTTACCCTCTAGACCTGCTTAGGGGGTCCCAGAAGAACCACCAGGGCCCACAATTTTTTTCTTTTTTTTTTTTAATAACCCGGCAGGTGGGTGTAGGGTGCCATAAAAAATAAATAAATAAATAAAACAGAGCTTTTTTTTTAATTAGCCCCGGGGGGGCTAAATACTGGAGGCAAAATTATTAAATTTTTTTTGGGGGCCCAGAGGGAGCCCCCAGCCCCGGGGAACGTCACCCCCTGGGACAAAAAAAAAATGTTGGGGGGAGGGGTCCAAGGTCCCGCCGGCTCCCCGCGTCCTTCAGGAGCCGGCATTGGTTTTCCACATGGGGAGATGCTAACTTGCATGTGGAACAGTTATCTGGTTTGGATTTTGAAAGTGCGAACAGATATCCTGCTCTGTCTTTCAGAATGCAAACCAAGTTTGCTATGGGAGGGCTGGAGCCGCGAGACACCCGCCCTCTCTTAGCAAACAGCAGTGTCCCGGGGGTAGGTACCCCGGGACACTGCAGGAGCCGGCCCTTGGGGGTGGAGGTCCCCAGGGCCGTCAAAGGCTCCAGGTGGGGGGCCACGCAGCCTCCCTCGGACAATACACAGAGCCCCCAATCTGCCCACCCCACGGGGGCAGGAAAGCCACTAGAGGCCAGTGAATTATTTTACTGCAAAATAGAGGTGGGGGCTGCCCAATATGGGCACAATTAGTCTTTGTGCTCCCCTGGCATGCATATGGGGGCAGTAGCCCCCAATCTGCCCCAACCCCGTGGGTAGAATGCAAACTAGAAACCAGGGATTCTTTTTTTATTGACTTTGGGGTGGGGGCTGCCCAAAAAGGGCATGGCAATGCCTTGGCCCCCCACATAGAAATGTCAATCTTTCTGCCTCCTCTGGGGGGCAGATGGGGGCAGTAGCTCCCAATCTGCCCACCCGGGGGATCAAAAAGCCCACTAGACCCCAGGGATTTTTTTGTGGCAGATTTGGATTATGGTGGGGGCTCACAAAACGGGCATTCCCATGCCCCCACCCCCTCCCCCACAAAAATAACAGCCTTTCCCTCCCCTGGGGGCAGATGGGGGAGATGGGGCAATAGCCCCAAATCTGCCCCCCGGGGGCAAAAAGCCCACTAGACGCCAGGGATTTTTGGGGGCAAATAATAATTAGGGTGGGGGCATTGGCATGCCGTTTTGGGCAGCCCCCACCCTAATTCAAATTTGCCCAAAAAACTCCCTGGCATCTAGTGGACTTTCTGCCCCTCCTGGGGGCAGATGGGGGCATTAACCCAGAATCCGCCCCACCGGGGAGAAAAAAAGCCCACTAGATACCAGGGATTTTTTTGGGGCAAATTTGAATTAGGGTGGGGTCTCAAAATGGGCAAGCCCACGCTCCCACCCCCTCCCCGCAAAAATTACAGCCTTCTTGCCCCCCCCCGGAGGCAGATGGGGCAGTAGCCCCCAATCTGCCCCGGGGGGCAAAAAGCACACTAGACACCAGGGAGTTTTTAGGGCAAATTTTAATTAGGGTGGGGCATTAGCATACGAGTTTTGGGCAGCCCCACCCTGATTAAAATTTGCCCCAAAAACTCCCTAGCTTCTAGTGGGCTTTCTTCCCCCCCCCCTGGAGGGCAGAAAGGGGCATTAGTACCCAATCTGCACACACGGAAGCAAAAAGCCCACTAGATGCCTGGGATTTTTTTGGGCAAATTTTAATTAGGGTTGGGGCATTGGCACGCTCATTTTGGTCAGCCCCCACCCTAATTCAAATTTGCCCAAAAAACTCTCTGCCGTCAAGTGGACTTTGGGGGCATTAACCCACAATCTGCCCCACATGGGGGGGGGGGGAAGCCCTCTAGATGCCTGGGATTGTTTCTGGGCAAATTTGAATTTGGGTGGTGGCTCATACCCCCACCCCCTCCCTTGCAAAAATTCCAGGATCAGATGGGGCAGTAGCGCCCAATCTGCCTGGGTGGGGCAAAAAGCCCACTAGACACCAGGATTTTTTGGGGTAAATTTTAATTAGGGTGGGGCATTGGCATGCCCATTTTAGGCAGCCCCACCCTAATTAAAATTTTCCCAAAAGAATCCCTGGCATCTAGTTGGCTTTCTGCCCCCGAAGGGCAGATGGGGACATTAGAGCCCAATGTGCACACACGAGGAAGCAAAAAGCCCTCTAGATGCCAGGGATTTTTGGGGGGCAGATTTGAAGTAGGGTGGTAGCTCCCAAAACTGGCATGC
Organism: Lissotriton vulgaris; assembly: GCF_964263255.1. NCBI lineage: Eukaryota > Metazoa > Chordata > Amphibia > Caudata > Salamandridae > Lissotriton > Lissotriton vulgaris. Next base: position 213,554 of record NW_028254560.1, read on the forward strand.
CAATGCCCCACCACCTCCCCACAAAAATAACAACCTTCCTGCCCCACTGGGGGGCAGATGGGGGCAGTAGCCCCCAATCTGCCCCCCCCCCCGGGGACAAAAAGCCCACTAGACGCCAGGGATTTTTTTGGGTCAATTTTAATTAGGGTGGGGGCATTGGCATGCCCGTTTTGGACAGCCCCCACCCTAATTCAAATTTACCCAAATACTCCCTGGGGTCTAGTGAACTTTCTGCCCCCCTGGGCGGAATATGGGGGCATTAACCCACAATCTGCCCCACTGGGGCAGGCAAAAAGCCTACTAGATGCCAGGGATTGTTTTTGGGCAAATTTGAATTAGGGTGGTGACTCTCAAAATGGGCATGCCCATACCCCACCCCCTCCCCTGCAAAAATTCCAGCCTTCCTGCCCCCCCTGGGGGCAGATGGGGCAGTAGCCCCCAATCTGCCCTCCGGGGGGGGGGGGCAAAAAGCCCACTAGACACCAGGGATTTTTGGGTGCAAATTTTAATTAGGGTGGGGCATTGGCATACCCTTTTTGGGCAGCCCCACCCTAATTAAAATTTGCCCAAAAGAATCCCTGCATCTAGTAGGCTTTCTGCCCCCGAAGGGCAGATGGGGGCATTAACCCCAATCTGCACACACAGGGATCACCCCAAGAGGGCGATCCCCAAGCAGGGGTCCACCCACTAGTGCCAAGGGGGGAGCGGCCCTTTGGGCAAGGACCTTTGCTCCCCCCATGTTTTTTGGGCCGCATTCAGTCTTTCTGTCCCCCCTGGGGAGTAGCCCCCAATCTGCCCACCCCAGGGGGACAGGAAACCCACTAGAGTCCAGTGAATTTTTTTGCTGAAAAATGGGGTTGGGGGCTGCCCAATATGGGCACAATTAGTCTTTGTGCTCCCCTGGCATGCATATGGGGGCAGTAGCCCCCAATCTGCCCCCCGCGTGCAGAAAGCCAACTAGAAACCAGGGATTCTTTTTTATTGATGTTGGGGTGGGGGCTGCCCAAAAAGGGCATGGCAATGCCCCCACCCCCCACAGAGAAATGTCAGTCTTTCTGCCTCCCCTGTGGGGCAGATGGGGGCAGTAGCCCCCAATCTGCCCACCCGGGGGAGCAAAAAGCGCACTAGACACTAGGGATTTTTTGGGGGCAGATTTGAATTAGGGTGGGGGATCCCAAAACGGGCATTCCCATGCCCCCACCCCCTCCCCCACAAAAATAACAGCCTTTCCCCCCGGGTACAGATGGGGCAATAGCCCCCAATCTGCCCCCCCTGGGGGGCAAAAAGCCCACTAGACGCCAGGGATTTTTTGGGGCAAATATTAATTAGGGTGGGGGCATTGGCATGCCCATTTTGAGCAGTACCCACCCTAATTCAAATTTGCCCAAACAACTCCCTGGCAACTAGTGGACTTTCTGCCCCTACTGGGGGGCAAATGGGAGCATTAACCCACAATACGCCCCACCAGGGAGGAAAAAAGCACACTAGATGCCAGGGATTTTTTGGGGCAAATTTGAATTAGGGTGGGGGCTCTCAAAATGGGCAAGCCCATGCCCCCACCCCCACCCCTACAAAAATTACAGCCTTCCTGCCCCCTCTGGGGGGCAGATGGGGCAGTAGCCCCTAATCTGCCCCCAGGGGGCAAAAAGCCCGCTAGACACCAGGGAGTTTTTGGGGCAAGTTCTAATTAGGGTGGGGCATTGGCATGCCCATTTTGGGCAGCCCCACCCTAATTAAAATTTGCCCAAAAAATCCCTGGTGTCTATTAGGCTTTCTGCCCCCCTGGAGGGCAGATGAGGGCATTAGCCCCCAATCTGCACACACTGGGGCAAAAAGCCCACTAGTCGCCAGGGATTTGTTTTGGGCAAATTTGAATTAGGGTGGGGGCTGCCCAAAACGGGCATGCCAATGCCCCACCCTAATTAAAACTTGCCCCAAAACTTGCCCCACTTCCTCCCCGCAAACATTACAGCCTTCCTGCCGGCCCTGGGGGGCAGATGGGCCGTAACCTCCAAGCTGCCACTAGACTCCAGGGATTTTTTGGGGCAAATTTTTATTAGGGTTGGGGCATTGGCATGCCTGTTTTGGGCAGCCCCCACCCTAATTAAAATTTTCCCAAAAAACTTCCTGTTGTCTAGTGGACTTCTGCCCCCCCCCCCCGGGGGCAGATTGGAGCATTAGCCCCAATCTGCCCCGCCGTGGGGGCAAAAAGCCCGGAATTTTTTGGGGACAAATTCTAATTAGGGTATGCATGCCCATGCCCCCACCCTCTCCCTGCAATATATTAACAGCCTTTCTGCCCCTCCTGGGGGGCAGATGGGCCAGTAGATGCCAGGGATTTTTTGGGGCACATCTTAATTAGGATTGGGGCTACCCAAAAAGGGCATGTCAATGCCCCCACCGGGCAACAATTACAGCCTTTCTGCCCCCTGGGAGAGGCGATGGTGGCAGTAGCCCCCAATTTTCTCCGCTTGGGGGGCAAAAAGCCCACTTGACCCCAACAATTACGCTTGCTTTTTTTATGCGTGGGGGTGGGGGCATTGGTATGCCCATTCTGGGCAGCCCCCACCCCAAAAAAAAAAACCCACAGTGTTTCTGCTTCCCTTGGGGCATATCGGGGCAACTCCCCCCCCGGATATCCCCCCCCCCCAAAGGGGGCCAGAAAGCCATTTAGGCACAGAGTTGTTTTTAGCAATATGCCTACCTGTGGATTTTGGTCCCTAGCACAGCCAGCACATGAGGAAACCTAGCAAACCTGTAGATTTTTGAAAACTAGACACCCAGGGGAATCCAGGATAGGGTGAGTTGACTGGCGCTCACCAGGTTCTGTTACCCACAATCCCTTGCAAACCTAAACATTTGTAAAAAAACACATTTTCCTCACGTTTCTGTGGTGGAAAGTTCTGAAATCTGAGTGGATCTACAAAATTCCACCCATTCTGCGTTCTCCAAAGTCTTCAGAGAAGAATGGTACCTCACTTGCATGGGTAGGCCTAGTGCCCGCAACAGGAAACGGCCCAAAACACAACATGGACACACCACATTTTTGCAGTGAAAACTGACCCTTTTTTGCAACGTGCCTAGCTGTAGATTTTGAACCCTAGATCTGCCGTCACCTAGAGAAACCTAGCAAACCTATACATTTTTGAAAACTAGACACCCAGGGAAATCAATGATGGGGTGAATTGACTGGCTCTCACCAGGTTCTGTTATCCAGAATCCCTTGCAAACCTAAAAAATGAATCCAAAAAAACAAATTTTCCTCACATTTCTGTGGTGGAAAGTTCTGGAATCTGCCTGGGTCCGCAAAACTCCACCCACCCAGTGTTTCTCAAAGTCTTCCGAGAAGAATGTTACCTCACTTGCGTGGGTAGGACTAATGCCTGCAACAGGCAAAGGCCCAAAACGTATTGAGGCGACATCAAAATTACCTATCACAAAACAGCCTGGTTTTGCAAGGTGGGTCCCATGAGTTTTGCCCCTGGGCTTGGCGGCCATCTAGGGAAACCTACCAAACCCATACATTTCTGAAATCTAGACACCCCGGGGACTCCAGCAAAGTATGGCTTGCATGGGTCCCCCAATGTTTTCCTACCCAGAATCCCCTGCAAACCTCAAATTTAGCTGGAAAAATCACTTTTTTCCCAGATTTTTGTATGGGAAAGTTCTGAATTCTACGTGGATCCACAAATGTCCTCCCACCCAGCATTCTCCCAGGTCTCCTAATAAAAATTATTCCTCACTCACGTGGGTGGGTCAAGCTCCCACAACAGGCAAGGGCCCAATAAAGGTGACATCAAAATTTACTACCACAACACAACCTGGTTTTGAAAAGTGATCCCATGAGTTTTTGGCCCGGTGCTCGACAGCCATCTAGGGAAACCTACCAAACCAATACATTAATGAAAACTAGCCACCTGGGGGAGTCCAGCAAGGTATGGCTTACGTGGGTCCCCTAACGTTTTTAAAAACATTTTTTTAAATATTTTTATTAATGACATGAAAACAAAAAAAATCAGACAATTATGGCAACCAACAGAAATTAATAAATTTTGTAAAGGCAGACACAATGGGAATAATCTTCCATGTAAAAGCTCAAAATCCATTTTAAGCAAACATAGCATTCTATAAGTAACTAAACAAATTCATAAGCACATTCCTAGACAAATTCTCCCCAAATTTTCCCTCATTTACATAATGCTTTTACACCCCTGATTTTAGCCAGTGCAAATTCCATATTATATGTATCTATTACTATTGACCACCAATCTGCCACCGATGGGGTCCCGTGCGATCCATGCTCTAGCAATAGCTAACCTGGCACAAGCCAGTATAATACTGATAAGTTCTCTTGAGCTATAGTCACATGATTGTGGACCCAGTAATATATCCGTGGCCGTGAATGAAATAGATCTATTAAGTTTATGAGACACAGTCCTTTCCAGTCCTCCCCAGAATTTTGATAATGATGGACATAAGCAATACATATGCACTAAATCTGCTGCATATAATTCACATTTTGGGCATCTAGTCCGCTCACTACTTAAGTTGCTTGTTGACCATTTCGATATACGAGCAGGTGTATAATAAAGAGAGCAGATAGTCGGGTATGATAGTAGCCTTAAGCTGGACAAATATACTGATTTACAAATAATATCTAGTGCAGAAGAAATAAAATTAGCAGAGACATTAAACCCCAGTTTCTGGCTTCAGCATGTAGCTAGTTTCCCACAGTCACTGTCTTTCTGAGAGTTAAATCTTTTATATGCAAAGCTGATCAATGATCTATCTTTAGCTAAATAAATACATTCCCATATGCTGGATTCCGTCAATTCAGTTATCTTAAGGCTACATATAAAATAGTCTCGAATTTGATAGTACTTTCAGCGCATGCTCTCCATAACATTGTGGAGAAGTTGGGTCTCCAAAATGATGAGAACCCGCTACTGTCGTATAAATCGCTAACAATTTTAATAACCAATTGTGCCCATTGTCTCCCACTCCCATCGTGGAAAATTCCTGGGAGAGCTGGATTATCCCATAAAGGTAGTCTAGAGTGATATACCAGTAATTGGAATTTATTGACAATAGCTCTCCAAATGTATGCTATGTCTCGTGCAATCTTAAATTTAACCCGCTTGAAGTAGTTTGGGTCGTTAATACAGTAAAAAAACATTTTGGATTCCGTTCCTAACATAAATGCATAATAAAAAAAAGGTTCCTTATTAGGATGTATCAAACTATGAATGCGTCCTATAAATGTCGACCAAAAGTATGTTTTAAAATCAGGAAAATCAAGACCGCCTTTTCCATAGGGTAATTTAAGTATTTCAATTGCGCGGAATGCTTTTTTATAACCCCAAGTGAAACTGCTTAATATGCATCTAGGCGTTTAAAAAAAAGATTATAAATGCGTAGTGGAATAGATTGAAATAGATAGATACATTTCGTAAGAATCTTCATATTTATTAAGTTAATTTTGCCAATTAAACTGAGTGGAACCTTATGCCATTTTTTAAAGTAATAACTGTATCTTTTAGCAATAGTTTATAATTTAGCATGGTTATTTCTTCTGGACAAGCAGAGATTGTAACTCCCAAAAAAATAGCAGTTTTACATACTCCCTGAATTGGGTCCTTTGGCTTATAGTTCATTACGATTTGCGTCCTATTAGTGTTCAGCCTGAAACCAGAGACTACACCAAACATCCTAGCCTCCCTAATAATCCCTGTCATTGTCTCAGCTATATCTGTCAAATAAACCGCGATATCGTCTGCATATACCGTCATTTTAAGAGGGTCTGAGCCAGATGAAAACGGTGCTATACACAAATTGGTACACAGACAAAATATTGAGTTTTAAATTTCGATATACAATTATATCGAAGTTTAAATATCGAAGGGACATAATATAGAAGGTAAGTAATATCGACACTCTTAGTATCGATATTAGTAATATCGAAGTATTAAATATCGATGTCATTAACATCGAAGTAAAACATTTCGATGTTACTAATATCGATTTTTAATTAAATGTTGTTTATATTATATTGTATTTATTATGTTTTATAATTTATTTTTAATGTAATTTAATTAAATGTTGTCTTTTAGTACTGCAGCGGGTTGTGGGTTTATAGGGGAATAGGGTGGGAAGTAATTTAATTATGTTACATTAATTATTATTTAGTAGGAATTATTAATTAATTAATTGAAAATTATTTTGAATTAATTGATTAATTGATAAATATGTTCTGTAGCGGGTTATGGGTTTATAGGGGAATAGGGTGGAAAGTAATTTAATTATGTTGAATAAATTATCAATTAGTACGAATCATACATTAATTTTAATTCATTGGTAATTGCATTTAATTAATTTGCTAATTATTTTTAATTAATTAATTAATTGATAAATATGTTCTGTAGCGGGTTAAGGGTTTATAGGTGAATAGGGTGGGAAGTAATTTCATTATGTTGGATTAATTAGTAATTAGTAGGAAGCATACATTAATTTTAATTAATTGGTAATTAATTTTAATTAATTGGTAATTAATTTTAAATAATTAATTAATTGATAAATGTGTTCTGTTGCAGGTTGTGTGTTTATAGGGGAGTATGGTGGGAAATAATTTAAATGTAATTAAGTAATAATGATTTAAAAATCATTGTTAAGTTAATTTAATATTTGTTAATTATGTATTAATTGGTAATTAAATATTATAAAATGGTATTTTTTAATGATTATTTTTAGTTACATATATTTAGCTAATCATGTTTTTAATAATTATGTATATGTATTGTAAATGGTTTATATTTATTTAAAAGTTCATATTTGTATTATTAAAAAAAAAGAAATTGTTTATAAGTATGTCATTTTAACCCCTACGCTATGCAACACTTTCCTTACTGTTGCACTCTCTGGACTGGGAATAGTAATTGTTACCCCTACGCTATCCAACACTTTCCCTACTGTTGCACTATCTGGAGTGGGAATAGTAATTTTTACCCCTCCGCTATCCAACACTTTCCCTACTGTTGCACTCTCTGGAGTTGGAATAGTAATTTTTACCCCTACGCTATCCAACACTTTCCCTACTGTTGCACTCTCTGGAGTGGAAATAGTAATTTTTACCCCTACGCTATCCAACACTTTCCCTACTGTTGCACTCTCTGGAGTTGGAATAGTAATTGTTACCCCTACGCTATCCAACACTTTCCCTACTGTTGCACTCTCTGGAGTTGGAATAGTAATTGTTACCCCTGCGCTATCCAACACATTCCCTACTGTTGCACTCTCTGGAGTGGGAATAGTAATTTTTACCCCTACGCTATCCAACATTTTCCCTACTGTTGCACTCTCTGGAGTTGGAATAGTAATTGTTACCCCTACGCTATCCAACACTTTCCCTACTGTTGCACTCTCTGGAGTTGGAATAGTAATTGGTACCCCTACGCTCTTCAACACTTTCCCTACTGTTGCATTCTCTGGAGTGGGAATAGTAATTTTTACCCCTACGCTATCCAACACTTTCCCTACTGTTGCACTCTATGGAGTTGGAATAGTAATTGTTACCCCTACGCTATCCAACACTTTCCCTACTGTTGCACTCTCTGGAGTTGGAATAGTAATTTTTACCCCTACGATATCCAACACTTTCCCTACTGTTGCACTCTCTGGAGTTGGAATAGTAATTGTTACCCCTACGCTATCCAACACTTTCCCTACTGTTGCACTCTCTGGAGTGGGAATAGTAATTTTTACCCCTACGCTATCCAACACTTTCCCTACTGTTGCACTCTCTGGAGTGGAAATAGTAATTTTTACCCCTACGCTATCCAACACTTTCCCTACTGTTGCACTCTCTGGAGTTGGAATAGTAATTGTTACCCCTACGCTATCCAACACTTTCCCTACTGTTGTACTCTCTGGAGTTGGAATAGTAATTGTTACCCCTGCGCTATCCAACACGTTCCCTACTGTTGCACTCTCTGGAGTGGGAATAGTAATTTTTACCCCTACGCTATCCAACATTTTCCCTACTGTTGCACTCTCTGGAGTTGGAATAGTAATTGTTACCCCTACGCTATCCAACACTTTCCCTACTGTTGCACTCTCTGGAGTTGGAATAGTAATTGTTACCCCTACGCTATCCAACACTTTCCCTACTGTTGCACTCTCTGGAGTTGGAATAGTATTTTTTACCCCTACGCTATCCAACACTTTACCTACTCTTGCACTCTCTGGAGTGGGAATAGTAATTTTTACTCATACGTTATTGTCTTGACAGGTTTTTTGGCTCTATTTCGGAGTGATGAAGACTTTAAGCTTGCTCTCATCTAGGATCTGTATTCTTACCTTGTGTTGGCCCTTTTAAGCCCTTTTTCCAGACCTAGAAGAGGATAGCTGCTTTATATGATGATAGATCCCTTATTCTTGACTCTAATCCATCTATTGCCTATTGGCTTTGACATAATTATGTGTCCTTTCATTATCCTGCCTATATTAGAGGGTGGATCCTGTGGTCCTGACTTTATATTACACATTGGTATGGTTTGTGTAGGTACTGTGACAGAGCTAAGGGTTATTTCATTCTTCTCAGGCCTACAAGGCCCAGAACTAGAGAGACTCCATTTTGCTTTCTATCCCTGCAGAGCTGAGATGCTTGCAGAGTAAAGGTAATGTTTATAGTTAAGCCTGTTGTCTGCTAGAGGAAAACCAGCCAGGACTGGTTCTTATCGGAAGAATGTGTGTGTCTCTTGGGCCCAGACGTAACATGCAGATGGCCACTGCGGTTGCGCAAGGAGCCCTGGAGCTAGCACAGGAATTCGGTGGGAGGCAGCCCTCTGTTGGAAATTTCCATGAGGGGAGAGGATTCCATATTAGCGAACTGCAGGAGAGGAGGAGTGGTCAGTTTGGTTCTTGAAGAGTGGAGAGTAGGATGGTTGCTGGAGCTGCAGAGTACAGTTCCGTTCTATTGGTTGTCTGGAATGGAGAAAGAAGGCAGATGATTGCTGAAGCTGGAGAGAGCAGTCATATGAACAAAGCTGGAACTATCAGCTGGGGCTGCCAGTTTATCAGAATGCATTAAAGCAGATGGAGGAGTTGAGGCTGTCAGCTGGAGCAGTTGAGCCAGAGGCGTGAAGCTGTGGTGACGGATGGAGAGACAGAGAGCCCTGATCCTACCAAAAAGAGAGAGAGAGATATTCCTTCTAATAGGTGAGGTAGTCTAAATTAGTTTGCTTTACACTTACACCTTAATCTTGTCTTTATTCCCTAGGCTATTGTATGTCTAATCCCTTTTCTTTCAGCGGTGTGTTACAGTTCCTGTCAGTCACAGAGACCTCGCAAATAACATTGTCCCTGTTATATGTCTAATCCCTTTCCTTTAGCAGTGTGTTACAGTTCCTGTTAGTTACAGAGACCCCGCCGATTTGTGTATGAGTATTCTACTGTTATTGTAATAAAGATACCCCAGTTCTTAGTGAACCAGTGTGCATGTGTTATTCTTATGATAAAGCTAGCCTTTCTTCTAACCAGATGCTTTAGCAACTGATGGATCAAAAGGAAATAGGAGCGTTTAAATCAGGAAATAACTCTTGCATACAGTGTGTGTCTCTTGTTCTTAAAGCACAGGTAACCTTTCCTTCTAGTCAGGTGTTACAGCCAGAACAGATGCTGCCCCTGATCCGGTAAGTAGCCACTGAGTAATTAGGGAGAGAGAGAGGAGCCCTTGGGCTAGAGGAACATTAGTATACTGAGTGATTCGGCCATCCCATAATATTATTGTAGTAGCGAACCTTTAGTGAATAGTGAGAGAGACTTCCCAACATAGAGAGAGAGAGAGCTGAAGGTATTCATAGGAAAGTGATCGTCGTTGGTAAGCGGCGTTAATGAGAACACCAGGTGAGAGACTGGTGTGTAGGTCCGCCGGATTGTGGGCTGTGAGTTAGAGAACACTACTGTGGACCGGATTGTGAGGAAGAGAGCACTAGGGCTGCAGCCTAGTGTGTAGACACGCCGGATTGCGTGTCGAGTGAGCACTGATGGTGATCAGTGTGTAATGGGACACACACACGCCGAGGGCTTACCGGCGTTCTCTTGTGGTCGCTGTTGCTACTGCTGTAGCTGCTTTCTTCAACAACTAGCCGCACCCGCTCCGCGGGTGCCGCGTCGCTGTTTTGGATTTGTGTGGCTGTTGGGAGCACGTTTGCTCACAGCCTTCAGGAAGGACTCGAGGGAGCAGGGATCACGCTCGCACCATCAGCGCCGCTGCAGGGACTCACTTAACCAGGAGCCCCTGCTTTCGGCACACCTGCTGACCTGTTGCCACTCCCACCCCTCGCTTCACGCCCTCATAAAGGAACGCCTCTTCCCCGCTGTGCGGGAGCATCGCGGGAGAAGCACGGGAGAAGGGCGGGACCATCTTTGGCCATCAGGGGCCAGAAGAGGCCGGGCTGGGCCATATCTCTTGGCTCTGCTAAGCGGGCACGGGAATTACGGGAGCATGGCCACAGGCAGTAGAGCAAGCAAATCTAGGAAAGCTGCGGGAGACGTAGTCATAGGTACAATGGATCAATTTATAACTCGGGCTGTCTCCATTGTAGAAAAGGAGATAATCCTAGCCGAACGAAGACTATCCCGGGACTCCAAGGGCCTATCACACAAGCGCTCATCCCTGGGCGCCCTTGCCCTAGCTCCCAGTCCAGTAAATGTACCAACTACACCATTGGTGGTAACTGACTCTCCGGACATCGACGAGAGGGTGAGTCGGATAAGGGCAAGCCTAGAAAGGGTATCGACCATTGCACTGGACATTGCTCATGACTCAACATACCCAAACCCACCTGATCCAATTGATCCTTTGCTGGGGGCCCAAAACTATGTACTTGATCATGAGATCAACAATGCCCAAAGTCCTTCTGCCACGCCCAACGAAATTTCAAACCCTCCCCCCATAGCCGCACCTATTGAAGTTAGTACCTCCCTAGTAGCGGCTTTAGAACCTACCCCATCAGGGAAACCAGCACCAGGACTAGCTGCACACAGGAAGAGACAGCAAAATGCCCAAATAAAGTTGAGAAGCTGGAGATTTTTAAGCCCTCGCAGGGGGGGTTCTCAAAAACCACACAGCAAAGTAAGTAGGCACAATGTGACCAAAGGGGGCACCTCCTCAAATCACATTCTACACCCAAAAACCACTACCACACACACTAGAGTTACACTACCCAAGGGTCCTGTTTGCCCACTAGGCATATCAGGCCCGTCAGCGTCTCTTAGCACCACCCCAGTTCCCCAGGCTGTGCACACTGACATCACCACCCCACCCCTGGATGTTGAGAGCCTAATCAGGTCTGTGGTGATGCCCCTTGCAGATAAGATTGACTGTCTCACACGAAAATTAGCCACCCTTGAGCAATCAATGTTGGATAATTTCTACGCTGTGAAATCGCTGGTTAAATTTCACTCCAAGATGCAGGGCGAAGACAATGGAGGGCCAAGGAGTGGTGCTGTTACTCTAGTACCCTCGGAGCCAATGTCTCGTCAAAAAGTGCCTGTACTTGGGGAGGCCCCACAGACACTACAATCTAACATTGGAACCAGCCCCGCTCCACAAACCCCTAATCTTAGACCCAGTTTGGGCCCCCAAAGGAAAAAAACCCAATACACAAGCACCGAAGGCCCCTAAGGTTAACTTTGCTCACAATCCTGAGCCTACAGCGTCAACCTCTAAAGTAGCAGAAAATGCGCCAATCACGCCGAATGGGAATATAATTCCATCTATTCCCATTTCTGGCAGTCAGGCTGCGCCTAAACCCTTAGCTAAATCTCCAGCTAAATTATCATCAGGCAGGGCAAAAACATACACACCCAATGCTAGCCTCCCCCCGGGGTGCAAACCGTATGTGGTAATCCTCACGGGGGTCCCGGAGCTTGAAGAGGGTTCTTGTGAGTTGTATTCTGACCTCAAACACAAGACCCTCTCCTGGCTTAGAGCAAATAGACCCCTCCCAGGGCACATTGATGGTAGAATAGCCTATGTCCGTCGTGTGGGGTGGATTGGCAATAGACGCAAGGATTTAACTGGGGACTGCGTGCTGATTAATTTCAGCGATCCAAGAGCAGCAGGTATGATCTGCAGTCAGCAGTCGCTACACAACTTCTGCGACATACAAACTAGGGACCTGGGGTACTTCTACCGTCCTCCCCCGTCACCTGGGTTTAAGAAGTTTTTGCCGGATGGGGGTAGAGGTGCATGGTACCCCCATTATCCAACCCTGGATGTTAGAGCTAGGGCATGGACACCGACCCAAGCGGCCCCACCCCAGGGATGGGGTTGGTGACTTGGCGATCAAGTGGTATTAAATGCCCCCTCTCCTAAGGTTATTGTACCATGCACAGCTGGGAGGGTCTCCCCGATATTAGTTTCCCCCCCTGCGTCCCAACCCACGCCCACCTCCCTCACCCCCTCTCCCTTAGGCTGTCGGACTGAGTTTACTGAGTCCATGGAAGGAGTAGAAATCTCGGGGGCCCCGGGTGGGGACGCTGGATGTGCTGGGTCTCCGATTTGCCCTACCCTGAAGGCTATCAGCTGGAATGTGGCAGGCTTAAATAATAAGTTGAATGTCCCGGATTGGGTGGCGCTCACTGAGCCCCACGCAGTCTGCGCATTCCAAGAAACGTGGTGTGTGGAACCAAGGCACAGAGCAGGATATGCTACCTTCTCTGTCCCGGCAGGTATCCCAATATCAGGAAGAGGGCGTCCATTTGGAGGTCTCCTAGTCTGGGTCGACATATCACTAGGATGGCGAGTACACCACCATCCCCAAAAATCACCAGACTTGATGTGGCTCACAGCAAAATGCCCAAATAAAGTTGAGAAGCTGGAGATTTTTAATATTTACACACGAGGGGTTTCAGGGAGGGCCTCGTCACCAACCCTGATGGGGGACTTTAACTGCACATTCGAGCCCCTGATGGCCGATGAATCCTTGGACCTGCATGACGAAGATTCAAGGAGAGGCGTTCCGTCCCTCGATCTTCCAATTGTCAAAAGATGGACACCTAAAATCGTCCAATTGAATTCCCTCACACTAGAGTATGGCTTGAGAGCAGCCAACAGGAGAACACGGTCAGACCTATAGGGGGCACACACGTATAATAGGGTGGGTCACGCATCTAGGATAGATTATATCCTCTTAAACTTTCCTTTGTGGGCCTACATGGAGGACATGATAGTTTTGCCTTCCTTGGAAAGTGATCACAATGCACTTTCATTATCCCTAATATACTGGTGGAGGGACAGCTGCTCATTTCTTGGAGCTCCTGACGCATCTGAGCAGAGGTCATCGGGGGAGGTGGTCCCGTCAAATTGCCTCAGACGTTTAAAATGGGACAAAGTGGCTATTGATGAAGAAAAATTATCCTGCATCAGAGCCGTTATTGCTGCAGCTTCTGAAACTTTGGAAAGTCATCCTCCCAGCCCGCACAAGATTTCAGCAATGTTTAGCGAGGTTTCGACATCGATAGGGGACTTGTTCATGGTTAAATTAAACACTAAGGGAAACAAAAACCATGTCAAGCGACAGGGCAAATCAGGCTGGTACTCATCGGCGTGCCGTGCTGGAAAGAGAGCCCTAATCTTGGCAGTAAAGAGTGGTGATGCATCAGCAATAGCTGCCAAACGCAAGTCCTACAAATCTGTATTAAAGGCAGCCAGGAGAGACTGGGAGGATGCCTTCTGGCAGGAACTTCGTGCAGCTAGCGCAGAAAAAAATGCAAAAGGCTTTTGGGACTTGTTACGAAAGAAACACAGACCTTTGGACACTGTCATCACATGCAATATAACTGAAGATCTGTGGCACTCACACTTCTCAAAACTGTACACTGCATCTGCTGTAGAAGCGATGGACTTTCCACTACCTAAGATCAATCAAGGTGATGGCAGCTATGAGGAGAGCCTATTCTCCAGGAAAGAGGCTGAAACTGCCATAAAATCTCTGGTCCCCCGCAAAGCAGCTGGACCTGATGGCCTACCTGGCGACCTTCTCCGCATGGACATAAGCGAATGGGGTACGCTAATTGCATCGCTACTGAACGCAGCTATGGCAGGCGCCCCCCTCCCTGCTTCCTGGATGGCAGCTGAGGTGGTCCCCCTGCACAAGAAAGGCTCAAGAGACGACCCAGCTAATTATAGACCGATTAGCTTAATAGATTGTTCCCAAAAAGTGGCGGGTAAGGTCCTCTTATCTAGGGTCCAGCAGTGGGCAGACGAAAATAAGATACTCTCGGACTTTCAGGCTGGGTTCAGAGCCGGTACAGGGACAATAGAACAATCGCTAAGGCTGCTCATGATCTACTGGAAGGTCGTCACGATTGGGAAGGGTACCTTATATCTGGCCTTCATCGACCTCCAGACGGCCTTTGATTTGGTGCCTAGAAACAACCTGTGGAAGGTGCTGTGTGACCTCGGTATGCCACCCTACTTGCTCCATCTGATCATGAGGTTCCACGAAAATAACTACGCCCAAATACGCTGGGGGCCAAATGGACAAAAGACCTCAAGAATAGAGGTGAATAGAGGTGTGCGGCCAGGCTGCGTACTTGCCTCAACCCTATTCTCCCTATATGTAAATGGGGTGGTGGACTTCTTAACCCAGATACCAGCAGATGCGCCCCGTCTGGCAGGTCGTTTAATCCCTACCTTGCTCTTTGCTGACGATACTTTACTTTTGTCAAAATCTCCAATGGGCCTCCAGCAGCTCCTCTCCGGATTTGACAACTTCTGCAAGCAGAGAGGTCTCTGTATCAATACAGACAAAACTAAGTATCTTATTCTGAACCCTCCACAAAAGCTCGGCCCCCCTCCAACATTGGGGCCCGTTGCACTAGAAAGAACCAAGATGTTTGACTATCTGGGCATCCGCTTGGTGGACTCTATGAAATGGGACTGTCATTTGACTAAAATGTTGTTGAGCCTGAAAAGAGTGACTGGGGCCCTGTTGAAAGAGCAGAGAGCAGCATCTACAAGACCAATAGCGGCAGTAATGGACATTTACTCGGCCAGAGGAGTGAGTGCAGCACTTTATGGGGCAGAGCTCTGGGGGATGTCAAACATGAAAGAGCTAACCCGAGCCGAGAATGCCTTCCTGAGAAGCCTAATGTCTCTCGGTCCTTCTGTCCCTATTCTACCCTTGCAATTGGACATGGGCTGCCGGGCGATTGAAGATCAAGCAAAATTACGCCCCCTGCTACTGTGGGCCCGCATCTGGAGAGTGCCAGAGCTCTCAAGCTACGCGGATGGCCTACGGGAGATAATTAATTCCACAGGTTGGGCAAAAATAAAATGGCTTAGGGACATTAAGGCTCTACTGGCCAATCTGGGGCTGGAAGAAGCATGGCACCAACAGTCAGCCCCGCCTAAATCCATGCTAAAACAACTCTATTGGTCATGGGTGGCAAGAAAAAGAAACTCTTCATCAACGACTTGTAAGTCCACCAAAAACTTTGTGGAGTTTAAAGATGTCCCCATCAGAGAATTGTATCTGGACATTATTTCTGCCCCATGGGATAGATCCCTGTATTTCAAATTTAGAGTAGGTCTTCTCCCTGTAATGGAGCTCACATGCCACTGGAAAATTCCATACCAGACTGCGCCATGGTGCCCATTCTGCCCTCAGCGCCGTGAATCTGTCCCCCATCTGTTATTCGAGTGCCCTGCCTACAAGGTTCCTCGCATGAAATGGATTAAACCAATGTGCCTTACCTTGGGCACCAGACATTGTAATGTGGCACTACGAATTTTACTTACAGACACTCGTTCATTTTTTCCATGCGCCACCTCGAAGTACCTAGGTTGGGCATGGCGAATACGGTCAAAAAGACTTAGGCAAATTGTTTAATTATGATTTTAACATATGGTCTGTTTCTGGCCTATTTCTTTTTTAGCTAATTTAAATAATTCCCCCTTCAGAAATCATAGAAAAAACGTTGAGTCTTAGTATATTAAGGGCTTTTTATGCTTTTTATCTAGTAATGTTTTAAATGAATTTACCATGTATGTACGCTTTTTAAGATATTTGTTTGTCGAAATAAAGCCTATTTGACTTGACTTGACTTGTAATGGTAAATAATAAGAACTGCCCCAGGGTAGGCTAGTCTGGACCCATGTGATCGTGAGACTATGAGGTATGAGTGTGGTGTAGGGCATGGACGTCCTTAGTAATCAGTGAGTATTCTTAGTAATCCCTATAGATTTAGTGGTGTTTCTAATGATATGAGCTTGTATATTGTGAGTTCTTCATCCTCAGGTAGGTACCCAGGTGCCTGGATAGATGGGTCCTGAGGAGGGAGGTGGTTACGTTTTGGCCAGGTTGGTGTTGCTCTGGTGAGCTGGTTCTATCTGGTCTGAGAATCTGGTCATAAAAGTTATCTAAAATGTATTTAGCTTTTTATTAGTTTTATGTTGTTATTAATTGTTATGTATATGATTATTTTATGTATATAAATGTATTAGTAAGTTATTATATTTTTATTTGTTTATAAGTTATGAAAATAATTAATTTAGAGTTATTATTAATGAAAAATATAATATGTATTATATATTTATTAATAATAATTTGTATTACATTATGTATTAATTTAAAATATTATAGTATATTTTTAAATATGTTTATTACATTTATAAGTATTAATTTGTTAATATTAGATTTTTATTTTATAAAAATATAACGATATTTTACAAAAAACAATATTTTTGTCATTCTATATATTTTTTTCGATATATTTGTACTTACCTTGTTTGGGATAGGATTGCGATATTTTTGCCATCGATATTTTTGTTGCGATAATTTTGTAGCTCGATATTTGTGTATTCGATATTTTGTCAGACATTCACACAAATTATTTTGTAGCGAGACTAAAAATGGTTCGATAGATAGAGAAAATAATAATGGCGACAGTGAGCACAATTGACGGGTACAACGTAGAATAGGAAATACACCTGACTGTATCCCGGCATAGCATACTTTGGCTCGCGAGTTATCATAGAGAGCCTTTATCCATCTCAAGAATGAACCTTTGATGCCAAATCTATTCAGCACGGCCCAAAGGTAGTCCCACCCCACTCGGTCAAATGCTGTCTCAGCATCAAGTAGTGTCATACCGAGCGGGGTGGATCTTACCTTAGCAACATCAAAGGCTGTACAGGCTGTGTTGATATGAGTCGTTGTATCCCTACCGGGTACAAATCTGTGTTGTTGTGGAGAGACCAAGGCAGAAACATTTTTGGGGAAAGGCGATTTGCCATTATTTTGGCAAATATCTTTGCATCTGTATTAGGGGAGATCGGTCGGTAAGACCCACATTTGTCTGATCTTTTATTCTTTTTCAGAAAAAAAATGATTTGCATAATATTCCATGACTCGGGGACTTTCCCCTCTTGTCTCATGAGTCCAATCAATTGGCTAATTATAGGGGCTATTTGAAGTTGAAGTTGAAGTTGGGGGAATTTATAAAGCGCACGTATACCAAAAAGGTTTTATGGCGCTAATACAGTCCGGCACAGAACAGGCAACAATTAGACCTCAAACACTCTGATGAATAACCAGGTTTTCAAACCTTTACCGAACTCTGAGTATGATTGAGAGAATCGAAGATTGTCAGGGAGCGCGCTCCAAAACCTAGGAGCCAAAAGGGAAAAACTCGACCCCCCATGTTTCTTCCTAACAAAACGTGGAACAGCCAAAAAATTCTTGGAGGAAGACTGTAAATTTCTAGAAGGAGTGTAGGTTAAGTGCCTGGATGCTACATATTGGGGAGCTAAGCCCACCAAAGATTTAAAAATAAGACACCCCAGTTTAAATTGGCATCTATGGGCAACTGGCAACCAGTGCAGTTGCCTCAAAAGCGAAAGAGCTTGATGGAATCTGGACCGACTATAAATCAGCCTAGCAGCTTGTTTTTGAATAAGCTGTAGTCGGCGTAGTTCATAAGCAGGGATGCCAAGATAAAGAGAATTGGCGAAGTCAACCCGAGAGATGACGAGGGCAAGGAGGATAAACTTAAGAGCATCAGTGGTAAAACAACGGGAAACCCTCCGAATGGTGCGGGAACATAAAAAACAGGAAGAAACAATCATGCTAATCTGGGTTTGCATCGAGAGGTCATCACTGATTTTAATGCCCAAACTTTTCACAGATTTAGCCGCAGAAGGAGGTGGTCCAAGAGAGGAAGGCCAGAAATTAGAACACCAGGGATCGGATGAGGCTCCGATCAGGACTAACTCCGTCTTATCGGGATTTAACTTCAGATGGTTCGTGCTCATCCAGTCCGGGATAAAAATCATAGTATTCTGAAAATGGGAAATAGAGTCAGGGGAAGAAGAAAGAGTGAATATAAGTTGAAGGCCATCAGCGTAATTAAACACTGTGACCTCCCGGTGAGCAAAGATTAAAGGAAAAATATAAAGATTGAAAAGAAAGGGGGAGAGGGCGGAACCCTAGGGGACACCACAGGTTACCACTTGGGAAGTAGAAGAAAAGGAGGAGAGCTGTACAGCCTGTTGGCGGTTCTCCAAAAAGGAGGAGACCCAACTCAGGGCCACATCAGAGATGCCAGCACATTTGACACGGTCGACCAAAAGAAGATGGTCGACTGTGTCAAAAGCGGCCGATAGATCTAGAAGTACCAGGGCCTGAGTGGATCCTTGATCAGCACTCACTCTCAGATCATCCAAGACCGAGAGGATAACTGATTCTGTAGAGTGGGTGGGACGAAAACCAGCCTGATAGGGGTCCAGGTAATTGGAGGCCTCAATGAAAGAACTCAGGCAATGAGTGACATGCCTCTCTAACACCTTGCCTAGAAAGGGAAGCAGGGAGATGGGACGAAAATTAGAAAGGATAGTTGGGTCAGCCCCTACCTTCTTCAAAACAGGGACAATCTTGGCTGACTTGAAGAGATTAGGGACAACACCCAAATGCAGAGATTTATTGAGGAGCGCAAGAAGTGGATCAGTGCAAACCGAAAAGATCTCCAGAAGGATGTGTGAAGGGCAACTATCAGTGGGAGAGCCAGATTTCGTGGAGCTCACCAGACTAAGAATGTTCTCAATCAGAATGGGTGGGAAACGCGTGAAAGAATGTGTACTAGGGGAAGGTAAAGGAGGATCAAAAGAAGAGGAAGGAGAATATATATGGAGTTTAATTGTAGAAATTTTAGTGAAAAAGTAGTCTTGAAGAGAATCACAGAGATCCTGGGATGGGAGAGGTTTTGCAGTAACTCGGTTGGGCTTAGACAGACTGTTGAGAATAGAAAAGATTTCCTTAGATTTATTAGGAGAAGATAGAATCAATGCAGAAAAGTATTGGGTTTTAGCTGCGAGAAGGTCATTTCTATATTCCCTAAGAGTGGCGGAGTAAATAATTTTGTCAGATGGATCGTAGCACCGACGCGACTTACGCTCTGCCTGTCTAAGCTGGAGTTTCTTAGCTTGTAGAGAGGAGGAGAACCATATTTGCGCATCATGTGAACGGTTAAGTCGAATTGATCTCCAAGGGACCAGCTCGTCACAAGCTGAGTTAAGCCAGGCGTTAATAGCCAGAGCCTGATCATGGAGAGACGAATCTGGATAGTTCCCATTAAACAAACTAGAGGAGGAGAGCGAGGCACACAAGGAATTAATGTTAACTCGACCACAAATCCTCACTTTAATGTTAGTGGGTAGAGGGGTACTAGCCGTGGGTTTTAATGATAGAGAAAATGAGAACAAATAGTGGTCAGATCACAAACAAGGGAGAACCGGGAGTAAATAAATATATAAATTAGCCGACCAGATTTGGTCCAAAATGTGGCCAGACTTATGGGTGGGTGACTCAACCAATTGTGTCAAATTCAAGTGAGTAAGTAGATCGGAAAACTCCTTGGAGTGGGAGTCCTCCAAGGGGCTGCCAGGCCAGTAGTTAAAGTCACCTACAATCACTTTTTGTGCATTATTTACTGTCAAATTGGCAAGGATCTCCCTACCAAGATCGAAAAGGCAGGCATAGACTGGGGGGGGGGGGGCGGTAAAGCAAAACACAAACCAGCCGAGGGGAGACAGACAAAGTCTTCATGGCCAAGTAGTCTACTGCTGAAATCGCCGGAGAGGGCAATAAAGAGAAAAACCATCTTGAGTGTGTAATGGCAGCCACCCCCCCCCATTTTTACCAGGTGCACCATCTGAGTGCAAAACATAATAATTATCGGGAATGGCTGCTAAAATATCAGGTGTAGATGAGGGAGTGAGCCAAGTTTCGGTAAGAAATAAACAATCAGGCTGAACTTGGTGAAGAAAGCTAAACGTCTCTAATTGATGTTTAGCAGGTGATCAAGTGTTAAGAAAGCATGCCAAAAAAACCACGGGAGGGAAGACCGAGGGAGGGACTGTTGGTAAAGTCCCACTGTCTTTGAGGACAGAAACTTCCTCAGCTACGGGTACCAGGAAGGAGGGGTCGGGAAGTATAAAAAGACCCAGTGAAACAAGCTTGGACTGTGTGTGTTTACGAATAGACCACTTACCTTGGCACGCCATGAGCTCAGAGGAGGTATAGTTTAGAAACAGGGCAGCATCACATGCCCCTTGCCCCGGTCTGCCGCGGAATGGCGCAGACTGGCCTGTCTACGCGTGCCTTCAGCGAGCCTTCGGCGCGCCCACTGCGCGCCCACTGCGAGGCAAGTGTGACATATGGGCTTTGTAGTCCACGACTGTGATGCCTCAGGTAAGGCTCCGCCCCCCCTGGATTGGGTGGAGGAAGATCAGGTGACTCGTTTCTACACAAGCCCTCCGCTCAAACGGGAAAACCTGGCATCGGATCAGGCTGTGTCGAAGAGGCACAGGCAGTGGGGGGGGGGGGAAACTATGCCCGGAGGAAATGAAGGAATGAGTCAAGCATGAAGACTAATGGGGCATGCTGAGCGAATGGATCAGAAGCTCAGATTAATGCCTACAAGATAAAAACAAAAATGCTGGGGCAGCTGAGTGGATGTAAAGAAACCCAGGCTTAAGCTCCACGCAAAACGAGGAATACATTAAAATAAACTGAATTAAAATAGAGCACAATGAAGGTTAAAAGACCACAAACACACCGCTAGGCTAGATATCCAGGTAGCGCCTAATCGCGCTAAAAGACTCCAAGTCAAAGTGCAGTATTTAAAACTGGTCAATCACGCACTCATCACCTAAGGTCTGCGCACGTCCGCTGTGCGGCCAGTGTGACATGTGGGCTTTGTAGTCCACAACCGTGATGCCTCAGGTAAGGTTCCGCCCCCCTGGATCGGGTGGAGGAAGATCAGGTGACTCGTTTCTACACAAGCCCTCCGCTCAAACGGGAAAATCAGGCATCGGACAGGCTGTGTCGAAGAGGCCCCGGCAGTGGAGGGGAAGCTATGCCCGGAGGAAGCGAAGGAATGAGTCAAGCATGAAGACTAATGGGGCATGCTGAGCAGATGGATCAGAAGCTCAGACTGATGCCTACGAGATAAAAACAAAAAGGCTGGGGAAACTGAATGGATGTAAAGAAACCCAAATTAAGCTCCACGCAAAACGAGGAATAAACTAAAATAAACTGAATTAAAATAGAGCACAACGAAGGTTAAAAGACCACAACCACACCTCTAGGCTAGATATCCAGGTAGCGCCTAAACTCGCTAAAAGACGCCAAGTCAAAGTGCGGTATTTAAAACTGGTCAGTCACGCATTCATCAACTAAGGTCCTCAATACAATGTTTATTAAGCTCGGCCGGGATTGAGTCTTCCCCTGATGATTTGCCAGAGGGTAGAGCAGAAACTGCCAATCTGATCTCCGCCAAAGTAACTTCTTTGTTCAGCATTTCGGCTTGCTCCATATCAATACTGTTCACTTCATTAGTCTGTAAATATATATTAATATCGTCAGGCCCCGGTCGGCTTTCAGGAGTATATAAATCCTTATAGTATCTAGCAAGCTGTTCAAGTATTTTGAGAGGGATTATTATATATCACGTTACCAGGGCCTTTGATAGCCCTGATTAATGTTTTAGCCTTGCTTTCTGCCACCTTGTAAGCTAATATCTTGCCAACTGTTTCGCCTCCCTCATACTGGGATAGACAATATTTATACAACTTTGCATTACTTTTTTCTCTCAGTGTCTGTTTTAGAGCAGACTTAAGGCCAATTAAAATGCAGGTTAGTTCTTCTAGATTAGATCCCTGTGACAGCGCTATTGCTACCTCTTTTTCAGCATGTAATATTTTTGCTATAGTATCATCTGTATTCTTTTTATTTTCGGAGTTCTGTCTGAATATATACTGCTGTGTAAAACCCCTAATGCTGGCCTTACAGGAGTCCCATACCACATTGTACGAGGCTGACCCAATATTAAATTCCAAAAAGTCTTTTATATGGACCCTAAGTTTAAGTGTAAAATCTGCATTAAGCAGCAAATGACGTGGAAATGAATAGGACCAATAGTTTAGTTTCTTTGTTGGTATTTTAAAAGACAGGATGGTGGGATTATGGCCTGAGGTGACCCATGGGCAAATTTCCATGCTGCTTGTTTCCAAAATATTGTCTGACGCCCATGCCATTTCAATGCGCAAGCATAATTTATGAGCCGCTGAGTAGTAGGTATAACCAGCAACATCCGGGTGTAATACTCTCCATGCGTTTTTAATATTGTGGATGCGCCCAATTTATCTAACTTCAGCTCTTGTTTTACGCATCCTCCTAAATGCCCCCATCTAGTAGTGTCAATATCATAATTCATATTGCAGTTAAAGTCGCCAAATATTAGACGCTCCCCCTCCCATTCGAGAAGTTCCATATTAATTTTGTCCATAACACCGGGATCCTCTTTATTTGAGCCATAAACCACACAAAACGTATACTTCTTCCTTTCTTTAATAAGTTGGGTAATAGCCCATCTACCATTTTTATTAATCGATCTTTTAATTGTCTCTGCCTTGAAAAATGTATTTTGTAAAATAGAGACACCTCTAATTAACACATATAAGTCAGAGCTCACAATGACTTTATACCCTAATTCTTTAAGGACATTACGATCCTTATAACAAATCTGTGTTTTGGACAGTGGTACTATATGCGGACGGTACATCCTCAACTCTTCAAAAACGAAGCATCGTTTGTTCCTACTATTTAGCCATGCC
The DNA here is from genome assembly GCF_964263255.1 of Lissotriton vulgaris. Classification (NCBI taxonomy): domain Eukaryota; kingdom Metazoa; phylum Chordata; class Amphibia; order Caudata; family Salamandridae; genus Lissotriton; species Lissotriton vulgaris. Next base: position 236,733 of record NW_028254560.1, read on the forward strand.
ACATTCCAGGCTAGACAACTTACTCTATCCATAACGAAAATGTTCTTGTCTTCCCTTGCCCCCTACACATTAGAAAAACATGCGAAAACATAAACAGAAAGCCTTGCCACTTATTGTCTGTCTAAAAACTCGCCTCATGTTATTTTTTACTATTTGTACCCTCTCCCAAAGCCCCCGAACCTATAGACCCTCCTCCCACCCCGTTCCCAACCATGCCCACCCACCCAACCCACCCCATACTTCTTCTTAGAGAGAGGATTCCTCTCTCTAACCAGCTGCTGTTGGTTAAGGCAGCCAAAAGAGTCACAGTAGTGCCCACCCCTCTCTTCCAAAGCCCCACAAATATCTCTGATACCACTGTATGAAGAAAAAATTACATTGTTACATCAATAACCCTAGAGCCATTTTCTGTTTTCTTTTTTTTACCAAAAAATAAAAGAATGAAAGGTAGAGGAAAAGAAAAAAAACATATAATCAAAAAGCAGCTCCCTCTTGAGTCTACTATCAACAGCTTTAAAACCTCTACCTACACAATTTTAGTTCTTTTAACGTTTTTATATCATTATAGATAATCAGTCACTGTGTTATTATTCTGTTGATTTTTCAATAGCTTCTCTCCGCTATTTATTCACCATTTTTTCCACATCTTGGTCGTCAGAAAAGAAAAAAGTATGACCATTCTTAAATACTTTCAGGTGCGCCGCCTCCTTTAGAAAAGCTTGGCCACCCAGGGCTTTAATTGAATCAATATATTGCCATAGCTTCCAGGGCTTCTCCATGGTAATTCTGCTTAAGTCCGATCTTACAAAAAAAGTCATTTCCTCCATAGTGACTGGCTTATTAGATCAGGCTTTCAGCGACACTGCCTGCCTTAACAAAAAATTACCAATATAGATCAACAAAGGCCGGGGGTACTGATTATCTTTGTTCCATTGGCCTAGGGGTAGCCTAAGGGCCCTTTGCAGCTGTGAGTCCCAGTCTGATAGGTCTGGGAATGCTTTTTGGAAAAGCTGAACCATAAAAGCCCCTTCAGGTATGCCAAAGACTCAAAGATTCCATCTTCTTTGTCGATTTTCCATATCCTCTATTTTATTTTGCAAATTAGTGATCTGGATCTCATGTTTGTTAGTGCATGCCTCTGTGCGGGTGGAGAATTCCTCGGTATCTGCAACCCTTTGTTGTAATTCTGTCATCTCTAGCGTGAGACCACCTAGTTTGTTTTCCAAAGTGTTTAAAGACCGTTGCATTTTATCATTGTCTACACGCATTTGCATGTAGTGTTGCTGAGATTCGTGTCTCTGTTCACTGAGGAGTTAAACAATCATATTAAGTGATGCATCCTCTTTACTGCCCCCTGTCTCTGTCTCAGTCTCGATCTGTGACTTGGCAGCTGCTTGATTAGGGGCCATGATCTGGTTGTCCATATTGTGAGTCATATAATTAGCGCTGGGTATAGCCTGAAGTAGATTTTGACCATGCATATTCGATGTACAGATGTCGAGAATGTTTATGCTATTGGGCTGGTTTTCTTTGGAGATTCCTTCCCCTGGACTGTTCCCTGATAGCCGTAGTACCATCGTCTTTACCCCACCCTTAGCTTGCACCCATTTTCGCAGAGGGTTGCTATCAGTGGAAGTTTTAGCTTTGGCCCAACTTTGCATATGCATTGTTTTTTTTGGTTTGTTTTCTTGATTTTCCTTTAGCTTTTTTTGCAGCGGAGACTTTATTCGTGTTAAAGATTTTCCCAGGTATAGCTTCCTCCATTTCTTCAAACTCGTCATTGAATTCAGAGTTAATTTGTGAATCATCTCCTACTATAGATCTATCTATAGCTATGCACATCTCATCCCCCAATTTTTGTGTTGAGCTTAACCCAGAGTTATGTGGGTAGAGTTGTTCATAAGTTTTGCAATTGGATAGTACTAATAAATCCGGGCGGTTGAGCAAATCACCCCCACATAAAGTTCCAGGGGGGTCTATATGCCCTTCAACAGTAGTTGTAGTTTTACTCGTTGCAGTCATTAGAAGTAGCTCATTATTAGTGACTCCCCTAACGTTTTCATACCCACAATCCCCTGCAAACCTCAAATTTAGCTGAAAAAGTCATTTTTCCCCATATTTCTGTGTGGGAAAGTTCTGGAATCTACATGGATCCACAAGGAGATTTTTTGTTCTCCTGCATCGCGCCACGATCTTTGGAGCCGAGTGCCGTGTGCTGAGCGTGGAGCCGTAGGAGGAGGAGCTGGAGGCAAGCCGGGCTGAGCTTGGGCTGAGCAGGGTGTGAGAGAAGCTAGCCATCGCCATCGCCAGCGCCATTGCCCGGACGCTAGCTCGGACGCCAGCCGCTAGCCGCCAGCCGCCATCTCCCGTGATCAAGGCGGTATAGCAGCAGCAGCTGCGGAGAGTGGCGAGTACCGCGGCCGGCAAAAAGCAAAACAGCAATCACCACCTTGTCCCGCGACCGCTAAGGCTCCACCCGCCCCGGACCGGACAGAGACCCCCCCCTCCCGACTCCGCTACCGGTGCAGCAGGTGCTTGCCAAGCCGAGCGTGGGGAAGGAGAACAGGGTACAAGGAGAGCCTGGGGAGCCAGGGGGTGCCGTGATTAAGATGGCGAGACCGCGAGCAGTCCCCAAATGCTAAGCACAGGAGATAGAGGAGCTGGAAAGAAGCTGGGTGCCTCAGCCGGGTGTGCAAGGAACTGGGGGCCAGGAGCTTGAACTGCTTGTGGCTTGAGGAGTTGTGCCGAGCCGCTTTCTTTACCTAGCCGACCCAGGCGAGGCGGAGGACTCAAGCGGCACCAAGCCACCTCTGAGCTCGATTTACTTGGGGACCCGCCGACGGCGCTTGACAGTGGCAGCAGCAGGAACAGCAAGCAACGGACAAAGGACCAGGTCTTCAAGGGGGTGAGGAGTTGCAAGGGGGGGTTGGCGTGGACGAGGAGGCGAGGAAGAGTCAGTGGGTAGTAAGTGCGGCAGGGATCGGTGGGAGCCTGTCGGTAGCCCACAACTACTGCCCAACTTGACCCAATGTGACCGACCCGTTACAATCTCCCCACGATCTACTCACCTACCAGGCACCAGGCACCAGCACGAACAGACAGACAAGACAGACAAGACAGACAAGACAGACAGGCAGTTTCAGCGAGTGCCTTTTTTTCCCACTGGGTATCCTGTGGAGTAGCAAAGTGGAGGGGTAGAAGGAATAGGAGCAGGGTGGGCAGTAAAAATATAATAACAGCTAAATACAACAACTAACCAAGTTGCTACTTAGCCTAACATTTATCATTGCTCAAACACAAATCAAATCCAAACTTGTCAAGCCAACCAAGCAATCATAAACTTCCCATCTTCCAAAAAAATAATAATAATAAATAAATAAAGACAAGGAACTTCATCCCGGTCAACCTCAGTCTTGGTCATCTGGTGAAAGGTTTTCAAGGGCAGTACGTTACCAAAAGGTGAGCAAGCATTGCCAGTTTACTTTGGAGCAATGAGGGTAAGGAGGATAAGAAGGAATCCACAGCAACACACGAAATGGAAATCAAAAAACAAAACAGTAACCGTTAACTCCGAGAACAAAGAAGTTAAGTCCCACACAACCTCATTAATACCACCAATTTATTCGATTTTTGGCTCAATAACTCCTACAAGTAAATTCACGTTTATGAAAGACCCAGTAACAGCTATTTACACAATGCCAGTGACCCTAAATGGACTTCAAAAACCGTTGACACCAAGTAAACCAAGCATGCAGTCGCCAGTAACATCCACTTCCGTACCTGATTCAATCATGAATATAGCAAATGGTATTGATACAGAGGATCCAGGCAGGAGTACGGTATCAGCCCTTGAGGTGTACAGGCCAACAGGTCAGGAGATTAACAAGCGCACAATTCAAATACAAGTTCAAGTGCACACGGAAAATGGTGGCCACGGCCAGGCGCAACCCAAAACAAAATACATCACACCGCAAGGTCCCACTGACAGGATCTCAGACAACACCATGGAAAATGCCCTGGAAAATAGCATAATGCATATAAGCCAAAAGAGCTCAGTAAGGACAAACATGCCTCCAGCGTTAACAATTAGCGACACAAAATTAGACCAACTAGGGGCTGGAACCAACTTAGCCATACATAACGACCAGGGATGTATTAACACCAGCAATTTAGATGAGGCATATAAAGACCAACCAACCAAGCACTCGACACCTAGACAAAAATCATGTCTAAATTATACAAAGTTTGTTTTCACCAAAAAGGATATGGTGTGTAACTCCTGGTCGGAACCCCAAATTCTCCTTGACAATAAGGAATCACCAAAAGGTCAATGTACAAACAAAGTCAATGACAAGCAAATCAAAAACATTAGGGAATCCAATCTGGAAAAAATTAAATCAATCAACAAACTTGTAATTACAGCCAATGATGTGCAAGTAAAAGCCCAGGTTGGCTGCCATGCAAGCTACCAACTGCTTCAAGATCCAACAAAGGAAAACCCAATTGAGATATCTAGTGGGTCGGAAGAGGAAGCATACCTACCCTTGGACCAACCGGAAAAAACAAACCAAGTAGCCCCCCAGGATGCAACAATAATAGAAATATCGAGCGTTTGGGAATTGTCCGGCTCTAAACATCGAATTCTGATGGACAAAGTATCATCCCTGGCTAATGTGGGCACGGAAGAACGAGTCACCATGGCAGAGGAAAACGTCGAGGAACATCCCAACCACTTAGCGAATACATCCAAACACCAGGATAATCAGACCCAACAAGCCGGAAATCTCGGCTCTAATCATAATCTGGAATCCATAATAAAACTTCATGGAGCCCTAGGAACAATATTAGAAACATCAATTAAAATGCTGAATATGCAGTCGGATAAACTCAACATCCAAATCAATATCATGAGCATAATCGCTGAGTATATTTTTGATATCAATAAAAAGCTTGATGCCATGGCAACCACATTCGAATCCCTTAAGAATCATAATACCCAATGGGTTCTTTCCCCAATTTGTACATGTAGTCCCATACTTGAAAAACTAAGGGACCTTCCGTCAATCCTTAAAAGTATCTTACAGGAATGCAGACGTACAAATCTTGGCTCCAACCATTTATGGGAAAAAAGAGATCAGCATAAAACCATACCTAATCATGCCACACTTAATTCAGATGTGAGGAGTGAAAATGCCCTGATAGAATTAGAAACTTTACAACAAGTGGCAGATACAAACACTCAGCAGAGTAAGGCATCAAAAACAAACTCTGGAGAACCATCGGAAGAACAGAACACACCCCAGGACCCGATCAACAATCGCCAACATCCGACAGCAAAAGGACAAACAAAAGCAGAGAAGTTAAACGTCACAAATAATCAGGAACAAGTTTTAACTAAAAGACAAAAAAAAGTGCAAGAAAAATCAGAAACCAACAATTGAGCAGTAGACCCGCCAACAAGCAGGCCTTGATCAATTACCCAATCTTTAATTTCCCCAAAACTCTAACGAACCTCGAAACTAAAACAGATAAGCGAGAATATAAGTCAAATACTATGAGCAAGATCCCAAGAAAGGAAGTACAACAGCCAACAGCACTGGTACCCAATTGTAATGTAAGACCCCAGGTGCCGACAACAAATGCACTAATTTCCATAGAGGAATGCAACGATGATGAACTCTCGACCCCCTCTATGGAAAAAAGTCGTGCAGACTGGAGCCTAGAGAGTGTGGATGCTGAACCCACTCAATTGAACAGAAACACGCGGAGTCCAAAGGGTCACCTCAAAAACAGTGGGACAAAATCAAAACCTTCAGTCCAGATATTTCAATCAGACCAGGCACAGATCATAAGAGTCCAGGATCAGACCTCAAGTGCAATGGTGAAGAAGGGACACCCAAGGGAAGCTATTGCTAAAGCTGACAAAAACACACAAAAAGTATCCCTCAACCTGCATACAACATTAAGTCCTGTAACAACAACCTCCAGAAGGGACGTTAAAACTCAGAGGCAAGTCACAGTGATAGCTGACAAAAGTCTGCAAGAATATCTACTACTCAGAGTAACAACAGTCCTAGATAGATTCCAAACAGATGGTGGGCCGGATTCAGGAATAAGGACAGGATCACTGCAAGCAACTACCATCAATGAGCATGCATTAATCCATGGGTTGTATTGCCCGGTAAACGATGCACCAAACTTATCTACACAGGCAACCGACCCCCCCCATATACACAGGGAGGGAGGGTAACAAGCACAATACGAATAATTCATCCAACAAAGCTAAGGTTAATGAAAGAAAGAACACATCGAGATATGGGTCAAACGTGCTAACGCAAGGAAAAAAATGAACATAAATGGAAGGATCCTCTTCATTCCAAATTATAAACCACAAGGCCCACAAGACTACCTAAATAGAGGAAACATCCTACACTTGACATCTGTAATTCCGAGCCTCAGTCATCTAACATCTGATGATTTATTATCAATAGAATTTGTTAGCTCAGACAACTACTCAATGCAGGACGGCACTTTAACAACCTGGAGGAATAGTGAAACAGCCACGAAATTACTCAATGAAATCACTAAATTTGATGAGTGGGGAATCACCCTGAAAGCAGAGGTAACACCAGGTTACCCGTCCCCTCTCTTGATGAAACACCGTACAGGAGCAAACAGTCCAGTGGCAAAAAGAATCACATACTCGGTATTGCAAGGTGCCAGGGGCGCAGAAAATTGGAAGCCCGAAGTTCAATACCGATTAAATCATGGAAAACGAGAGGCCTGAAATAACACTCAGGGCACCCATTTGGATCAAAACCCTGTAAAAATTCTATCCTGGAATATCGCGGGAGCAAAAAACATCATAAGTGACAAAAATAAAACGGACTCCTGGGATACCTATGACATCATTGCACTACAGGAAACATGGCTAACATCTATAGTTGATGTCCCGGGCAGGATAGGTTTCCATGTTAGTGCCACTCGAACCCAAAACTATGGGTGAGCAAAGGGGGGTCTTTCGGTCTATATTTCCACAGCACTAAACATCAAGTCCTCCCAGATACCAGCATCCACCACAGATATGCAAATAATTAAACTAGAAATGGGATCCCTGGTTGGTATCGGAACTCTTATTCTTATTAAAATCTATGCCCACCCAAAATCTAAGGTTAAACAAGAGTTATTCAAGAAACTCAGTGATGTAATAAGAAAATTCTGCCTAGAAGAGCCAACTTGGGTAATAATACCCCCAGGCGATTTCAATGCCAATCTCTTTCACCCGCATGAGGATGAAGAAAATATCATTACAGCTAATGAACTCTGGTCTGTCGAAACACAGGAAATCCCGCACGCGAAGAAATTGGATAAAATGGGACGTCAATTGTTGTGGGAGCTAGAACAGCAAGGACTACGAGTGTTAAATGGGAGAATAAGCCAGGACAGACCCCCCAACAGCACTCACATCGGTCCTAGCTCAACCACAATTCAGGATTATACTGTTGTCTCCCTTCCAATCTTGGGATTAATCAAAAAGTTCCAATTATATGCTTTCCAGATAGTGATCATTTGGCCCAGCATATCGAAATTAAACTAACACCTTCAAAACACCTAAACGCACCAAAATTAGCAGGGGATACTTCAACGATAAACTTGAAACGCTTAAAGTGGACAAGTGCCACACTCCCGCAAATAGCTCAAGATGCAAAGAATTTACTGCATAAGCTTACCCTAGAAAATGAACTAGCCATGGAAACGTGGGTTGCCTTTGTGGATAAATTACCAAAGACCAAACTCCATGTCAATACAAGGCATAAGGCAAAGAACCGTAGCCATTTCAGCCAGGTAACACGCTCTTTAAGAAGGCGCTTGCGACAGTCCGTGAGGAGAGCACAAGGTCACAGTTCACAATCCATGGTATGGCAGGACGCACCTTTCATAAAGAAACTTTATAAGAAACAAATTTGGATCGAAAAAAAACACGAGGTCACTGATTTTTGGACAAAAGTAATACATAATGCAAAAAAATTCCAGAGCGTTCTGGATGCAAGTAAATACACTTAACAGATCATCTAGCCCTATATGCATGACCTGCATTACTGAAAAGGCATGGACACAGCATCTAGTTGATACCTTCTCAATAAATCCTATGTAATCTCCTCCCCTAACAGAAATTTCAGCATTTAAAAGATCCAATGCAGATACAACAGCGCTTGATCTTATTAACATCAATCAGCAAGATCCAGAACCATATGAGGAAGCAGACATACTACAAATAATAAAGAAAAGCAGGAAAGATAGTGCACCAGGACCGAACGGCAATCCTCAGGCAATTTACAAGGAGGATTCTCACTTCTGGGCCAGCAACTTTTACAAATTATTTCGGATAATAAGCATTGGTGGTTGGATTCCGGAAATCTGGCGAGGGGCAATCATTAACCCAATCTACAAAGGTGGAGACCGAAAAAATCCTGTAAATTACCGCCTGATAGCGCTCATTGACGCCGAGGCAAAGTATTATGCCTCATTGGTATTAGCCACCCTAACAAAATGGTCTGACAACAACAACAAAATACCTGTAAACCAGTCAGGGTTCCGCCGTGGCATAGGTACCATGGCAAACGCTGTAGCGATAAGCCTGATTGCCGAAAAAAGCCTTCAAAATCATCAAGTACTACACTTATGCTTTGTGGATTTTAAGGCGGCTTTTGACCGTGTCAGCCGACAATTACTCCGGGCAAAATTGAAGCAGCAGGGCCTGCCGGACGCGATCTTAAAACCAATAATGGACCTATATACCAACACCTGGATGCAGGTAAAGATTGATAACGGCAACCGGCTCACGACGAAGATCGGCACCTGTGAAGGTCTAAAGCAAGGCTGTGTCTTTGCCCCTCATCTGTTTAACTTATTCATGGCCGACTTGACACCAAGGCTTGATGGGATTAATGCACACCCCCCACGCCTAGGAATAATGCCCCTCACGCACCTCTCCTACGCTCATGATGTGGTTCTCCTTAGTCAGACGAAAACAGGATTGTGACGTCTGATAAACGAACTGGCTGAATACACCAAACAGAACCTTCTGCAAATAAACACCACGAAAACAAAGGTCATGATTATAACTCACCGTCGTACAAAAGTACTGAATTATACAATTGACAACAACAAATTGGAAGTAGTGGACAATTATAAGTACTTGGGTATATACTTGGATAGACGGTTTTCTCCGCGCACTTCAATGACATTGAGAAGAAAGGAACAGCGCTACCCCATGCATTCAGCAGTTTATCTAAGTCGCTTAAGGGCCCTCTGTTCACCCCCCTCTTAACAGTCATCAAACCCAAGCTACTTCCAACAATAGCTTATGGCAGTGTGGTACATTGTGGAAAGAGCGCATCGCTCTTGGACAAAATTCAAACAAGGGTGTATAAACGCATATTTAGATTGCCATGCGATGCCTCACCCGCCCAGGTTCGGCTTGAATTTGGATTGAAGTGTCAAGCACTGCAAAAAAAATACGACACAGTTAGATTCCGGTACAATGGGGCCGATCAGGATCGCGGACGGACTTGCGTCCGTCCGCGACCCCAGAGCAGGAGGGAACCTCCGCATGGCATGCGGAGTTCCCTCCTGTGCAATTAGGATGTGACCGCCACCCTGGCGGTCACATCCTCTATTTTTAACATTGCGGCGGGTGCAGCTTCAAGCTGCACCCACGGCATTGTTAAAAATGCACGCATTGCTTTTGCATGCAGAAAGAGGCAGGCACCGTGCGGTGCCTGCCGCTTTCTGCATGCAAATGCAGGGGGGTACCATAGGTACCCCCCATGTGCACCCCCCACCCCCCCTTCACCTAGGGGGCCCGCAACGGGCCCCCGCAGTGAAGTTCCGTATGCTTTTCCACGGCGGGAAACGCGCCGCGGAAAAGCATAATTCACTGCCCATCCTAATATGGTGGACGGTGTCTGAGAGACACCGTCACCATATTAGAGCTTTTCCGCCGCGGTTGTAAGCCAACCGCGGCGGAAAAGCTGCGGACGGAAACCAGGACCCACCAGCCATCCTAATGTGGCGGTGGGTCCTTGGTCAGTCCGCTGCGGTTTTTCCGCATCCTCGGGGCCGGTGGTGGCTTCCGCCGGCCCCGAGGATGCGGAAAAACCGCTATCCTGATCGGCCCCAATGTGTGGCTGAACCGTGAGACACAAATTAATCTTGCTATCTGGGAAGCCATGCAAAGCAACCCAAACTCCCAGTAAGCAAAGTATTTAAAATCCTCCCTAGAAATCACAGCGCTCGCGTCATTGTGGCAAAAGAAGTTACCAGTGTCCTCATTCAAACAGGCTGCAAAAAAGGCAGCTAATTGGCACTCGTTGATTGATGATAAAACAATCCTGAGACAACGCTCACACTCCTGGATGATAATCCAATCATACAAGAAGCTGGCCCCGGCACTCTATCTAGGGCTAGCCTTTTCCTCACATTTGAAATCCAAATACCTAACCCTACGAATGGGTAATTTGCCAACAAATGCTGACCAACCGGGCTGGAGGACATCAGGCTCAAAGGAGTGTAACTTATGTGGCGCTGTGGTACAAGACCTCATTCATCTGATCTGCATTTGCCCGCAACTAGACAGTGAACGTCTGCACCTGCTCAAGGCAAAATTCAATAAACTGGGAATCCGCACATGCCGCTCAGCCATAGTCCAAGTGTTGGACTCAGCGGACCCTCAATTTATCTGTCGAACAATTAAATATGTTATCAATTTTGAAAAAAAACAGAAATTGTGTCAAGACCTACTACAAATTTGATCTTTCTGAACTTTTTAACCTGTACTATATAGAAATCTGAATTAGCACTTACAATTTTTTTTATACCAGTACCAATATTATGCTTACCTTTTAAACATTTTGTTTTATTGTTCTAAAAGAAAGTGCTTTCTCTGATCCATCTTAAATCAATGTTGCATCTCATATTGTAATGGTTTTTATTAACTACACAATAAAGAAGTTTACCTTGTGCTGCATGGATCCACAAATTTCCTCACATGCAACATTCCCCCAGGTCTCCTGATAAAAATGATACCTTACCCGTGTGGGTGGGTCAAGTACCCGCAACAGGCAAGAGCCCAAAACCTATTGAGGTGACATCAAAATTACCTTTCACAACACAACTTGGTTTTGCAAGGGGGGTCACCTGGGTTTTTGTCCCCAGGCTCATTGGCCATCTTGGAAAACTACCAAACCCAAATATTTCTGAAAACTAGACACCCAGGGATGTCCAGCGAGGATGGCATGCGTGGGGCCCCCAACGTTTTACTACCCAGAATCCCCTGCAAACATCAATTTTAGATGAAAAAATCACCTTTTCCATACATTTTTGCGTGGGATCACTGTGCCAGCACAAATGTCCTTCCACCTAGCGTTCCCCCCGTTCTCCCGAGTAAAATGATACCTCACTTGTGTGGAAGACTTTGGGGAACATAGGGTGAGTGGCAATTTGTAGATCCACCCAGATTCCAGTACAGTCAAATCACCCCATCCTGTATTCCCCTGGGTGTCTAGTTTTTAAAAATGTATAGGTTTGCTAGGTTTCCCTACGTCCGGGTGAGCTAGGGTTAAAATACTACAGCTAGGCACTTTGCCAAATAAGGGTCATTTTTCACTGTGAAATTGTGGTGTGTCCATGTTGCGTTTTACGCTGTTTCCTGTTGCAGGCACAAGGCCTACCCACACAAGTGGGGTACCAATTTGTTCCGAAGATTTTGGGGAACGCGGGGTAAGTGCAAATTTGTGGATCCATGCAGATTCCAAAACGTTCCACCACAGAAATGTGAGGAAAATTTGTTTAGTTTTTTACACTTTTTTGGATTTGCAAGGGATTCTGGGTAACATAACCTGGTAAGAGACAGTCAAGTCACCCTATCCTGTATTTCCCTGGGTGTTTAGTTTTCAAAAATGTATAGGTTTGCAAGGTGTCCCTTGGTGCCGGCAGAACTAGGGTTAAAAAACACTACAGCTAGGCACTTTGCCAAAAAAGGGTTATTTGGCACTGTGAAATTGTGGTGTGTCAACGTTGCGCTTTGTGCCATTTCCTGTCGTGGGCACTAAGCCTACCCACACAAGTGAGGTACCATTTTTCTCGGAAGATGTTGGGGAACACGGGATGGGTGGAAATGTGTGGCCCCACGCAGATTCCAGAACTTTCCACCACAGAAATATGAGGAAAATGTGTTTTTTGGACACTTTTTTAGGTTTGCAAGGGATTCTGGGTAACATAACCTGGTGAGAGGCAGTCAAGTCACCCCATCCTGTATTTCCTTGCATATCTAGTTTTTAAAAATTTACAGGTTTGCTGGGTTTCCCTAGGTGCCGGCAGAGCTAGGGTTAAAAAACTACAGCTAGGTACTTTGCCAAAAAAGGGTCATGTTTCGCTGTGAAATTGTGGTGTGTCCACGTAGTTGTTTTGTGCCATTTCCTATTGAGAAAGAACAACTGAGGGTTGGCTCTAATCAGTAAGACTGAGCCCAAATATCAAAGAACAAAAATGGAATGCCAGTACTGATATAAATGATTTAAATAAACAAATAACCAATCAGAACTTGAAAGAACATTCAAGAACGGGGATTGCTAATTAATAGCTTTTTATTTTAGCATTTTTTGAAAAAACTCATATTTTTTAATTCATCCTACAAAAAAACATATTCAAAAAGGACACATCATACAAAAAAAGGGGGTTAGCTATTCATCAATCATTCATTATTACATGCATATCACAAGCATACAAAAGCATTCAACCACTCAGGGAGAAAGACTACAAAAACATACAGTGCAATCTATATAAAATATATACAATCTAATGCTAAGAAAGAGAGACAAAGCCACAGTCTGCAAACAAGTTTTACAATAATGTTAAGAAAAAATAATCTCTTGTAGGTACATTCCTATATATTGAATCAGATGATCAGAGAAATCTTCTTAAATTTGGTGAGTCTAGGTAATGTACAATAACGAGCGGCAGGGAGAAGTTCATTTGATAGCCTGTCGCTCTCGCAGACAAAGTGTGGCAGGAGCCTACGCGTTTCGAGTCCCACCGATTCTTTTGGGATTCTCTGCAGGGCCTCATGTCATGTCTAAACAAAGAGAGTGAAATAAAGACAGAAAAACAAGTAAGAAACTGAAGTTGAATAATTAGTCAAAGGAAAATGACTGGACCAAACATCAAGGAGCCTGCTTACAGGGCCCAAAAAAGGCCCCAACAGCTTACCAATAAGTGAAAATGCCAGATAATCAGGGGAGCCTCGGAGTCAAAGGAAAGGAGCTAATCTCTGGGTCTAGAATTAAAAAGCAAAAAGCGGTGTCAATCGAGTTAGATTGCAAGTCAGAATGATGTTTTGCAGTGGAGGGTACCTCTTATTACTTACCTCCTATGTAAGTGTCTTTCTTTCTGTAGGATGTCCATAAAACGGGTCAAAGAGCCAATGGTCGGGGGCAGTGCGAACACATGCCTGTTAGTGGAAATAAAGAGGTCTAATTAGGCTGGAATTAACCTGTTTCCTAAGAAAGACCAAAGGTGAGGCGAAATCAGTTCTTACCCTAAAAGCGCAATCGCGAGTTTCGATGTGCTGAGCAAAGTGAAATAGTTATTTCAGGATGAGCCATCTAAACAAAACGGAAGGAATGGGTTACTGAGGTGCGGGAAGTGACGCGTTTAATGAATAGACAAGGCAACGTATGGATATCTTACCCAATTGATGCGTTTTCGGTTGTCTGGGGTGTAGTGGATTTCAAGGAGTAGAATAATTTTCTATTCTGAAAATAACAAGGATAAGGCATAACCATATGACCAGGTAACGTTTGGATGATACTACAGAACGGCGATGAAGACGAGCTTTTCAGCGCCCTAGAGGATTTATCAGCTTACCGCATTTGGGTGCATCTAGGCAGTTGAAAGTAGTAGGACTGGATGCATCATTAGAATACCTAAACCGGAAATTTATGCAGAATCATTAGCGGAAGGAAACATACGAGTATTGGAACTTCGCTTATGTTTCAGCAATCGTAACTTACCACCACTAGTGCGGAAGAAGGATTTAAGGAATAAGGTTTGGATTATGGCAGCAGTCTGTTACGTTCGGAAGCCATGCAGCAAACTAAAGAAACGGAGAACCAAACATTATCATTATGCTTAGCTTTGCAGGCTGAAAGGGTTACAGAGACGTGGGGGAGGTAAGGAACAGGACACTTTCTTCTGGCTTACGTGAGCCGTCGGGCCGATGGCGTTCTAGTCAGCACTACACCTGGGCGCATGTGTATTGCAGGCCAGGGCAAGATTTTTTGAGTTTATATATAACGCGGTAGACACGGCACCGCCTTCAATAAAAGGACGTGGAGGTTAAAGCTAAAACCTGGGCCAGATTAGAAAGATGTGGGGACAGATACAAAGTAACCATTGTTTACAGGGAAAGAGTAGGCAATAACTCTGGGGAGAAATAGCAAGGGAGGTTGGTCAGTTGGCACTAACACAAGCATGTTAATATAATAACTCATGAATATACGTACAGATGGACATCTTTTACAGTAAGCAATTAGACAGGGTACTCAGGACTTGCAGTGTCAACACCCGTTACAGATCATAGTTTAAAGATTTCGCTCAATTCGTTGAGGCCAGATGTGGCCGTATCGAATTTTACAATGAGGAATGCTTCTCGTTTGGACAGTTGTAAATTCCAATCGCCTCCTCGTGGGTCCTTTTCGACTCGTGATATCACTGTCCATTTATTTCATGTTGCATTTGCATCCAATGATGTACCAGTGGGGCGTTTTCAACTTTCTTTTTTAGTCTGGATTTGTGTTGGTTTTACCTATGTATAGGCGTTGACATGGGCATATTATGCCATAAACTACAAACTTAGTTTTGCAATTGCTGAAAGTATTGTGTTTCCAGGAGATTCCATTATGCTGGAAGAGGGAACCCTCAACTGTAGATTCACAACAAAGACAAGTTCCACATTTGTGGTGTCCTATTACGGGGGGCATTCCCATCATTTGACGTAACGTTGACGGTTTCTGTGCTGGCATTGCCGCTCGGACTATATGGTTGGCAATGTTGTTTTCCTTCTTGAAGGCAAACAGAGGTAGTTCTTTAAGGCTCTCATATAAGTTCTTTACTAGGTGCCAATTTTGTCCTATGACCCGTTTGAGCTGGTTTGCATTGGGACAAAAAGTGGTGACACATACTTGTCGCTTCAAATCAGGCTTATCTTTCCGCTCTAGGAGTGTCTCTCGTGGGGTCCACTGTGCTCTCTTCATACAGTTCCTTATTAGTTTTTTGGGGTACCCCCTATCACAAAGCTTAGATATCAAATTCTCCGAGTGATGTTGGAAATCCTCTTTATACGTGCAGTTAAATCATTTATATCAGTACTGGCATTCCATTTTTGTTCTTTGATTTCCTATTGTGGGCACTGGACCTACGCACACAAGTGAGGTACCATTTTTCTCAAAAGACTGGGGAACGCGCTGTGGCTGGAAATGTGTGGATCCACAAGGATTCCAGTACTTTCCACCACAGAAATGTGAGGATAATGTGTTTGTTTTGTCAATTTGGTAGGTTTGCAAGAGATTCTAGGTGACAGAACCTGGTGAGAGGCAGTCAAGTCACCCCACCCTGGACTCCCAATGTATAGGGTCATTTTCATTGTGAAACTATGGTGCATCCATGTTGTGTTTTGCACCATTTCCTGTTGTGGACACTAGGCCTACCCACACAAGTGAGGTACCATTTTTATCAGGAGACTTAGAGTAATTCCGATTTGTAAAGCAACTGTATTACCTATTGACTTTCAATGCATTGCGGCCTTCCAAATGAAAGACAATGTGTAAAAAGGAAGTCATTTTGAAAAATGATCGATAATTCCCATGCTAGTATGAGTATTCCCAATTTTGGAAACGTGCAAATATCTACTATTTCTAAACTCTATATTTTGTTCCCTTTTCAGAAATACATAGGTGTCTTTCATACCGATTTTTCCATGTAAAAATTTTCCTAGAATAATTGCTTTATACCCGGTAGATAAAAAAAACATTGCTAGTCGCTACTCAGTTTTTGTCTCTGGGTTCGTCGGGTTCTTGGTGAACCTACAAGTCCTATATATCCCCACAACCAGGAAGGTGCATCGGATGTAACTGTGTATTGCTTTCAAAGAGTTGTCATAATTAGAAGAAGTTACATTTGAAAACGTTGACATAACAGGCTGGTTTTTTCAACTAATTTTCAATTTTTCCTATATTTAACTGTTAGTTTCTATAAAGAAACCTTGAAGGATCTACACAAATGAACCCTTGCTGAATTCAGAATTGTGTCTACTTTTACAAAAAGTATAGCTTTCCTGGATCCATTATTTCTTTCATACCCATTTCTACCATTCACTGGAAAGAGGCTGAAAGCACAAAAAATAGCAAAAATAGGCAATGTCCCAGAAAATTGCCAAAACTGTGTAACAAATGTTGGTTTTCTGACAAAAGTCTGCTTGTCCCTGAAAGCTGGGAAGATAGTGATTTCAGCACCACAACTCCTTTTTTGATACCATTAGCAGGGAAAAACACAGACATTATCATCTGTAGCCCTTTTTTCGCATTTTCCCCAAAGAAAAATGTAGCTGTATTTTGGCTAATTTCTGGGTCCCTTCCAGGGGAATCCACAAACCCTGGGTACCTTTCAAATCCTCACGATGTTGGAAAAAAAGGACACAAATTTGGTGTGGATACCTTATGTGGTCAAACAAGGCACATGGGGGAAAGGCGTAGCAGCGAAGGGGTTATTATAAAAAATCCTTTCTATTCAGCTAAACACTCACAGCCCAGAGCTTGGAAACACTTTTTCCAAATTAAATACACGTTCTATTGTAGGCAATTTTGACTAATTCACACCCACTCAGCAGTGCACATTCAGGGCTGCTGAATTAGTGTACTGCACCTCTTACTGCATGCACTTTTAAAATACTCGTCTTTTTGAGCACAAAGATACATTACTGGGAATACTCACAGCACTGTCTCAATCCAAATGTGCATCCCCAGTTTTTTTTTTACTTTACTTGTTATATATTTTATTTTGCACTCTTTCTATGTCAAACAAATGTACATTCTGGTAGTATTTTTGATCAAACCACAATTCTATTTATATATTGTCATTATATATTTTTTATCCTGCAAAATGTGTCCAATGGGCATCTGCAGAACACAATGACAACAAAAGACCAAACTGAGCTCATACCAGACATTTTCAAGAAGGGGCCACACTCTCATAAACACACAACACAGTTTGCTGAGGCAAGCCATCCTTTCACAAAGAACACAGTCGCTGCTCACTCAAACAAGCACTTCACAACCATCACCACTGGTGTCAGTCCACAAACCTCATAGGCACTCAGACACACAATCAAACCACAAATCAACACCAGGACAAAAACAAAAGGCAGCCCACAGGCTGCACTCAAACCACATCAATTGTGAATCATATTTACAACAAAAGAGCTCTCAAGAGCAGTCTGGAGACTGCACCAAGACAAGCAAATAGCCAAGGGACTGTTCCTTGTTCAAGAAGACAGGCTCTAGCCCCAGACCTTTTCAAGTGTATGCTAAATACCAATTGGCCTGGCAGATTGTTTGCAAACAGCCCCAGACCTATGTAGAAATGGGTTCATCTTCCTGAAGGCCTGTCAGACCAATCACCAACAGTCTCTGCTTTTGCCAGGAAGGAGCCACAACTCCGGCCAGCCTGGTAGGCCGTCCGCAAACACTCTGTGTCTTCAACAAACAGATAATACACACATTTACAACACACTCAAATAACAATTCCTAAAAATCATACTTATTCCAGAAGGCATGCCTATTGCAAGGTTCCGCAGACTGCAATGTACCAAACCAAGACGGTATACCGCACCAAGACAGAGTCCGTCGACTCGTGCCGTTCAAGCAGGGCAGTTTAAAAACTTCACCCAAGACAGTCCAGGACTGTACCAATACAGGAGAAAAGGCCTCAACCCCAGACCTTTTAGCAAGTCCAATTTCCAGTTGGCCTGACGGAGATCCAGTGAGCGGTCCTGTACCTTTTAGCAAAGCCTATTTCCAGCAGGCCCGGTAGGCTGCTCACAAGAGCTCGATGTCCCTCAAAGGTTTGCACAACCATCTGTTGTGTAGTTCCTATATTCCCAATAGGCTCTGTGCATTGGAATAATATAAACAGCAGTGTAGACGTAGACTGAGGTCGACTACGTCTCTACTGACTATATTAGACTTAATTAGTTTCGCCAGCTAGCTCAGAGCTCACTAGAAACTTTCTCGAATGTTCAGGAAAGAGTTAACTCTCCGGATTAGACAAGAAGGTATTAGCTTCTGACTACCATACAAACATACAAAAACAACTAAGGAGTGACTGATTGGAGCCTTGGACATACAAATAGAGTCAGACTCCCCTGAGGACAAAACATTCTTCCACCTCCTAGTGATAAACAAATGCTGGAACCCAACAAAAAAGGAAGAAAAATGTGAAACCACATACACCAGAAACAAACAAACTGAGTTGTTAAGAAGAACCCTCACTCACCCTAATGGTGACATGCTTCATCACGGGGTTCCCACTGGAGGAACCGAATGTCCCTCCAGTGTGCTTCGACGCCTGATTTACAGCGGAGCGGGTTGTTGTGAGATGGACTTGGTGTATGTGAATAAGTGCAAGTGAAAGTGAATTAAAATATATTAGTTGTACCCAAAATCAATGTTATTCATAGGTCAACCAATATTGTTAAAACCAATGTGTGGGATATTAAGGGTGGTTATATTATTGACCACTTATATCCCTTCAGTAATAGGTCGACATGTTTCAGCTGTCTACTTATATTATTGCAGCTTTCTTCAGGACCAGTGACGTAAAAAATCCCTGGTGGTCCGTGCTCGCTAAGGCACGTCCAACCAGTGGAAATGTGTGAAAAATAAGCATAAAAAAAGGGGGTTACCGTCAGATACGGTTGCTGCAACCTAGTATTTCCAGGTGCGCAAAGAAACTGTAATGTAAAGCACAACATTAATGCATATTTTATAGAGACATTCGTATATTTAGGCATACATTTTTCATTTGTAGTCCTTTTAATTCCAGCACAATAAGTCACTATTTAGTGACCTACTCGTTAAGTACCAAAATATATTTCAAATAATAACAATAGGAATCTGTAAGAGTCACTACTCCATGTTTAAGAGTAGTGCATAAAAGCTTATTTGGGAAAATAAGCCTTCAAGATGAGTAAATTATCTCATCAATCTTGTTTAGTCAGTTTTAAAAAAATATAAATTCACTTTAAACTGACTGTTTAGGATATTTCAAAGTCCCTTAATAAAAAGGTGCATTTTCAGAATGACCCGATTGAAATAAGTTTGTAAGCGAGTATAAACCCTCCAGGTCATGAAAAACACAAACCTGGGGGTCAGTGACCCACAAGCACAAACACCAACACATGGAGAAAGAACGGTTCGTCATACTTACAGCACAGAACTATAGTGCTGTCATCTATGGGCTTAGGCGGGAGGGGGGCTACCTTCATGCTACTGCAACTGCGTGACAAAAAATAGAAAATAGAGGGAGAAATCCCTCTCACATATGTGACAACATTTAACCCGTTATCGAATGCAGTCACTCACAGTATAAACAAGCATTGGCGAGTACTCACGAGCACAAATCATAAGTGGGAGAAGCCCCTCATGTCATTCAAACGTGCCAGGAGTCTCAAAGATGCCTTGGTGCATACACGCCCCAGACAACATGAACAGACCAATGCTGAAGGCGTTCTGAGTGCTTGGGGTTTACCTCCGGTAACTGGCTACTACCCATGTGGAGGTTGCGCTGTGTGCCCCCTGACGAGTGCCTCAAAATCTCTAAATTTGGAACAAGGAAAGGTGTGGCAACAAAGAAACCACACAAATTGCAACTCATGCTACGTCATCTACCTAATCATTTGCCCCTGTGGGCTCAAATACATCGGTAGGACGACGAGGAAAGTGAAACTGAGAATTGGTGAACACCGGAGCAATATTCGATGCCACAAGACCAACACCATGTTAACATCCCACTTTTTTCAGCTGAAACACACACCAGATGAGTTGAATTGGACAGTGATTGAACAACTGGCTCAAGGCTCTGAGGCCAGTTTGTTCGAAAAAGAACAGAGATGGATATATCGCTTGTCCAGCCACATTTCCGGTCTTAATGATGATATTCCTTGGGGAACAGTGATGAGCAGATAACCTCTCTTCTGAAGATTGTGCAACTGACTTGCTGAAATATAGAAATCCATACTAGAAAGGACCAAGTAAAATGCGTTCATTCTGATCTGACCCCAGATTAGGAATACTTCCTCATATACTTGTAATTATAGCATTCTTTCCTTTTCCTTTCTCTTTCTAATTTAAGTGGTGGCCTTTTGCCGACTTGCTACCTTTTCCCAAGCTTTTTGATTGTCATATGTCAAAAACTCGTGCCATATTTTATCACCCCTCTGAGGTTTACTCCTGGCATGCTATATTGGCACTTAATCATGATCTACACAGTTCGGGCTGGTAATAGAAAAAAGAAAACGAGGAAAATAAGTTATTACTTGGCTGGTTAGGCTATGTGGCATTGTCTTGTCTAAGAATCGTGCCGTCTGAGCTTCGCGCTGTTTACGCAGAGTAAATGACCCTTTTTTGTGTGTTTCATTTTTTGCTTCATTTTGTGCTTCATATGCTAGCAGAATAACATGACGTGATCTTCAGACACTAAATAGCCACGGAGTGTACCTCTTTAAGACGTAGTACACGCTAGCAGGATAACATAACGTTATCTTAATGCACTGATCAGCCACGGAGTGTACCTCTTTAAGACGTAGCACATGCCTTCCAAAGGACCAACCCCTGACCTCGCTCTAAATACGGAAGCCACGGCATTGCAGCTTCAGTTTCCGGGCGTCGGCAGTGGATCCGATAGGTGTAAGGAGGCGAGTCGCTACGAGCTAAGTAAGTGAGGGCGAGGGTGCTAGCTTGCTCGTTATGGGCAGGGACGCCTATCCATTGCCGATATAGTTAACTAAACTTTCTCCCTCTATTTTCTATTTTTTGTCACGCAGTTGCAGTAGCATGAAGGTAGCCCCCCTCCCGCCTAAGCCCATAGATGACAGCACTATAGTTCTGTGCTGTAAGTATGACGAACCGTTCTTTCTCCATGTGTTGGTGTTTGTGCTTGTGGGTCACTGACCCCCAGGTTCGTGCTTTTCATGACCTGGAGGGTTTATACTCGCTTACAAACTTATTTCAATCGGGTCATTCTGAAAATGCACCTTTTTATTAAGGGACTTTGAAATATCCTAAACAGTCAGTTTAAAGTGAATTTATATTTTTTTAAAACTGACTAAACAAGATTGATGAGATAATTTACTCATCTTGAAGGCTTATTTTCCCAAATAAGCTTTTATGCACTACTCTTAAACATGGAGTAGTGACTCTTACAGATTCCTATTGTTATTATTTGAAATATATTTTGGTACTTAACGAGTAGGTCACTAAATAGTGACTTATTGTGCTGGAATTAAAAGGACTACAAATGAAAAATGTATGCCTAAATATACGAATGTCTCTATAAAATATGCATTAATGTTGTGCTTTACATTACAGTTTCTTTGCGCACCTGGAAATACTAGGTTGCAGCAACCGTATCTGACGGTAAACCCCTTTTTTTTATGCTTATTTTTCACACATTTCCACTGGTTGGACGTGCCTTAGCGAGCACGGACCACCAGGGATTTTTTACGTCACTGGTCCTGAAGAAAGCTGCAATAATATAAGTAGACAGCTGAAACATGTCGACCTATTACTGAAGGGATATAAGTGGTCAATAATATAACCACCCTTAATATCCCACACATTGGTTTTAACAATATTGGTTGACCTATGAATAAAATTGATTTTGGGTACAACTAATATATTTTAATTCACTTTCACTTGCACTTATTCACATACACCAAGTCCATCTCACAACAACCCGCTCCGCTGTAAATCAGGCATCGAAGCACACTGGAGGGACATTCGGTTCCTCCAGTGGGAACCCCGTGATGAAGCATGTCACCATTAGGGTGAGTGAGGGTTCTTCTTAACAACTCAGTTTGTTTGTTTCTGGTGTATGTGGTTTCACATTTTTCTTCCTTTTTTGTTGGGTTCCAGCATTTGTTTATCACTAGGAGGTGGAAGAATGTTTTGTCCTCAGGGTAGTCTGACTCTATTTGTATGTCCAAGGCTCCAATAAGTCACTCCTTAGTTGTTTTTGTATTTATAATCGGGGATATAGGAGGGTTCCTCTTATTAATCCTCCCTCTCTTGTTGTTGATTAATACCATACAAACATGACAACTTTGCTCCATCAGAATAGAGTGTATCTCTAGAGTTGTGTGAAAACAATAGGCAGCTATTTCACTCAGTCAATCGTGCATACTTAGTTTCACCAGGGTGCTGAGAAATAGAGAGACAGGCGTTTTCAATAAAAGGTGTTATTTTATTGAGCAGTCTTCTTTCTCATGCAAGAGAAATGAATTGCCACAATTGCAATACTTATTATGAAGTAAAGTGCGTACAGTAAAAGTAGTATTATGAAATAATACTGTAAAAGCATAGATATGGTTTCTTAGCCATATGATACTTTAAAATAGATAAAATATATATACATACATAAAACCATTGACTAATGTACTCAACTGGGGCTTCTAACTACGCCTACCCCGATGTACCTGACCTAAGCCTAATACTTGGGAAGGAGTAAGTAAGTAGCAGTTTAAGTTAAGTTCGTTAAGATTGTTTTTTGCCAAGGATCTGAATCAAGAATTCTCTTTAAGGGTTTAGTCAGCTCCGTACCTTAGTAATAGAATGTGGGAGGTCTGGTATCTCTTTCTTCAGGACTCGATCTCCCAGCAACCCGCAATGGTGACTTGGGAACACCGGAGCTGGATTTTCCCGGCGTGAGAAAAAGTAGCTTCTCCAGAGCGTCAAAGGGGAGGGGCGGCTTCCGTGGGCTCTCGCATCAGCTGGGCTCTCGGGCAAGTAGATAGCCGCTCTGCTCCAAACCACCGTGTGTTTGCTTAAGGCAACTGTTGGTATTTTATACCTGAAAGGTGCTGGGCTTGACGTAAGTTTGGAAATAAGACGTCACTAAGAACTAACAGTTCTTTCTGGACTCCAGGAGTTCTTGTTCGAATCAAAACAAAAGCAGGGGAATTTCCCGGGCTGCTGGAGGCTTGGTTTGTTTAAAGAACGCGTTGTGCTTTCTAGGAGTCGATGGGAGTAGCTGTGCTTTGGACTGCATGGGCTATTACTGAATATGGATATGATTCTTATGCCTTTATAAGGATATTATTGATTATAACCGCACAAGGGCATGACTCGGGAATATCGAATTCGGGACCTAGATAGAAATACAGGTTGCCGCTGGGGACAACACGATGCATGAGTCGTTACCGGACCTAGCAAAGTATCGATATCCTTTGGTGCTGCTGATGGTAGTGTAAGACAGATGTCCAACACACATTCTTCTCCACATAGCAGACTTCAAAGCACAGGTAAGATGCAATCGTGCCAGATTGGTCTGAATGAAAGAAACCGGGTTGTACTTAGATCTCTTATCCGGGCCAATCCGAGGACCTTAGTGATACGGTCTCGGTATCGTATTGCTAGGATCGTTTCTTCCATCATTGCTAGAGTCTTGTCTGTGGATTGGCTTGACATATCGCAGCAGAAGGAACAAAAATAAAATTCCTGCCACGAGTCCCAAGATTAAGGGTAGGCCGCCAAAGACAGAATGGACAAAATTCGGGAAGATGCCCAGAACTGTTTCAAAGGGTGCTAAAACTGTCTTAAATACATGTGCGATGCCACTGGTATCAGACACGTTTAAGATTTGGCTTAACATTTCTGTTGATAAAAGAAAATATATCCCTGCCGATGTCCTTGCCACTTGCAAATCATACGTTTCTTTGGATGACGTTAGAGGCACAGTTGTCTGTAAAAGAATAGACTTCATTCTGCTTAAAGTATCAATTCGAATAGAAGAGATATTCAACGAAGGCCATAACACAGCCCCCATATCTGGATTGCTGTGTGGATACAATACTAGCATACAGCAAACGACCCTGGAAGTTACGGTCACGAGATAAGCTTTCTCTGGCACCATCCCACAACAGCTGTGGTCACTTATTAAAATGTATTTCTCGTTACTAAGTTGTCTAAAAAATGGCTCTATATGTTTTGCAGGCGTGCCATGCAGGTGACATGAAAGGTTATTTGAAGACCCTTCGCAGGCTCCATGCAAGTTAATACCTTGACACAGAAGTGTACCGCTTAGTGATTTTTTACATTTGTTACCGCTAAGGAATACATCCTTTTTCTCTTCACTATAACATCTGTGTGTATAGGGTAAATCCCATGTTGATTTGATGTATTCTTTACCCAACTTTTCATACTGACCTGCAGGTATATACTCTTGGCAGTATTTAAACTGGAAAGTTGTTATCGGAATTGAAATTGTTCTGTGTATTATCCATTCAATGACAGTTCTCTCTGACATTGTCAATGGTAATCTCTCAAGTTTTTCAATGCTCAGAATCGTATAATCTGCTCCTCTGTGTGCCAAACTTATTTGTTTATCAGTAAGGTTAAAGATACCGAATAATGACGTTGTGTTGATTAAACGCCATGGTACGTAGCCTGAACGCAGATTTTGCAACAGAGTCGTTAACCCATTGTCCAACACGGAAAGTGATTTTTCCAAATTAATACGATCAATTTCTCATATTTTTTCTGCTGTTTCAATTTGCATTACTTTCCAAGCTTCGTTGTATGCAGCGTTGTAACGACTGGATTCTCGGACCAGATAGAATCAGCTCATCAGAGCAGCACCAACCCAGCCGGAACATAATCACCTCCCCCCTTAGGACCTATTTACAACAGGTATCTATGTCTCCTACCCAAGGATGGGGAATTAGCAATGTACATGCCTAAGTTTTCTACGATATCACACTCATACCAATTAGTCTCGCGGCAACTCAGGCCCAGACCATTCTACCCTGGGGCAGTCCTGATTATATACCATTACACACTGGCCACAACCAGTGCTCTCTCAAGCCACAATCCGGTGGGTATATATACAAGTATCCCCCCTGGTACTCGCTTAACAAGCCACAATCCTGTGGGTATAAACACCAGTATCCTCCCTGGTGCTCGCTAAACAAGCCACAATCCTGTGGGTATAACGCCGCATCCCAACGACGATCACTTTCCTATGAATACCATAAGCTCTCCATATTGGGGAATCTCTTGCTATTTACTAAGGGTAGAATACTACGATATTATGAGTCACAACGATAACCAAATTAGATGACATGCGACTTATCCTCTACTTCAAGGGCTCCTCTCTCCCTCATTATTCGGTCACTGCTTACCTGATCGGGAGTTGTGTCCGTTCGCGTAATAGTAACTGACTAGAAGAACAGGTTACCTTTTCATATAAGAATAACAGGCACATGCCGGTTCACTAAGAACTGGGGTACTTTATTTAGCATAACAACAATATCAATATAACACTATACTATAACATATAGCCTGCAAAGGAAAATGAAAGGTTAGAATGTGCACGTTATAAAGAAAGGGTCGACGTCACCTTAGTAATATGAAGTCCGGACTTAGCAGTCATCTGGGTTCCCTTCTCGTCTGTGTCTTGGCTCGTCTTTAGGGTCACACCTCTGCAGTCACGGATACACGTCTGCACCGCTATGCTCTGTCTCCTTCGCCTCCCTCCAAGTCACTGGAACCTTCCTTCCATCAGCTGCTTTCTCTCTAGCTGTTCTGCACTACTCCTCTCTCCTCTCAATCACGGACCATCTTCACTTCTCGGCTTCAATCTTATAACTCAGTTTCAACCACTCTGGTATTCGTTCTCTTAACTAACTGCTTCACTCTGAATGCTCTGATCTTAAAGTTCAAAGCTCGCCAGCTGCTCCAGCTAAAATAACTTCAATCTTTCTAAGAGAGTATCAGCTTCTCGATCTGTCTCGGACTTTAAAATGGCGACTGTCTGCCCTGAAATAATTATTGGCTTTGATGCTAACGGCTAGCTGCCGCCTACAGACTGACTAATTCACTGCCTCATGCTTTCACTAATATGGAAGCTTGTCCCTTCATGGAAAGTTACGGCCAGTAACCTGCCGCCCACCAAATTCTTGTACCTCCCCGTACCAAGGACACGTTCCCAGCCACTTTTTCCAATCAGGATGTGTTCTGTTTTGGTTAAAAATATGGGATATGTCTATCTCCACATCTGTAGTGCTATCACTATCAGTTATGGGTTTCGGAATAGACGGTGTATTTAAGTCTTTTATCTTAGCTAAGCAAAGAAAAGTAGTTTTCTGAATTGTGTCATTCAAAAATTATCATTTGTTCTCGGATCATGCAGGCCCTAAATAATGCTTCTAGGCCTTGTACTTGCCAATCTTTGGTACCCCAGATCGTTTTTTTTTCGATGTTGTTTTTCCAAAATTCGAAACCAAATGTAGACATTTTGTCATAAAATTTTTCAGATTAAATCAATTTAGTATTTGTCACCATTATTTTCATTCCTGTCCTATTTAACATTTTAAAATAAAACGTTTTTGGATCACTGTTGTTAAACCCTGAGAAGTACTGGAATTTCTAATAAAATGTTTTCGAGCTGCCTTTTGGCGGTGTTGGACAGTGTTCCCATTGGTTATAAGATAAAACATTTCTAGGCTGTGCAGTTTTATGGAAATAGTGATCACCAAAGTGGTTATAACAGTATAACTCTTCATAATTAGATGAACCCTGTAAGTAATCATGTTCAGTAAATTTGGCTGACATTACTAAATCTGACATCATATTATTAATGTTTTCAAAGTCCCAATCATCAGAGAAAGTACTTGGTGTTTTTTTTTTTCAAGAAATACTTTATTCGGTTCAATATTCAGAAACCATAAAAGTACAAGACACACGTAAAAAATGGTCCAAGAATCGCAATACAGCATTAAAAAGAAGTATCATTCTACAGTTAAAAAGAGACATACATTAGTAAAAAATTTACAAGATAAAAAACTTGATTCAAATGTACATTGGGCAATATTTATGGTGGGTATTCTACGTCCAGTTAATCTTTTTACCCAGTCTCACCGCAATAGTTAAAAATTACGCCACATTATAGATTTCCCAAATATCTGTTAACAGTTGAAGATACAATAAAGCTGGTTTGACCTGCCTGAACCCTCTCCCCTTTAATAGGGGAATAATGAATTTTTTCCTGATGTCTTTAAAGTGGGCACAGAAAAATAAGTAATGGGCAGTGTCCATGATTGAGTAGCCATCACAGTTACATATGTTCAGATCCAGGTCCCTGGTCCAGCCAGGACGGCCAGAGATTAACAAATGAACTTTGTTCAATCGGAACTTAGTAAGAAGTTACCTGTGATTTGAGTTGTTAACAACCTTCAAATAAAGTTCCAATTCGTGGTCTGAAGAAACAATCAATTGGTGAGACCTAACAGAGGGCTTTAACAGCTCCCTGTCTTCTCTGTCCATTCCACTATACTGCAAAAAAGTGTTCTTTGTCCACTTCAGGTCAGCTTTCACAAGGGCGGATGGATTGAAGTTCTCAATCTGCTCCCCTTTGGTGCCAGGAAGAAACTTATCCACGCCCTGGTTACGCCACATCTGGATTATGGCAATGCCCTTCTTCTAGGCCTGAGCAAAAAAGGCATTCAACAGCTACAGGGTGTCCAAAATGCCGCGGCCCGCTTGGTACTTAATCTTCCACGCAGGGCATCCGGTAAGACAGCATTGCGTAAACTTCATTGGCTCCCTATTGTGGAGCGTATAAAATTTAAGGCACTATGTATGGCTCACCGCATTGCCCAAGGAAAAGGCCCGAATTATCTGCAAAAACTCCTCATTATCCATCGCCCCACCCGAAATCTCAGATCCGCCGGAGTGATGTTATTTCAACTTCCCCGAGTTCACAGGACCAGAATGGGAGGTAGCTCCTTCCGTTTTTTGGCTTGCAAACACTGGAATAGCCTCCCCCTGAACCTTCGAATGGAGCCCTCCGAAACAAGATTCAGACAATATTTAAAAACTTATCTCTTCCCCAAATAATCAGTACCCTGATACTTTCTGTCTCATTTGGGAGTAGCAGCCTTTCAGCGCGGGGACACACTGTCATAGGTGTAACCAGGCGCTTTAAAAATGGCTTTATTATTATTATTATTATTATTATTATTGTGAAACAGTTCAGGCCGTCCCAGCTTTACACACATCTGTTCCACATATTTCAGCCAGGGGATCTTGTTCCAATGATCTAGTTTTAAGCAGTCTTTCAGGATTTCATGATTAACTTCGAGCTCTGGATTGAGCCATACAGATATCCATTTTAAAAGGGGGGCCATAGAGACTCGATCTTCCAAGAAATCCACCCCGCATTCCTGATGTACAATGAAGCTGGCGGTGGATCTTGGCAAGGAGAGAATGGATTTTAGAAAATTATCTTCAATCCCTTGGAGACATTTAATAGGCCTAAAGCCCCACAGGTCTGCACCATACATAGCGATGGCAATACATTTAGCAGCATACACTTTTAAAACTGCCTCTATGGGCTTCACCCCAAGTTTGCGTGAAAAACCCAGGACCGCAGTTATAGATCGTGCCAAAACCTTCTTTTTCTCCAGCATTTGGGGGTGCCATGTAGAGCGGTCATCAAACACAACACCCAGATAAGGGAATCTAGAAACTCTTGATAACTTGTGGCCGTTACAATGTAATGTCATAACATTTTTTTTGGCCTTTGTATAGTGGCCTACCACCATTACATGAGATTTGCCAAAATTGATGCTTAAATCCAGTTTTGTCATAAAAATATAAAAGGAGTTCAACAGACTTTGTAATCCCACAGCGGTTCTAGCTATAAGAGCAGCATCGTCCACATACAATAATGCGGGCAGTAGGTATTTCCCTGCCCTGGGTATATCCTTGCAGGCTGTACCCAAAATTCCACCCAAGTCATTGATATATAGTGTAAAGAGCAGGGGAGCAAGAATGCAACCCTGCCTTACACCATTGATGATACTAATTTTCCCTGTACAGTTCCCTTTTCTATCGTAGCGGACCGTGGCAGTAAGGTCCTTATGAAGGTCTGCTAGAAAATACACAATATTTGGATCAATTCCTATGCTAAGAAGCTGTCCCCACAACTTGGATCTGTTAACTCGGTCAAATGCCGAGGACAGATCCATGAAGGCAATATACAGGGATCCCTGCTTTACTTGTGTGTATTTTCCTATGAGCAGCTGTAGGTTTAAACTCTGGTCAATGGTACTACGCCCTTTTCTAAAACCGTACTGAAGGGGGGAGAGGGTGTTAGTCTCCTCTAACCATTCAGTAAGTTTGCTTAGAACCACTCTCCCTAGGACCTTAACCGCAGAATCTATAAGGGATATAGGGCGATAGTTTCCGGGTTCCCCCCTGTCCCCTTTTTTGTAAATAGGGACGATCACTGATTGGGTCCATGATTCTGGGATACCTGCTTTAAAAATTCTGTTGAAAACTCTAGCTAAAATTTTGGACCAGAATAAAATATCAACTTTAAAAAGATCGGCGGGAACCCCATCCGGCCCGGGAGCTTTATTACTGGTCGTTTTCTCAATGGCCACGGCCACCTCTCCCTCATCCACCGTTAGGCTATAGGGGAGTTGGTATAAGCTAGTCATGTCCTCAGCCCCAGGGGTTTCCTGTTCGTAAACAGATTTAAAGTCAAGTGCCATTTATCTTCTTGGATGCCACATGCCAGATCGTTATTGCTTGAGTCCGAAAAAAAGGGTTGGTTGACCACGGCCCAGAATTTGGCGCTACTTTTCAGGACATCAATTGAGGTCAGGTCGGCCCAAGCGTCCTCTCTAATCTCACGCCTCCTTTTCTCAATGGTGATCTTGTATTCTTTCCTGAGGGTAGCCGCAAGCGTTCTATCTACTGGTTTGGATTTAAGAGCTACTTTTAACTTGTGATTAGCAGCAGAACATTTGTTGTCAAACCAGCCTTCCTTTCCTTGAGTTTTCCTTTTACCCTGTCATGACAGGTTGGACAGGATATCGGCGCAGACCCTTTTATACGCCTTTATCACCTCTTTGTCCCCCACCTGATCATCCAAACAGAGTTTTAAAGCCTCCTGGCTACTAATACACAGATTACCAAAAAAATCCTCAGGAATTATTTTACACCATTTAATTCTGCGTGCCTGGTCAGTTGGTCGTATGTCACATTTATCCACTAAACTCAAGCTACTTCATCAATTTAGTATTTGTCACCATTATTTTCATTCCTGTCCTATTTAACATTTTAAAATAAAACGTTTTTGGATCACTGTTGTTAAACCCTGAGAAGTACTGGAATTTCTCATAAAATGTTTTCGAGATGCCTTTTGGCGGTGTTGGACAGTGTTCCCATTGGTTATAAGATAAAACATTTCTAGGCTGTGCAGTTTTATGGAAATAGTGATCACCAAAGTGGTTATGACAGTATAACTCTTCATAATTAGATGAACCCTGTAAGTAATCATGTTCAGTAAACTTGGCTGACATTCTAAATCTGACATCATATTATTAATGTTTTCAAAGTCCCAATCATCAGAGAAAGTACTTGGTGTTACAAAGTCACTTAATGAAACCTTAAACTGATGTAGATATTTCAAGAGTTCAACCGGGCCAAACATGTCATAATCAGTTCTGTCCCATGCTACCCCACGGGGTATTGGATTGGCTGAGATGTTTACTGATGATAGTTCTCTTTTCTTGATGTGGAAGGATGTGTGAGGCTTTAGGACCAAGTTGATGTTCTGACTTGCTGTGTCCATTGTACTATATTTTCCATCAA
Organism: Lissotriton vulgaris; assembly: GCF_964263255.1. Taxonomy (NCBI): domain Eukaryota; kingdom Metazoa; phylum Chordata; class Amphibia; order Caudata; family Salamandridae; genus Lissotriton; species Lissotriton vulgaris. The sequence goes on from NW_028254560.1 coordinate 267,725, forward strand.
TGAATTTTCCCAAACATAGAATCATGAAGAGCCAAAGCAGGAGAGTAAGTACACCTAACACAATCCAAAATTCAATCCATGGTGAAATCAGATATGTTTTTTTTAGTTGGAGAGAAAGTTCAATTACTTTGTCTTTGAAAGTTTTTGTGGCAGGCGTTTCTTCATGCTCACTTGGATCTTCTGAAAAGTCATCGAAGTTGATGAATTAGCCAGATGCAGTTCTGTCAATTGTTGGAATTTTTTCGGGACTTTCATTTGCTTTTGCATTTTTCTTTGTTTCAATAGAATAGTCAGAGGCTACATCATTGTAGATTGGTGTTTCTTGACGAACTGTTGCAATTTGGGTTTCAAGAGGCTCAAGTTCCATGGCATTATTGCATAGTCCTTTTTTATTCACTGCAGGTTTATCAAATGTGATTAGTCTCCCAGCATGAGCCTCTTGGATTGTAGCAAACTTGGGTATTCTGCTATTTCTTGGGAGTCCACTGGGCCTACTACCTATTATTGGACACATGATTGTGGTTTTACCAGGTCGATGGATACAACTCGGTTCTCCTTTTTACGAGCAAGGCGCGGTAGTACAACTGATCTTGTTCCGCTGACAGCTAAGACAGGTACAGCTTTTCTGTAAGAAGGCCAAAACTCCTTCTTCACCGCGATCTTCTCTCTGACCAGATCCTCAATCTTTGGAATCCAGATAGGTCTTGCTGGGACAGGTGGTTTTTCTTCAGTGGTTGTCGGCTGTTGTTTCAACTTTATGTTACTCAGGCTTTTTCTTGTTTCATTTAAATCCTGTAAAACAGCCAAAAGATCTTTGATATCAAAGGATTTTTCTTCTACCACTGAAATGTGACAGTCAAGATCCTGAATGTGCATTCTAGTACCGAACAATAGTTCGTATGGAGTGAGACCTTTTAGAGAATTTCTTGGCAGATTATTAAGACTACGTTGGACACTTGTTAAATGTTTGACCCACCCATCACCCGAACCTAATACCCTCGCCGTTATAGATTGCTTTATGTCCCGGTTTTTTCTTTCCACTACCACATTTTCCCTCAGGATGGAAGTGAGAAGAGTAACGCAATGCAATGCCCATGCTGTTCATGGCCTCTTTGTAAGTTCGAGAGCTAAACGCAGGACCCTGATCAGAATGTAGCATGCCAATTGCGTATATGCCGATAAAGACTCGCAAATCTTTTTATAACAGTTCTGGCATCAGCCGAGTGCTGCTGATCTATATTTTTAAGTTAATTTGTCCTAATAATTATTGGGACGCATTTCTATGGTTGGATTTCTGTATTATAGATAGCATGAAGCTTTCTAACAAAGATGTCCGGGCAATTAGTCTGGTCCGGTTCACAGCTGCGATCTCGGTTGCAGTCTGGACAATCCATTGCAAATTTGTAAATTTGCACGCTCATTCCCGGCCACCAGTACTCTGATTGTAATTCTATTAAAGATTTCAAGATCTGTTGGTGCCTCGGACCCAGTCCCATGTGTGCGCTTTCAATCAAGAAAACTCTCCGGTTCGTGTTTGGAATTACTCTATCCCCCACTCCAGGGATTTGAGAAAAAGGAACGGAGTTTGCATCAATTATGTATGTATTACTGAGTGGATAGTTGAGAGGTAATGCTGCATAATTGCCTTTTAATGAGGCTTTTACCACCAGCATGGTTTCCCCATATATGTGTTTTTCTGAACGCTTTTCAGTGGCTACGGAAGCCGGTTGAACCGCTTCCGCTGTGGCTGTGTTAGCCAATGAATTCCCTGCAACATAAACACCATCACGTTGAGGACTCAGTGCCTGTACCACGTGGGTCTTCTGTAGTTCTTTCTTTAAAAGAACTACTTGTTCCCAAAGCGTTTTATGCTTTATTGTGGCACCTGTGTCATCTTTGTAACCGTTTTTACTCCATGTCTGCATGTCACTGTTGTAAGACTTGACGCAGAAATGCGAATCGCACACTATTAGTGTTGGGAATTCACGATCAGCATTTTCAAGCGCCATCTTTAAAGATCTTATTTCAGCTCGCTGAGCTGAACAGCTTCTGAGTGATTCAGTTTTGGTAATCATCGGTTTGAATTTACCAGAGCTCTAGCGACCTTTAACAATCGCGCACGCTGCTTTGTAGGATTTTTCCTCTACATCGTAGTGTTGTACAAATCTATCCATGTACTGTTTGAGAGGCAGCATTTCGATTGACAGAGGATATTCTTGTTCGTATTCTAGATCGTCTTGTTTTTTCAGTTTTGGGTCAAAATAGTATTTCACGTCTTCTGTAGCAAGGGAAGTTTCCCATTATACCCATTTTGGATCTAATGCCACTGTATTCAGATTGCGTGGACTTGTTAATGCCTCAAGGGCTGATTCTGCAGTATAAACAGTTATTCTCTTGCCTTGGACCAGGGCTCTTTCTCTTGCTACAGCAGTTTGAACCGCAATCAGAATTTTTTCTGTAGAACTGGATTTCATTGCAGCTTTTAGTGTACAAATGTGATTTGTAAGCTATAGGTACCGTTTCTCCCTCATTAGAGGTTAGGTATGTGAATCCGCATCTTCCTGGGATTACTCGATTACAAGATTACGTGTGTTTTCACGTGTTTGCAATTTTGTTTTAGTTAACATGTCTGTTTGTAGTGATCTTAAAATTTCTGTTTGTTTCTGAGCCCAATTTATTTGTTTGAAATCAGGTCTTATTAATTCATTGAGAGGCTTAACTCTCTCTGCATAATTTAGTATGAATGTTCTTCCGAAATTCAGGAAACCTAGTATTGATTGTAAATTCTTCAGCGTTTTTGGTGCTTGGAGTACAGCACATTTCTCTAAGAAATTGCCTTCACTTGGTAATTCTTATCTTAAAAACAGGACAGTTAGATGGGAAATTCGTGACTTTTTAAAGTTGAATTTGTAGCCCTCTAAAGCGAACCCAAGTATTATGGTGTTCACTCTTTTTAAGTGAGTCTCCAGGTCGTCATCTGTCAGATAGATGTCATCGACATAGGATAATGCCTCATTGTCGTATATTTGTAGTAACTCTGTTACCCTTGCTGAGAATAATCCTGGGCTATTCTTGAATCCCTGTGGGAGTCGACAGAAGTGTTTTTGTGACACCATTATCGAGAAAGCGGTCAAATACCTGCTTTTAGGTGCAATGTTTTGACAAAAGAATCCATTAGAGATATCTAATGTCATTTTATATTTTTTGCGCACAATGTTATTCATTAGTGCTGCACTGTGTGAGTTTTGTTCTGCAAATGTTTTGCAACAGGAGTTAAGGTGTCTGTAGTCCAAAACTAGACAATATGAATCGTCTGGCTTGGAGACAGGAAACAAAGGATTGTTCATTTGTGAGGTGCATGTTTCAATCACCCCTTGATATTCAAGCTTATCTAAAATCTCCTTGAATTGCTTTTTAGCTTCTTGTTTAACTGGGTACTGTCTTTGTGCAGTGGGTTGATTTTTTTAACTGGATTTTGTGGTGAGGCGAATCCTCATCCCATCCTACATGATTTTTATATAAAGCAGGAGCTTGGGCTACTGCCCATTTTCTTGCAAGTATATCTTTTTTATGAATTGGTATATGATTAGAGAAGGCAGGCATAATTATTTCTTCACCATGAGGGCACTCCCTGACAAACTCTGGTGGCCAGTCTTTTTCAGCTAACAGGATTTCATAGCCTTTCGAAAGGTTATCCCAAAAGAGACCCCTTACTTTCCTCGTCTTGTCCCCCTCTATACGTAATGTTATTTCGTATATTTTATGGGGTTTGCTAACCCTGGCATCTACAGTTTCCACCTGAATGTATTCATTTGTGTCCACTGTCTCCAGATGATTCATAAGGATCTTGCGAGCTATGGTCACTTCTGCTGCGCTGTCTAGCATTGTCTGGGCCACCTCTCCATTTTTCAGTTGTGTCCTCAGAATCCTCGGCATGTTTAATCTTAATACTTGCTACCTTCTTTCTGGGATATTGTGATTTATTACTTTGTTGAGCAGGTTCCTTGTCTTTGGACTTGACGTGCTCTTCTCTGTGTTCTGACCGTACTCTTCTTTCTGATTTCTGTGAGGAAGATCGAGAAAGATTGAGTGAGAGGGATCGAGAGGGACGTGTATCAATATCTTGATATCTATCAGGTTTTTTCAATTTATCCCTATCTCTAAGGTTGTATCTTTTTTCAGAGGGCTCCCTTTGGGGAGACTTGGTTCCTCGGTCTGGAGATTTTTCTCTCCATTGAGGAGACCTTCCTCTGGACTGGAACTGTTTTTCCCTGGGAGTAGACTGTTTATTACACTCCCAGCTACTTTTTGGAGTATTCAGATTATTTTTAATAAAGTTTTTTTCAGGATTTTCAGTTATTTGGGGTTTTACCGGTTTCCCACCCAAACTATCTCTTCTTAGTTCTTCATAGGATTTTTCTATGATTCTTGCAAGTTCAAATGGTTGGTCTGCTATATCTGTCTCCTTCAATTTCTGGTGGATCGCTATATCATCCCTTGCCAATTGAACTAATTCTCAATATGCCTTTGTTAATTCTTTTAGTTTAACTAGGAGTTCTTCGCTTGGCATTGTTTCAATGTCTGGGTGTGTTGCGTAATTCGCTAGAACCGGTCCTGTGGCTCCTTTTCTACCTAGTGGACCGTGCCTGGTGATGTGATTTTGATGTTTTAGGGCGCCATTAAACCAGAGCAGATGCTCTTGGTAATTTAGTGGGATTTCAACGTCCTCGAAAGGAGTGTTTATATCCGGAAGTTCCTCTATTTTGTAATAGTGGAATTCTTTTGTTATAGCGTTTGCTGCTGGAAAGTGTATCCATGAATAGAATACCTCTGTCTGCCGATATTCATGGGTCTCTACCACGAATATGACTGTACCACCTCATGATGTCAGTCCATTTTCTATAAGTTTAAGAGTTATAGTTCTCCTTATGTTGACCGGAACGAGTATAGCACTCGGGTCATTTTCTTGGATGGTTGTGTCATCCACTATGATTTGAGCTGCTATTCTAGCTTGCTCCCTTTCTTCGGAACTTTCTGACATTTTTACTGACAGAAAGCTCTTTGTTGCAGATCAAGTTTCAAGGAAACAAAGATTAGGTGCACAATATTTTGGAACACTGTATCCTTCAACATTGACTAAACCAAAAACTAATACATAGGAATCTCTTCCTACTAATTTCCGGCAGATATTAACCTTTCACCCACTCCAGACATCTTTTGGAGTTTTTACGGAAAAAGGGTTCTGTGTGAAAAAGCACAACTGAGTTACTCTAGTGTCTTGCGTTAGATTATCGCCTTACCAAACGTTGGGCGCCATGTAGTGTAGATCCTATATTCCCAATAGGCTCTGCGCATTGGAATAATATAAACAGCAGTGTAGACGTAGGACTGAGGTCAACTAGGTCTCTACTGACTATATTAGACTTAATTAGTTTCGCCAGCTAGCTCAGAGGTCACTAGAAACTTTCTCGAATGTTCAGGAAAGAGTTAACTCTCCAAATGTGACAAGAAGGGATTAGCTCTGACAACCATACAAACATGACAACTTTGCTTCCTCAGAATAGAGTGTATCTCTAGAGTTGTGTGAAAACAATAGGCAGCTATTTCACTCAGTCAATCGTGCACACTTAGTTTCACCAGAGTGCAGAGAAATAGAGAGACGGGCGTTTTCAATAAAAGGTGTTATTTTATTGAGCAGTCTTCTTTCTCATGCAGGAGAAATGAATTGCCACAATTGCAATACTTATTATGAAGTAAAGTGCGTACAGTAAAAGTAGTATTATGAAATAATACTGTAAAAGCATAGATATGGTTTCTTAGCCATATGATACTTTAAAATAGATAAAATATATATACATACAAAAAACCATTGACTAACGTACTCAACTGGTGCTTCTAACTACGCCTTCCCCGATGTACCTGACCTAAGCCTAATACTTGGGAAGGAGTAAGTAAGTAGCAGTTTAAGTTAAGTTGGTTAAGATTGTTTTTTGCCAAGGATCTGAATCAAGAATTCTCTTTAACGGTTTAGTTCGCTCCGTACCTTAGTAATAGAATGTGGGAGGTCTGGTATCTCTTTCTTTAGGACTCGATCTCCTAGCAACCCGCACGGGTGACTCGAGAACACCGGAGCTGGATTTTCTCTGCGTGAGAAAAAGTAGCTTTTCCAGCGCGTCAAAGGGGAGGGGTGGCTTCCATGGGCTATCGCATCAGCTGGGCTCTGGGGCAAGTAGATAGCGCTCTGCTCCAAACTACTGCGTGTTTGCTTAAGGCAACTGTTGATATTTTATACCTGAAAGGTGCCGGGTTTGACGTAAGGTTGGACATAAGACGTCACTAAGAACTAACAGTTCTTTCTGGACTCCAGGAGTTCTTGTTGAAATCAAAACAAAAGCAGGGGGAATTTCCTGGGCTGCTGGAGGCTTGATTTGTTTAAAGAACGCGTTGTGCTTTCTAGGAGTCGATGGGAGTAGCCGTGCTGTGCTTTGGACTGCATGGGCTATTACTGAATATGGATATAATTCTTTTGCCTTTATAAGGATATTACTGATTATAACTGCACAAGGGCATGAATCGGGAATATCGAATTAGGGTCCTAGATAGAAATACAACACACCAAGTACCAGGACACAGCCCATCAGCTAGTGTCAAACCAGGACCCACCTTGCCAGCTCGTGTCAAACCAGGACACAGCCTCTCAGCTTGTGTCAAACCAAGAATGGCGCCATTTTCCTAGAACTAAGTCACTCACCTGGTGCACACAGGTCAAGCGAATTATTCTCCACTGCCGACTCTCCGCACCAAACAGTCAGCTCCAGGGTTTCGCCTTCAGGACCCCGGGCAAGGGCCACTAGCAGAGGATTCATCTAATCGTTAGAGGGGAGCCGCTGCGAGAACCAAGCTCGGTCTTGTGTGTGAGGTGCCCCAATCCGCCTGACCAACCAGACACCCCCCCAGCCCCTGCAACCCGGTTACAGGTGAGGGGGCCGTTTCGCAGAGTTCCTGTTTTGGCGCCATCTGAAGGACAGTCCCTTCTAAGGGCCCACGGATTATACATAACCACCTGCTATTTCTTCCCAAGTGAAGAGTTGGTCAGACAGTAGAGAATATAAACAGGCTTTATTAGTTGTTCTCTGCAGAGAGAACCCCAGTCAGACCTACACTCAAGATGGACCTTGAAGGGGACTGGCTTCAGAACACTTGGTACCAAAGAAAAAGCTTTTCCACCCCTCCTTGGACATGCCCAGGCTGGACATTTCCATCTTGGACCAATTACACAAACAAAGACAGAGGGATGAGTTTCGATTCTGGGTCTGAGCACACCATCTGTGTGCCAAGGTCATTCTTTCTGCTTTCACAGCAGAACCAGGGAGGAGGCTCCTATCTCATGGTGAAAGTATGCAGAAGTACTAACAATGTATATATCAGAACAGCAAGGCCCGACCTTGGGAAGAGAATGGATCCCAGCAGTGGATGCATACTGGCTAACTAAAGCTTACATGCTGCGAGGATAACTCAGTGGGTTGCATAAGGTGAATACAAATGCATGTATTTTAGCCTCTTATGGCTAACATCAAACTGCACGACAAAGGCATTATGGGAAAGGGAATTTCAAATCTAACAGTGTGTACAGAAGCACTGTATACCACATCCCCCTGAGACGTACTCATGAGGTGGTGAAAAGGATCTTGGTGGAGGAAGAGTGGGATTTTATGACTCTGAAACACTTTGTCATGGAATGTACTGAACTGGCACTCACAGGAAAATTATTTGAATTTAAGGGTGTAATATGCCCTCAAGTATGAGGGATTTCAATGGGGGGTATCTTCACCACAAGTATGACTTGTCTGTATGCGCGCCAGTTTGAGTCAGACCATATATTCACCCAGGAGAACCCATATAAAGATCATATTAAGCTGTGGCAGTGATACATTGATCATTTACTGGTAGTCTAGCATGGAAATTAAGAACAAGCTTTAGAGTCTGCCAATTGGGTTTACTCTAGAGCTAGACACCTGAGATTCACTCCCACAATATGAAAAGAAGAAGCAATGTTTCTGGACATGGTAATCACTATGAGACAGGGAAGCGTCAATACAAGTGTCCATACCAAGACCACAGGCAAGAACAATTTGCTATTCTGTGAGAGTTTCCATCCTAAAGACCTATCCCAGAATTTTCCTGTGGGACATTTCCTACGAGTAATTCAAAATTGCTTCTCATTGGAAACATTTTAGATGCAAGCCACAATGCTATTGGATAAACTTCTGGCACATCATAACCCAAAGAAAACTATTATGAAGGCAAGGAAAAGGGCAAAGAATAACAATAGAGGCAGTATCGGAGAGCCATCAAAAACCCGAGATGGCTATAATTGCACGAGAGACTACGTACACCCCCATTTCAAACATGGTTCAGAATATCATTAAGAAACACTGGAGGATATTAAATGGTGGGAGCAGGCAATGATCCTACGGCTCTTTGCGTTCAAGAGGAACACTGACTTACAGGATTAATTGGTTCATACAAGGACTCCATCAGGAGTGACCCCACCACAGACAACACTCTGGGATAGTCAACCTCCTGTGGGCCATTACCCATGTGGCAACTACGTATCCTGCCACTTTACTAACGCCACAAAAGAAGTGGACAACAAAACAGGGAAAGGTGGATCCTAAAGGCCCTCACAAGCTATAACAGTGGGAATGTTGTGTATTTGATTACCTGCCCAAGTGGCTGTTCTACCTCGGGATAACAACATGCAAAATAAAGGTGTGCATAAATGAACACTCCAGCACAATACATTGCAAGAGAAAGAACACCAGGTTGACATGTTACTACCTTGAGTTGAATCATAAAGATGTGGATATAACCTGGGTGGTGATGAAAAAGTTGACTGCCAATACCCCTGACATCGACAAGAAGCTGTTTACATGCAAACAGTGATGGGTGTACCAGTTGAGGACATGGGAAAAAGGTTTGAATGAAGAAATCTCATGGTTACAACTGGTATGAGTTAACAACCATCCTGTTTAATGGTAGTCCATTCTCCCCTTTTTTCAAAGGCTAAGGGGCCAATTACGATTTAGGGCAGAAAGCCTCCAACTGACCACTTCTCGGAATCGGGACCGACCGACTTGTGGTCGGCAGTTCCACCTACCACATTATGATGCGACTGTACACTGTTTGGTTGGACTCCCATTGTTTTCTATGGGAGATCATGTTTCACCCAGGAACCGGCCATAACACAGGCTCCTATGGGTAAATGGGGTGTGTGAGTAAAACCCTGCACCCTGTTGCGGGCAACCCACTGTCCCTGCCACACAGTGCAGGTTTTTACAAGAGAGTCCCTTAGGTACCCCCTCAGCTCCAAACCGGAGGCTGCAGAATAAAGGGCCCTGCTAGAGGGCCCTAAAGTCACTTTCTGACAGCCTTTTTGTGTCGGACAGGCAGACGGGGAAAGGCTGTTGGAAATCTACATTATAATCCCAAGGACGGAAACTCTGTCCATAGGGGTGTACAATGCAGTTCTGACCAATACGAATACTTTGTGAGCCTGTCAGAACTGATTCGAAATGACTGGCCAGTTTACGTTCTGACCGCGAACATCACAATTGCCTGGTCAGAATGTAAGTGACCGAGTCGGTCGGAAGGGCTCCGACACAGTGTAGGAGATTCCAACTGGCGGGAGGAGGCTTTCCGCCAACATCGTAATTGCCCCTTAAGTATGGTGCTCGGTGAATGTATCTACCCTGGGAGGGATGCATGGAACATTTCCATCATTGTTGTCCCCCCCCGTCCCCGTGCTACCCTGAGTGTGAAGTGCCTTAAAAGACATATTAGATAAAAAAGACACTCCCAGATGTTGGAGCCCTATGTAATTATCCTTAACTTTGATTTTTTTTTAAACTGCACTTTTACAGGGAAGGAGCTTTCAAATAGGAGACTACAGCTCCCATGAACCTTCAGATCCTCAGACTGAATGCCCTAATTAGGCTGGCAACAATGTATTTATCAACCCTCCTTAAAATAGGAAACTACATCCTCCATGAGCTAGCAACTCGGGCGCACGCCTTGGATTAGCCGGCCAGGGTCGAAGCCCCGATGATGTTAGATGACGCGGTCAAGCAGGACAGGGCAGATATCTCCCTCAACCGAGTGCTTCATCTGCGATGCCGCCGCGGGTGACAGCACTTCCCCCAATGGGATAGTGCTCTTGAATTAAGAGACTACAGCTGTACACGAGGATGTAATTGCAGTGGGGCCATACTAAAAAAAAACACCTATGCCCCCACTCCCTTTCACATAGGGAGGAAGGAGAGGGCATAGAAAGGTTTGTAGACAGGAACACACCTTGATGAAGTAAGAGGGTGTATGCATGTAGTGATACTGATCCCATATTTTGTGTCACTGAGAATGGGGAAAGGGATTGTGATTTACTGAAAACTAAATAACTCTTCCTCTTGCATTGCTATTTTAGAGTGTTGCTTCAGGGCTTCTTGAGCCCTTCCTCAATGGGGCCTTGATTACCCACTATTGGGGTAAGATTGTGAACTGGTTTCAGAACTTGATGTATTTGAATACATTGTTGTGTCGCGTGTGCAGTGTCACTTCTTCAACAAGCATGCAAGTGTTGCATGCTGATGTCATTTCTATGCATCCCAGATCTACCTAACTTAAGAGATCTCAGGATCATATTGTAATTCTGTTGCAGGTACTCATGGACCTGGCACATTAAAGGAAGACAAAAGTCACTCTTTTGTTATTAGTGGCACACAAGCGTGTAGTTGGCACACCTAGATCCCGTATTTCAGTACGGAAGAATGCCAAAGACTTGCACGATATGTAACATGCAACGATGTCTCAACAGGTGGTATTAAAAAGGCATTTATTGATGACTCGCACAAAAGTTGCAAAAGATAGGGTACAGGGAGACATTAATAGTTGTAGCAATAAATGCAGAGTGTTATGTATGTGAGTAAAATCAGGATACTGCCTCTGCGGCTACCCGACGGAGCCATCAATCCATGTAATTTCCTTCTGCAGAAAGCTCTTTTTTGCAGTAAATGTTGGCTGTGACCAATGTTTAAAATATTTTCTTTGGACTTGTAAGAAGGCTGTTGAAGCCTGCTCAAACGGACAATACAAACGGTTGGCATCTCGATTTTTGAAGTTCCTAAGGGAGGGCTTTTGTGACTTCGATTTGGGGGGCGTTTGGTAGGCGTAGGATCTCTGTGAGCTTGTTCCTATAGCTCGATAAGTCCGGTGAGCTCCAGATTCTGCGCCAATAGGTTAAGGGTTTCAGACCCAATTCTTCAGTAATAGGTCTAAGACCCAGGTCTAGTCTCAGCGGAAGGAGGGGGGTGCCAGATGGTAAAGCTGCCAACTGCCTTATAAAATTGTTCTCAATGATCTGGAGTTTCTTGGCAGTAGCATGGCCTCACAATTCTCCGCCAAAAGTAACGGCCCCTCTTGCCTGCATTTTGTAAATGTGGATAAGGGGACAAAATGGTTTAAGAGTAGACCCGCTTGCCAACCTACAGATCCCACCCGTTAGTTGTGTTAATTTCATGGTGGCCCTGGTGCAATGTGAATCCCAGGTCAAATTTTGGTTAATGGTTAGGCCCAGATATTCAAAGGTGAGCACCCTCTCTAATCTCAAGGGCCCTATTGTAGGGCTTGGACGAGTTTTGGGAGGAGGGCTGAAGATCATAAATTTTGTTTTCATGGCATTGATCTCCAGCCCTCGCTCGACACAAAAGGTCGAGAACCCGTCCAAGACCCGTTATATGCCCATGGGAGATTTAGATAGCAGCAGGGTGTCGTCCGCAAACATAATCGCGGGGACCCTGCTGCCATTGAGCTTGGGAGCGTCAATATCGACCAGCCTATTCAGATGGTCAATAACCCCATTGACAAAGAGGCAGAACAGGGTCGGTGTGAGCACACATCCCTGCCTCACCCCCTGCCAATGGGGAAAACTGTCTGAAAGTGCCCCTCTTCTGCCACATCTGACCCGGGCATAATTCCCCTGGTGCAACTTCATCAGAACTAACAGAATATCCCCCGGGATCCCTAGCTCCTCCAGGACGTTCCACAGTCTATCTCTCGGGACAAGATCGAAGGCGGCACGCAAGTCCACGAAATCCGTGTACAGGCTGCCGCCCTTGAGTGTCACAGTCTTCCAGAACAGGAGGTTCAGACGGAAGATCTGATCAGTTGTTGAAACCCCATTTCTAAACCCAGCCTGATAGGGACTTAAGATGGCATATTCCTCTATCCAGTTTTGGAGGCGATCGAGTATTAGCCTACCAAACATTTTCTGGGTTACGTCGATGAGGCTGATAGGCCTATAGTTGGCTGGGAGCAGAGGCGAACCCTTCTTATAGATAGGGACTATTTCTGCGCCCAGACAAGTGCCTGGTACATCCATGCCCCCTAAGAAGGCGTTGAATAACGTTCTTAAGTAAGGGACCCAGACATCGGGTTCCTGTTTGAATAGGTCCCCGGTAAACCGTCCAGGCCAGGGGCTTTGCCAGAGGTCAGCCCTGAAATGGCTTTGCGTACCTCCCTTTCAGTAAAAGGGTCCCCCTCTGATGACGTACTAATAATTGGTGATGGTTCCTTGAGGGCACAATCATCAACCCCATAGAGCGACTGGAAGTGATCTTGCCAAGCCTTGGCCGAGATGTTAGGTTCAATAGCCGTGGCTAACTCCTCAGACCCCGTATTTACAATGCGCCAAAATTTACGCGAGTCCCTACATGTTAGTGAAGTTGATACATTTTCCCATTTCTGTTGCTCCCATTCCCTTTTGGCATGCAAAATCAGGGACTTGTAAACCTTTCTTCTATCCCTGATCACAGATCTATCTCTGCCTTCTTTGATTGAAATTAGCAGGTCGGATTTGGCCTTGTGGCATGCAGCATTGTACCACTTAGAATGGGTATGATGACCAACCCCGCTCTTCGTTGTCGTGGAAAAAACATCCTCCAGATACTTAATCATATTCTCGTGCACCTGCCTGAGCTGCACATTAAAATCGGGCAAACTGGGCTGCTCTACTAGTTTTAAAACCTTTTCTAGTGTGGGTATAAGCCGGGCATAGAGCCCTGACACTTTCTCTGGGTTAGAGGCAAGCCTCTCCCACCTGACTCTCCTTCTATTGTTTGCTAACACTAGCCCATTACCAGGGACGTCCTTCGTAAGTCCTCTCTCATCAATGCCTGGGAGGGCGTATTCCAGTTCCAATGCGTTGTGGTCGCTATCCTCCCTAGGTGTAACACGGAAGTCGTAAATATGGGACCACAACGAAATTGGGACTAGAATGTAATCTAGTCTCGACTCCCTCCCTTTTCTAATATCGGTGCATTTGGTAGGGATGTCGGAATTAATGCGTCCATTACAGGTCCGCACACCATGTTTGAGAGTTAGGCCAGTGATTTGGATAGCCAGCGGGGTCCATGCCCTAGGTGCAGGTGCTGCCGTCGGGGGTACGGACCAGAGTACATCCTCCTACTGTGAGAAACCATCCACTAAGCCCGATAAGGGTTCGAAGTGACAGTTTAGATCCCCTCCAATCACAAGGGGGATGCCCTGTGTGATATCACTGAGGACGGCCGAGAGGTCGTCTATAGTAGGCGACTCCTGTGAGATTCCCACTGGTCTGGAGTAGACATTAACCACCACTAGCCTTCTTGAGTCCGACCACTCCAGAAGGAGGGCCAGAATGTCGTCCATGCCCAGTGAAAAATCCTATGTACAACCCCCTTGAACTAGGGTAACGCCAAGTAGCGCTTTGCACCTCTTTGTGTGACTTTAAAGCTTTTCTCAGTTTTGAGCTGGAAAGTATTGCGATGCAAACTCAACGCAAAATGTTTGTTGATCTGGGCCACCGTATTATTGAGTTACTGTTTTCGTGGCTCCTGTGTCAGCATGTGCAGTCTCGGACATCCAGTATTGCATCGTAGCTTAGAGAGCTAAATATAGCTTCAATTTACATCGTTTCTTAGTAAATCTACCCCAGAGAGTTTGATGAGAACATTAGGACGGAGAGTGGGTAAATGGAGGAAGGCAAAAGCAGACATTAAGGGGCACAACTTAAGAGGGTCGGCTGGTTTTGTTTGTGCGCATGTCTTTATAAATCTAGAAAAACGTTTTAAGCAATGCAATTTTAAAGGCAGATGTAACCAGCATGAATTGTCCGTGTGTCTCTCTCTCGGTATAATGGTAATCAAACTCTTCAGTGCCCATTATTGGGGTTATAGGGACATAAAATGCTGCAATCCAATCTAATACACGCAATAAAAATACAGCACCAAACGCGTGCGAAGGAAACAATACAATGCACGTGACTATGCTGCAAGGCAATGTTTAGAATAACAGCAATTTTCCAAAATGGAAAGCGCTGTTAACATTGGCATTACATTATGATGTCCGTTGACCTTTGGTTTCGCTATTTTCTGTTGCAGATAATTATCACTTGGAAGAAGAGTCGTACTTATTAAAAAACACAATAGCAGGCATGGCCTCCCACGACGTTCCAACGGCGACCTTGTCTTCAGCGTGAGTAGTACATTGTCTTTTATTTGTTTGACAGCTTTTCACTCCAGGGCAGGACAATTATTTTAAAAGGTGTGCAGTGGTTCTTACTGCTCTTGCATCACTGTGAGCAGCTCAGAGTGATATCCCTGAGTGTTAAGAATATCACTCTGGGCCACTTCAACCTGCCTGCTGTATTTTGGCTCAGAATTACCCGGTCCACAAACTCCGGGTCTGGGGCACCTGACCAAGAACAGTGTGCAGTGCTGAGGGGGTCTGCAGCCAGCTGACACGACTAACCTGCACAGCACAAGGAGGGGGCAGTGGGGAGTTGTCTGCAAATGCTCCAAGTGAATCCCCCCTCTCCTGCTCTGCTTACCCAGTCCCTGTACAGCACTGCGGGCTACAGCAAAGCACCCTCGCCCATTTGCCACGTGTTCCTAGCAAATGGTAAACAGATGCAGATTTTAATCCGTTATTTTCTACAGAATGGGTAAAACACAGGGATTTTCGATCCAGTGGGGCTTATTTATGGGTTTTTGGCGTAGAGCAGCTCAGCAAGGCACCTTATTGTATTGCCCTACGCCAAAGTGAAAGTACAGGAATGCATCAAATTCAAGCAACACGGTTCACTCCTTCCTTTCTCCCTGTGTTGGCACCATTTTGGCAGCCTAGCATCAACGTGCCTCCATTGCTTACAGGATTGCTTGTATGCAGGAAGGGGTACTTTCCTGCACAAAAACAACCCAAAGAGCTGTTTTCCTCTTTCTACGTGTGCTGCAGAATGCAACATACATAGAAAGCAAAAGAAAATAGAATAAATAAACATATTTCTCCACGTTACCCATCACCTCTGGAGGTTTAAGGTTTTGGTGCTTCCTCAGGTTTACATTACTGTGTAAATATGGGGCTGCATCAAATCCCATGGTTGTTGTATGGGAAAACCATCCACAATGCCCATGGAATGCCTCCCGGGCATAGAGCAAGGTGACACAGTGATTTGCGCTGTGTCGCCATACTCATGATTTATGTGTACACTCAAAGCCATACAGGATGGCTTCGCGTGGCTTCATAAACCAAAATGAGAGCTCTACACCATGCATGTACCACTTTACGTGGTGGAGAAGTGACACAAGGCTCTCATAAATAGGCCCCAGTATTTCAAAATCTGTATATTATTTCCCATTCCATTTGGAAAGGACGCCATAATCCACGCATTTAGGAGCAGAACTGGAGATATTCCATGCCACCCAGTAATCAACACTAAAGAACAAGTTACTTACCTTCGGTAATGCTTTTTCTGGTAGATACAGTATCTGCCTAAGAATTCCTCACCTTGTCAATATCCCCTTGCGTCAGCAACATTCGGAAATTCTTTTCGTAGCCTCGCGCTGACGTGGACTTGGACGTCATAGAGACACTGCATCGCACACAAATCCGCTGATGTCACTGACGCCAATAATAGGCCCACGCCGGGGTGATGACATCAGTTCCCTTTTTTCCGCGTCGTCAACGCTAACGGTTTCGGGAATCTCAGTAGACAACTGGTGACTTTGTTGCCTTTATACTTGCTTTTTGCTTCATTGTTTCTTGTCTCTTCACTATGTCGACAAAGAAGACTGGCTTCAAGCCCTGCAGGGAGTGCGGGTAGATGATGTCCATAACGGATCCGCACAATGACTGCATCTGGTGCTTGAGCTCTGATCATGATGTGGATGGATGTTCATCTTGTCAGAAGATGAACCCGAAGGCCCTTAGAGAAAGAGAGACCAAACTCCTGGTAGCGAAGCTGAAGGCTGGCAAAGGAAAATCTTCAAGGTCTCGTTCTCATAGGGCGAGGTTGAGGTCAAGATCCAGATCTCGAGAAGAGTCGACTTCGAAGTCACCTTCAAACCCTGCATTGAAGTCGAGGAGGAGACATAAGAAGAAGAGGCTTGAGTCCAGACATCATTCTGGTAAGGAGTCGGGCTCGAGGTCGAGGTCGCCGAAGAAGATACGTTCGAAGGTGGTCACGCTTGAAGTCTCTGATCATGAAAGTGAGGCCTCACCTGCGGAGTCGCGGGTTCAGTCGCTGGCTCCAACTTCGAATCCATCTCCGGCGCCGTCTCCGGCCCGGGAAGAGGAAGAAGTTCAAGTGGATGCGTATTCTGCGCCTGTCGAAGAGCCGACTCTGAACCATCCACAAGATCAGCCTGAGGGTTTTCAGCCACCCTTCCCAACCCCAGGCCAGGACCCATCAGCTTTTTAAACGCAATGTATGGCGTCTTTACAAGGGCTTGGTAACTCTCAGGTCCACTGGCTTTCAATTTAGGAGTTCCTCACTCCTATCCTCCTCCTCCATTCATGCCCTATATGCCGGCTCCGACGCCGCATTGGCAATTCCCGGCTCGGTCGAGGTCATCGACACCGGTTCCGGCGTTGCCCACTCCAGATCGACCTTGAGAGCATCCCACTGGGCCTTCGAATTCGATACCGACGTCGGTCCCGACTCCGTTGGGGTCGTTGGTGGATCCAACTGCGAAGCGTGTTAAGGAGAGGTCCAGAAGGCAGGCACACGCCTTTTGGAGGAGCAAAGGTATATAGAATCACATCCTGATATGGAGGAAGGTGAACTGGAGGAGGACTGTTTTAAGGATCTGGCTGACGCTGTTCGCTTGGATTTCTCTCCAGAGTGGGAATTGCCTTCAGGCTCAGATGCGCCTTCAAAGGACATCCAGCCCTATCATGTGGTGATGAGGAAGGCGGTAGAACTTCTGCAATTGACTTTACCAATGGTGGAGTTTAAGTCCAATCTTCTAACAGAAGTTTTACATTCACCTAGCTCTGTGGTGGAACCATTGCTACCATTTAATGATGCCTTAACGGAACCAATTATGGAGGTGTGGAAAAAAACACTGTCAGTTCCTGCAGTATCTAAGAGTGTGGCTAGAAGATATAGGGTTGCACCTGAAGACCCTGCTTTTCTGACATCTCATCCATCACCTGAGAGTCTAGTCATTCAAGCTGCATGGTCCAAAAAGAACGTGAGTGCCTTTTCACAAGTGCCTGGTGATAAAGAGGCAAAGAAACAGGATCAGGTGGCTAAAAAGACCTTCTCCTCTGCAAGTATGGCGGAGGTATGTGCATGCCCGTATGGATACTATGCGTAGATTAGCTCCTAAGATCCCTGATGCCAACAGAAAGGAATTTGAGGAGGTTTTATCAGATGCACAGGCTGCGGCACGCCAAGTGATACAGAGTGGTCTGGACACTGCAGACTCGGTGGCATGTATCACGGGCACGGTGGCTGCCACTAGGAGATTGGCTTGGTTGAAATCTTCAGACTTTTCGGCAGATGTTCAGGCGGCCTTGCTGGATCTGCCGTTTGATGGATCTGGTCTCTTTGGCAAGAAAGCTGATTCTGCCTTGGAGAGGTTTAAAGAAAGTAGAGCTACTGCTAAATCTTTAGGTCTCCAGATCAGAGGTTCTTCGGCCAGGAAGTTCAGAGGTTTTGGATGCTCTTTCTTTCGGAATTACCGACAAGGTCAGCAGCAGCAGCAACAGCAGCAGCAGAATACCTTGTACAGATCTTACAGGGGAAAGCAAATAGCTCGTCCACGTGGACGTCAGACCTCTTCCTCCTCCACCTCCCCCAATCCCCCAGCCTCAGAAAAGCAGCCCTAGATCCGGCATTCGGGATCATGCGGGTCCGGTGGGGGGTCGGCTTACCCACTTTCTACGGGATTGGGAATCGGTTACATCAGATCTTTGGGTTCTCAATCTCGTAGAAAATGGGTATGCCCTTTCCTTTCGGGAATTCCCTCCCAATTACCCTCCTTGCCAAGGTTTTTGCACAGTGGAACATCTGTTGCTTCTACAGGAGGAAGTGCAGACTCTATTAAGAAAGAGTGCGATAGAGGTGGTCCCAGAGCAGGAAAGGGGTCAGGGATGCTACTCCCGGTATTTCCTGATTCGCAAGAAGGATGCCAGACTTCGTCCAATCCTGGATCTCAGG
Organism: Lissotriton vulgaris; assembly: GCF_964263255.1. Classification (NCBI taxonomy): domain Eukaryota; kingdom Metazoa; phylum Chordata; class Amphibia; order Caudata; family Salamandridae; genus Lissotriton; species Lissotriton vulgaris. The sequence goes on from NW_028254560.1 coordinate 286,260, forward strand.
ATCTTGAATCTCTATCTAAAACAAGAGAAATTCAAGTAGCTCACCCTTGCTCAGGTTCTTCAAGCGCTGCTGGAAGAAGACTGGATGGTGTCGCTCGACTTACAGGATGCGTATTTTCACATCCCAATCCTGAGGTCGCACAGGAAGTATCTCCGTTTTACGGTGGGGTCGCAACACTATCAGTTTGCGGTCCTTCCTTTTGGAATTACTACTGCGCCTCGAGTCTTCACCAAAATGATGGCGGTGGTGGCAGCACATCTCAGAAGGTCGGGGATTCCAGTATTCCCCTATTTGGACGACTGGCTAATCAAAGCAGAGTCGTCGGAGAGAGAGCTCCAGCATCTGCAGGAGACAACCCAGTTGTTGTACAGGTTGGGTTTTTCGATAAATGTACCCAAGTCTCACCTGGTGCCCTTCTAGCTCATCCTTTTCATAGGTGCTGTACTGGACACAACTGTATGTCGTGCATTCCCTCCTCCTCAAAGGATTCACAACATTCATTATTCCTTTATTCTACAATGGAGCGGTTGTTCCAGTCCTGAAGGTCCTTCGTCTGCTCGGTCTGATGGCTTCATGCATTCTGTTTGTCAACCATGCATGCTGGCACATGAGGGCACTCTAGTGGTGCCTCCGCAGGCAGTGGTATCAGCACAACGGAGATCTCAGGGAGTCAGTGAGGATCTCCAGAGAAGCTGCAGCGAATCTGTCTTGGTGGGGAGTGGAAGGCAACCTGTCTGAAGGGAAGCCTTTTCATCTGCCTCCTCCGGTGGCCACAGTAATAACGGATGCATCCACTCTAGGGTGGGGTGCTCACCTGGGGGACCTGGAGGTCAAGGGTCTTTGGTCTCCAGAGGAAAGGTTGCTTCATAGCAACCTTCTGGAATTGCGGGCGATACGTTTGGCACTCAAGGCCTTCCTCCCTTCCCTTCGTGGTCGGTCATTCCAAGTCCTGACGGACAACACGACTGCGATGTGGTACATCAACAAGCAGGGAGGAGTGGGGTCGCAGTGTCTCAGCAGGGAGACTCTGCGGCTCTGGTCCTGGATTCAGGACCATCAGATTTGTCTGGTGGCAAATCATCTGGCCGGAGTTCTGAACGCTCGTGCAGACACTCTCAGTCAGCAATTCTCGGCCGACCACGAGTGGAGGCTCCATCCGGAGGTAGTTCAAGACATCTTTCAGATGTGGGGAACTCCTCGGGTGGACCTGTTCGCCACTCACGAGAATGCTCACTGCCCGTCTTTTTGCAGTCTCAAGTATCCGATGCAAGGAGCCTTGGGGGACGCGTTTCAGTTGAGTTGGGGAAGACAACTCCTTTACGCGTTTCCCCCATACCTTTGATTCCTCGGGTTCTGAGGAAGATTCGCCAAGACCGGGCCCAAGTCATATTGGTCACCCCGGATTGGCCAAGAAGGGTGTGGTACACAGATCTTCTCCACCTCTCCTCTCACCCGACGCTCCGTCTCCCTCTCAGGGCAGACCTCCTCTCTCAGATGGAGGGGCAGGTTCTACACCCCCACCTCCAGACATTACACCTTCATGCCTGGAGATTGAACGGGGCAACCTGAATTCCTTTTCTCTTCCACACAATGTGGTGGATGTCATTTTATCGGCTAGGCGTGACTCCACTAAATCCATTTATTCCTACAGATGGTCTAAATTTGTCACCTGGTGTGGAGAGAAGTCTGTAGACCTTTTTGAAAGCCCATTTATCTGATATTCTCAAATTTGCTCTCTCTCTGACGCAGCAAGGGCTTGCTGTTGCCACAGTCAAGGGTTATCTCTCGGCCTTGTCGGCATTTCTTTGTTTGCTGGACCAGCCGTCCCTTTTCAAATCTCCTATAGTCTTAAGATTTTTGAAGGGTCTAATGAAAAAATTCCCTTCTACTACCTTTATTGTACCTCAATGGGACTTAAATCTTGTTTTAACATACTTGATGGGTGCTCCCTTTGAGCCCTTACACAAGTGTCCTATGAGGCTTTTGACTTTTAAGACAGTCTTCCTCGTTGCAATTACCTCGGCATGGAGGGTAAGTGAGCTTCAAGCTTTTAGTTCCAATCCCCCTTTCTTGACCATTCATGCTGAACGAATGGTTCTTAGGACCAGTGCTGCTTTTCTCCCTAAGGTGGTGACTCCCTTCCACCTAGGACAATCCATTACCCTCCCTACCCTTTATCCTCCCCTCACCCTTCAAGGAGGAGGAGAGGTTACACCGTCTGGACCCTAGGAGGGCGGTGAGCTTTTACCTGGACAGAACTAAAGACTGTTGTGTGGATGACCAGCTCTTCATTGGGTTCGCTGGCTGCAAAAAAGGAAGAGCGGTTCACAAAAGAACTCTTTCAAGATGGATCATCCTCTGTATAAAGATCTGCTACTCTACAAGAGCTAAGTCGTCAACCTCTGCCTTGTCTAGAGGTGTTCCTGTAGAGGATATTTGTAGGGCCGCAACTTGGTCCAGCCCCCAAAGCTAAAGGAATGGCTGGGAGACAGGAATATTATTGATTTTTAAGTATATTGTATTAGTAAACAAGTGTTGTTCTGCTCATCACTAAATTAGATTAGCAGTGTCACATTGTGGCAGACATAAGTGTGGTGAAGACAACTAAGTGCCCATGCTGAACCCTGGTAACCAATTACGTGCCGGTGCTGAGACCCGGAAACCACTGGCTCAAATTACGCACTTGGGTTTGCCCACTGGATATCTTCAATGATGAGAAGGATGCCAAATGTCAGTAGACAACCAGACCCTGTTGAGTGAGTGTAGGATGGTGATCGGTGTTGGGGTTTACAACAGTTTAATTCTGTGCGGGTGGGGAGGAGGAGCTACATCAGCAAACAAGATGGCTGCTTAGGCTCCCGGCGATGCCGACCTCCGTAACCCGCCGCGATATCCTGTACATTACGCCTGGTCTCTGTGTGCATGAACTGTTCCGCACTCCGATGGTGAAATCCGGAAACTTTTATTGGCTTGTTGGATGAAGTTCTGTCGTGTTGAAGTTTGCGGCCTGCTCCAGCGGTGAAGCCGGGGCCTCGAGTACTTTCACAGCCGGGCTGCAGTACAACAACATTGGCCAGAAGAACCAGGCTGGGTCCGGTCAACCGGAGTGGAGGCTTTGTTTAAGCCCGAATTTGGCGGCGATCGTCTCTATTGCTCATTATCAATGGAGGAGTGATTCTGCTTATTGCTGGCTGTGAGTGGGGGTCCCCGTCTCGCGGACCTGGGGTAACCGTCGGGGTTCGTTGTTCGGGGCCTCTGGCCTGCGGCCCCAACGGTGTGGACAGTGGCTGCGAACAAAGACCGGTCACCCTCCGCATCTACACGTTCGCTTTTTCTATTTTCTATGGCCTTTCTTTTCCTTCTCTTTCTTTCTTAAGGATCAGTATAGCTACGAATCATTCGGACTTTTATCATATGCTTGTATCTAGTGCTCATGCTTTTATGATATCCGATTTCCGGGTGGGCAGGCTCCGAGAATTGGCGCAACATGGAATGTATATTGTGTGTTCATTTGCATCGATCTATATGCTTTGGAGCCAATTCTCCGTCACAGTGGTTATTATATGTATATCCTGTTTCTTACCCTGTCCCCCGCATTCTCTGGTTTGATTGTATGGCACCTGATCCTCTCTTATATAATATAAAACGAAACCTCTGACTCATTCAGACATACAACCCTTACATTTTTCGAGTGGCACATTGCGTTGCTTTGTGACTCACAAAATGTAATTTACAAAAGCGTCTCAGACACGGTTAGCGATTCCTAATTGGGTCACAAATTGCCTGCCTCATTCATGAGGCAGGTGCTATTTGGCTCCCCATTAGGAATGGCCAGCACTCCCATGGATGGTGGCTTGCTGGGGTCAGCAGACCACCATGTCTGTGACTGCTACTTTTATTAAAGATGGTTTCTTTTAAATGCAGCCCTTTTTCCTTAAAGGAAAACGGGATTTATTTAAAAACAAAAATGAAACTTTTCAGTTCATTTTTTATGGGCATGCAGTGGTCCCTGGGACCATTGCCTGCTCTTAAAAGATATTTTTACCCCCATTCACAAAGGGGAAGCGGTCCCCATGGGGGGCCCTTTCTGTTTGCGAGTGGCTTACCACCTACTTGAAGAAGGTGGTAAACTGAAAGCATTTCGCAACCTCAAATACGGTGGCAAAACAATGGTACATACCATTTAAACTCGCTATTAGGTAGGGATCCCCATGGCACGCCCCTTCCTAATAGCGAGACGAAAACCTTATTTTGACAGTTGGTAACTGGTTACCAGCTCTCAAAAAAAGGGTTTGTACAAGGGCCAGACCAATTTTGCCGTTGCAATTTTCCATTTTCGACCGCAAAATTTGGTTGTAAATCTGGCCCTAGATATTTATGCCATATGATATTCTGACTAGATATTCTGATACTTGACTACAGGACTTCCCTCTCAGCAACACTTGTGCTGCTCGTTCTTTGGCAACTTGCCATTCAAAATCAGATTCATACATGTCATTAAATGTGTGCATTGGTTTGTGTGGGAAAATTGCTGGGATGCCATAATTTCTCTGAAACTTGTGTTTCAGATTCCTGCACAAATACAATGTCATCTGTTATGTCATCTGCAGTGCTTTTAGGGGCAGTTCATGAATTTCACTGATTCATTATATCAAGAACTTCACTTAAAATGTATTTTTTCAGGGAGTTTCTTAGTTTTCTTTATTCATATAGGAATGAATGCCTTTTTGAGCAGAAGAGACCATAACGTAGCTTTAACACATTGAATTAGGCAAATATCTGTTCATTTGTTGAAAATATTTTATATCTAACTATATCGAAAATATCGACCAAACGATTGACTCTCTCGCAAATACCATTGCCCTGTGGATTGTATAAGCTTGTGAAATGGTGACTTATACCACAACTATCCAAAAACAATTTCATCTTAGAAGACGTTAGCTGTGTACAATTATCCGTTATAAGAATTGAAGGAAATTCTTCATCATGAAACACACCTTTAAGAAATCTTACAGTAACATCAGTAGTAATCTCCTTTACAAAGCAAACAGTCACCCATTTTGAAAAAACGTCGATAACTACAATGGCAAACCTCTGGCTGAGCGGGAGCTCATCCATGGGACCAATAAAGTCCAAACATATGCTGTGCCAAGGCTTCGCTGGCGCAAACATTTTGCCCATATGCTGACTAGACATCAACTTGAGCCTCTTCTCACCTTCTTTACACCCTTCGCAATGTTCAACACAAGATGCAGCATCAGAGTCAATAGAAGGCCACCAAAAATCGTTTTTGATCCTACGCTGGGTGAGTGATTGACCTAAATGTCCCTCATGAGCTATCTTAAGTAACCTTGGTCTCAAAGAGAACGGAGGAACACATCTGTCACCTCTCGTCAAAACCATATCACCTGAAACAGACAACTCATCCAAAACCCTTATGAAAGGCCTCACACTAGGCTCGATAGTGCTCTCTCGTCTAGTGCCCTTTTTAACTAAGTCAATAACCTTCAATAAGACAGAGTCCTTTTCCATACCAGAACTCCACTCAATTTTGGAAAATGAACCTTCGCCAAGAAAAACAACATCATGAAGAAAGGCAATATGACTCTCCTCTTGAACATCACACATCAGCCCACAAGAAATATCTTCTGTTACAGGAAGCCTCGATAAACAGTCCGCTTGAACATTGCGCCACCCTTGAACAAAAGATATTTAAAACTGAAAGTCGTGTAGTCTCGAGGCAAGTCTATGTGACCCTTTCCCAGTACCACCAGGAGCCATGACATTAACTAAAGGTTTATGATCGGACTTTAAAATAAACCTAGTGCCCCACAGGTATGTACAAAAATAATAAGTGCCCCAGACAGCCGCCAATGCCTCCCATTCAATGACAGAGTAGTTTTGTTCTGACTTACTCAATGGTCGAGAAGCAAAGGCTACAGTCTTTTCCTCATTTCCATGCCTCAGCAATAAAACAGCACCTAAACCAATACTACTAGCGTTTACCATTAGAATAGAGGTTCGCTTGATGTCAAATGGTACTAATACTTTTGCATTGCATAATTCTTTTTTTATCAGTTCAAAACATTTATTGTGGGTATCATTCCATACAAACTTCACACCATTTTTTAAAAGACTTCTCATCACAGCAGCCTTGTCAGAGAACCCTTTCACAAAATGTGCGTAGATCTCTATCAGGCCCATAAAAGACCTCAGTTGATCCTTATCCTTTGGACATGGAGCTGATTCAATTGCAGCTAATAAATTTCTTTTGGGTTTAATACCTTCAGCTGTAATGACATAACCAAATACTTTATCTCTTGAACCAAGAAAGAGCACTTTTCTTTCCTCAAAGTCAAGCCAGCTTCCTGTATCCTAGTTAAAACAGACTTAAGTATACAATTGTGTTGTTCAATACTGCTCCCAAATATCAAAATGTCCTCCTGAAAAAACAATACTTGACTCACACCTTTGAACAACTCTGTCACCATTCTTTGTAATACACTGGCCGCTGATATAAGACCAAAAGGCAACCTCATAAATTGATACGTTCCCTCACTCGTAATAAATGCAGTCAGGTGAACATATTTGATGATAAGCATGCTTTAGATCTAGTTTACTAAAATATTTCGCTCCATGTAACGTAGATACTAGTTCACCTATATTTGGTAGGGGAAACACATCAGCCACTACATTCTTGTTTAATGACCTGAGGTCCACACAAAATCTTATTTTTTTGTCCGCTTTTTGTGTGATAACCACTGGAGAAATCCAAGTGGCCGCTTCAACCGGTTCTATTATGCCCCCTTGCAACATCTCTTCAATCACGCTTTTCACTTCTTCTCTCACAGCAATGGGTTCTCTCCTTGCCTTGTGCTGGACAGGTATGGCACCTTCCTTAAGAAGTATCTTGTGCTCATAACATACTAGTTCACCTAACTCATCTCTAAAAACAACAGAAAAATCCTTCAAAATATCATCCATGCTGTAACCATCAACAACCATCACTTGTTCCTTAGTTCTGGGATCAACCCTGATGTGTAAATCGTACTGATGCATCCAGCCTAGAATAGGTGGACCATCCACAGAAACATACACCTTGCCAATAGTTGATCTATTCTTGAAAATTATTTCACTTTCAAAATGTCCAAGAAGATAAATTTTTTCACCTTGGTACCCAGTGGGAAATATATCGCTGTCTAGCAAATCTTTCTTTCCCCAAGTTTCCTTAAGCATAGAGCATGGAATGATTGTCCACTTTGACCCACAATCTACCATAAGACTAACATTTTTCCCATCAATTACAAAATCAGCCCTAGGTCTCCTCTCTCTTGCTTCTTGACACACATCGACAGACAAGTGTTCTATGACCAATAGTTTGTTGGACTCTCTTTTTATCTCAACATCATTTCCGTTAATGATAGCTACTCTTGACTTAGTCACACTCTTACACATCTTTGCAAAATGCAAAGATGTGCATGTACCAGCTGCGCAGGATCAGGAAGGTGGCCTATCTCCTGACTCCCGAAGTTCTGATTCAAGTCATCATGGCTCTTGTCCTCTCCCGCTTGGATTTCTCTAATTCCCTCTATTACGGTCTGCCCAAGGCCCTTCTTTCTAGGCTGCAGATCGTCCAGAACCAAGCGGCGAGATTGGCCTTCGGGATCCCGAAATGGCAATCCGCTAAACCTCTTCTTACCAACTTGCATTGGCTTCCTGTCATTTCGAGGGTAGCCTTTAAGATCGGCTGCCTTGCCTTCAAATCTCTAACTGGTCCCTGCCCCGCATTCCTGAAATCCCTTATCAGTCCCTATTGTCCCCCACGTAACCTCAGATCCTCTCACCTCCGCCTCCTGGTTGTCCCCTCTTTCAAACTCTGCAGAATCGGAGGCCGGAGATTTGCACATTTGGCCCCTAAATTCTGGAATTCTCTCCCACCCTCACTTAAATCCTCCAGTTCGCTCTTCCAATTCCGCAGATCTCTGAAAACATGGCTCTTCCCACAATCTGGCTAGCTCCCCCTGTCCACCCCCAGCACCAGATCAGCGCCAGGAAACCCACGGTGACAGAGCGCTCTATAAGCTCACCTTAACATAACATAAAATGTCCTATCTTGCCACACTTTAAGCATTCTTTATTGTTGGCAAAGCAAATCTTGGCGTCTGAACTATGAGAGTAACTACCACACTTCGAGCAAGCTCTTTTTCGTGAATCTATTCGTGAATTGTTTCTTTTGTAAAACATAACTCTTCTTTTTTATTGATGCTACTGCATTTTCATCACTATTGTCACTATCAAATGCATTTTTGCACGAAACCTCCCCTACATTAAGGTCAGATGAGCACTTTTGAAGTTCTTTCATGCATTTTTCTGACTCTTCAACAACTTTTGCCAGATCTATAGCAGTCTTCAAATTTGGATTTTTTGCTGCCCATAACCTCTTCTGGATTTTACGATTATTGCATTGGACAATTTACTGATCTCTGAATAATTCATCAGTCATTTGTCCAAAGCTACACTTAACGGAGAGTTCTCTTAATCTGGCAACAAAATCATCTATAGTCTCGCCTTCACGTTGCTTATTAATGTAAAATTTATATCTATTCATCACAAGGTTCTCTTCCTTTGCAAATCTTATTTCTAACCTTGAGATGGCCTCTTTAAATTCATCTAATGGAGATTGACTACTAGCTGGAAGAACCTGAGGAAGATATTTGAAAATTCTTTGGCTTTCCTTCCCTAAGGTGGTCATTAATATGGCTTTCTTTCTCTTAGGAGAAAAATCTTCACCGTCCAAACCTTCTAAATAGTTATAATACATTAAAATCCAGTCTTCCCATGGTAACAGTGGATTACCAGGTTCATTTAAAAACATTCACTTGTTGAGCCATATTATAAATTAAATTAAATATGATAATAACTTATAATTTAAACTAACCACTTATCGCACTGAAGCATCAAATTAGTGACACATATTTTAAAAATAAGTTCTACACAACAGTGTGCTCATTACATAAGTTACACACAAAAGTGTGCTGCAGAAGTGTGTTCTTTAAATGCAAAAATAGTCAGTCAAAAACAAACAGTCGCTTTTAGAATAGACGTTTTCTTCATCAAAAAAAAAAATGATGATAAAAGATAGAAGTAGCGAAGACAATGTTTTCCTAGTCTTCAAGTATTTATTGCAGTAGGGTAGGCTGGGCCGGTCTCGTGGAGTGCCTTGTGTGCGTGGATGAGGAGCTTGAAGGATATCCTCTTGTTGATGGGAAGCCAGTGCAGGTTTCTCAGGTTGGGGGTGATGTGGCTGTGGCATGCGACATCGATGATCAGTCGTGCCGAGGCGTTTTGGATGCGTTGCAGTCGTTTGATGAGCTTGGTCGAGGCTCCTGCATAGAGGGCGTTTCCATAGTCGAGTCTTCTGCTGACGAGGGCCTGGGTGACTGTTCTTCTTGTATTCGTCAGGATCCACCTGTAGATCTTGCATGCAGAGGGTGTTGAAGCAAGAGGAGGAGACATCGTTGACTTGCTTGGTCATGGAGAGCGTTGAGTCGAGGATGATTACCATGTTGCGTGCGTGGTCGGTGGGTGTCTGGGCTGCCCCCAGTGCCGTCGACCACCAGGAGTTGTCCCAGGCTGATGGGTTGGAGCCGAGGATGAGGACCTCTATTTTGTACGAGTTCAGCTTCAGTCGGCTGATCTTCATCCAGTCGGCGACGGCCTTCATTCCTTTATGGAGGTTGACTTTGTCGGTAATGGGGTCCTTGGTGAGGGAGAGGATCAGTTGAGTGTCGTTGACGTAGGAGATTATGTTGAGGTTGTGCTGTCAGGCGACGTGTGCGAGCGGGGCCATGTAAATGTTGAACAGTGTCGGGCTGAGAGAGGATCCCTGGGGTACGCAGATGATCTCGAAGGCTTTGGATCAGCAAGGGTGGAGGTGGACCCTCTGGGTTCTGCCTCAGAGGAAGGAGGTGGTCCATTCCAGGGCTTTGTCTTGGATCCCTATGGAGTGGAGGCGTGCGCGTAATGTGCGGTGGCAGACGGTGTCAAAGGCAGCAGAGAGGTCCAGGAGGATGAGGGCTGCGGTCTAACCATTGTCCAGCATGGTCCTGATGTCGTCAGTGGCGGCGATGAGGGCGGTTTCGGTGCTGTGGTTGCTGCGGAACCCTGACTGGGAAGGATCCAGGATTCTATTTTCTTTGAGGTATCGGGTTATTTGTCTGTTGATGATCTTCTCGATGACCTTGGCTGGGAATGGAAGCAGAGAGATGGGCCAGAAGTTCTAGGGGTCTCTAGGGTCGGCCTTGGGTTTTTTGAGTAGGGAGTTGATCTCAGCGTGTTTCCAGCTCTCTGGGAAGGTCGCAGTCTTGAGGGAGAGATTGATGACGTTGCACAGGTGGGGTGCTATGGAGCTGCTGGCTTTGTTGAAGATGTGGGTCAGGAATGAGTCTGACAGGGAGCTGGAGTGGACTGTGCTCATGGTATTGATAGTGTCATCGATGCTCTTGCTGGCCCAGGCTAGCAGGGGGTCGTAGTCGATGGTGTGCGGAGAGTCTGTTGTGTTGCTGTCTGTTGGGGCTGTCTGGGTGATGAAGCTGTCGTGGATGTCTGCTATCTTGCGGTGGAAAAAAGTGGCGAGGGAGTCGCACAGGGCTTGCGACGGTGGGATGTCATTGGTGTTGGAGCTGGGTTTGGAGAGTTCTTTCACGATGTTGAAGAGCTCCTTGCTGTTGTGTGCATTGATGTCAAGGCGGTCTTTGAAGGAGGTCCTCTTGGCAGTCCTAATGAGGTGCTGGTGGTTGTGGATGGCATCCTTGTGGGCTGCGTGGCTGTCCGGAGTCTGTTCGCTGTGCCATTTCTTCGCTAGATTCCGGCTGGCTCGCTTTGAGGCTAAGAGTTCTGGGGTGAACCAGCTGGCCCTCTTGCTGGTGTTTCTGTGGGGGAGGTTTCTTCAACGGGGCGAGGGTGTTGGCACAGTCGTCGATCCAGCATGTGAGGCTGTGGGCAGCATCGTCGTGTTGGAGGGTTCGGTGGGTGGGCTGAGAGCGAGGTTTGCGTGTAGTTGGTCTTCGGTGATTTTTCTCCAGTAGCGGCGAGAGATCTGTTGAGTGCGGTGGTGTGTGGTGGGTTTCTGGAAGGAGAAGTGGATGCAGCGGTGGTCGGTCCAGAGGAGTTCGGTGGTGTGGCTGAAGGATATGTGGGGGCTAGCGGAGAAAATGGGGTCAAGCGTGTGGCCAGCGAAGTGTTCTCAAGGTGAAAGTTCAGGTCTCCGAGGAGAATGTAGTCGGTGGAGGTCAGGACGTGCGTGCGTGCTTACGAAGTCGGTGATGGAGTCGCTGAACTAGGGTCGGGTCCGGGGGGTCTGTAGACAAGGGTGCCTCTAAGGGTAGAGTTGGGGTTTGTGTGCATCTGGAAATGCATGTGCTCGGCGGTGCTGAGATTGTCCTCGGTGCTGGTTGAGACCCTGATGCTGTTCTTGTGGATGATAGCGATTTCTCCTCCGACTCCGTTGGTGCGGTCTCTGTGGGAGACCTTGTAGCCATCTGGGATGTCTATGGCAATGTCGGGTGCCGAGAAGTCATTCATCCATGTCTCTGTCAGGAAGGCGACTTCCGGGGATGATGTGTCGAGCAGGTCCCAGAGCTCGTCGGTGTGTTTGCGTGCGGAGCGGCTGTTCAGTAGGATGCATCGGAGGTGGTCTTTCTTGGCGGGTTGTTTGGCTGCTCTGAGGCTGGTGTAGATGCAGTTCCGGCGGGTGAAGGGGCCCTGCGTGCATTTCGGGGCGGCCTTGAAGCAGGTGTGGGTCCGTCCATGGGTTGAGAGCATGGAGTGTGCTGACATCGTAGTGGTGGTGGTCATCGTGGTGGGTGCGGGACCAGGGGTTTTGGCGCTGAGCGAGGTCCGGGTGTGGATGGGCGCAGACGAGCTTGCCCTAGGCGGCGCAGCGGCCGCCATACATGGAGATGTGGGAGGGAGGAGCAGCTGGGAGCCGGGAGGCAGGGAGAGCGAATGGGCAGTGAGGGGGGCAGGGATACAGGTGGCACAGCGGCAGGAACAGGAGCGGTGAGGGCACCAAGGCAGCCCGGCACAATCAGCGGCAGCGAGGGGGAACGGAAGGCAAGAAAACAAGCACAGTCAGGGAGCAGAAGGCAAGAAAACGAGCACAAACAGGGGAGCAGAAGGCAAGAAAACAGGCACAATTAGGGAACAGGAGGCAAGAAAACTGGCACAAATCAGGGGCAGTGAGGGGGAGCAGAAGGCACAACAATCGAGTACAAATCAGGGGAGCAGAAGGCAAGAAAATGAGCACAATCAGGGAACAGAAGGCAAGAGGACGGGCACAGATAAGAATGCAGGCGCAGGGGGTAGACAGGCAACAGCGGTCAAAAACACCAGAAGACAGTATGGGCAGTACAGTGAAGACAGACAGTGAGTGACAGTGATACAAACCTAAGGCCTACCACTGGCCACCAGGGATGAGGCGCAGGTGGTAGCCTGCAGGTGGAGGAGGGCCTCAACCTCTACAGCAGCAGAAGCTGTGTCAGGGTCAGGACACACAGGCAGAGCTGTGTGGTGGGGGAGCGACCTACCAGCAAGGTAAGGGTCAAGGGACCTAAGAGCCATCAAAAACAAGGACTTTTCCAACCCCATGTCGAAACATTTCTTTGAACACTACTCTAGCAATGATCTTGATCTGAATTACATTGGTATAAAAATCATGCCTTTAGGAAGTAGAGGAGGTGATAGAACAATGGCACTAAGAAAAATGTAGTTCAGATACATCTTAGTGATAGGGACAGAGAACCCCTTTGGTCATAATTTGGATATGGAGTTCAATATACACTTACAATGATGGTTTCCTCTTGACTATATTCCCAGACTCTTGAATACCGGGACAACTTGAGAAATTCATTAATGAGAAACAATCCCCCATTTTTATAGAGAATCATGTAGTAGAAATGGCACAGAGAAGTGGGAATGCGGGATATGTATTTGTGCATATTGTCTTCCTAACAATTGTCATGGAGGGTTGGTAGATTAAGTGAATTAAATGTTATTCATTGTCAGTTTTAAAAGACAGAGATCTTGAATGGAATTGAGATGTATGTATTACCAACAAAATGTCTAGATGGGAATTATACCTTATAATGTCTCATATTGGTACACATGAAAAAATTGAATACATCTCATATATTTGGACTTTTATAACTGTTTTAACATTTGTTAATTGATTATAGATCTCATCTCCAAAATGTCTTTCTAGAAGAGATTCCTTTTAAGTTTGTCTCCCCTCTTTTGAGCTCCAAATAGTTTTCATCAATTCATCAATGTTATCATATTAATCTTGTACTTTACATAAACAATTTTATCATTGAACTTTTTAACGTAGAAAACGCTTTTTAACATTGAAAAAGCCTTTTATCTATATTTTTGATTGTTACATTTTCAATGGTACTTTGATTTTTTGAATGGAAATGTATGAATTGTTCTCATTAATTTTGGAGGCTGTATAAAACCAATAGAAATATGTATTAATGCTGCTATCCCAAATACCCCCTACCTCCATTATGAAAATGTTTACAACCAAGATTCTTAATGAATTTGCACAAACTTGTTTACATACTAGTATATATCCTTTTGCACCAGCACCTTGTGAATGCATTTGCACTTTCTGCAATACATGTATTAAAGAATTAAAACCAACCACTGAAGTACTTTGCAATTAGTGAGATAATAAATTGCATAGAAAGTAAAACAAAAAAAGGACTTTAATGAGCTCCGTTCACTTTAAAATGGTGATGTAGACAGCCGGACTCTATGGTCCAGTTGAAGTCAAAGCGCCGAAACGTGTAGACTGTCTATGTTCTTTGCACAAATGGTGTAGTAAAATATTGGGGAAAAAAATATATATATACATATACATATATATATATATATATTTATACACATTTATACATAAAAATGTAAAGAAACTAATAATTGAAATATTAATATAGTTTTAAAATTGTAAATATTGTAATATTATAATATATATATATATATATATATTATATATATATATATATATATATATATATATATATATATATATATATATATATATATATATATATATATATATATATATATATATATATATATATATATATATATATATATATATATTCCGCTCCGTGGGGTTGTCCAAGTAGCGGGTTGCACCCGAGCCTGCGTGCGCCTTCCCCAAAGCGTTAGTTGGTATCTCGTAGACGTCGTGCACTTTACTGCTGGCCCCTGATGAGGAAAATACATTTCCGAAACGCGTCGGGCCTATTTCAAACACGCAACTGCCCATACCAACTAACGCTTTGGGGAAAGCGCACGCAGGCTTGGGTGCTACCCGCTACTTGGACAACCCCACGGAGCGGAATACATTAGCGGCGGTCCTGCCGCTAGGTAGCACCACCCCGAAGAAACGGTGGCCACAAGACCCTCTATCTAAGGAGTCTCGTATGTGGAGCTGCGTGATGGATGAGGACAGAAGTGATGTTTGGAGCTCATGTTAGAGCCTTTGGAACGAGCAGTAATTTGAAAATGCATCCATCCAGGATATATGGACTACATCTCCCATAAGCACAATGCGTGTTTTCATACAAGGAGATGGTAGACGTCGTGCACTTTATTGCTGGCCCCTGATGAGGAAAATAAATTTCCGAAACGCGTCGGGCCTATTTCAAACACGCAACTGCCCATACCAACTAACGCTTTGAGGAAGGCGCACGCAGGCTCGGGTGCTACCCGCTACTTGGACAACCCCACGGAGCGGAATACATATATATATATATTCACAGAAAAAACCATAGGTTATAGACCATATATAGTTAGGAATTTGCATTTACAAAACCTTGAAAATTCAGTGAAAAAACCATAGGTTATAGACCATATATAGTTAGGGATTTGCATTTACAAAACCTTATTTTACTCGCATAAAACCATTGAAATTCCATATATAGTTAGTTGCGCTAACTATATATCGCGCACCCGCAATCCACTGCTGATGATGTCACATATTACATCATTCATGACATGGTCAGTGACATCACTGATGACATCACTGATGACATCTCAAATGACATCACTGATGACATCACTGATGACAACATCCAGTGACTGTATGTTTCTGTAAAGTGTAAATATGTCTTACATATTGAAGAATGAGTGGATGTATAAGTGTCTGGATGAAGGATTTAGTAGGTGCATGACTGACTGTATGAGTGAGTGATTAAATATGTCTCACTGAGTGCATGGGTTAGTGACTAAACTGTCTTAATTTGTGCATTATTATGTCTGTTGTTCTGTAAACTGCTGCATGTGTTGATAAGTAGCTATATGAGTAACTATATGGGTTATTGATTGGTAGCCCAGGTATTTGTATGAGAGACTGAGTGTGTGTGTGGGTGGCTGGGAGGTGTATGACTCTGTGCATAGATGTGTGAGCAGTTGATTCCCTAGGTGTATGGTTTCAAAAGTGCATGTGGAAACAGCTGTATGGGCGGTTGACTGTGTGCATGAGTGTATTGGTGAGTGAATGGATATCTCAGTGCTACATGTCAAAGTAAGTACATATGTAAAACACAGTACATGTGAGAGTTGACATATATAAATAACTGTGCATAAGAGCCAGTGAATGTGTGAGTGGCTGTATGGATCATTGTGAACTTGTATCAGGGATTGTATAAGAGAGTAAATATGTGTTAGTATATGTTTGAATAAGTAAAGTTTGTATAACTGTATAGTTGAGGAAATGGAGGTGTGATTGATTCTTTGCATGACTGACTAGGTGTGTGAGTAACTCCATGGATGAGTGACAGTCTGTGAGTGTCTGTTTACACTGATTGTATCTAAGGTTATATTAGAGTCTGAAGAGGTTCATCGTATTATCACATGAATGATATCATCAGTGATGTCATCAGTGATGTCATTTGAGATGTCATCAGTGATGTCATTTGAGTTGTCATCAGTGATGTCATCAGTGACGTC
Source organism: Lissotriton vulgaris (assembly GCF_964263255.1). NCBI lineage: Eukaryota > Metazoa > Chordata > Amphibia > Caudata > Salamandridae > Lissotriton > Lissotriton vulgaris. The sequence continues at coordinate 302,277 of NW_028254560.1, forward strand.
ATTTGAGATGTCATCAGTGATGTCATCAGTGATGTCACTGACCATGTCATGAATGATGTAATATGTGACATCATCAGCAGTGGATTGCGGGTGCGCGATATATAGTTAGCGCAACTAACTATATATGGAATTTCAATGGTTTTATGCGAGTAAAATAAGGTTTTGTAAATGCAAATCCCTAACTATATATGGTCTATAACCTATGGTTTTTTCACTGAATTTTCAAGGTTTTGTAAATGCAAATTCCTAACTATATATGGTCTATAACCTATGGTTTTTTTCTGTGAATTTCATTGGTTTTTTAAAAGCTAACATCTGTAGCTGTAAAATGTATTCTTCTTTAAATCTTAAAATATATTTTAGATGTTTATTAATAATTTTTTTTTTAATATTTTTTTTCTTCGCTTCTAGTTCGCGAACCGGGAAGCTTTCCGTTAGCTCATCTTGATGCCGCGACCTAGTCCGCGAACCGGTCAACGTTACGTTAGCGGAACTGTGACGCGTCGCGGAAGCGCGACGTATCACGTTGTCGCGTAATGCGTCTAATGACGCGCTGCGTTAGCGCTCCCGGAAGTGCTCCGGACCGCTAACTGGAAGCGATCCGAGACGCGGCGCGGACCGCGTAACGTAAGCGGAACAGGTCATGTGACTTGTTTATCAAACTTTTCATTGGTTCATTTCACTTTTGGTTTCCAAATGATGTATGACTAGGTCATGTGACCTAAAAATAACACTTTTCATTGGTTCAGAACTTTTGCTTTTCCCAAATCATGTAAACCCCTCCTTCTTTCCTCACTCTGACTTTCATCTTGGTGAGAGAAAGACCATTTACCTGGAGTTCAACAATGGCTTCCATACTTGCTGCAGCTGGTGCACCCCCACCACCACCTCCACCTCCTCATAAGAAGAGAGGACCACCAAGTCAATTTACCTCCAACAGAGAAGAGGAAGAGGAGGAAGAAGAAGAGGATACAGATCAACAACAATTTATCCCGGAGTTGCCCCGTGTTTCTAAGAGAAAAACCAGTTTCATCTGGCAGTTTTTTTCCATCCCTCCAGGGGAGAAGAAGGTGAACGCGAAATATGCCACCTGCCTCATCTGTGATTACAGATTGTCTAGAGGCACAGAGAAAAAATATAGTATGGGCAACTATACTATGCATCGACATATGACCAGGTGGCATCCCTTAAACTACAGCCGGGCTGAGTTAAGGGACCTACAAGACAATCCCCCGACAACTCCTGTGGCCAGATCTACCTCAACAATGTCTTTGACAGGAAGAGAGGCACAGGAAACTGTGCCAAACATTCAACCCAATTTTAAACATATGAGGTTTACTTGTATATATTGTGATGCTATGTTGTCGTATGGGAACATGAGCGTCAACTTGATTAATATGGTGTTCGAAAACCATAAGTGCCCTAATGCACCCAAGCAGTATTTTTTTTTTTGCTCCTGTTGAGCCGTTTTCAATGCCTGTTTTTTTGTTGTTTCCCCTCCATAAAAAACACAAAAAAAACATAAAACTGTTCTAAAAATACAAAAAAATCAAAAAATGTTCAGAAAAAAAAAAAATATATATAAAACAACAAAAACAAAAAAAAAAAGTTCTTTTCAGAACTACCTCCCCTTTCAAATAAAATTGCTAGAATGTTTATCACTCTGGCAAGCTCTATTTCTTTTGGTTCGCTTCAAGTTCGCTGACCGGTTCGCGAACTGGAAGCGAACCAAAAAAATATTTTTAAAAAAAAAAGAAGAGTTAGTATAAGGGAAGTAAACAGAGAATAATGTAAAAAGAAAGACAGCTATAGAGAGTAAATGAGAGATAGTGTCAGTGACATCATCAGCAGTGCATTGCGGGTAAAAAGAGTAGAAAACATGTACCTTATAATTCTTGTTACCTTTTTAAAATATTTTTTCATACTTTCAATCTGTAAAACAGAGAACAAACATTTCCAAAAATATTAAAACATGTATTTAAAAATTAGAAAAGACAAGGGAAAAGGTTCAAGAACAAACAGTTTTTCAACAACTTGGACATTTACAGAAGTCTCTGCTTCTCTACGTCCCCTACACAATCCTAAATATATATATTTTAAAGAAACTGTATCTTGATGTTGATGAACTGAGGCCTATTTTGGAACATGGTGCTTTTTTTGCACTGCTAATGTCTCACAATAGTGATGCAATTGCAGCGCAAAAAAGATGTAAAGCCATCATAAAATTGTGTCTAACATTTTAAATGATTGTTTCAGGATGGCTAAGAAGTGCTTGCAAATGTGAAAAAAAACGGCCGCAATGCATGAATATCGCAGAAAAGTCAGCGATATTCATGCATTTTCCAGCAAATGCTCTTAGCCATGTTATCCACTTCCTATTAAATAACATGGCTAAGAACTGCTCAGGGCCCCATGAGGAACGCTTTCCATTTAAAAAGGGAAAAATAACATCAAAGACACTAAAATGCCTTCTAAATATGACCCCAAACAACCTATGAAGCTCTAACAGTACATATCCTGAAATGTAATTGATTTCAAAATTCGTTTTTAAACACAGCATATAAATCAATTGTATACCTGCATTCATGAAGAAATGACTAAAAATGTCCTTGAGACACATGAAAGTGTTTTCTGGAATGCCCTAACCCAATTTTTGGGACACTATTAACATGGCTAGGTAACTCCCATAATCAAAATCTAAATTTGCCAAGCGCAAGTGGGAGCGTATTTACAAGACACTTGCCCCAAGAGGAATGCTTTCCATTTAAAAAGGTAAACATAACATCAAAGACACTAAAATGCCTTCTAAATATGACCCCAAACAACCTATGAAGCTCTAAAAGTACATATCAAGAAATGTAATTGTTTATCACAAATGCGATTAAAAACAGCCGCAATGCATGAATATCGCTGAAAAGTCAACGATATTCATGCATTATCCAGCAAATGCTCTTAGCCATGTTATCCACCTCCCATTGGATAACATGGCTAAGAACTGCTCGCAAATGCGAAAAAAAAGGCCGCAATGCATGAATATCGCAGAAAAGTCAGCGATATTCATGCATTTTCCAGCAAATGCTCTTAGCCATGTTATCCACTTCCTATTAAATAACATGGCTAAGAACTGCTCAGGGCCCCATGAGGAACGCTTTCCATTTAAAAAGGGAAAAATAACATCAAAGACACTAAAATGCCTTCTAAATATGACCCCAAACAACCTATGAAGCTCTAACAGTACATATCCTGAAATTTAATTGATTTCAAAATTCGTTTTTAAACACAGCATATAAATCAATTGTATACCTGCATTCATGAAGAAATGACTAAAAATGTCCTTGAGACACATGAAAGTGTTTTCTGGAATGCCCTAGCACCATTTTTGGGACACTATTAACATGGCTAGGTAACTCCCATAATCAAAATCTAAATTTGCCAAGCACAAGTGGGAGCGTATTTACAAGACACTTGCCCCATGAGGAACACTTTACATTTTAAAAGGAAAACATAACATCTTAGACACTCAAATACCTTATAAATATGGCTCAAAACAACCTATGAAGCTCTAGCAGTACATATCCAGAAATGTAGTTGATTTCTTAAATCGTTTTTAAAAACAACATATCTGTTTCAGCTTACATAACAGACCATGGAATGGGCTCCATGTACCACAATAACTTGTGTTACTGCATGCCAGAATGTTACACCAAATATGCAATTACAATTTCTCTATGAAACTAATTCTATTAGTATATCACTAGAGACAAAACCACATTTTAAAAACACAGCTTTCTTCATCATTTTCTCCTTAAATCATACTATTCTCTATCTAAATTAAATAAATCTTTTCTCACCTTAGCAAATATTTTTTGAGTTTTGAAAACAGTCTCAGAAATACACCAAATTGTCTTCAGCAGAAGAAAAAGGATGCACTCCAAAGGCTGCAGCTATTGAAAGCACAGAAATACAGATATTCATTTCACATATCTCTCATATTAGCCAATCATACCTCTTCCCTCACTTTTTTCAAATCAAAACCCTTCCCCCCTCTGCCCTCTCTGCCTTGTTTCCATAGCAACCACCTCCTGGAAGACCTCTCATGTTTGCAAATTCACACAACAATGTTTCAATTGAACTCTGAACTCTCAGTGCACCTGCGTATCCAGAGCAATCTTTCATTAAATGTTTCTTCCTTGACCATTCAAATTACATGTTTCAAAGAACACATCCATGCACCCTAACTTTCTGTTTTCAGAAATGGAAATGCACCAATCACTGCTAATGAATCATTAGCATTGTAAATCCACAGTTTTTTTTCTTTAGAAACTCCTACTTTTTCAACTGCCCTTTCATTACCACACTTCATCTGACTGCAGAACAACCTTCTCCCACCATGTTTAAGGTCTGGATTGTTGGACATAGTTACATCCACTGGGCTCAAAGGTATGCTGAGAGCAGAAATTTACCTAACCTCAATTTACAAGATGTGGAAATTAAGTGGTTGGGCCAAAGAGGATTAAAATGTCACCAATTGATACCATTGGTGAAAACCTTTATGCATTTGCCAAAACCTGACCTGTTAATAGTGCACTGTGGAGGTAATGATTTGGGCACTTTGACAGGGGTAGGTCTGGAAATGCTTTTAAAGGACACCTTTGAGCAATTAATGGCACTTTTTCCTCAAACTGCCTTGGTATATTCCAATATATGCCAAAGACAGAAATGGAGGTGGTCCAACCAATTTTGTCCACAAATTGAGAAAGCGAGGAAGCATGTAAACAAATCTGTTTCAGCTTACATGAGAGACCATGGAATGGGCTCTCTGTACAACAATAACTTGCGTTACTACATGCAAGATATCTACAGAGGAGATGGAGTTCACTTCTCAGATGAGGGCAACAGAATTTTCATTCTGAATTTAAGACTGTGCATTGGTACCTACTTATAAGTACCTAAATGTACCATAAACCCAAAAGCTCTTCTCAGAGCTACCCTACATCTGATCACTCACAATTATTATTTTTCTCTAACTTTTTTCACTAATTTTCCACAAAATTCGCTCCCCGGAGCGCTACCCGGTTCGCTAACCGAAAGCTAACCTCGCGGATTTTTTTAAAAAAAGTTTTTTTTCCGCACATATAAGCCTCCTCAGCCACGCTCAGAAAACCTAGGGGGTCAAGATAAGTCTACCATGACCCCTTCTACCCATTCTAAACATTATTTGCCCTCCATCTTGTATCTTAATGCGACCGAAACACAAAATGGTGGACTCCCGTGACGCTTAAGGTTCGCTAACCGGGCCGCTTTCCGGAAAGCGGTCCTAAAAAAAGGTGGGAAAGTAATTTACAGAAAAACGACTAGAGACACTCTCACCAAATATAGATTAGCTCATACTACATAACAATCCCTTCCATTCTCACAAATTTCATTGAAATTTCATTTAGCCATTTAGCCTGTAGACCTCTCCAAGTACTGTGAGGTAAATTACTTCACAAAACACATCTGAATTGTTGGAATTGACAACCAATGAAAATGTTACTTTCATTTTCTACTTTTATTACCTGACATTTGATTGGTTATATACCTGTATATATATAAAGGGAGAGAAAGAAACACAGCCATTTTGACTACTACTTCTTGTTGTACCTCCTATTTCAATAGCTTCAAAAAACTTCAACTTCTTTGTGAAGGTAAGTTAAAATTTAATATATTGTGCACTATAACTTAATATAGTAGACTTTTTCTGCTAGATATACACTATCCCTCTGTAGTAGTAATGTATTTAGATAGACTTCTCTGTTATAGTTATGAATGGAGTAAGGCTTGTCTTGGTTAAATCACATACACTTTTTTATAGTCCTATTTCCACTCTCATACTATACACTGCCAAAAGATAAATTCACTGATAAAAACTGCCTATCTAAAATTAATCCCAACAGTGCCCTATCTCTACTAATATATATTTTTTTAATCCAAATTTCAGGCAAAATGGAAGGCGAGCAGCAAGTTTCTTTTGAGATGGACCTGCAAGAGAGCAGCCAGGAATTAATTGAACAAATTGACATGGAATTTATGGATGAAAGCTTGGATAATGAACTGCTGCAATGTGTCCAAGCAGTAGATGTCCTCCTTGCAAATGAGGACATTTTGCAACTTCACAGATTGCAAACATTATTTCAAGAAAATAATGACATTTCAGACACTGAAATGTTAGAAAGTTTAATAAATTATGAAAAAGAATCAAAATAAAAAAAACACTTTAAAAAAAAGAAAACAAAAAAAAAACAAGAAAAACAACAAACAATTAACATACAGTATTAGAAAAGTCTTTCATTCTTTTATCCATAAAGTTCGCTGCCCAGAAAGCTATCCGGTTCGCGAACTTGGCGCTTACCACGCAAAAAAAAATTTTTTTTTTTTGGACCCTCCTAGGCCCTTTTAAAACCTCCACATAAAACCTAGGGGGTCAACGAGGATCTACTATGCCCCCTTATGGTAATTTCCCCCTTTGTTTTGGCCTCCTCTTGTCTCTCGATCCTACCGAGAGACAAGATGGCGGCCGCTCCGGACTGTTTAGAATGTTGACAGACACCGGAGGGCCAATCAGCTTCTCATCGCAAAGTTCCGTTACGCGAAAGGTTCGCTAACCGGATAGCTGCCCGGAGCGCTGTTACAGATATATATCTTGATTTAAACGTTAATTTCTCAAAATCCACTGAAGCACATATATTGAGACCTAGCAAAGGCACATCGGGCTAACAGTCCCTACAATTTTGCCAAGTTTCGTGAAAATCCATTCAGCCGTTCGGGCTAAAAGTGAGTCCAACCGCCCTATGGAAATTAACATGGGAAAAAGGCGTTTTGGGACCCCCCTTTTTTCTCGGCCCCCCCTCCACAAAACCCCCCCAAATTTTCAAGGGCTGCTCAGAAACAAAATGTGCCATTTTCCTGAAAATTTCAGCCAATTCCGTCCACAAACGCAAAAGTTATTAGGCATAGAATTTTCAGAAATCCCATAGGGAAAAAATCCTAACTATATATACCTACTGGCGACCGCCAGTAGGTAATATATATATATATATATATATATATATATATATATATATATATATATATATATATATATATATATATATTACCTACTGGCGGTCGCCAGTAGGTATATATAGTTAGGATTTTTTCTGTATGGGACTTTTGAAAATTTTATGTCTAATAACTTTGGCGTTTGTGGACGGAATCGGCTGAAATTCACAGGAAAATGGCACATTTTGTTTCTGAGCAGTCCCCGAAAATTTGGGGGGGTTTCGTCAAGGGGGAGCCGAGAAAAAAGGGGGGTCCCAAAACGCGTTTTTCCCATTCATTTTTCCATAGGGCGTTTGGCCTCACTTTTAGCTCAAACGGCTGAATGGATTTGCACGAAACTTGGCAAAATTGTAGGGACTGTTAGCCCGATGTGCCTTTGCTGGGTCTGAATATATGTGCTCCAGTGGATTTTGAGAAATTAACCTTTTAAAAAACAGATATATCTGTGACAGCGTCCCGGGTAGCGATCCGGTTCGCGTACTTTTCGCGCTACGGAACTTTCCGAAGCGAAGCTGATTGGCTCTCCGGTGTCTGTCAACATTCTAAACAGTCCGGAACGGCAGCCATCTTGTCTCTTGGTAGGATCGAGAGACAAGAGGAGGAGAAAAACGAAGGGGGAATTTAATGAAAGGGGGCAAGGTAGACCCCTCTTGACCCCCTAGGAATGATGTTGGAGTTATTAAAGGGTCCCGTAGGGCAAATAAAAAAAAATTGATTTTTCGCGGTAGAGGCGCTTTCCGGTTCGCAAACCGGTAGCGAAACGGGAATTCGCCATTTTGTGTTTCGTTTTAATTAAATTACAAGATGGAGGAAAAACAATGTGAGAAATGGGTATAAGGGGGTACCGGAGACGTATCCTGACACCCTATGTTTTCTGAGGGTGGCTGAGGATGCTCATATATGTTGATACATGTCTTCCAGCGGCTGCGAGTGAGCGGATTTTTATTTTTTTGCTGCGTGACGTCTGTTAACGTTCGATTCAAAGGAAATCAGGAAGTGTTGACCGCCATTTTGTCACTGCGAGTAAATATATTGTTAAAAATAATTGTTATAAATTAATCCGTATTGATGAACATTGTCTGCGCCATCTTGCCTTTTTTCCAATGCCACACTTTTGTCGTGCACGGCAGCCATTTTAGATGCCTTGACCAGACCCACTCTCTGCACGCCGCCGATCCTCAGCATGGCTCCCCACCTTCGCAAGCATCTCCCCCACGCACTGGTCACCCCCGCTCTCTCTCTCATGCATGGGCCATAAACCTCCCCCATCTGCGCTTCTAATCCCTGAGAATCACACCCTGTGCCCGCCCGACACCTCCCTTTCTGTAACAGCAAGAGTGACCGCAACTCAGCTGGACACGCCGTCTTTCGGCGCAGCATTGTAGGATGGCCACACCAGTGCAACTCAAGTGGACGGCGAGTGAAACGGTAAGAGGCGCCGCAGTGCAGATGAGGTGCCTCCACCTGGGGAGGCGGGAGAGGCCAGTTTGCACCGCCTCCCCCCCCCCCTTCCCCCCCGGGCACCCCACGCCGAATTTAGGCGCAGCATTGTAGGATGGCCACACCAGTGCAACTTGCTGGACACCACCTGGGTGCCATCCGGATCTCGGCGCGTTGTGCTGCCTTCGGCCTATTCGCACATCGGTCCGCTACTGATGCCGCCTCACAGGCCAACGGATTTTGCAGGCTTTTTATAGCCAAAGCCGCATAACAGGTCATGTGACTTGTTTATAAAACTTTTCATTGGTTCATTTTACTTTTGGTTTCCTAATGATGGAAGGCTTGATCATATGACCTAAAAATAACACTTTTCATTGGATTGAAACATTTTTTTTTCCCAAATGATGAAAGCCCCACCTTTTTTTTTCTCACTCGGCAATCCAAAAACGTTCCGTTAGATAACAACAGAGGGGACAGGTAACAAGAACCATCAGTCAAAAGAGTGGAGGGCAAGTTCTTCCCTACCGGGTCACGTTGGGGCTCCACTGGAAGTCATTGAATTGGTAGTCTACAGTGTTTCTGGATGTTTCAGACTGAAGCTGGCGTCAGCATGAGAGCATCACCATCACATCCAGGACTTATGCCATTTGTGCAAGGCAGTGACATCGAAGCATCTCAGGGACCAATTAACATACCATATCCAAAGTCCTTCCCACAACCTCTGCCTTCCTTCTTACCTAGTTATTTTTCTTTCACTCCCACTCCAGGCTTTTAGTCTGTGGATGGAAAACCATGAACCTACACTTACCTATGAAAATCTTACTATTGATAGTTTATTTTGAGCCCAAAATACAAAGGCTTGTTTGGATCGATGTTGCAGCAGGCTGCCATGTAAATAGTTATTTAATAAAACGTTTTACCCTGTTACTTTGCTGGTGTGTTGTATATATTTATAATATTTGCATAGTGTTTGTCGTTATTTTGGGTGGGGTGGGCGGCGGAGCCGAGCTGTCTTGCAGCTATCATGGTGTCGAGCTCAGTTCCTCTCACTAGTTTCGTATTTGTCATGAGGGGTTGTTCATAATGTTTCTATTTTAGCGAGGTCAAAAAGAGATCCCATTAGTGGCCTACTGATTTTGCTTGATTCCTTTTGTTTTTTTAACAATTTTTCACTATCTGCAAAGACTAAACAGAGTATTGCGACTCTGTGCTTGTTTGTAAATAGAGAATGAACTAAAGAGAACCAATTCCAAAACAATAAATGCTAGGATAACAATCAATCAAATGGAGAGGGAAGCAGGCATGACGGATTACAACGGGGGCAAAGGCCTGTGTTACCTACCCTTCACTCTCTGCAAAGAGAGAATACTCCTAAAAGAAAAGAGGAGGGGGGGCAGTGTTCAAAGCACATCAGCGTGCATAACTACGAAAATGTTTTTACCTACCACGTACTTGACATTTTACAGCTTTGGATATTTGCTATTAAAAAACCATTGAAATTCACTGAAAAAAACGTAGGTTATAGACCATATATAGTTAGGAATTAGCATTTACAAAACCCTGAAAATTCACTGAAAAAACCATAGGTTTTAGACCATATATAGTTAGGGATTAGCATTTACAAAACCTTAATTTACTCGCACAAAACCATTGAAATTCGCATATATAGTTAGTTGCACTAACTATTTATCGCGCACCCGCAATCCATTGCTGATGATGTCACATATTACATCATTCATGACATGGTCAGTGACATCACTGATGACATCACTGATGACATCTCAAATGACATCACTGATGACATCACTGATGACAACACCCAGTGACTGTATGTTTTTGTAAAGTTAAAATATGTCTTACATATTGAAGAATGAGTGGATGTATAAGTGTCTGGATGAAGTATTTAGTAGGTGCATGACTGACTGTATGAGTGAGTGATTTAATGTGTCTCACTGAGTGCATGGGTTAGTGACTAAACTGTCTTAATTTGTGCATCATTATGTCTGTTGTTCTGTAAACTGCTGCATGTGTTGATCAGTAGCTATATGAGTAACTATATGGGTTATTGATTGGTTGCCCAAGTATTTGTATGGGAGACTGAGTGTGTGTGTGGGTGGCTGGGAGGTGTGTGACTCTGTGCATAGATGTGTGAGTAGTTGATTCACTATATGTATGGGTTCAAAAGTGCATGTGGAAACAGCTATATGGGCGGTTGACTGTCTGCATGAGTGTATTGGTGATTGAATGGATATCTCAGTGCTACATGTCAAAGTAAGTACATATGTAAAACACAGTACATGTGAGAGTTTACATATATAAATAACTGTGCATAAGAGCCAGTGAATGTGTGAGTGGCTGCATGGATCATTGTGAACTTGTATCAGGGATTGTATAAGAGAGTAAATATGTGTTAGTATATGTTTGAATAAGTGAGGTGTGTATAACTGTATAGTTGAGGAAATGGAGGTGTGATTGATTCTTTGCATGACTGACTAGGTGTGTGAGTAACTCCATGGATGAGTGACAGTCTGTGAGTGTCTGTTTACACTGATTGTATCTAAGGTTATATTAGAGTCTGAAGAGGTTCATCGTATTATCACATGAATGATATCATCAGTGATGTGATCAGTAATGTCAAATGAGATGTTATCAGTGATGTCATCAGTGATGTCATTTGAGATGTCATCAGTGATGTCATCAGTGATGTCACTGACCATGTCATGAATGATGTAATATGTGACATCATCAGCAGTGGATTGCGGGTGCGCGATATATGCTAATTTCAATGGTTTTGTGCGAGTAAATTAAGGTTTTGTAAATGCTAATCCCTAACTATATATGGTCTAAAACCTATGGTTTTTTCAGTGAATATATATATATATATATATATATTCACTGAAAAAACCATAGGTTATAGACCATATATAGTTAGGAATTCGCATTTACAAAACCTTATTTTACTCACACAAAACCATTGAAATTCCATATATAGTTAGTTGCACTAACTATATATCGCGCACCCGCAATCCACTGCTGATGATGTCACATATTACATCATTCATGACATGGTCAGTGACATCACTGATGACATCACTGATGACATCTCAAATGACATCACTGATGACATCTCAAATGACATCACTGATGACATCACTGATGACATCTCATTTGACATTACTGATCACATCACTGATGATATCATTCATGTGATAATACGATGAACCTCTTCAGACTCTAATATAACCTTAGATACAATCAGTGTAAACAGACACTCACAGACTGTCACTCATCCATGGAGTTACTCACACACCTAGTCAGTCATGCAAAGAATCAATCACACCTACATTTCCTCAACTATACAGTTATACAAACTTTACTTATTCAAACATATACTAACACATATTTACTCTCTTATACAATCCCTGATACAAGTTCACAATGATCCATACAGCCACTCACACATTCACTGGCTCTTATGCACAGTTATTTATATATGTCAACTCTCACATGTACTGTGTTTTACATATGTACTTACTTTGACATGTAGCACTGAGATATCCATTCACTCACCAATACACTCATGCACACAGTCAACCGCCCATACAGCTGTTTCCACATGCACTTTTGAAACCATACATCTAGTGAATCAACTGCTCACACATCTATTCACAGAGTCATACACCTCCCAGCCACCCACACACACACTCAGTCTCCCATACAAATACTTGGGCAACCAATCAATAACCCATATAGTTACTCATATAGCTACTTATCAACACATGCAACAGTTTACAGAACAACAGACATAATGATGCACAAATTAAGACAGTTTAGTCACTAACCCATGCACTCAGTGAGACACATTTAATCACTCACTCATACAGTCAGTCATGCACCTACTAAATCCTTCATCCAGACACTTATACATCCACTCATTCTTCAATATGTAAGACATATTTACACTTTACAGAAACATACAGTCACTGGATGTTGTCATCAGTGATGTCATCAGTGATGTCATTTGAGATGTCATCAGTGATGTCATCAGTGATGTCACTGACCATGTCATGAATGATGTAATATGTGACATCATCAGCAGTGGATTGCGGGTGCGCGATATATAGTTAGTGCAACTAACTATATATGGAATTTCAATGGTTTTGTGTGAGTAAAATAAGGTTTTGTAAATGCGAATTCCTAACTATATATGGTCTATAACCTATGGTTTTTTCAGTGAATTTTCAAGGTTTTGTAAATGCTAATTCCTAACTATATATGGTCTATAACCTATGGTTTTTTCAGTGAATTTTCAAGGTTTTGTAAATGCTAATTCCTAACTATATATGGTCTATAGCCTATGGTTTTTTCAGTGAATATATATATATACATACATATATAAACATATATCATCTGTATATCTATATAAATACAAACATAAATGCATGCATACATATACTTATATGCATACAGATGCATGTTATTTACAAGAAAGTTGAAAAAACACTAATAAAAGCAAAGCTAAAAAGCCACCTCATTACAAACAGAATGGCTTTAACTTAAACGAGGGCGAGATCTATTGCATTTTCAATGCTTGTTTACTTTGGTTCCATCAAGAAGGCATTCAGATGTGTCACACATTTGCCATAAATTCTGAATGTTAGCACTCTAGTTGCACATTAGATCACTGTAGTAAAGCTACTGCTCACCAGGGACGTCTGCTGCTGGTATTCAAAGTGCATGTTTCAGTCTGCATGTCAGAATTTTTTTAATGAAATAGAAGAGGATTTGAGAAGTCACTCAAAATGATCCCTAATTTTTCTTTCTGAAGCACTAATCATACTTTCTATGGCAAAATTAACCCCCTCATGTTGTTCCTTTTTAAATTGAGTGTTTTCAGACTTACCACTTCATTCCAATCAAGATGGCTTCTGGTGTGCCATACTTTTGTCATAAGTAAGACTGTTAGCGCTCTAGTTGTTCTTTAGAACACTCTGGGACATTCTGTCATTGGGCTATACTTGGGGTACATCTGGGTGATATTTGGGCTACATTTAGGCTCTTTTGTCTCTGGTGGCCATCTTGGGAGACTGTATGTCAGAATGTTTTAATGAAATTGAAGAGGGTTTGAGAAGTCACTCAAAATGTGCCCTAATTTTTCTTTCTGCAGCACTAATCATAATTCATATGGCAAAATACACCTCCTCATTTTGTTCCTTTTTAAATTAAATGTTTTAAGAGTTACCACTTTATTCCAATCAAGATGGCTTCAGGTGTGCCATACCTTTATAATAAGTAGGACTGTTAGCGCTCTAGTTGTTCTTTAGAACACTCTGGGACATTCTGTCATTGGGCTATACTTGGGCTACATCTGGGTGATATTTGGGCTACATTTGGGCTCTTTTGTCTCTGGTGGCCATTTTGGGAGACTGCATGTCAGAATTTTTTAATGAAATAGAAGAGGATTTGAAAAGTCACTCAAAATGTGCCCAAATTTTTCTTTCTGCAGCACTAATAATACCTTCTATTGCATAATATACCCCCTCATTTTGTTCCTTTTTAAATTAAATGTTTTAAGAGTTACCACTTTATTCCCATCATGATGGCTCCAGGTGTGCTATACCTTTGTAATAAGTAGGACTGTTAGCGCTCTAGTTGTTCTTTAGAACACTCTGGGACATTCTGTCATTGGGCTATACTTGGGCTACATCTGGGTGATATTTGGGCTACATTTGGGCTCTTTTGTCTCTGGTGGCCATTTTGGGAGACTGCATGTCAGAATGTTTTAATGAAATAGAAAAGGATTTGAGAAGTCACTCAAAATGTGCCCTAATTTTTCATTCTGCAGCACTAACCATACTTTCTATGGCAAAATATACCCCCTCATGTTGTTTCTTTTTAAATTAAATGTTTTAAGAGTTACCACTTTATTCCAATCAAGATGGCTTCAGGTGTGCCATACCTTTGTAATAAGTAGGACTGATAGCGCTCTAGTTGTTCTTTAGAACACTCTGGGACATTCTGTCATTGGGCTATACTTGGGCTACATCTGGGTGATATTTGGGCTACATTTGGGCTCTTTTGTCTCTGGTGGCAATTTTGGGAGACTGCATGTCAGAATGTTTTAATGAAATAGGAAAGGATTTGAGAAGTCACTCAAAATGTGCCCTAATTTTTCATTCTGCAGCACTAATCTTACTTTCTATGGCAAAATATACCCCCTCATGTTGTTTCTTTTTAAATTAAATGTTTTAAGAGTCACCACTTTATTCCAATCAAGATGGCTTCAGGTGTGCCATACCTTTGTAATAAGTAGGACTGTTAGCGCTCTAGTTGTTCTTTAGAACACTCTAGAAGGCTGCAGTAGAACACAAAGGAATCAACTGACAGTCTCTGTCCTTGTTGGATGTACATGTTTTACTGAGAATGTCAGACTTCATTTTCACATGACTGAGAAAGATAATGTGAATTTACAGAAAATATGCTTTCAGTTTAGCTTATAGATCCCCTTCCAAACCACTGTGGGAAAATCATGAGATATTAGTTTTCTTTCAAACAATATTCATGATATCACAGCAGAAGGTTTTTTCACATGGTAAAATCACCTTAGAACCCACCACAATTCCTAAAACGAGTATGGTACCATCAACAAATGATTTATAATGTAACTAAAGTCCTAAAACCCTCTATTAACTACAATGCTTTTTAATGAGGTGCTATCATGTATATTGGTCCCAAGATGGCTGCCAACACTTCTTGGATGAAGTGCTGACAGCCAATCAGATCAGATGTGTGGTTAGGCTCTGCCCAGATATATATCTTTTTTTGAACCTAAATTACTCAAAATCCACTGGAGCACATATATTGAGACCTAGCAAAGGCACATCGGGCTAACAGTCCCTACAATTTTGCCAAGTTTCGTGCAAATCCATTCAGCCGTTCGAGCTAAAAGTGAGGCCAACCGCCCTATGGAAATTAACATGGGAAAAACGCGTTTTGGGACCCCCCTTTTTTCTCGGCCCCACCTTGATGAAACCCCCCCAAATTGTCAGGGGCTGCTCAGAAACAAAATGTTCCATTTTCCTGAAAATTTCAGCCAATTCCGTCCACAAACGCCAAAGTTATTAGACATAGAATTTTCAAAAATCCCATAGAGAAAAAATCCTAACTATATATACCTACTGGCGACCGCCAGTAGGTAATATATATATATATATACATATATATATATATATATATATATATATATATATATATATATATATATATATATTCACTGAAAAAACCATAGGTTTCACACCAGTTATAGTTAGGAATTAGCATTTAAAAAACCTATTAAATTCACTGAAAAAACCATAGGTTTCACACCAGTTATAGTTAGCTGGAAATTTTACTGATATAAAACCATTGAAATTCCCACGTTATAGTTAGTCGGACTCACTATAACTTGCGCGTGCAATGCACTGCTGATGACATCACATATTACATCACTCATGACATGGTCAGTGACATCACTCATGACATCACTGATGACATCATCCTTGCGACAGAGTGACAGACCTCCTTTCACTATAATGTAACCCTTGAAACACATATTCAAAAATAGAAACTAATATTTTCAAAAAAGTGGATATACCCATACCAGTTACAACAACCAATTCAGTAATACCACCATCTAATACACATCCACTCATGTGTATGTATATGGGTTATTAGATATTTTTATTAGTATCAGTATGAGTGTCTATATGGTTTGGTGGGGGTATTACTTAGCACATAGATGCATGAGTGACTGACTCTTTGTTTGTATGTGTTTTGAAGACAGCATATGTACAGGACTGTATGGGTGGATGAGTGTCTATATGTGTTTGTTAGTGAGTGAATGACTGTCTCACTAGTGTCTTTATCAGTAACTACATATGTTTTAATCTAGTATATATGAATATTGATGTATATAAGTGAGTATATGTGAGAGTAAGAGATTGTAAGAGTTCCTGTTTAAATAAGTATGTGTTTCTATAAGTGATTGTTTAAGAGAATAAATATGTGTAATTTTAAATAGAAGTAAGGTGGAAGTGTGTGTATAACTCTATATTCAAATAAATGGATGTCCAATAGTTTATTTGCACGTGTGAATATGTGTGTGAGTAACTTTTGGATGAATGTCGGTGTGTAACAGGATGTATAGGTGTATCACTTCATATGATGAGTGAGTATATGTATGAGTGACTATATAGAACTGTTGGTGAATGAGTGGATGTGTATATAGATAGTGGAATTACTGAATTGCTTGTTGTAACTGATATAGGTATCTCCATTTTATTAAAAATTTCAGTTTCTATTTTTGAATATGTGTCTCAAGGGTTACATTATAGTGAAAGGAGGTCTGTCACTATGTCACAAGGATGGTGTCATGAGTGATGTCACTGACCATGTCATGAGTGATGTAATATGTGATGTCATCAGCAGTGCATTGCACGCGCAAGTTATAGTGAGTCCGACTAACTATAACGTGGGAATTTCAATGGTTTTATATCAGTAAAATTTCCAGCTAACTATAACTGGTGTGAAACCTATGGTTTTTTCAGTGAATTTAATAGGTTTTTTAAATGCTAATTCCTAACTATAACTGGTGTGAAACCTATGGTTTTTTCAGTGAATTTCATAGGTTTTTTAAATGCTAATTCCTAACTATAACTGGTGTGAAACCTTTGGTTTTTTCAGTGAATTTCATAGGTTTTTTTAATGCTAATTCCTAACTTTTTATACAGACTCATACCTATGTGTTTTTTAGTGAATTGCTAAAGTATGTTTTTGTAAAAATGAACACTATAATGTATATTGAGATAATATTTTTAATTTAAAATATTTTTTTTTATATTTCGCTTTCGGTGCGCGCACCGGTGCGCGTACCGTCAGCGCACTAACAAAAAAAAAGAAAAAAAAATGAAGGAGGGACTGTGTAATAGATAGTAAGACAGATAAAAAGTGTAAAAGGAAGTAACTGAGAAAAGAAAAATGAATAAGGGAGCAAAAGAAAGAAGAAATAGGAAGAAGACTAAAGCAGAGGTTAAGGGAGATTGTAAATGGATGTTGAAAGTAAAAAGAAGGACAGTTAAGTATGGGAATGTCAGGTAGTGACGGAATCAGAGGAAAAGAATAGCAGTGATTGAGGGAAAGTAAATATCAGTGAATATAAGTAAAAAGGGGTGAAAGAGGGTACATGTAAGTGAATAAGGGTAACACATGGGGAGTAATAGAGACAAACAAGAGAGAGAGTAAAAGAAGGACTGTCACAAAGGGACTAAGTGAACCAGTAAAAAAGGTAAGTGAAGGAGTGTGCATAGGCAGAAGTACTGAAAGAAATTGAATGTGGTCGGAAGTAAACATGGAACAAAAGAATAAGTGAGGGAAGCAAAGTAAGGAAATAGGGGTGCGGTAGGGTGACAGAAAAATAGTGAAAATAAAACAAAAGGTGATAACAAAAAAGATTTTGTAAACACACTTACCATATAATCAATGCCAGACCAGTTGGAGCAGTTACAACACAAGACAGTGGTGAATCAGTCCTTTTCTGCAGATAACTTGCAACGGCTTTAATTAGAAAACTTTTTCCTGTCCCCGCTTCTCCACTTACATACAGTCGGACAGGGTCAAATAATATACATGAGCACTCTTTTTTCTCATGTCTGAATCCATGTTCAATCTGCTCTGTGACTTCATCATATATCTTTTTCTGCTCAATGTTTAGTTGCGTTACCAAATCTTCTAAGTTAACTCCATCCTCTTGAGCTTGTTCCATAGCTCTTTCCACCTCATCCATGGCAGTGGCAGCTTCATTTTGGATAATTGGTCCTCCTAGTGGATCCTGGCTCAATGAAGTAGAACTCTGACTATCTTGAGAACTGTTTCTAGCTATCTCTTCAGCAATTGTGGTTTCTTGCTCCATTTCTTCATTCAACATTTGCAGATAATTTAGAAAAATAGGACATTCTATGGTATCCTTAGTTGCATTAAAAGAGTCTTCATAACAGAGAAAATCTCCAAGTAGTTCCTCTTCTGTACGCCATGGCTTAAAGAGTTGCAAAAGAGCTAAATAGTAAAATTCTCTTTTGTCTGGAACTTCACAACTCAATTTTCGATGATTAATCAAATGGCCTTTTTTCTGCTTCACTAGACATCCTTCATAGCCAATGAGTGCATATTTTCCATTATTGATATCTTCTGTGATGTTCCTCTTATAACTGTAGTTTTGAAGAACTTCATACAAACATGTGTTCTCAAGGTGAGTACTTCTATTTGGATAGTATGTATCCAACATATTTGTCTTCAAAATATCTGTACTGTTTGGTTCTTTTTCCGCCAAATATTCAATTTCTTGTACAGATTTCAAAACTCGGTTTCGTGTTGCAGCAAGACCAAGACTCACCCAAATGATTGTTCTTGATTTGGCATAGAGACTTGCTGATGATAACCGATCAGAACATTCATATGCTCCAATTTCTCGATGCGACAACATCTTCAGACTGAAACTGTATAATTTCTTGCTTAGACTCTTTTCATGTGAAATGTCCTCCCACATTTCCTTCAGTTCTGTCTTTTCTTTTTTGGTGATGTAAGATGTCACATATCGAGCCACAGCAATAGAGTTGTCAGCAACGAACTGAATATCCATGTTAGCATTCCACATGGACAAAATCACTGGGTTGTAATCGTTGATGTACTTAGATTCTTCATTTCTTTTCAAATTATATGTGTTTTTGGGAGATTTTCTCGTCACAGTATGTCGTAGAGATGACATCAAATTATTTACTCTTCCTTTAGAAATCACTGGTCGAGGAAATGCAAAACGACATTTCGTGTAGTACTTTTCCTTGTTTTTAAATTTTCGACGACAGTACTTTCCACAACGATGAGATTGAAAACGTAAAACTTGTTGCCTTAAATTGTTTTCTTCAGTAGATTTTGGAACAGCACATGTTGAATACTCTTCAATGAAACTCATCACTGTTTCATCTGAATCTGATCCAAATTTGGGTGCATCTTTAATCCACAACAACATATGTATATGAGGAGCACCTCTCGCTTGATATTCCTTCCTCCAAAAGAAATCCAAAACCTCTCCAAGGGGAGGATTTTTTTTGTTGGTAATAAAAGACATCATAGCTTCAAATCTATGATTAAAATATCTGCAAACATTCACTGGATCTAAAGAACACAGTTCTCCTGGTGTTTTCAATTCTATATTTGGTATGTTTTCATTTGCCTCTCGTAGAAATTGAAGTAAATCGTCCCAGGCATACTCAGCACAGCTAAGAGTGAGGAACCATGTAGGAGTTCCTAAGTTTCTTAGCATACATTTCAATTCTCCATGACGACGAAACCAATACTCGTTGGTTCCACGTTGACATGCCATGAGATTGATTAGCTGAGATTCCAAAATACTGTCTTGCAGATTAACTTTCTCCATAAAGTCCCTTGCACATACATTTTGCAAATGAGGTCCACTTTTTAATATATGATTAACTGCATAAGAAAGCCCAGACAAATCACTTTCAAACAGTAGATGAAATAAATATGGAATGCATTGACGAAACCTTGGATCTTCTGCATATAATCTTAGAGTCCGGTATTCAGCTGCAGGAATTTGAACTGGTCGATCATCATATCGTCCACCACAACCTGTTGGAAATAATTGTGGAAAACAACGAGCTTCCAAACTTTCTTCCCATACACTAATGGGACTTCCTTTTGCTGCCTTCATTTGAAACAAGTCAATTGCATTTCCCATTACTTCTTTGGAATGCAAAGGATGAACAGTATAATGTTCATATATTTCTTCAGTTCTAGACACATCAACTTTTTCAATTTGACCAACTGAAGAATCACTATCTTCTTCTGTAGCTGTTTCCTCTACTCCAACACTTACATGTTTGTAGTACTCATTGTTTTTAACTAAATACAACGTTGCCTTCTTGACTTTTTTAACATCCACTAAATCTTGCCAAATTTTCTTACTCTTTGTTGGAACCCCATTAACTAGAATAACTAAAGGATCTTCTTCTACTCTTTCTACACCAATTGTATTAATATTTTTCTTTACATCTAGAGGCAAATAAACAACTCTTCCCTTTAATCCTCTCAGTAAATCTGATGGAGGCAATTTCCCTGTCTTAGGCTCCATGCGAACAATAGCCTGAAAAGGATGGACACATTGAATCAAAATAGATTCATAAGTATTTAGATCCATCAATTCAGAAGGAATATCTATCAACTGAAGATTATTATAAACTGCTCTTGCAGGCATTCTATTTTCATTTAATTTTTTCAAACAATAAGTGCAAATACGCTGATCCAAACTCAAATCAAAAGAATTCTCCACCAACAAATAACTTACAAAATCCTCCCATTCACTATTATTTTCCAATTCACTTTTTGCATATAAATCAACTAACCTAGTCTGAATTTTATAATGAGTCCGTCGACAACACACACAAGTTACATTAGGCCTCTCACTTGATTTCACCTTAAACTTGATAATTTCCTCATCAAACTTTTCAATACTTGAAATTTGTCCATTATCTTCTGCATTACCATCCATTACTATATCTATTTCTACACTGTCCTCTTTGTTCCCAAAATAACAAAACTCAATTTCTTCACAAATAGTCTTCACATCCACTTCAGATCCATGCAAAAGAGCACTATTTAACTGTTTAAGCTTAAGTGCAGGACTTTTTGCATAATACAACTTCCTCACTAATTTCCTTACGTTATTATGATGCACTGCTAACATCCTAAAATGATGAAAAACACTCCGACAAACTTTTCTAGAAAGACATGCTAGTGAATGCCCTTGCAAACCTGTGCTTTCTCTCACTCTGCAAGGATCTAACTCTTGCAGGATCTTCATTTTTTGTTTGAGACTTTTTTTACTATATGTACGTAAGAAATTTCGAAGCAAATCAATTGATTCCTGTCGCACACTACAAATACTACTGCATTTCCATGTGTACACTGGACCCTTAGTACGTCTCCCTAAAACTTCATCAGCTAAGACCTCTTCTGCATCTCTAGATACAAGTTTCTCTTTTTCCATCACACAACTATCTTTCACCTCATATGCACGACCACTGGTGTCAACTGCATGCACCAAATCATTTTCCTGAAAGTAACTCTCCTCATTAAAAAAAGGCTCAGAACTTGAACTATGCATCCATTCACCAGAAAATACTTCACAAAAATTACTCCGATTAATAATTCTTTTCCATCTACTGTTCGATTTGAAAACATCCATTGCCTTATTAAGTATCCTAATTCTATTGATTATTAAAATAAATAATTTTTTCTTAACTTCAAAAGCCTGATCAACAATCTTTTCTACACTTTTCTTTTTCTTGTAAAAAGCAGCTTTTAGTTTACTTTTCTTTTCATTTTTTAGCAAATTTAAAACTACCCTATTGCGAAACATTCGCCTACGAATGTCCCTAAAAACATTTACCCTTCTATTGCTAACCATTCTCTTCTCTCCTGGTCCAATGGAAACATTTTTTGTGGGCTTCTCTTTCCTTTTTAGATTTGTTGACTTTTTCTGTATATTCACATTAGCAATTTCATTTTTTTTCCTACGACATATGTTGCGAAGAAAAGACTTAATTGGCTTACCAGAAGCTTTTCTGGTGTTTTTTGAAGTAGTTGTTGAAGAGGATTCCATAAACTCTGTTGTTGATGTTCTCCTTTTCCGTATGGTATTTTTGATATTTCTTTGCCTTGAAGGCATTTTTGCTTCCTTTTCAGAAGTTGATTTGAATCTGTTGTTCTGTTAAAAAAACACATGAAAGACCACTATTAGCAAACAACAAAGTAATGTTAAAAAGCAAACAATATAAACAATAAATTGCAACATATTTAAGTTTATACAATAGCAACTCATGGCTTTATTTTTAAAGGCCTTGCGCCACCAGTGCGTCACTTATTACCCATGTTTAAAGTCAAGCATCAGCTGCACATGGCATTCATAAATAAGGGCCAAATGCAAATACCAATCAATTGCACCCAAAAATCGATTTTTCAATAACATGTAAGAAACACTGCGCAAAACCTAAGTACAACCACTCAATATCATCAAACAAAGTCAGGGTCTGATTTATAAAGGCCTTGCGCCACCAGTGCGTCACTTATTACCCATGTTTAAAGTTTTGCATCGGCTGCACATGGCAATCATAAATAAGGGCCAAATACATATACCAATCAATTGCACCCAAAAATCGATTTTTGAATAACATGTAAGAAACACTGTGCAGAACCTATGTACAACCAATCAATATCATCAAACAAAGTCAGGGCCTTATTTATGAAAGCCTTGCGCCACCAGTGCGTCACTTATTACCCATGTTTAAAGTCATGCATCAGTTGCACATGGCAATCATAAATTAGGGCAAAATACATATACCAATCAATTGCACCCAAAAATCGATTTTTCAATAACATGTAAGAAACACGGCGCAGAACCTAAGTACAACCAATCAATATCATCAAACAAAGTCAGGGCCTTATTTATGAAAGCCTTGCGCCACCAGTGCGTCACTTATTACCCATGTTTAAAATCATGCATCAGTTTCACATGGCAATCATAAATAAGGGCCAAATACATATACCAATCAATTGCACCCAAAAATCGATTTTTGAATAACATGTAAGGAACACTGCACAGAACCTAAGTACAACCACTCAATATCATCAAACAAAGTCAGGCCTTATTTATGAAAGCCTTGCGCCACCAGTGCGTCACTTATTACCCATGTTTAAAGTCATGCATCAGCTGCACATGGCAATCATAAATAAGGGCCAAATACATATACCAATCAATTGCACCCAAAAATCGATTTTTGAATAACATGTAAGAAACACTGTGCAGAACCTATGTACAACCAATCAATATCATCAAACAAAGTCAGAGCCTTATTTATGAAAGCCTTGCGCCACCAGTGCGTCACTTATTACCCATGTTTAAAGTCATGCATCAGCTGCACATGGCAATCATAAATAAGGGCCAAATACATATACCAATCAATTGCACCCAAAAATCGATTTTTGAATAACATGTAAGAAACACTGCGCAGAACCTAAGTACAACCAATCAATATCATCAAACAAAGTCAGGGCCTTATTTATGAAAGCCTTGCGCCACCAGTGCGTCACTTATTACCCATGTTTAAAATCATGCATCAGTTTCACATGGCAATCATAAATAAGGGCCAAATACATATACCAATCAATTGCACCCAAAAATCGATTTTTGAATAACATGTAAGAAACACTGCGCAGAACCTAAGTACAACCAATCAATATCATCAAACAAAGTCAGGGCCTTATTTATGAAAGCCTTGCGCCACCAGTGCGTCACTTATTACCCATGTTTAAAATCATGCATCAGTTTCACATGGCAATCATAAATAAGGGCCAAATACATATACCAATCAATTGCACCCAAAAATCGATTTTTGAATAACATGTAAGGAACACTGCACAGAACCTAAGTACAACCACTCAATATCATCAAACAAAGTCAGGCCTTATTTATGAAAGCCTTGCGCCACCAGTGCGTCACTTATTACCCATGTTTAAAGTCATGCATCAGTTGCACATGGCAATCATAAATAAGGGCCAAATACATATACCAATCAATTGCACCCAAAAATCGATTTTTGAATAACATGTAAGGAACACTGCACAGAACCTAAGTACAACCACTCAATATCATCAAACAAAGTCAGGCCTTATTTATGAAAGCCTTGCGCCACCAGTGCGTCACGTATTACCCATGTTTAAAGTCATACATCAGCTGCACATGGCAATCATAAATTAGGGCAAAATACATATACCAATCAATTGCACCCAAAAATCGATTTTTGAATAACATGTAAGGAACACTGCACAGAACCTAAGTACAACCACTCAATATCATCAAACAAAGTCAGGCCTTATTTATGAAAGCCTTGCGCCACCAGTGCGTCACTTATTACCCATGTTTAAAGTCATGCATCAGTTGCACATGGCAATCATAAATAAGGGCCAAATACATATACCAATCAATTGCACCCAAAAATCGATTTTTGAATAACATGTAAGAAACACTGCGCAAAACCTAAGTACAACCACTCAATATCATCAAACAAAGTCAGGGCCTTATTTATGAAAGCCTTGCGCCACCAGTGCGTCACTTATTACCCATGTTTAAAATCATGCATCAGTTTCACATGGCAATCATAAATAAGGGCCAAATACATATACCAATCAATTGCACCCAAAAATCGATTTTTGAATAACATGTAAGGAACACTGCACAGAACCTAAGTACAACCACTCAATATCATCAAACAAAGTCAGGCCTTATTTATGAAAGCCTTGCGCCACCAGTGCGTCACTTATTACCCATGTTTAAAGTCATGCATCAGTTGCACATGGCAATCATAAATAAGGGCCAAATACATATACCAATCAATTGCACCCAAAAATCGATTTTTGAATAACATGTAAGGAACACTGCACAGAACCTATGTACAACCAATCAATATCATCAAACAAAGTCAGAGCCTTATTTATGAAAGCCTTGCGCCACCAGTGCGTCACTTATTACCCATGTTTAAAGTCATGCATCAGCTGCACATGGCAATCATAAATAAGGGCCAAATACATATACCAATCAATTGCACCCAAAAATCGATTTTTGAATAACATGTAAGGAACACTGCACAGAACCTAAGTACAACCACTCAATATCATCAAACAAAGTCAGGCCTTATTTATGAAAGCCTTGCGCCACCAGTGCGTCACTTATTACCCATGTTTAAAGTCATGCATCAGTTGCACATGGCAATCATAAATTAGGGCAAAATACATATACTAATCAATTGCACCCAAAATTCGATTTTTCAATAACATGTAAGAAACACGGCGCAGAACCTAAGTACAACCAATCAATATCATCAAACAAAGTCAGGGCCTTATTTATGAAAGCCTTGCGCCACCAGTGCGTCACTTATTACCCATGTTTAAAATCATGCATCAGTTTCACATGGCAATCATAAATAAGGGCCAAATACATATACTAATCAATTGCACCCAAAAATCGATTTTTGAATAACATGTAAGGAACACTGCACAGAACCTAAGTACAACCACTCAATATCATCAAACAAAGTCAGGGCCTTATTTATGAAAGCCTTGCGCCACCAGTGCGTCACTTATTACCCATGTTTAAAGTCATGCATCAGCTGCACATGGCATTCATAAATAAGGGCCAAATACATATACCAATCAATTGCACCCAAAAATCGATTTTTGAATAACAT
The DNA here is from genome assembly GCF_964263255.1 of Lissotriton vulgaris. Lineage (NCBI taxonomy): Eukaryota > Metazoa > Chordata > Amphibia > Caudata > Salamandridae > Lissotriton > Lissotriton vulgaris. The sequence goes on from NW_028254560.1 coordinate 328,148, forward strand.
GTAAGGAACACTGCACAGAACCTAAGTACAACCACTCAATATCATCAAACAAAGTCAGGGCCTTATTTATGAAAGCCTTGCACCACCAGTGCGTCACTTATTACCCATGTTTAAAGTCATGCATCAGCTGCACATGGCATTCATAAATAAGGGCCAAATACATATACCAATCAATTGCACCCAAAAATCGATTTTTCAATAACATGTAAGAAACACTGCACAGAACCTAACTACAACCACTCAATATCATCAAACAAAGTCAGGGCCTCATTTATAAAAGCCTGGCGCCACCAGTGCATCACTTATTACCCATGTTTAAAGTCATGCATCAACTGCACATGGCAATCATAAAAAAGGCCAAATAAAAATACCATTCATTTGCACCCAAAATCGATTTTTAAATAACATGTAAAAAACACTGCGCAGGACTTATATACTAACATACAATTTCACTTCTAAAACATAACTATCTGCTTCCAAATATTCTCCATAGAGAAAATAAATCTCTATCTAAATTAAATGAATCATTACTTACCTTTAGAAATGCTTTTGGAGATTGAAAACAGTGTCAGACACACACACCAATTTTTCTTTAGCAGAGGAGAAGGTGTGCTCTCAATACACTGAAACCAAGACTGGCATAGAAAATCTCTATCTTTGTACACATATGCCTTAATTCAACCAATGAAAACTCTTCCCTCACTATTTTCAAACCAACACCCATCCCCCTCTCAAACCTTTCTATCTGTTACCATAGCAACTCCCTCCTAACTGAACTGTAAGGTTCAAAAGTTTATCTTACAATGTTGCAAATTAACTCAGCAAGGATGTTTGACCTGTCAATACAGCAGCCTATACAGGGTATTTTTGCTTTTGGTGACTTTTTTTAAACCATTCAAATTGCTTCTTTCACACAACATAACCATACACCCTAACTTTCAGTTTTCAACTATCTGAATCCACCAATCATTGCTAGTGATTCAAGAGCACAGAAACTCCACAATTATTTTTTTGTGAACTCCTACTGTTCCAACTGCCATTTCATTCCCACACTTCATCTGACTGGACCAGAACCTTCTCACATCATGTACTCTGTTTGGGTTATTGGACATAGCTACATCCACTGGGCTCAAAGGTATGCAGCTAGCAGAAATTTTCATAACCTTGATTTATCAAATGTGGAAATCAAGTGGATTGGCCACAGAGGATTAAAATGTCACCAATTGATACCATTGGTGAAAACCTTTTTGCATCTGCCAGAACCTGACCTTATAATTGTGCACTGTGGTGGAAACGATCTAGGCACATTAACTGGGGTAGGTCTGGAAATGCTATTAAAGGACACCTTTCATCAATTGATGATACTTTTTCCCCACACTGCCTTGGTATATTCCAATATATGCCAAAGACAGAAATGGAACTGGTCCAACCAATTTGGTCCACAATTTGAGAAAGCACGGAAACATGTAAATAAATCTGTTTCTGCTTACATGAGAGACTATGGAATGGGTTCATTATACAATAATAACTTGCGTTACAACATGCAAGACATCTACAGAGGAGATGGAGTGCACTTCTCAGATGAGGGGAATAGAATATTCCTCCTGAATTTAAGAATGTGTATTGGAACCTACTTGTAGGTACCTAAATCAACCACAGAACCCAAAAGCTCTTTTCAGAGCTACCCTAACTCTGATCATTCAAAGCGTTTATTTTTTTCTAACTTTTTTCACTATTTTTCACCAAAGTACGCTTTCCGGTACGCTTACAGGTGCGCGCACCAGGCGCTACCCCCGCGAAAAATTAAAGAATTTTTTTTTTTTTCACGTTTATGAGCCTCCTAAGCCCCCCTCAGAAAACCTAGAGGGTCAAGAAGTCTCTACAGTTCCCCCTTCTATCCATTCCGAACATTGTTTACCCTCCATCTTGTGTCTCGATTGTTCCGAAACACAAAATGGAGGACTCCCGTAACGCTGCCAGTGCGCGTACAGGAGCGCGCACCAGTAAGCGCTCGTTAAAAAAAGGTGGGAAAGTAATTTACGGAAAACCCAATGGAGACACTTTCATCAAATATAGAATACGCCCTACTACATAGCAGTCCCTACCATTTGCCCAAATTTGGTGAAATTCCATTGAGACATTTAGGCTACAGGCCTGTCTAAATATCCTGAGGTAAATTACATGACAAAAACACACTTGTAATGTTAGAATTTACAACCAATTAAAAAGTATCTCTCATTTTCTACGATTATTTCCTGACGTTTGATTGGTTAAGTACAACAATATATATAAAAGAAGAGAGGGAAACACAGCCATTTTGACTACTGCTTCCTGAAGTACACTTGAAAACAAATTTCACTGACAACTTCAACTAATTTCTCTAAGGTAACTTCTAATTATGGAAGTATATTGTACACGTTAAGTTTATTTCTTAAAAAATATTCTGTTAGTGATATGCTATCCCTCTTTAATAGTTAGAGATAGAGATAGACTTCTCTGTAATAGTTATGGATTGAGTTAGGCTTCTCTGGTATACTAGCTCTACTAATATAGTTAATTTGTATGCAATTTTCAGAAAGAAAATGGAAGGAGAAAATAAGGCAAATGATACTTCTATCAAAGTAAAGGTGGAAAAACCAGAAGATGAAAAAAAAGAAGTTGATTTCATGGATGACTCTTTGGATGAACAGTTTATAGAATGTTTGGAAGAAATTGAATCATGTACATATAATTATGAGGAAATTCCGGACAATATTATGTTAGAAATTTTATTAAATTATGAAAAAGAATCAGAGGAATAAATTTATCTTTAATAATTTCAATTGTTTCAGACAATATTCTTTTTTATATGTAATTCATGAAGTATTACCAAAAATGTTTAAAATATAAAGTGAGACTTATAGTATACTGTTCAACTATTTTTCTGTTACATAGTAAGTTTACTCATAGTTACTACCTTTCTCCCACTATATTATCTCATATGAATATTTTACACCTCATTTTCATAAGTGAACAGGACAGACTACTCATGATCCCCTAGAAATTCTCAGGGAGTGCTTAAAAGATCTGTTTCTCCTTTCCAGACAGACTATATTATGAATTCCATATACCACAAAAAATACAATAACAACATGCAAGATGTCTACAAAGAAGATGGTGAACATTAAATTTAAGTCTCTTCATTAGTACCTACATGTAGGTACTTACATAAAATAAAAAAATAAAAAAAAAAACAATTCATAAACATACAATTTTTGAAGTGATTATTTTTCCATAGTACCCTCCCCGATACGCTCCCCGGTGCGCGCACCAGGCGCTTCCCCCGCGAAAATCGAAAAAAAAAAAAAATTTTTTGAGGCCCCGCGGGGCCCTTTAATGGCCCCCATATCAAACCTAGGGGGTCAGGGGGGGTCTACCCTGCCCCCTTATGGTCAATTCCACCCTTTGTTTTTGCCACCTCTTATGACTAGATTTTACCGATAGACAAGATGGCGGCCGCTCCGGACTGTTTAGAATGTTTACAGACAACTGAGAGCCAATCAGCTTTCTGCGCGCAAGTCGCGTGTCGCGCCTGGAGCGCTCACTGGTGCGCGTACCGGAGCGCGGCTACAGATATATATATTTTTTTGGACGTTAATTTCTCAAAATCCACTGAAGCACATATCTTGAGACATAGCAAAGGCACATCGGGCTACCAGTCCCTACAATTTTGCCAAGTTTGGTGGAAATCCATTCAGCCGTTCGGGCTAAAAGTGAAATCGACCGCCCTATGGAAATTAACATGGGGAAAACGCGTTTTGGGACCCCCCTTTTATCTCGGCCCCCGCTTGATGAATCCCCCCCAAACTTTCAGGGAAGGACCGGACCGCCATGAGACCATTTTCCTGACAATTTCAGGCAGATTCGTCAACCGGCGCCAAAGTTATTCAAAATAGAATGTTGAGATTTAACATTGAAAATTATCCTAACTATAACTACCTACTGGCGACCGCCAGTAGGTAATATATATATATATATATATATATATTCATCATTCGTGCAGCAGCCACCACACCTCGCTATGACCACTCCTCTTGATAACAGCGGTCCGTACAGGGCAGCGAGCCCAAATAATTCCTGAACAGTCACACTTTCGTCCTATTGTTAAAAGGACAGTATGAAGTACGGACTCCAGCCAGCGTATTTAGTAAAGTTTCGTTTATTCCGCGTAAATGGCAGCAAAACATAGTCACTCCGACGCGTTTCGGGGCTCCTCCCCTTGGTCACGAGTCAGTGAAAGGTGATTGATACAAACGTAATATAGTGAAGATCACATGGTTTCAGACTTAAATAAACATAAACAAAATACTATCGCGCTCACTAACGCGAAAAAAAATTCAAGAGGGTACGGCATAATTGCATTTCAACAATTGACTCATGGGAGTAACATATATTCTTTACATAAATGACATCTCAGCAGTGTAAACCGTAAATTACATAATTAAGCAATACATATCGGTTCCACATAGAAGCCGAGTTCAGCCACAAAAATAAATGACGTACTCGAGGTTTCTTGCAAATCGGTACCATAGGAAATTCTGGGTACCTATTTTGGCTCTCACATGTGAGCTAATGCCCAAGTGGGCAATAAATTGCATTCCATGGATTCTTAGAGCAAAAATTAAAATTAATAAAACTGATCATATCCATGTGGACAAATTCCATATTCAGCAACTAGTTCATATAAACAAAGTCTCTCTTCATGTTCAATAGGGCAATTCGATTTACAATGCCCTACAGTGCAGATATGTGTAGCAACTTCATTCATGCCCCTGTGGGCAAACGCTCTGGTTAATACCGTTGTTTCAGCTGAAAACAAAAAAACTCAATGAATCACATAAGTAACAAGTACCACCCAAGTGGGCTAATCAGCGCAGTCACATGTGCAATTTTAGTTTTAGAACCACGTTCTTCCAAGATGTTCCGTTCATCCTCTAGTTAAATATGTATTCTGGTATTCTCATTCTCACTTTGTAAGTTATGTGTTTTCGGCTGCAAGAGTGACTCCCTTGAGCGTTTCTCCACAGCTTTCTGGGCATCAGAAATTATCTTACTTGAGTAGCCTCTCTCAGAAAATCTTTTAATCATGTTTTGTTCCTCAAGAGCAAAGGCTTCTTTGGTACTACAATTGCGCTTTGCTCTTAAAAGTTCACTGCGATGAAGAGATGGAGGTACACCTAGGATGCCGCAAGTGCAATTGTATATTTTCAAGTTTTATTGAGCTATCCACAGTTGTAGTCTAGTGAGAATCATATTTGGAGAATGAAATACAATTATTGCCCTAATTGTTTTTAACTTCTTATGTCTTTCTGTTTGCAAATCTTTTCCTTCAGGGACGGCTTGAATGAATTCTTTTCTGATTGAATGGGAATACTTGGGCGATACTTGTTACTCATGTGATTCATTGAGTTTTTTTGTTTTCAGCTGAAACAACGGTATTAACCAGAGCGTTTGCCCACAGGGGCATTAATGAAGTTGCTACACATATCTGCACTGTAGGGCATTGTAAATCGAATTGCCCTATTGAACATGAACAGAGACTTTGTTTATATGAACTAGTTGCTGAATATGGAATTTGCCCACATGGATATGATCAGTTTTATTAATTTTAATTTTCGCTCTAAGAATCCATGGAATGCAATTTATTGCCCACTAGGGCATTAGATCACATGTGAGAGTCAAAATAGGTACCCAGAATTTCCTATGGTACCGATTTGCAAGAAACCTCGAGTCTGTCATTTATTTTTGTGGCTGAACTCGGCTTCTATGTGGAACCGATATGTATTGCTTAATTATGTAATTTACGGTTTACACTGCTGAGATGTAATTTATGTAAAGAATATATGTTACTCCCATGAGTTAATTGTTGAAATGCAATTATGCCGTATCCTCTTGAAATTTCTTTCGCGTTAGTGAGCGCGATAGTATTTTGTTTATGTTTATTTAAGTCTGAAACCATGTGATCTTCACTATATTACGTTTGTATCAATCACCTTTCACTGACTCGTGACCAAGGGGAGGAGCCCCGAAACGCGTCGGTGTGACTATGTTTTGCTGCCATTTACGCTGAATAAATGAAACTTTACTAAATACGCTGGCAGGAGTCCGTACTTCATACTGTCCTTTTAACAAGAGGACGAAAGTGTGACTGTTCAGGAATATATATATATATATATATATATACATATATATATATATATATATATATGTGTGTGTTATTATTGTTTGCACATGTAAAGTATCTATGTACATTTATTTGTTGTGTCTAACGGAAAGAATTTCCCAGATGTGAATGGAGTGTTGCGCAAAATGTTATTCTGAAAAAATATCTTTTATATGCCTCATGTTATAAGAGTGAAATCCTTTTCCAGGTGTTGTCATTGTGTGGACGTGTGTGTGCCTCCATGTGGGGGAACTATATTTTCTATAATTTGGGAGGCCGGAGCAATACAGCTTTCTGCTTTGGCATTGTACCAGATCATCTTCATCACAATAAGGAATAGTACTGCTAAGGAATACTTGAGAGATACACCAAATTCCAACCGTACTACGCAGCAGATAATTTGGACTCCGTAATATGAATCCCAAGGCAGATATGATATCTTAAACAGAAGTAACATACTGAGACTCATGGCGGAAACTCCAGATCCGACGTGGATAAGCACAGCAGACTTGTTGGCAGTCCAGTTCCTTACCCCAGGCCAAAAAGATGCTAAAGAACAAATACTAACCACAAGGCCGGGCTGTCTTCGCCCGTCATCGACAGGAAGAGGCAGGGCAGGGCCCACCTCTTACATCAGGAACACGGCATAGAAGGACTAAGGGTACTGTTTGTCCATTAAACGGGGATTTGGCCTTTTTGAGAATAAAGGTGGAGGAACTAACCAGTAGAGTTGACCTGCCCTGGGGCGTACGTGTTTCGTCTTTAACACTTATTCAAGCAAGTATAGCAACTAGGGCATTGCCACCTATCAAATCGATGGAGGGTGTGGGGTCATTAATAGTGCTAGGCAATACAGCTCAGGGGCACATCCATTTTACCTGACACCACTAGATCCTACGCAGAAATTGAGGAGATAGAGGTAAGCCCTCGGGTCTACACCTTAGCAAAGCAGGCTATCGAGGCTCCCCTTCAGTCAAAAAAAGTCAGAGTGGGCGGGATTGCCCAGGTATGCTAAGGAATAGTATCCCCACAGGGAATTCCCCGCTAATAGTCTACATGACCAAGGTCCCTAAATACATCAATAATTATGGTTATGTAAGCAGCAAGTCTATCCACAATAAAGCGATCCACTGGTTACATCATGTAAGGGGATGTAGGTCAATTATAAGGGAAGACATGGTAATGGTAAAGAGGATCTCCTCGGTTAACTCTCTGACGGACTGTATTGAGTTCCAGTTAACCAATGTAGCAATTGCTGTGAATCTACTGGCCCTTGAGTATCACACCTCCCCCCCTAAGCATTCTGCCGTCCAGATCAGATGCTTACCATTTTGGTCTCCGGTCAGGGAGGGGGGGTGGATCTGGTCTTAACAGAGTGGATTGACTAGGTGAGGCCCACCAACTTCACCCCCCAATAGATTCACCAAACAGGGAAAAGGGAGGGTATATCCCATGCATAAATAATCCAGTGATAGAAAGACCTAGCGGGGAAAGGATGGGGTTGGCTAACAATGGCATTAATGTGACTGCGATCACAAACCCAAGGGTGATCCAGCGCCTCTCCTGGAACATAGCAGGCCTCCAGAAAAAACTGTCCATCCCGGAGTGGAATGAATTTATTGATAAGTTTGACGTCTGCTTGTTTCAGGAGACTTGGAGCATGGTCCCCATATACAAGACAGGGTATACTACCTTCTTTATCCCCGCTATAAGCTCAGGAAAGGGCCCTCCATCTGGGGGTCTCCACATATGGGTCAACATCACATTGAACTGGGGTGTCAGTATGCATAATTCATCTACAGAGGACATTCTACATCTGACAATCAAAGGATCCCCTAATGGTAATAATGTGGAGTTATTTATTGTGTACATGAGGGGGTCCCCAGGGGCACAAGTATCAGCCACCCTAAAAGCATTGGAGTCTGAACTATCTTGTATTTCTTCCCTTGCTAATATCATCATGGCAGGAGACCTCAACTGCACATATGAACCCCTGAGTGGGGAAGATTTCTTGGGAACTAACGAGGAGGATATGAAATGGGCCATACCCACTCTGACTTTAGAGCCAATTAGGAAGTGGTCACAAAGGGTGATCCAAATCAATGCTCTAACCTTAAAATATAATTTGAGAGCATTGAATGGCAGGACATGTTCCGATCTGAGTGGGGCTAACACTTATAACATGATCAGTTGCCCGTCATGGATAGATTATATATTGTTGGATACCCGTCTTTGGGGTGACCTACTGGATATGGAGGTGAAGCTGACCCAGGACAGTGATCATAATCCTTTATGTATGAAAATTAGGTAGGCATTGTCTTGCGGAAAGGCAATTAAGGCCCCGATAATGCAAACAAGGGAGGTAGTGCCATCAAATTGCAATCAGTGCTTGAAATGGCACAAGGTTGCATGTCAGGAGGATAAACTACTCAGTATAAGGGAGCATATAGATCAGAAGATTGCAGAGCTGGAACTGATTAATGCAGCCCATGAAAAAACCCATGACTTCCCCTTTACTAAATTTTACAATAACACAATAGAGAGGCTGGGCTCGTTTTTTATTATCAAGGAACCTAGAACGTTTAGAAGGGACCCTGTAAAATCGAGCAACCTCTGGTATATGGCCACATGCAGAGAAAAGAGGAAGGCTTTAACTACGGCTCTGTGTAATAAGGACCTGCCATCAGTAAGAGTGGCTAGAAAGGAGGCTTGTATGATGTTACAAAGCATGCTTTTACCACGCATGCCTTTACAACGCAGGTATTACAACATAAGTCGTTACAACGACTTGCGTTGGGGGGTGCTGGATAGTGGAATAGTTTAATTTTCTATTCCAACTCCAGTCCCCGTGGATAGTAGGGAAGGTGTTGGATAGAAAATTAAACTATTCCCTATCCAACAGCGCCCTCCAGCGAAAGTCGTTGTAACGACTTTTGTTGTAATTCCTGCGTTCTAATGGTAGTGCGATGTTCCCCGAAAGGAGTATTCAAGATCCATAGATTTAGCGAAGCGTGATTGGGAGGAACAGCATTGGCAGGAGCACCAATCTGCCTCTCAATTGAAAGATCCAACTTTATTTTGGGAGTTAATCAATAAAGCTAATAGAAGGGGAGCTGACCCTATCCCATACCACATTACAGAGCAACAATGACATGCCCACTTTCTTGACCTGTACTGTGGCGAAGAAGATTCTCAGTTCCCACAAAGTGCTCCCTTAGCATCTGGATCTGAGAACTTAGCACCAGCAGAACCTTTTTTGATTAATGAGGTATATTTGGCCTTCAAGAGTTTAGCCCCGGGAAAGGCAGTGGGCCCCGATGGACTTCCTGGAGATATACTCTTGTATGATCCAATGCCTTGGGCTAATTTTATCTGTCTCCTAATGAATTTCATTGTGAGGGGTCATGCTATTCCCGACTCATGGAAGGGAGCTAAGGTGGTCACAATATATAAAAAAGGTGCTAGAGAGGACCCTGCCAACTACAGGCCGATTAACCTAATCGACGTAATACAGAAGGTAGTTGGCAGGGTCATCGTCACTAGGATAGGGTCTTGGATGGAAGATGGGAATATTTTTTCACACTTCCAGGCTGGTTTTAGACAGAAGGTGGGCACGATGGACCAGGTGTTTAGATTTTTTATGGTTCACTGGAAAATCGTGACCATCGGGAAAGGCAGTTTATATCTGGCCTTTATAGACCTAAAGACCGCTTTTGATTTGGTTCCCGGGACAAACTCTGGCGGGTGCAGCATGACCTTAGTCTTCCCACTTCACTTCTCGATTTTTTTAAGCGACTCCATGAGGGGAATTATGCTAGAGTCAGATGGGGGAACGAGGGGCAGTTGACGGAGAGGGTGGCGGTGAATAGGGGGGTACGCCAGGGCTGTGTGCTGGCCCCGACTTTGTTCTCTCTCTTTGTCAATGGGGTGGTAGACCATTTGAGAGAGGACCCAGCCGATGCCCCAGTCCTGGCGGGAGAGAAAACACCTACCCTACTCTCTGCCGATGACACCCTTTGATGTCTAAAAGCCCAGCAGGTTTACAAAAACTGCTGGATAGGTTTCGCTTGTTTTGCAATGCAAGGGGGCTAACTATCAATACCACCAAGACCAAGTTAATGACCCGGTCGCCGTCAAAAAGATTTAGGGATAGCATTACCCTCAATGGTATTCCATTAGATGTGGTTGAGTCGTTTGACTACTTGGGAGTTCGGGTTAATAACCTGATGAATTGGAACTCCCATATGGCCAAAATGCTTCTTAACCACAAGCGAATGTCAGGAGCAATTTTAAGAGACCAGCAATCCTCTGTTAGTAAACCAATAGCCCCGGCCCTCATGGTGTATAAAGGGAAAGCATTACCCTCGGCAGTATATTGGTCTGAATTATGGGGGTTTGAGAATACCACTGACCTGGTTAGATCTGAGAATAAGTTCTTTAGATGTCTGGTTTCTCTCCCAGCTTCCACCCCATTAAAGCCCCTCTGCCAGGATTTGGGGAAACGCTTGATTAAAGATATAGTACGGCTCTGCACTTTATTATTTTGGGTACGTTTAAGGAGGACACCTGAACTGGCGAATTACGCAGTAGCCCTAGACAAACTGATTAAATTGAACACCTGTAATAAGATTAAGTGGATAAGCAAGCTTAGACAGCTTGTTTCAAACATAGGGCTGGGGGAAACATGGGCTAGAGAGTGTCAGCCACCCAAACAAATAATTAAGAAAGCATATTTGGAATGGGTGCAGTCAGAGGAGCGGCATAGTGCCAAATGGGGGACCCTCACCGAGCAGTTTCTGGAGCACAAACCTGTCAGGAAGCTCGAACCTTTCCTCGACTTCATCCAAAACCCAAGAGACAGGACACTCTATTTGAAGCTGAGGTTTGGAACCCTCCCGAACAATGAAATCACAGCAGGCTGGAAACAGTGCAATTCTGTATCTGTTTCCTGCCAAGGTTGCACAGCCCCTATGGAGTCACTAGCCCACTTTCTTTTTGCATGTAAAGCATATAGAGCGGCGAGAAGAACATAGCTTAAACCCATCTGCAAAGAGCTGGGCTTCAGGACCACAGGATGGCACAACGTATCTTAACATCTGATACTACGTCCCTTGTTATTGTTTGTGGGGTAGTGATGTATTTGGGCAGGGCTTGGCTGACCCGTACAAAGTTGTTAAAGAAAGCTAAGAGTTAGGCGTCAGTGGGCCCATCTTGAATATTGTTTTTTAGGCTGTATCATAGTAGCTTTCTCTGTTTTTATTGTATTTTTTTTTTATTTGAATGTTTTGTATAATGCTTGTATGTGTAAATGGATTGCTGTTTACGATTTGAGGATGTACATACTTTTATGATAAAAAATGTTATTGAATAAAGTACATACAACAACAAAATATCAAGGACTGCGGGTGATAAAAGGAAGATCCGAAGAAGACAACCCCGTTGTCACAATCCACGTATGTGTGCTGATCCGGGAAGGCGCTGCCTGCTCGGCGCACCACGGAACCTACTGTGCAGCTAATGAAAAACTACAGTTTCCGGCATGCTGGGGTGGCGTGTGACGTCATCACGTGCCGCGCTCACGCAGTACCCAGAAACAAATGCCGGCCGGGGAAAGCTAACGCTGACGATTATTCCAGAGACTGCGTAGTGTTGTTGGAGCGCAGAGGAAACCGGTAAGACCTTTCTATGTTGTAAGGTCCTTTGGAATCGTGTCCCGCTTTGGATGGACACAGGATTTGTACTTGTTTCCCGCTCTAATTCCGGAAGGTATACCAGTTCAGAACTCTGTGCTTAGAGAGTCCTGGTATATTCTCAGATATCCTGAGGCGTTGTAGCCTATTCTGGTTTTGTTCTTCTCTCCCCAGTTGGCCGGGTCAAGCAGTCCGCCGTTCCGATGCGGGGGGACCACAAAACACCAAAACCTAGTCCACATATGACTCTTCCATGAGAGGGAGGGGACGTGTTTTGGGACATTACTTTCAAGAAGTCATTGGCACATGTGAAACACCCTGAGTATTTCCAAGGGGTGATTGGTAATAACTTTACAGTTCCCACGAATCTGAGTGGGAGAATAACTTGGTGTTTCAAAACCTGTTTAAGCCAGACGCAGTTAAGGAGCATTAACCGTCTGCTGTGACTCCGTGGTTACAAATACTCTTTTGTTTATTCTGTTTGCTTAGGAGAGGGATGCAAGGGGTTACTGTCAGTGGGTTTGGTGACGCTTGACGAAGATTTGGTAGAGGTATGTGTGTGTGCTCTGAGAAAACACGATAGCATTTAGGGGTATTGTATATGATGCTCAAACACGCTCTTCTTGTTTCTCTATCCTAGTCAGCCAAAGCCCTGGTTCCACCCTTGCTCTCTCCACATGGGAACAACCGTATTTTTCTTTACAGGTAGGGGAGAGAGATTCTAGAAGATCCAAGAAAGGAGGGAGAGGGAAAACAGAATGTATAGAACACTGTATGTTATGTCATTGTCTTGAATATTACTTGTTGTTCATACGTCTCCCTCCCTGCTGTCCCCATCCTTTCCTTCCCTCTCTGGACTATCCGGGCAGCCTCTGTATATCACTTCAGGCTCCTGGGCCGTCGAGAGGTGGAACCCCTTATAGCATTGGTAAAATCCTGGGGAAAACGGAAGACGGAGCCTGACACCCGTAAATACCCATATCACGACCCACAATCTTTATTGACACTTGACTATATGATCATAATGTTCCCTTTCATGCCACACCTTGTTCATTTTCATTTAGAGTACACCACATTAAAAACAATATGTTGTATTGAATGATCGCTAAATCTGATGCTGCCAAGATTACAAACGTCAATAGTACAGGAAGGCAATTTGAACACAATACAAATAAAAAATGCCTAAACTGGTCAAATGGAACGTCTCAGCAGCAATTTGAAAGAGCATCTTGGGGTGTCGGTATTAGCGAACACCGTCTGGGTAAAACATGGTCTTATTTTCTTGCAGGTCTTCCAACCATAAAGACAAAACCACGGCACAAGGTATTATGTGCTAACCCGCACATCGGACTTTCAAGGGAGGTACAAAAACTAAGGGATATAAAAAGATCTGCTAGGAAATTACACAAAAGCAACAGCACCAATGACTCATGGGAAACATTCCGGCAACTGCGAAAACTTTTCAAAAAGAAGCTATGGGAGAATAAAAGATCAAGTGTGGACACTTTCTGGGTTAAATTAATATACAACGCGAGTCCGCATAATTCTAATAAATTCTGGCTAACAATAAACCAGTTGAACTGGCCAAGGAACATCTTATCATCCAACTTACAGGAACAGGACTGGGGGAACTACATCCCCCTGAAATATAAAACACGGCATCAAACTCCTGAACAGGCACAGACCTGGCAGGACTTTTCTAGCCATTCTCAAAAACAAGGTGATAGTAAATTGAGGTTATCAGTCGTGACTGTAGAATGGTTGATTTGGTTGCTAAGAGATCCCTGCTCAAAAATCTCTTGTTACCTACAAGATGCTATAAAATATTTAATAAATAAAAGTAAAAGACATGGTGCTCCTGGACCCAACTGTGTCCCTCAAGCCGTTTTTAAACATGATCCAGCTTTGTGAAGCTCCCAGCTAGAGAAACTTTTTGCAGAAGTTGAGCTTTAAATCAAATTCTTGACAGCTGGCAAGGCTCAATCATGACACCAATTTACAAAGGGGGTGATAGTCTGTAATTTGATGGATTCGATCTAATTGCCTTGCTGGACGTGGAATTAAAATATTTAACCTCCTTGATCTTGGAAGACTTGGTCGAATGGTCCAAAGACCTAAATCCGATCCCTATAAATCAGGTAGGCTTTAGAAAAGGGACAGGTACAATCTCCCACCATATTATATTTTTCCCTAATAGCAGAGAAATGCAAAATAAAAAAGCAGAGCTTGCACCTCTGTTTTATCGATTTAAAAGCCACTTTTGACAGAGAGGATCGGAAATTATTGTGGGCCAAACTAAGATCATGGAACATTCTGGATTTTTTTTTAAAAAAGGCTTACTGCTATTTTACACTAATACATGGGTTAGAGTGAAACTTGGAGACGGAGCAAGAGTCTTGTAGAATTCTTAACCGTGAACAAGTTAGAAATTAATATAGTAAAAACAAAAACAATACTTATCAGCAACTGGTCAACTTGTCCGTATAGCATCTGGCTCAAATGAAATGCCCTGGGGAATGTGTCTAGCTATGAATATCTGGGCTTCTACCTCGATAATAAAATAAATCATTGAGAACAGAAAAACTACATGGCTCAAAAGGCAAGTGCATTAACTGTTGCCTACAAGACATTGGCATCAAAATTGAAAGGCCTTTCACTTAAACCACAGATTACAGTAATAACGGTCAAAACTCTTCCAACTTTAACGTATGACAGCGCAGCCTTGCAAGGAAAAGACACAACTTTACTTAATAACTTAATGGCCAGCATGTTCAAAATGGTCTTTCAGCTCCCTCAGACGGCGTCCCCCACACAATTGCATCTGGAGCTTGACATAATGAATGAAACAGTGGGCAGGTTATCGTCATCAATTTAAGTTTGGTACCGCATAAAGCAAAATTCGGTTAACTCAATTTCCGTCCTTTCTCTAGCTCTTGCCATAGAGCCCCATTCAGACTGATCATATATACGCTATTTGCACAATGCACTTAAATCCACTTGCACCTTAAATGTTGCAAAGGTCAAACTTTTTATTCCAGAGATCTAAGTCAACACTAAATAAAGCTGCAAAGCTTCCCTCTCTTTAGCTAGACAAAAATATTTTCAGCCAGAGATCCTGTTCCTGGACAGTGCTCAACAATTACAGAGTACTTAACCAGCAGCTTACTTAGATTTAACATTTTTGGCCCACTTAAAAAACACAGCTATTAGCTCTGCACTCTGGAAAATATCCTTCTTTGGCAGATGCTCCAAGGTGGAAAAACATTGAATTAAGAACGTCGCCTATTTGGAAGCCCAAAATAAGATCTTTTCCACTGGATGTGCTAGGTAAATTTTCTTGCAGATGCATAAGTCACTTTACTAAGGAAAGCTTTGCTGGACAGATGAATACGAACATGCTGAGTGGCTATTATTAAAGGGCTTGATCTATCAGGTCCTCAGATGAACTGCAAATGTGTTAAGTTTCTCCGTACACACGATCAGGCGTTTAAATCAACGCTTCAGCGAGAGAGTATACCCACAGAAGGATTAACGCCAGCAAAAAACTTACGAACAGCAATTTTGAGGACGATATCCTGAGCTGGTAGCAATTAGACATTATCGGCCCCAGTCTTAGAGACATCTACGATTAATTAGCATGAACTTTAGCTAGAAACGCAGCACATACTGGTGCCACATGTTAATTCATGATGGGCAAGAGTGAACTGGCAATTAAGCAGTAGAGTTTAGGTACCATTATACTGGATTTTAGATAGCATTTATAGAAGATGATAATTTGTGATATATTTATTGATGATACATTGGATGAATGAACTGATTTTAAAACCTTTTTTTTTACTCGCCGTCGTCATAAACAGTAAACAATTGTTATGGTTTTAATTATCTAAACAACAAAAAATTTTACCTAATTTCTTTACCTACTTACTCTTAGTCATAATATTGTTTGGCATAAAAATCTTGTTCTAAATATAATTTACAAAATTATTAACGGTTGGAGTTAGTAATAGTAAATCCACACCCAATCTGACAATAAGCTTGTAAATGACATATCAATTGGCACAAATATCCAGTTCCAAATATTATTTTATATTCAGGAACATAGCTGACTGATCATATGTCAACAACATAAACCAGAAGGTTGTCACTTCTGCATTCAGGGGTTTAGATTTGTGCATCACTGAGGTTTGAATTCATTATTTTTATCAGCAGCTTAAAATTGATCAGCACAAATTAAATAACAGTGCTCATCAAAAGTCTGTACTTTTATTTTTATTATATTGACGCATTCTTCACGTTGCACCACACATATGGACAAAGGGAGCCTTGGATGACTTTTTCTTGCTCTCCATAAACATTTGATGGAACTGGTCCATTATCTGACAAAATTGTCTAAATGTCAAACAGAAATCTTTGGAGACAAAAGCGGCATTAATCACACCCCATGCCATAACCACATCTGTACCACTGATAGGCAAATGGCTTACTGCTCCGTCTCCTTTCCCTTCCTGTGTACATAATTAAATTCAATTGCGAGGTCTTAAAAAGCAGATGCATGTGAGATTTTCAGGGACTTTCTCTTTAAGGACTCTAGATTGAGTGCTTAAGCCATGGTTTTCTCCTCCTTCCTTTCCATGTCTATATGCAGTTACTCTAGATTTGTTTTTCTCCTCATCCCACAGATTTTATTTTGTTTTTCATTTAAATTGTACTAATAGATAAATCTAATTTAACCACATGTTGCCCCGACCCACCCCCCTACACAATCAATCTATACTACTATAATAAAGTAAGAACTTTCAGGCTTTGAGGCGGGTAAACTCGGGAACCACAGTGCCAATCTACACACCTGATACACCGTTGAAATCATCAGGGTGTGTAGATGGTTATAGGCTATATAAATGAGAAAATAAAACATTATTTACAATATTTATATATTTTTTAAAAGTAGTCCCCCCCAAAGTAGCGCCGGCTGCGACGTGCGTTCTCATGTCAGCACGGGGAGGAGAGGCGTCCGAGGAGCGGCGGACATGGCGTGGGAGAGGAGCGGTGACGTGAGGCCAGCGGTGGTGGGAGCAGCGGAGAGGCGGACATGGCGCGGGGAGGAGCGGCGGCGGACAGGCGATGAAGAGCAGAGCGGTGGAGCGGAGAAATGAGGACCGGTGGCTGAGGCGCGAGGAGCGGTGAAATAAGTACCTGCGGCTCAGGTAAGGCTCCGGGAACAATGTCGGGGCAGGCGGGTGTTGGGCCAGGCAGGGGACGGGAAATTGGAGCGGTGAAATGAGGACCTGCGGCTCAGGTAATGCTCCGGGGACAATGTCGGGGCAGGCGGGTGTCGGGCCAG
Source organism: Lissotriton vulgaris (assembly GCF_964263255.1). NCBI lineage: Eukaryota > Metazoa > Chordata > Amphibia > Caudata > Salamandridae > Lissotriton > Lissotriton vulgaris. The sequence goes on from NW_028254560.1 coordinate 345,381, forward strand.
GCAGGGGACGGGAAATTATTAAAACAATGATCGGGGTCGGGGCAGGCGGGGGGCGGGCGGGGGCACGGGCTGCTGGTGGGGCGGGCGGGGGCACGGGCTGCTGGGCAATGTGGGGGTAGGTGGCGGTAGGGGAAGCCTAAATGCTCCCGGACAAGGTGGAGACGTGCTGCTAGTATCACATAAAATGACCGTCATACAAATTTTTAATGGGAAAGAAACAACACACATGGGGAAGAATAAAAAAAAATCCATACTCTCCTTAAAAAGATACCTGCCAATAGAATCCTCCACATTTTGAAAGTACACAAGTGCATATCTTACATACTTCACAACATAGCTTCAGCTTACGACCGGTCTCAGCTATCCAATTCCAGCCTGTGTAGGAGCGGACCCACCTCAGCAGTCCTTTTTTCTTAACCCCGTGGCCCGTGCCCCTTTCTTAGAGTAGATTGCTTTTTCAAGATTGGCCCGGGTCCTTGCAGTTTGTGTATTGTGTCAACCTGGCTGGACATTAACCCACCTGTTTTTTAGCAATGACTACAACCGAAAAATAGTCATAGATTTAAATAAAAAGGCTCTACCTCTGACACACCTCTCCCCCTGTAGTGATTCCCAACAGAATTACCGCAGGTGTCAACGATATTCTCATGTTTAATTTCTCATTAAAACATTCTGTGATTTCTTCTTTAATAGTTGATAATGCATGAGAGGCAGCAAATATATGTATATTATTGGTACCCATTTTTGACATCTAGGGCATTGTGATTCCCTGCCATCTCCCCATTTAATGATTCTACTGGGAGTGTAATAAAGGTTAAAGCAAGTTTTGTAGTATTGCACTTGCAAGTTTGAGGATAGTAAACTGGTCTATGCCAATAAAAAAGATTCACAAAACCCGTATTCCAATATGGTCAAATTTCAAGAGTATTTATCTAGGTTGTCTTTCATACGTTTATTAAGAAAAGTATAAATAATCCCAATGGGGCAATTATGCCTGCTAACCAATAGATCCACCGGGTCAAGCCTTTTGAGCCCTGCTGGTCCTCTTCCCTTATGGGTTAGAAAGTCCTTACCTAAAGATACTTGATGAAATCTTTTTGACCACCGTTAAAGTTATTCTGAGTTCTCGAAACAAGATAATCTCTGTAGGGGAGAAACAGAGCACACCCCTGTTTTAAACCTGCCTTAACCCAGCATAAGACATATTGGTCAGGAAAAATCCCCAGTAAACTCACAATATTACCTATTGGGGTATACAAATTTAGACTACCTCCCCCCAGTAACTTACGGATGGGTGACCAAACTTTAAAAGCATTCTGTAGGGTCTTAAAATAGTTACATTTGATTTATCTCCAAAGGCCTCCCCATGCCTCAATGCCTGTCAGTATCTCAAAGGGAGCGGGAAGATAATCAGACCCAGGTTGTACCAAAGCTTTTCTTGCAATAGTACCAAACATTTTTGGAGCATGGTGACCCAGTAATATAATTTAAGGTGTGGTAACCCCCACGCCCTCTCTGTCCCTTAGAGCCCATCTAGGTTTAGAATATGCCCAGACAAATCGGGACAGCAGCCATTCCAACCTCTTAAACCATATATTCTCAATCTCTGAAGAGATGGTGTGGTAAAAATAAAGAGTTTTGGGGGAAAATTCATTTTGATTTCATTAAACAATCTGCACTAATCTGTAGCAGCGAGGTGCAATCTGCACAAATCCCTTTTCACTTTTTCTATAAATTGGTCGAGATTGTCTTTGACAATGGATTCTATGTCTGAAACAATAGTTATTCCTAAGTAAACTACTCTTGTTGCCACACGCGCATCCATGAGAGGGACTCCTTTTTTAACAATAATTAGTGCTTTTTTCTTATTTAACAAATAAAGAGGTGTCCAGTTTTGGGCTAATCTCAGGTTATCACTACCAGGGCTGTACACCATATACTTATCTGCTGCTTTTGTTGCTGCTATCCTATTAATCACAAATTTTGCTTTAGCTACCTCCAATTGAGCCTCTCAAATATTAATCTTATGTTCTGCAGCAATGATTACCTTCCTTTCTTCAGCAGCCAACATGGCATAAAGATTCTGCATCTTTTGTTTTTCTTTTTCCCCTCCCCTGCTTAAAGTGAACTGTAGGGTCTTCCCCTGAATCCCCTCTTTCAAAGTGTCTCACACTACTTCCAAAAGGGGCACTCGCCAAATTATCCCTAAGGAATGTTGGTATCCATTTCCTCTTGTGGAGCAGAAATTACTGATTAATTAGAGCTTGCTCAAAGCTCCTTTGGGATAGCTTCTTGACAAAGCCGCCATTCTTTATTTCCAGCCCTAGAGGATTATGGTCAGACATGACCCGGGGATACATTTGGATGTTGCATTCCTGTACAAAAGAATGAGAGACAAAAAAAATATAATCAGGCATGCGACTGATGTGGTGCAGAGAAAAACAGTGTATCCCTTTTCCTTAGGCCTCTTTGACTGCCATACATCTGACAACCTATGAGCTTTAAAAAGCCCTCTAAGGGACTGAAATACCTTACATTTCCTTCCCCAGTATTTATAATTCTCCTCACATGACATGTTCACTTGCAGATTCATATTCAAATCTCCACATACAATTATAAGTAGCGGCCATGGTGTCAACTCATTGGAAAACCAGTCAAATAACCCAGGATCATCTGATAGCGGAACACAAGTTTACTTTCCTTGTAGTAGAGTAATATTCTGCAAAGACTGATCTCACATAGCTTTAAGAAGGGACTTGTGTAAAAAAAAACATGATGCACTTCGGGCTAGGATTGCCACCTCACATGTATTTGTCCCTTGCAAAGTCCCACTGACCAGTTTATACTCAAGCGTATCTAGCAGTGACAATTGTGACACTTCAATATGCGTCTCCTGGAGACAAATAATATCAGCCTCTAACGCTTGTAGCTCGAGAGCAACTCTGGCCATCTTCTTCTTATCATTAAGCCCACAAATATTAATAGTTGTGATTTTCAACGTACTCATTTTTTCCCTGTTTTTAAATCCACCATCCAGTCTCCACTCATTCTCTAAGCCCCTGTCATCCAATATATTGAATCCTCCACTCTTCATAACACATCTCTGCAGTGTTTCTATTGATTGTGCAGCACCCTCCCATCCCTCGCTCTCCCACCACCACGACCCAACCCCTGAACCCCCCACACTTTGTCTCCCCCACCACCATACGAGCAATCAGGCAACATGCCTGAGTGATGACACCAGAGGGAGCTACTATCCCCACCACTCCCCTGTCCACGTCTCCTGAAGTGAAAAGAAAAAACAAAATAACTGACTAAAACAAAGGGAGGAGCCCGATACTATCAGCAGAAAAAAGATTATTCCCAAAACCTCACCCCTAATGGTAGATGGCCAATTAGCCAGTTAGACCAGCTAAACCAAGGCTTCATCCAAGACTTCCCCACTGAGACATCTAGGTATTTATCTCCACAGCGACACCCAGCCCCCTACTAATCTCTTAAGTATTCCTGGATCAGAATCTCAGAGGTAAAGCAACAGATGCAACACTTATACACCACTTTTAACCACGCAGGATTTTGAAGGTATACTTCAGCCCCAATTTTCTGAAAGGGGTTGAAAAGTTGTTGTAACTGCACATGCAATAGTAAAGAGGCTATGGCATAGTCAGGCCTACCAAAAAAATTCACACCCTCACACTCCCTTTTTGCAGTGGGGCGAGATAGATTGGAAACTTTTTGCTTTGCCAAGAAATATACGAAGTTGACAAGCGTAGCCCTAGGTCTCTCCAGCTTGTTGGGCTGAGATTTCTTCAACATCAGCGGGAATCTGTGTGCACGTTGAATTTCTACATCCCAGTTCCAGTTGGCTTTCTTTGGGGTCTCCCGAGGCTCCTCTGCCGAGTATACCAATTCAGTTGCTGAGTAATCCCATCGAAGGTTGTCTCTGGAAGCCCCCCTCCCGCTCCTATCAGTGTTTTCTCTAAGATTTCCTCTTATTTTTGTTCTCTCACCCCTCCCTGACATTTTGTGCTGCTTTAGACATCCTGAATTATTGGGAGCATTGCTGGAGATGGAGGAGGAGAAGGAGGAGTAAGAGGACGACTCATCGGATAAGGATAACAAAGAATTACAGAGGTTTGAGAGATCTGAGTCATCGGTAAGGGAAAATAAATTCTCTCCTATAACGGGGGACCCGACTGTGGCTATTAGCTCATTCTCGTCTGAGTTCCAGTTCTGTGCTCCTGTCACCAATACTCGAGGATTAATCCCAAGAGCTACGGCTGCCCACTCTTCCCCATTGCCAGGAGTAAGGCTTAATCTCCTGGGAGAAATCTCAGCCGGGGTGCAGTCTATCTTGTTTGTCTGCAACCGATTTTCTGATACTAGATCTGTGCCCACCAAAGCAACAACTGTGCTGCCAGAGTTGACTGAGATGGGAGCGCAATCTGATGGCAGGCCCACGTCCTCACTTGGTGTATTGTTCCCAGGATTTAGGTTTATACTAGCCTCTTTAAGTTTGAGTTGCTTTTCTGGGGTTTGTTTTGCATTCCTGTTAGATACATCGGCTTTATCAGTCTCCCCTGATGCTCTAAGTAAAGATTTATCCCCACTCGTCAGACAGTCAACTGGAGCCCCTGCCTCAATACAAGGTACTGAATTGGGGCCCATTCTTCCATTATCAAATAGTGGGGCCTTACTCCCAATTTGTAAAAACAATGAGGGAATTAGCGGTTGGGCTGCCGTGGAGCCCCCAATGAAACCTGTCTTCCTGGGTCCTTTGCCTCCCTTCACTCCGCCATCAGCTCCATTAATTTTTAACTTGCCCCTGCCGGAACTTCCTTCAGCTTCTCCCCTCCCCTCCTTACCGGGATCACTGCGAAGGTTAGAGGTCACAGTGGACAAGGTGACAGCTGACATGTTGGCCAAAGTCATTGTCTTTGCCCCCGGCCAGGCATTCAGTGTTCTTGTGAGACAGTAGACCAAAGAAGCGAGAGGGGAGACCTGGAGAGCCTGGAAATCACCCTTGCAATTATAGCCACTACAGCCTGAGGCAGTCAGGCTCACTCTGACACTCCCAGAGAAAAACGTTCACCAACACTGAAACAGGGTTGCATCCTCCAGAACAGCGCTTCTCCATAGATGGGAGATTCAGATCAGGGGTGCGACAGCCAGCGTCTTACTTGGGCACCAAAAACAAAGAAAGGAATTTGGGTTTTTATGTTAGATATGTCTCTAGTTGGCAAGGAATTTGTTTTTTTAATGTTAGATATGTCTCTATTTGGCAGTGGTATGCACCTTGTCCAAGTAGGAACACCCATTCTGGTCAGGTGAAGGGAGTCGCACAGCTTGGACAACCCCTACTCGCCCCCTTCATTGCTTAGCACAAGCAGTAAGGCTTATCTCAGAGGTAATGTGTAAAGTATTGGTACCAAAAAACACAGTAACACAGTAAAAACGCTACAAAAGGACTCCACACCAGTTTAGAAAAATAGCCAATATTTTTATCTGAATAAAACAAGACTAAAATGACAAACATCCACCTTACACATGTCAAAATATCACTTTTAAAAGATGAATCAAGGTCAGTGCACATAAATCAATGGATTAGTTTATTTTAGCACAAAGTCACTCTAATCCATTAGATGCATCAAAAATCAAAGATGGTGCAAGCGATGCATTAATTACTTACTACACACGGGAGGGGAGGTTATGCGTCAGTTCCTTACTGGCAGGGCAGAAGAGGTGATGGATTGGTTTCTGGACATACGGCCTTGGTTCCTTATTACGGTGTGGTGTGGATGAAGAATCGGCACCCAGAGACAATGGGTCACAAATCCACAGTGGCGATGCAGGCCCTTAGTCGATTCCTTAGCTTCAAAGCAGGTGCTGCCTCGGAGCGGTTGTCACGAATGTCGGCGGCACGGGGCTCAAGACTCACGCTGCGGCGATTCTTCTGATGTGATGCAATGGTGAGCTGGGGCCTGTGGAGAAAGCTCTGGTCAATACTATGTATGAGGAACCACCCTTCAGAACAGGCAGAGGCGATGTTTCAATCTTATACAGATGGGCATCGGTAAAATAGGGGCTGGGAATCGATGCACAGATTTTCTCCTTAAGATCATCAGGTTACACTACCAAGGGCCCAGGAACTGGATCTGGTACCACTTGGCAAGTAGGACTCCAAAGACCTCTCAGCAGAGGGGCCCAAGGATATCAGATGAAGGGCGTGAGACTTCTTAACAGGATGCAAGCTCAACTTAAGCCCCTGGAGAACCTTGGAAGCAGGATCCAGAAAGCAAAGTCCAGTCCCCTCACACTAAGGACAGACGCAGCAAAGCAGCAGGCCAACACAGGAGGGACTGCCAATTTGCTGGTTGATTTGCTGACAGCTTCTCCAGCTCTTTTTCCTGGCAGAATACCCTCAATCCAGAAGTGTTATTAATTTTGGTGTGTCAGATGGCCAATACATGTAACCCTTTCTACCTTTGTAGTAGGCAAATTTCAAAGGAAATCCTTTGTAGTGCACAATACCCTGCATTTCCCTGACTTGGCTCCAGACACACTACAGGGGGTGGAGACAGCTTTGAAAAATGAATAGGACTGCGCCTGTCCTCAAACAGTGACAACTGTCAAGAGGGAATGCATGAGAGCTCACTGTCTGCCTGTCTGTAGAATATACATCTGGGCTGGCTGAGGCACAGAATGGTTCGGGAAGAAAATTACCACTTTCTAAAGTGTCAAAATTAATGGACAGAATGCAGAACAATGTCATACATTCACCCAGGACAGAGATCTGCATTCCATCCATCAATTGTTATTTTTGCACTTTCTAAAAGTGGCATTTTCAAACACGCAATTTAAAAAACAACTTTACCAAAATATGTATTTTTTAATTGTGAGTTCAAAGACCCCAAACACCAAATCGCCATCTGTTCCCAACGGGAAATTGCACTTAAAAGTAATTCAAGGCAATACCCATGTTTCCCCATGGGAGAGATAGTGAAAAATGAAATTAGCAGTATTTCACTATTGCACGCACTATCAGGACATGTGCTGGCTGGTGTGGTTTACATGTACAACTTTTTAAAAAACATTCACCCTGCCAATGGGGCTGCCTTGGGCCTACTTTAGGGGTGACTTACATGTAAGAAAAGGGAAGGTTTGGGTTTGGCAAGTGGGTGTGCTTGCCAGGTTAAAATGGCAGTTTGAAACTGCACTCACAGACACTGCAGTGACAGTTCTGAGACATGTTTGTGCCACCCACCTGAGCAGTCCTACAATCAGGGCTCACTAATAGCATTTGATTTACAGACCCTGGGCTTACCTAGTGCACTTTACTAGCGACTTACTAGTAAATCAGATATGCCAATCATGGATATATCAATTACCGATACATTGTGCACAGGGAACATTTGCACCTTGGGCACTTTCTTTTTGCTGGTTTTAGGACTCTAGCACTGGTCTGCAATGGTAGTCACAAACAGGAGTTCAGAAGCAAAAAGACTGGGGAAATCACTCCAAAATGTGCCAGGTCTAGCACTGTCTATTTGCAGGTAATCACTCTAGAAATTATTTTTTCTCTCTCCAAATTTGCTAACATAGCACTTCCTACCTCTATTTCCGACTGAACTCCAGATGAAATCATTTCCCGTAAGAAGCAGAGGGGCAATTAGGGGCATTTATATAGCTTTATTAAGGGGGCTAATTAGGTGCACAAAAGCTATTAGGAATTGGAGCTGTCTCAGAAGCTCACTTTCTTCTGCATGGCCTGGTTTCCTAAATAGCTACGCTTGCAGACGTGCAAACATGTTACTAATTCAGCATCCATGGCCGTTAACTCTGTCGTGTCAGTTTCTACAATCTGATCCATTGTACATGTAGGTTATAGTAACAACTAAACTCCATTGTGATAATAATGTTCACCCCAAAACCCAAACGTCACACCTATATAGACTGGGTATAAAGACTGATACTGGCTCACCAGAGTGAGATCTGAGACAACCAACCATTACAGGGGTCCAGAGTTCTGCTGTTGCCCACTAACTAGGACACTAGATGTTTGGACTTTTACTGAAAATTGTTCTATTAGGCTTTGTTGATGCTTTCTGTCTGGTCCTCCAGCTGTTGACTAATCTAAAAGCAGTGGAGGCAGTTGATCTTTAAAAGTGATGAGGTGTTATACTGACCAGAAAGTCAACCTATTTATTTTAAAATGGGCTTCCCTCATACTCAAATCTCTTGCTTTCACTCTCTTACCCCTCACTCACTCTAAGTCACATTCTCTCACTAACTCATTCTCACTTCTACTCATTGCTACTGATGCAGCGCTCCTAATGAAAAACTGTCTCACCAATGCTACCTATCGCCACAATATTCACCATTAATCATGAATCACTTACCAAGGCCCATAAACCAATGAGACAATTTTTGAGCGACTGAATCATGTGACCTAATTAATCAGAACTATTCACAAACTATTTACAAAATTATATACAACTGCAGTTTATCATTTCTTACCATGGTTATAAATATATAACATTTAATTAAGTCACTAAGGCGAATGAATCAACTAATGGTAACTAGACCATGAATAAACAAAACCAGCTTGTAGTTTCAATATCCAATTTTTATTAACTTTATTATTCAAAGGAAAGAGCATTTTTAATTAAGAATCTTAATTTTATTAGCAAAATGAAAACAACATTTTATTAAGGAAATGATTTATTAGTCTGACACTTCGAAGACAAATCAATTAGCATGAATTAAAGCGAATACAAGTTTCCATTCCCTAAATTCTGTCCCCCTGTCTAAACCTCACTTCACCTAAAAAGAATAATCTTTAAAGACTGCTGTCCTCACGTGCGCCAAAGAGTCCAACAGCACGTCACGCCCTTCAGGAATCGGAAAGCGAGAAGCACCAAGCAGCACCCTCCTGCCCATGGGGCCAGGTTTTATACCTTTCTAACTAACTAATCTTCTCAAAATTGTACTCTTTTCTTTGACATCCAGAGTTCCCATTGGTTGACTAATGTCAGTTCATGTTGCCTCATCACCATTTTCAAACCATGTCCGAGCTATTTCTTTAGCTCTACTGTCCTTCACTTTTGTGTCATTTCGCTTCCTCGAAAATGTATCGTTTCATTCGAGCTACAGTACATGACTTCCTTGCCTTGGCAATCTTGCCGCTTCCTGACCTTGCATTTTCCTCTCCAAGAGCACATTTAGCACAATTTATTAATCTGCATTTTTCTGACAAAATTGTCAATGTGGTAAAAATTTCCACTTCTGTGCAAGGCTCCTTTCTGGACAGGATTCGAAACACCATCTTTTGCAGGCCTCTCTCGGTAACTATTATTTAAACAAAAACAAAACATTAATTAATGAGAGAATTGAGACCCATTCTGTTACCCACCCCCTTTGCTAATTATTAACCCATTCATTTATGTTACCTAGCTGGGCACACAAAGCAGCATTTATATCTACCTTCTTTTTAGGCCACAAGGATTCTCCACAAGCTTTTACCACAGAAAAGACATAACCTAACATAAGCACACAAATAAGCACATGCAACTGATTAAACTGCCGCATTTAATACCGACAAAGACAATAGACAAAGTTAGTTTATTATTTTCCACACACTTGCAATTGCAACATAGAGCATATAAATTAGTCCCACATGTTTTCTGAATGTATGCATCTTAAAACTAAGTTGATTAATTATTTCAACACATGCTTATTAATACAGTTACCTTTGTTAGGGAAGTTTAACTTTGCGAGTTTGAATAAAATTTTATTCATCAACTCCCTCATCTGGTGATTTCAAAATCACCAAAAAACACCCAAACATTTTTTAGTAAAATTTTAACCCAAACATGTTTTGAACATTCACTGTATTAGTTTTCTCTAAACGTTTGATTCAGCAGTTTGTCTACAACTCTCATATTGTGCTCTACGAAACTCTTCTAATTCAATTTATTTTTCTTGTTCTTTTCTGAGTTTGTAAGTTCTTTTCTTTTCTCTCACATATTTCTTTCTCTTGTGTATCATGCAACTAATTTTTAACAAAAGTATCACTATGACTATAACTATTACAGGATATGGGGGCAGATGTAGGTAATTCCTATTTACCTACTCTTTAATACCGAATCATACCGATTTGGTATTTAAGAGTAGGTAAATTGGATGGGGGCAGATGTAGGTAATTCTTATTTTAGAATTACCAAATCGGTATGATTCGGTATTTACCGATTCGGTAAATACCGAATCGGTATTTCCTATTGATTCCTATGGGCCTTGAAGCCCATAGGAATCAATGGAAAATACCGATTCGGTATTTACCGAATCGGTAAATAGCGAATCCTGCAAGGGTGAACGGGGTGTCACTTTGACACTCTGTAGTACCCCAATTCCAGGCTTGTGTGCCATGTGGCACACATACATGCCCTAAGGGCATGTCTGTGTGTTACATGGCACAGGTGTACATGTACAGATGTGCATGTACACCTGAATTCGGTATTTTACCACCCAATTGTATTGGGTGGTAAAATACCGAATTCTGAAGGCCTGTAGCACTGTAAACAGTGCTACCTACATCTGGGATTTACCGAATCAGTAAAAATACTGATTCAGTATTTTACCGATTCTGTAAATTTACTGATTCAGTAAATTTACCGATTCTGTAAAATAATGGCCCCTACATCTCATAAACCAATTACCGGACGGTAACGGCCGAAATCGGCCGTTACCGACCGGTAATTGGTGACCTACATCTGGCCCAAAGTATTTTACCAATGATTGAACTGCCAATCTCTTGAAACCAGTTTCTGATTGCTGCAAACCTTTTAGCCAAGCGCTCTGAAAAACTTTCATCCTCTATAGGCACTATTTCACTATGCAGCTCAGTAATGTTCTTTATGTACATTTCTATTTTCTGGCTCTTATCAGGAATATATGTAGAGCAATGTTGGACATGCAATTTCCCACAGACTCCTCCCTCTTTTGCAAGCAGAATGTCTAATGCAAGACGGTTCTGCATCACCATACTTCTCATGGCAACAAGTTCTGTGTCAACTAATTGAAATCCACTTGCAGTGTCTGTTGACAATCTGTCAACAATTGTAGACACTTTTCTGATTTTATTTGCATTCAGGGTTATTCCTACCATAGGTATTATTGCACCAAATATGTCTCCCATTATTTCTGAAAAACTTTCCCTCCTGAACCTATTCAGGTGTTTTCCAATTTCAAATAAACCTTTTGCATTTCTATCTACATGAAAAATCTTTGGAAAAACTAAACCAACGTAGCAAGTCCCATACCAGTGGACTGGGGGATTGAAGTAAGCTTTGTTCCCACAAACAAAATAAATTCCAGGAAAAATTGGATCTTTGGCTCCCTTAAATCCCCTACCCCCTATAATACGATAAGTGTCTTCACATTGACTTGCACCCACAAAATAGTTATCATACAAAGTATTATCTCTTCTTATACAACGTTTTCCACTAACAGGTTTATCTATGTGAATAGCAACATTTTCATTTCTACCATTAGGCTTTTCATCCTCAATCTGCCAAAACTTAGATTTGGTTGTTTCAGCATCTCATTCCGCTAGTAAATTGCCCTTCTCTCTTCCACCATATTTAAAAAGGGTTTCTCTTCTGTTCTTAATCTGCATGTTAAATTGTTTTTAAAAGCATACTCGTAAGTGAGTTCATTAGTCACTAAGAAAAAATCCCTCATCTGTTTAGCAGGTTTCACTTTATTTAAGCTATCTACAACTTTTAAGTTTGCAAAAATCTCATCAAAGTCTGAATAATAATACTCCAGACGTCCAGTTTGATAAAACTAACTAGCTATTACACTATGTGTCACACCGTAAGTAAGAGAAAGCATATTATATGTCACCCCCCTGACACAGAAGTTAGCAATTTCACGCATACATAACAATCTCTTGCATTCATCACCTTAACATATTCAGATAAAAGTCATGAGAAGGTATTTCTAGAAAAATCTCCCACAGATCTATCTTGATGTATCTCTGGTCTATGTACAATAACCTTATCATGATCATCAATCTTGTCATGATTGACCACAGATTTACTAGTCATGTTAGCTTTATACATCTCTTTTTCTATTCCAAATGGAAAAATGACAGCTAAGATTAACCAGACTAAAATTATTTAGATCACACAAATAGAAGACATTTTGCAACATCTTCTTAAAATAGAACATCTCAAATTGTTGCTAGTATTAGGCATCTTTTACTTTGAAACAAGAGTCTTTAAAAGAAAAAAAATTTAAATTACTAAATATACATAAATATAAACCTCCCTTTTTTACTTTTTCTTTTAAATTAAAGAATTTTCTAACAGCTTTTCTTCAACCTTACGTCTTACATCAATGTGTTTCTTTCAGCTAACTCAATTTCTTCAACCTTGTGTCACCTAACACAATTTCTTCAACCTTTTGTCAAATATAAATTCAACCTTGTGTGGAAACAAAATTAATCATTATCACTTGTGTCATCTAAATATTCTTGGCTACTACTATTCACTTCCACTACTGGTGGGATAATAATATAAGTCCACTCAGGTGACTTATATTTTTGATTAGGCTTTAACACTCTCTTTGCTCTACTGCTAATCACTTCTATTTTCTTTCCTGCTTGATGTTTCTTATCTGAATCCCCTTTTTGACTTGAAATCTCATTAAACTGTTCTTTTGATTTGTTCACTAATTTGAATTTAGACCCTCATTCTCATTTGGCCAATTATCATTTCATTTGATAACTTTATTTCAGTCAAAGACCATAAAAGTGCAAAAAAAATCATACAAGCAGCAAGTATTAAAACAATAAATAGTAAGCAGATCATTTGTTGTTAAAAAATAATTAAACAGTTGAGTTATCAAAGAGTAACAATAAAAGATGCCATGAATTTTACAAAGAAGTTACAAAACTTTGTCTTCTACGCCACATACCGAATAGGTATCGAGATACAGCAAACACAATGGGGGTATTGGTTTCGTAAAACAAAATCCGGCACGCCTGGGTGACATGTCGAAGCTTAAGGTTCCTGCATATTGGCATCAACCAACATCTTCTGATTACTGAATATGCAGGACAGAAAAACATTACATGAACCAAATTTTCGTTTTTATAATCACATGCCGGGCAGCCTTCTTTGCTTGACGTTGACCATCTGGATGTGAAAGACCTAATCAGTAGGGTACCATGCCTTAGCTGGAGATAGAGCTTTTTCGCAAGCTGAGGTTGTATTACGTCCATGAATTCCTCAAATGTAGGTTCTACTTTAACAAGGAGGAACTCTGACGATAGCCTACCCAAAGTTGCAGACCTCTGTAATGCACGGAAGTTCACCATACGGATCTGAGTTTGGAGTTCTTTTTTCGATATCCCAGGACATGACATCTCGGGTGTTTCCCAGAGTTGTGGATAACCTGTCTGGGTGCTAACAGTCCTAATATGTAGAAGCCATGGGATCTTTTTGTTTTTATGACAGGTCCACACCTCAGCAAATTCTGCTCTATAGGACGCTAATTCCAATGCTGACCACAACCTCTTCCAGTATACAATGGGGCATGCGCTTATGATCTCCTCTATTGGCTCCAACCCAAGGTCACTTCTAAGAGGAATCAGTGGTGTGCTTGGTGGTAATCCAACTAAATTCCTAACAAACCTTTGTTCCACCCCACTAAGATTTGGTGACTGTTTGTGCCCCGAGAGTTCGGCACCATAAACTACCGCTGTTCTAGCCTGGAGACAGTATATTTCCAGAGCCGGAGATACCGGTTTGAAGGCTGACCTCTTGAGCACTTTACTAATGCCCCCTGGGACCTGAGATAGCTTATGCGCCGACTTGGTAGTTTGAATATTTCAGTCAAGGTTCTCCGTGAGGGTAATTCCTAAATATACAAAGGTCTTGACCCTCTCATGGGGGATCCCATTTTGGACCGGATTTGAGCGTGCCCGCTTTGGGGGATTGAAAATCATGAACTTGGTTTTCCCCAGGTTTATTTCCAATCCCCGCAAAGCACAAAACGCCACAAATCCATCAAGCGTTCTCTGAATGCCAGATGACGTTTTCGACAACAGAAGAGTGTCGTCTGCAAACATCAGAGCTGGCACTCTCCCGGGCACCAGTTTTGGGGCGTCATTGTCCACCACGCCATTCAAATGGTCAACCAGACCATTGATGTAAAGGCTGAATAGCGTGGGGGTCAGTACGCACCCTTGGCGCACTCCTTTCTGAACAGGAAAGCTTTTACAGAAATTCTCCGAAAATCACAGAAATCCTATCACATGTATGCAGATGACACGCAAATATACATAAAGATCGCCTCCCTAGAAGATATTGAACTAATGAATGAGACATTAAAAATGGCTCTACAATGGTTAACTACCAATCATCTGAAGCTAAATGCTCACAAAACAGAGTTCCTACTAATTTCACCACCAAGGAGCCATACGGAAATAAAGGAATGGTCTAAGTTTGTGACTGCGCTAAACTGCACCCCAACCCTAGTCAACTCAGCTAAATCGCTAGGAATCACCTTAGACGACAACCTGGACATGAAAGCCCACATTAATTCAATGGCTAAAAGTGCCCGCTTCCACCTGAACTACTTAAGAAAATTGAAACCATTCATCTCAGAGGCGGATCTCAAACTGGCAATCCAATCCTTAGTTATCTCGAGGATTGAATATGGCTGCACCACCTTAGCTGGCTTACCAAAAACGTCCACAGCACCACTAAAAGCCTGCCTTAACGCTGCGGCAAGACTTATCACTAGATCTAGGAAATTTGATCATATATCCCCTCACCTGAAAGCTTTAAACTGGCTACCTTATGAAGCCAGAATCCAAATGAAGATAGCTTGTATCACCCATAAAGCGCTCCACTACAACACTCCAAGATACCTAGCCAAGAAAATTCAGCTATCCGGAGGTAACAGACCAGCTAGGAGCGCTGAGAAGTTGCTGTTACGGCCAGCTATTTTTCAAAAGAAAAAAACTTATGACAGAGGGTTCTCAGGAGCTGCCCCCAGAATCTGGAACTCACTCCCTCCTAGCATTAGGAAGATTCACAATATTGCAACATTTAAGCGGGAAGTGAATAGCCTTATGATGAGTAAATACATTACATAGTGAAGCTTATTGATCATCGTTTTGATCGATTGATGCCCTAATACAGAACTTTTATGTCTTCATAAAGGGAAGCCTAGACAGGAATGACATGACCGCTAATTGATTACACGAGACTGTCCTCATGTATAACACTAAACGATATCCTTACCGCAACCTCATGTCAGTGTGGACTTTTAACTGCATCCCACAAAAACTTATAATGATCTACCTCATTTATGTTCATGTATATAGCTTACGATATAGTTAAGCCGCAACTTACTATTAATGCAAACTGCACATATGTTATGAATATATACCATCTACCTCATATCTGTTGTTTTTATAACTGTTAATATATTGTTAACCCTTACCTTCTTCTATGTTAAGCACTCTGATACCCACGGGTCTTGTTCGCGCTATACAAAACTTTATAATAAATAAATAAGGTAGAGGCTGCCACCCTCCACACTTGCTGTTTTCCAATAAAGGACCTGCAGGTGAAATATTTGGTCCAAGGTGGAAATGCCAGCCCTGAAGCCGGCCTGGAATTGGGTCAGGATTTCATTTTCCTCTATCCACCCGAGGATCATATCAAGAATGATCCTTCCCAGTAACTTCTGCGATGTATCTATCAGACTTATTGGTCTATAGTTTGAAGGGGTAAGTGAGCAGCCTTTTTTTAAGATGGGCACAATCTCAGCCCCCAGCCAGGTTGCTGGCAGTTCTGCCCCCAACAGTATCTCATTAAATAGAACAACTAGGTAGGGAGCCCAGATTTTAGGCTGGGTACGGAACAAGTCTCCGGGTAGTTTATCGAGACCGGGGGCCTTGTTGGGAAGTAATTTTGCGATTGCCACCTCAACCTCATTCAGCGTGATGATATCACAGTGTGAGAGGCATAGGTCCCTCCCTACTACCAACTGGTCCCACCCTGAGGTGGGGGGCCGGGGCTGACACTATTTCCCAATTTTTACCATCCACTACCCCTGGTATCCCTAGATTTTTCTGGGATTCGGTAGTTTGACAGACTGTAGCGGAACCATAGAATGCTCAAAGTGTAACTCCCACACTATAGGGGCAATATTTTGGGCAGGCATGGGGTTTGAC
The DNA here is from genome assembly GCF_964263255.1 of Lissotriton vulgaris. Lineage (NCBI taxonomy): Eukaryota > Metazoa > Chordata > Amphibia > Caudata > Salamandridae > Lissotriton > Lissotriton vulgaris. The sequence goes on from NW_028254560.1 coordinate 361,633, forward strand.
CAATTTAAGCCTGTTGCAACAATGGTCCAGAATTTTTTAGGGTACCGACCCCTTAGCGCGCTTCCAAGGTCTTCCCACAACTTAATCTCCCATTCCTTTTTAGCCTCATTAATTGCCTTTTTGTAGCATAGGCGTTTTCCCCTAATAACTCCTATGTCCTTTGTTTTGAGTGCAAGCAGCAGGACGGTTTTTGCCTTTCGACAAAAGCCATTATACCATGGGTGTACATTGGTCCGAGGTACGTTTACACCGCCCACAGGACAAAAAACATCCCTTAGCTTGACGGCCATCTGGTTATGAATATCGGCAGCCCTTCCCCTGGATTCCGGGCTCCCCATATCAGAAATAAATGGGATTACAATCCTGTATAGTTCAGCAAGTTTTATTGGGGAGACCTGAAAGTGGAGCCATTTTACCCTTCGCCTAGAGTTGGTAATTATTAGGGGTTGCGGAACATTTGTTTGAAAAGGCGGCAAATTTATCAGACCAAAACTCCCAGCTTTAAGTGATAAGACAAGGGCATTGTGATCACTATCATGCCTTGCGTGCACCCTGAATTCAACCACCCTATCCCAGTGCCTAGCTTCAATAAATATGTAGTCAATGACAGAAGTTTGGCCCGGTCTGTTGAACGTCTCTCTCCCCGGTCTATCAGATTCCACCCTCCCTTCACATGCTCTCAGATATGTCATTAGCGCAAATGATTGTATTTGCAAAACAAGAGGCGTCCATACCTTGACCTGAGAAATCTGTGGGTCAGGAATGTGCCATAGCTGATCTACTTTGTCTAGATCACCCAAATCTGGGCTCATCAGAGGCTCAAACTGGCAATTGAAGTCTCCACCCAGCAGTACAACGATGGAGGGGTCAATTTGCTGGATTAAGTTTTTTAGTACATCAATTCCCTCAGACTCGAACCCCCGTTTAACTGGCCTTGAGTATACATGTATTAGGGCTACCTGTGGCATACTTTGGGGAGTAAGTAGTACACACTGGACATCGGGCGAGTTCGTTGGAATTTGCACAGCCCTAATGCCCAGATGGGTACCCACCCAGATTGAGAGCCCACCGATGGCCTACCTCTGCCTCCGGTTGTCGCCAAAATATCAAAAGTGGCGAAACCCAGCATTGTACTAACTTCAAGTGCCCAGGTTTCCTGCATTAAACAAATATCGTGCAATGCCATAAAGGCACCCCACTCAGGAATGGGTAGCTTATTTTTAATCCCCGCGACATTCCAGGACAGGATCTTTATTTGTGCATCTACTGACTCTTTCTTTACTGTTGTGTCTTCCAAGAGCACGTTAGACTCAGGAATAAGATTGGTCTTGTGCACATTTCCCTCTGTATCACTGCTTAAGACTTCTCTAGATTGAACGATATCCTCAGTTATAGTCCCATCTATTGCTTTCAATATTGGTACTTGTAACGAGGTAGGGATACCTGCCTCACGTGACTGGTGGAACCCTTACCCTGCTGATCATCCCCGACTCCTTCTTTGCAGTCCGAACGGTGGAAGGAAGGTCGGAGCGAGCAAGACGACGAGGACAACAACAGCAGCTCCTTTAACTGGGCGTTTTCCACAGAAGAGGAGGACACGCCCCCGAAGGACGTCAGAGTGACCGGATTGGTCAAAAGCAAGGAAGTGATGTACGCCGGGTGTGCGAGCACCCGGGAGGAGGAGAGACAGACGTAAGCAAGCAGAACGGAGGACAGAGGCGAAAGCGGAGAGAACGAGGAGAGAGTCAGCCCGGAGGGGACGGAGAGTCGGAGGACGGAGGAAAGCCAGGAGGCCAACGACCCTGCGGACCGCCGTGCCACACTCCAGAGGGAGGAGTGTGGCTGTCACAGGTACGGCGGCGTTGGGCAGCCTGGGTGCAGAGGCGAAGCGATAGCATGTAAATAGTGTTGACTAGTCCCTGTTTGTTCCTAACCTTTGTAGTTCTCCCTTCCCATCCATACTCCTTTTTCCTTCCCAGTTCCTCACATCCAAACCCCCCCCCTTGTTCACCGAGCACTGTACGTAGAGAAGTCACGTCTCACTTGGTTGCCCTCACCTCCCCCGGACCTCTTGGTGCAACCCCCATTGAGGACTGGAAACTAATGGCTTTCCTCTCTCTTGGTCTCTTGCATGCACCGGAGCCGGAGACAGCTGTAAGAACGTCCTATCAACCCCCAACTAAGGAAGGAGAAGACCACCGCCACGGACCCCAGCGTGTTTGCAAGAGAGAGACTGACCCTTCGAAACAGAAAGACGTTGATGTCAAAAACCCCTAGAGCTATAAAAATAAAACCTTCTTTAACCCCTCTACTTGGTGTCACGGTCGTCCCTACTCCCACGCCCACAGTACTCCACTTGCAACTTCAATAAGCGGATCTGGTTGTGGTAAAGAATTATCCCCCGATGTTAGTTGGGGGGCTCAGAAGCCCTTATAATAGGAATAGGTGTAGCAGTAGTGACCTCATAGGTTGTGAAACGATTAGTTGGTTGGTCGTGCGTACATTCTATTTGGGAGTCGGATAGCACCAGTCAATCATTTTCATCTAGACCAGAGAGGGTGTCAAATGGATTATATAAAGGAAGATTCCATCGCCTGTTTGAATTTGTCTGATGGTACCTGCTAACAAGAGGGAAGAAAGGCCTGTTGGAACGTTTGGGTGGGAAGAAAGGGGAAAGATTAGTAGCGCCAGGTCTTGATGTTATGATTTGGGTATTGCGACAAGGGGTTTGCGAGGCATTGAATCTATTCAGGGTTGATGGAAAATTTAAAGGGGTCATCAGAGCTTTAGGATAGAAATAGCTCAAATTGCGAGATGAAATACTGCCTTCACCTCTCCCTGGGAACCAGTCGCTAATATGAGTAATAACTCTGTGTTCCCTGAAGTTAATTATCACAACATCCCCCTCAATATCTTTTGGTCGGGGACCCACCCAGTTACATCGTCTAACGGACACTATATCTCCGTTTATATGTGGTGGGAGAGGTATATTAGTGCGTAGCCAATAAATGGCTTTGTTTTTAAGATTATCATGGGGTTCTATACTTCCTTCTGCCAAACCTGGGACTCCGGTCAGGATGATGACGTAATTTGATGCCTCGGGGTAGGTCTACGTAATGTCTGCTATTGTGTTGTACTGTGTGTGTTGTGGATATCTTAGTTAGTACTGTATTTTTGGCAATAGGGAACTTTGAAGAACCTATTTGGGTTTTGTCTCTGTGGTGCTGTTGAGACTGCTCCGGTCTAGAAGGAGCAGTCTGGGCAATCTCCTTTTCTTGAGAATTTCTTCTTTGGCTCAGTTAGGTTGCATTCAACTCTCCAAGCTCTTTTTCTCGATCTTCTCACTTTGGATTCATCATCACTTTCATCAGTTTTACTTTCTGTGATATCAGCTCTAGATTCAGGTACTTCTTTACTCGGCAGCTTCACTCTGTTAGGAACAATATCCTTATAGCTGGTACTTGGTAATTCCTCTTCTTCTTCTTCTTCAATTAATTCCAATCCACCAGTTTCAGAATTTTCGTTCCTTCTTCCAGAGCTTCCAATCTGCTTTTCAATACTTTCCTGATCCTTATTCACTTCTTGTTCAGACTCTTTTGCTGCTTCTTTTTCTAGCAGATATTCATAATTTTCAGAGTCGAGTATCACAATCTCCAAATCTTTTTCATTAAATGCCTCATTCCCATTTGAGTCTTCCAGACGTCAACTTTCTTGTCGATCTTCAGTATCTGGATTTCTTTCAGGTTCTTCTTCAGAATCTGAATCAGTTGTTGTATCACCTTCTTCGTCTGGATTCTTAGGTGGTGTCACTCGAATGGTGTGACTATCATGAATCCACCTCTTCAGACCTCTACACTTAAATTCATTTGTTGTAACAAGTATCACTTGTCTTGCCTTCTGCCACCTGGGTACTAGACAGTTTCTTCTCCGATGAACTTTTGTTCTTACCCAGTCTCCTGGTAACAGATCATGAGCTTGTTCTTTTTCTTTTGTAAGTACTTCAGTTCAATCCTGATGGAACACAGAAGTCACCACGTCAGAAAGGTTCTTGCAGTAATCCATAATTGCACTACCATTTATACTCAGTAGTTTATCAACTGGGACAAATGCTTGCCTCATGACTCTGCTCATGCGTATTTCATGTGGGCTTAGACCTGTTTTTCTATCTGGAGTACTTCTCAAAGACATCACAACAAGTGGAAGTGCATCAGTCCACTTTATTCCGGTAGCTAAACACATTTTAGCCAGCCTGTTCTTAATTGTACCATTGACTTGCTCAACAACACCTGATGCTTCTGGTCTGTAAGCACAGTGTAGGTTTTGTTTTATACCCAGTGCTTCACAAATCATTTGTAACAATCTGTTTTCAAAATGTGTGCCACGATCAGTCTCGACCGTCACCGGAAATCCATACCTAGGTATGATTTCTCTTAAAAGCAATTTTGCCACTGTAACTGAATCATTGTGAAGAGTTGGGAATGCTTCTACCCATCTCGAAAACAGACAGACTATCACCAAAACGTATCTTAATCTGTTATGGGGAGGCATATCAATGAAATCCATTTGTAACCTGGTAAAAGGACCACCCTCCCGTCCTATGGTTCCCAAGCTCACAACTGTTTTTTTGTTCGGATTGATCTGTTGACAGATCAAGCATCTCTGACAAAAAGATTCTGCAATTATTCTGAATTTTGGATTGTACCATGTCTGCCTAAACAACCTAATCATTGAATCTCTACCTAAATGTCCTGGACCATGATACATTTGTGCCATGTCAGCAAACATGCAGTTTGGCATTACTGGCCTGTCATCTTTGTAAACCCAAACCTCATCTTCTTCTCGCTGTCTACAACCAGCTTTTAACCATGTGTCTTTTTCTCATCATCTGCCTCATCTTGTAGATCTTTTACTCCTTGCCATGTCTCAACTACAGATGTTAGCATAAGTGAGTTCAAAACATGTTCATTGTCTTTTTCCCGATTAATGGACATATTATTCTTTGCGCAAAATTTTGCAATTACATCAGCATATACATTTCCTTTTGTCATATAATCGTTTCCCTTTTTTTGAGCTGTGCATTTACCACAGTAATTTTCTCTGGTAGCTGAATACTATCGATCAGCCTTTTGATAAATTTCGCATTTCTGATAGGAGTTCCTGCAGAAGTTAAATAACCTCTTTGAGACCAGAGCTGGCCATAGTCATGGACTAAGACATATCCATACTGACTATCAGTCACTATGGTAATTTTCAACCCTTTTGCTCTTTCACATGCACAAATCAAAGCAATCAATTCTGCTACTTGAGCTGAATGAATTCCTTTGAGACAAGACGCTTCAACTACGTCTGCAACTGTACAGACAGAGTATGCTGCATTCAGGATACCTTCATCTGTTCTCAAGCATGAATCATCAACAAAATAAACAAAATCTGATTCGGTTAACAGAACATCTTTAATGTCCTGCCTAGGTTTTGTGCAATATTCTAAAACATCCAGACATTCATGATTAATGTCATTTTCGTTTCTGATTTCCGTTACAGTACCATCAGGCAATAATGTGGAAGGATTTAAATTCACACATCTTGCGATTGAAACATTATCTGATCCCAGAATAACCTTTTCATATTTTGTCAATCTGTTGCTTTTAAATGCGGTGTTTTGCTTCTGGCGAGGAGAATCTCAACTAAATGGGGCACATATACCTATAACTGGAAATCCCATTATTATTCCTTCACTTTGTTCCAAACTCACGCTTGTTGCAGCTACTGCTTTTAAGCAACCTGGTAATGCCTTTGCAACAGGATCAAGAACAGCTGAAAAATATGCTATTGGCTTTCTCAGTCTACCATGTCTTTGAATTAAAACTGACAATGTACATCCTTCTCTTTCACTGCAATACAGCTCAAACTCTTTCTCATAGTCTGGCATTCCTAATGCTGGAGCTTCACACAAACTTCTTTTTAGCTGTTCAAAGGCTTCTAACTCAGTTTCTGTTAGAGTAATCGGGTCTTTTATGTCTGCTTTTGTCAGTCTTTGCAATCGCTTTGCAATTACTCTAAATCAACGAATCCATTCACGACAATAACCTACCGTTCCCCAAAACATTCTGACCTGTTTCTGTGTTTTTGGAGGTTGCATTGCTTGAATCATTTTTATTCTTTCAATCGTCACTTGTCTGATTCCCTTTGCAATTCTGTGACCAAGATATTTTACTTATTGTTTTCAAAACTGTAATTTTGCAGGAGACACCTTATGTCCCTCATCTGCCAAATGATTCAAAAGAGTAATAGTGTCTGTCACACAGTTGTCTCGTGTTTTTGCAGCCACAAGGAGATCATCAATGTATTGCACTAATGTAGATTTTCCAGGTAAGTCTAGATCTTCCAAGGATTTCTTTAGCAACTGATTAAAAATAGATGGACTCTCTGTATGCCCTTGAGGGATACGACGCCATGCTAGGATACGCTCTTGGAATCTGAACGCAAAAATTTGTTGGCTTTCCGGATGCAATGGAACAGTAAGGAATGCATTACAAAGATCTATAACTGTATATCATTCTGCATCATGCAGAATCTGATATAGAATTACCGCTGGGTTTGGTACAACTGGGCAACATGGAACAACTATCTGATTAACCTTTCTCAGGTCTTGAAAAATTCTGAAAGTTCCGTTTGGCTTTTTGATTCCCATAATCGGTGAATTACATGGACTGCTCTCAATTTCTTTTAAAACACCTTGTTTTATAAATTTTTCAATTACAGGTATTCTGCTTTCATTTTATACTGAGGAATGTTTGGATAATCTGCTCCTTGTTTTACTGTTATTTTTACTGGGTCTACATGTTTCATCAAACCCATTTCGTCTCCAGATAAATCCCAAATTTTAGCATTGACTTTCTTTTAATTCTTCAGGTAAATTATTTTTGCCAAAAGCAGGAAATAATTTACTTTCTTCTGCTTCAACCATTAACATTGTTAGTTTATAAAGACCATCTTCTTCCTGAGTTTGAAGCTCAATACCATCTGGTGAGCAATACATTTTGCAAAGGATGTCCATACCTAACAAATTTACAGGCCTGCTGTTACAGACTACAAATCTATGTTTGTCTTTAGATTTACCAATTTCAACTTTAACTGGTTCTGTTAAATCTGTTTTAATCTGTTGATTAGCTACACCAACTACTTGGATCGAATCCCCAGAGAGAGGTAGGTTTTCTATTTCCACTGATCTAACAGTAGAACGGGTAGCACCTGTGTCCACTAGAAAAGTGATTTCTACATCATTCACTTTACCATTTACAAATGGACCAGACTGATCTACCTCAAGAGTGGCTCCAAGCACACACTCTTCCTCCTCTCTCAGGCACCGTCATAAGTAATCCTCAGAACCACTCCCTTCATTTTCTTTCAACCAATATTGTTGGGAAACATTTGACACATTCGCTCTTGGCGATCTGCTTACGTGTTCACCTCCGCAGAATCCTGTTTCTGTACTGTATCTCTGCACATTTACACAGTTTGGAAGGGGTGGTTGTGGAATCTGACTCTGCTGATTCACTACCTGTCGCTGTAGCTGTTGCTGCTGACTTATCTCATTTAACTGTCGCTGTTGCTGCTGATTTATCTCATTCTGCATCTGTGGATTCAATGATGCGTTTTTAAAATTTCTGGGCAGATTCTTACATTCGCGCTTCCAGTGTCCAATTTCGCTGCAATTAAAACATGGGAGTTTCTGCTTTAACTCTTCAATATTACCCATCAATTTTTGCTTATTATAATTACCTTTAAATTTCCCTTGATTCTGGTGAACATTTTTGTTTTCTAAAGTTGCAATTCGTTGTTCAGCCACTTTTACCTGTGCCCACATAACTTTTTCTTTTAGTTTCTTTTGTTTGTCATCTATCTCATCACTACAGTATTTTGTTTTTCTCAAAATGTCATCAACTGAGATTGATTGCCAACCAACTATTCCTGATCTAATCTTTTCACCAATTTCAGGTCTTAAGCCATAAACAAAATCTGTATATGAAATGGCTCATATCATTTTCACTCAATTTCTCATAACCACTGTATTGTTTAAATACCAGCAGTAATCTTTCATAGAATGAGTATACTGATTCTTTTGGTTCTTGATTTGTTCTGTCTATTTTAACCCAATCTTCTTCTTTTGGGGGAATCTTGTTTTTTAGCCACACAATTACCTTATCATACAGGTTTATAACATCAGCTGAAGGTGCACCTGTTACTTTATCTCGAGCAGGTTCTTCTCTAGGCCAATCTATGGAAATTTTACATTCTGTCCAAAGATCTGATGGGACAACTATGTCAAAGAATCCATCAAGATCAACCCACAGGACTTTTGAGACCTTCACAAATCTGTCTACCTGTCGATATCATTCTACAGGTTTCTCTCTCAATTGAGGAAAATCATTGGTGAACATTAAAATGTCCTGTCTAGTCCAAGGAACATGCACATACCCTCCGCCAGCTATTTCTCTCAACGGAAACTCAGTTGCTATTTCTCCTCTTTTTCTTCTGTCTTCCTCTCTTTTCTTTGTCCATTTTACCCTCCATTTGCTTAATTCACCTAATCTTTTTAGAAACACTATTAATTCTTTTACATGTATTATTCTTCCTGTGGTGTTCATATTTTCAATGTCTTTTTCAGAGAAATCCACTCTGTAATGTTTCTGCAAATTTTTCTGTCTACTCAAATCTATTTCTAATTCAGCAGCCATTTCTTCTAATTGATCATACTTGGTTTATGTTTTCCATTGTATGCTTTTACAAATAAACAATAATTCATCATCCTGATATAGCTTTAAACTGTCGGGTCCAATTGTGCCAATATTTAATTACTCCAAATCCGCTTTCAACTTTGCAACATCAAGTAATTTAAATTCTGGGGTCTGTGGAGTTTGCATTAAATGTATTTTATTTATGATCTTTTCTGGAGTTCCAGAATCAGATTCTGCAACAGATGGAGTTTGATCATTTGACAAACTTTGATTAAAAGTTAAATGAGGCATCATTTTCTCTCGATGAATTTCTGTTAAATCTGAATAAAATCTTTCAGCTACTTTCTGAATTTCTGCATTTAATGGAATAATCTGAGATGAATGTCCAATTTCTCTTTGATCAAAGACTGGAACAACAGGTCCAATTGTTACTGGTACTGTTATTGCTTCCATGCTTTTAGTTAACTGCTGTATTAATTAATCTTTTGATCGGAAATATTTTGAGGCATTTGGTATATCCTCAAATCTTCCTGTTCTCATTTCATTTCTTGGGATTCCATTTCTCTGATCTGGAGTTTCAGCATAATTTCTATTTTCTCCAGATGTACTAGAATTAGTTCTTGTTTCTACTCTCTCAGGAAATTTTGCATTATTCTGATTTAATCTAGGTGGAGTCTCATCATTAATTGCTCTAGAAGGAGCACTTGGAGAAGTTCCTAAAGGAATTCTCGGAGAAGACCAAGAACAAACTGGTTGATAAGGTGGCGGTTTCGATCTAATACCACATCTTCTAATTCACTATCTTCACCAATATTATTTTTCTTTTCAACACTCTTTTGACCAGATACCTCACCAAATCTCGCTGGGTACAAACCATCACACATATCTGCACGTCTCCAACAATGCATTCTATCCTCATGAGGTTCCCTATTAATGTCTAGTCTCATACCTCTTGTTACACCTCTGTTTTCTCGTTCTAATTCAAACATCTCGACTTCCCATTCAGCTAAAGCCTCAAATTGTGTAGGTCTAGGCTTTGATACAAGAGTCATCATTTTTTCTCTCAAGTTTTTCAACACCTTAATGTTAAATGACCCATCTTCCAGCCATGCTAATACGCCATCATTTTTAGTATATTCCATCCAATTCTCCATCCAAAGGCAATTATGATAACCATATTCACCTAACATATAGGCTGCAGGTGTTTTGTACTTATGAAGTAATCTTCCTCCTCGCGTTTCAATTTTCTTGTAATTTTTAAATATATTTTTCAATTTCTGAAATCATGAAAGCTTCTTTTCCTCTTTCATGTAATAATAATTCATGTTTTTAAACAATTCCGCTCCTTTAGAATAAATTGTAGGTATTTCCTTGTTGTTCCGCTACTCTAGCCAATCCGTGCGCGAAAACTCACCAACAAGCCAATCAGGTTAAGCTACGTCACTATTCTGCTCAACCAATAGAATTACTGTGTTTCAGGATGAGCCAATCAGCTGCAAGCCTGCCTAGTCACATGAGCCAATCGGTGCGCGAATACTGTGACGTATGTTAGCCAATCACAGCGCGACCCCTGTGACGTATTCTGCCGCTGCAGTTTCACTGTCTTCGCTCCGCTCCTTGAAGTGACCCCTCCCTTACAAAATATTTTCACAGCGCCATATTTTACAAATTTCTCAATGTAATTCGGTTAGTAACTCCATAAAAACAAACCATTTGTCTGTTTCAGTAAAATAAAGTAATAGCTTTCTCAATTATTCAAGTATTCTTTCACTTGAAATAGACGACGCTATTCTCATAGAATATTAGATTCGTTGATAAAGTAAGTAGCCTTACCCACCCTTCTAACACACACAATCATACAGAAAAATCCCTAACCATTCATACATGAAATTTTGGTAGGACTTTAACCCGCCAATAACAATCCTCACTCGCCAGTAAGAATAGACGACGCTTCCTTACCCTTCACTCAAGCTTGGATAAATTCTACTACTCTTTTCACAGTGAGTTTTAAAACAGGCTCCAAGTCCCTATGCTCAAAGCTACAATTTCATAGAAAATCCTCACTATGCATTTTACCTTACACACCTAAAATCCCTAAACTTGTGCTGTACGTCCACAACACTAGTGATATATGACAATACCACTATTTTGAAACAGAACAAATGTACTGTGTAACTTCACTTGTCACACTATATACTTAACTTTTGCTGCAAACCAGGAATTTTCACACTGCTGGAAAAAACCTTTTAACTACATGTAACAAGTAAACAAACTTAACATGTTTTAGTCATCAATCCTATGTTTTTACCATGTAGCATGTCAGTTACCATAGTAACCGTAACTCTGTTACCAAGTAATTGATGCAGCGCTCCTAATGAAAAACTGTCTCATCAACGCTACCTATCTCCACAATACTCATCATTATTCATGAATCACTTACCAAGGCCCATAAACCAATGAGACAATTTTTGAGCGACTGAATCATGTGACCTAATTAATCAGAACTATTCACAAACTATTTACAAAATTATATAAAACTGCAGTTTATCATTTCTTACCATGGTTTTAAATATATAACATTTAATTAAGTCACTAAGGCGAATGAATCAACTAATGGTAACTAGACCATGAATAAACAAAACCAGCTTGTCTTTTCAAAATCTAATTTTTATTAACTTTATCATTCAAAGGAAAGAGCATTTTTAATTAAGAATCTTTATTTTATTAGCAAAATGAAAACAACATTTTATTAAGGAAATGATTTATTAGTCTGACACTTCAAAGACAGATCAGTTAGCATGAATTAAAGCGAATAAAAATTTCCATTCCCTAAATTCTATCTCCCTGTCTAAACCTCACTTCACCTAAAAAGAATAATCTTTAAAGACTGCTGTCCTTACGTGGGCCAAAGAGTCCAACAGCACGTCACGCCCTTCAGGAATCGGAAAGCGAGAAGCACCAAGCAGCACCCTCCTGCCCATTGGGCCAGGTTTTATACCTTTCTAAGTAACTAATCTTCTCAAAATTGTACTCTTTTCTTTGACATCCAGAGTTCCCATTGGTTGACTTACGTCAGTTCATGTTGCGTCATCACCATTTTCAAACCATGTCCGAGCTATATCTTTAGCTCTATTGTCCTTTACTTTCGTGCCATTTTGCTTCCTGGAAAATGTATTGTTTCATTCGAGCTACAGTACATGACTTTCTTGCCTTGGCAATCCTGCCGCTTCCTGACCTTGCATTTTCCCCTCGAAGGGCACGTTTAGCACAACTTATTAATCTGCATTTTTCTGACAAAATTGTCAACGTGGTAAAAGTTTCCACTTCTGTGCAAGGCACCTTTCTGGACAGGATTCCAAACGCCATCTTTTGCAGGCCTAAGGCCTCTCTCTGTAACTATTATTTAAACAAAAACAAAACATTAATTAAGTAGAGAATTGAAACCCATTATGTTACCCACCCCCTTTGCTAATTATTAACCCATTAATTTATGTTACCTAGCTGGGCACACAAAGCAGAATTTATATCTACCTTCTTTTTAGGCCACAAGGATTCTCCACGAGCTTTAGCCACAGAAAAGACATAACATAACATAAGCACGCAAATAAGCACATGCCATTAATTAAACAGCTACATTTAATACTGACAAAGACAATAGACAAAGTTAGTTTAATATTTTCCACACACTTGCAATTGCAACATAGAGCATATAAATTGGTCCTACATGTTTTCTGAATGTATGCATCTTAAAACTAAGTTGATTAATTATTTCAACACATGCTTATTAATACAGTTACATTTGTTATGGAAGTTTAACTTTGCGAGTTTGAATAACATTTTATTCAGCACCTCGCTCCATCAACTCTCACTGTTGCTCTCTCCCAAACATACTCATACTTACTGGTTCTCGTTGTGGCTTAATAAAACACTTACACACATTTATTGACTCTAGGTCCTTGTGCAACTGCACTTGCTGCACTATTGATAGCTACAACCCGACTCTTCTCTTTCCTCTCACAACTGTCAGTCAATCCCTCGTTCTTATATTTTCACTCACTCATACTTACTTTCACTTATCCATAAACACTTGCAAACTCTGATTTTCATTCATTTTCATTTTCATCGACACTCTTACACACACTTTCACTCAATCCCATTCACTTACAGTCATTCACAAACCCATACACATATGCATAAAGAAGTAACATTTGTTTTTACTTCCCTTGCTTACTTAGTTAGCAACTCAGAGGCTCTATTGCAGCAGAGCAGAGCAGGAAACTCACAGCAAGCCGCTATTTCAAATGAGGAGCCAGATGAAATAGCAAGGGCAGGTTTGAAAAGGGAAAGAAACACATCACTCACTCTCCAAACACCTTGGTAGGACTGGAAGCCTAGTCCTACAAGAAGCTGGTATCCCAGCCCTGCTGCCCTGTATATTTTTTCATTAGCTTCAGGGGGTTGTATGATGAACCACGCATGCATCAGTGATATTATGAGTGATGTCACTGACCGTGTCATGAGTGATGTAATATGTGACTTCATCAGCAGTGCATTGTGGGTGCGCGGGTTACAGTTAGCTGAACCAACTATAATGGGAGAATACCTAGGGTTTTGTACGAGTGAAATGTCGTGCTAACTATAACGCCCCTGAAACCTATGGTTTTTTCAGTGAATTTCTAAGGTTTTTTAAATGCTAATTCCTAACTATAACGTGTCTAAAACCTATATTTTTTCAAGCGAAATTCAAATGGTCTTTAAATGCTAATTTGCAACGATAACGTGCCTGAAACCTATGTTTTTTTCAGTTAATTTCAAAGGTTTTTAAAATGCTAATTTCTAACTATAACGTGCCTGAAACCTATGGTTTTTTTAAGTGAATTTCAACGTTTTTTTAAATGTTAGTTTCTAACTTTGCCGTGCCTATACAAATACGCAGAACACTATATTAGGTTTATAAAGAACTCCAATTGTAAAAGTCAAGAGACATTCAACAATGATCATTTATATCTTTTAAAGGAAAAGTATTTACTTTTTAGATCATTAAGAGGCATGCATGAAAAAAAGCCTGGTTAAGTGCAATATAAACAGTAGATTAAAACAAGGAAAAATGTAACTACAAAGACTGACTGAAAAAGCTTCAGAAACATTCGCGGGTCGAGAATCCAGTTTGACAAATGTGATATAAAATAATTTGGACGGACCTTAACAGCATTCCCAAAATACCAACACATTCATGTCATCTCAATAATAAAGACAGCCCCTCCTATTCTGACACAAAGTTACAATGAGCTGGTTCCAATAGTCTCCACGGAAGAGTTGCGACACACTGAAAGACTTGGGGCCATATGTATCAACATACCCTTTTGCGATTTCTTAATAGCGATTTTTAAGGAATCGCTATTTAGAAATCGCAAAATGGTATGTATGTAGAAAATCGCTTTTTTTGTGCGATTTCTTAAAATTCCTTAATTGCGATTAGCAAATTGCAAATCGCAAGTAAGGAATTATTTCCCATTCATTTCTATGGGCCAGGAGGCCCATAGGAATGAAGGGGAAATTTGCGATTCGCAATTTGCAAATCGCAAATTGAGAATATTTTCAAGGGTGCAGGGGTGTCCAAAGGACACCCTGTTGCACCCCTGAAATATACATGGGTGCACATGTGGTGCACATACATGCCCTAAGGGCATGTATGTGCGTCACATTGCACTTTGAAAATTACAAAAATATGCATTTTTAAAGAAATTCGCAACTTATCACCAACTAGAAGTTGGTATTAATTTGCGATTCCTTAAGGTCATTTTGCGTTTTTTTTTTTTGGCTTCTTACATTGCATTTAAGGAATCGCAAAATATGCGATTCCTTTAATGCAATCGCAAAATAAGGAATCGCAAATTTTGCAATTCCTTATTTTACATCGGGATTTCCTTCATACATATCATTTTGAGTATGCGAATTTCAATGATACATATGGCCCTTAATTATGGAACATTGCCCTGAAACTGGTGAAATATACTCTCTAGACGTAAAATCTCAACTACAAACGCACATTTATTAGTGGTGCGAAGCTCAAGTCTCTAAACAAATGCCAACAATCTACATACGTCAAAACACTGGTGCTCTTTTAAGACTTTTAACTATCACAAGCTTCAAGCAATGCTGACCAACCACCAAGACTTTGATAGAGATTGGTTAATTTTGTGATACATTTTGACAGAATATGATACAGAATCGAGAATCATGGCTACGGCAGACTACCCTCCCGAATTAGTTCTAGGCATCTTTTCACCCGTTTTCGTTTTAATTTGATTCATTTGACCTTAGGCTGCTTTCCCAAATGGTGTAATCCGGAAATGGCTAGCTCATGTAACTGTGACAATTTTTCCACACAGGACACAACACATTTTCTAATGTTCTGTGAACACTACGCGGACAGCAGGAAGAAGTTCCTGCTTCCTATACTGAGGGAGGCAGGGTTTCTACAAGTAAAGCCAGCTCTCCTGTATTTACAATTATTAAACACCCAAAATGTAATTTTCCATGTTGCTAGCTTTTTAGTAGCCGCTGTCCGGATCAGGAACAAGATTAATCATATCTCAATGAATTTGGTTGATCCTAATTAGAATGAACTTATTTTAGACATCGACAGTGATGTAGCAATGTAAACCAAAGTAGTAGATTGCCATTTTTACTCTCATTTTATAAAATTTTAACGGCCAATATTTGTCATATTTTTTGTATAATATTGTTGTATACATTGTGTATTATATTTTTAATTGTACCAATGTCTTTTTATGATATTGATTTATCGAATAAAGTATTCGACTGACTGACTGATTGTGGATCAGATGAAAGAAAGAAAAAAAAAAGAAGGAGACTTCACTTGGCCAGAGAACAGATCAAACTCTGCCTCCTCCCGTCGATGAGCTGCTGCTTCCTAGAAAGCAGCCAGCAGTAGAGCGGGGGAGAGCTCAGTGCGAAGTTTGGAGGATCGGAGCCCGGGTTCAAAGGGGGGAGAGGGGCGTGTTTGTTTCCATGGCCTCCTTGGCCATTATCACTGGGCAGTGTGCTACTTATTACCGAAAGGAGGGGGCTGAAGAAGGAAAATAACAAAGCAGCTCTTTATTAGACAGTATTTCAAACATAAGATAAACGGAGGTCCTCGTGTGGTTCATCAGAGAAAAATAAACAGATCGGAGCGTATCACATGTGTTAGAACTGGCTATTTCTGGTTGGCTAAGGCTGACGCCAAAGCTAGGCAGAAACCACCATTCTAGTCAGGGCAAGGGAGTCACACACCACGATAACCCCTGCTCAACCCCTTGGTAGCTTGGCACGAGCAGACAGGCTTATCCCGGAGGCAATGTGTAAAGCATTTGTGCCAGCACACACCAGCAACAACATCCTAGGCACACCAAACAGGAACTCCACACAAGGTTATATAAAAATAGCTTCTGTTGAATCACACATGTACATTGTGCCAACTGACACAGGCGATATTCACAAGGGAATATTTACACCAGGACATGGCCACATGGGCCACTGTCAGAATCAGCACTAGAAATAGCACTTCTAGAACTTAGAATAAGTATAGCACAAAATAACAGTTATAGATCACATCCAGTAAGTACTGGGAACAGGTAAGTACCACCTACGCAACCCTAACCACCTTAGGAGAATGTCATGCAGGGAACCAGGTCCTCACCAGGACCACCTGTACTAGAAAGAACAACCACCTAAGTATCACAATACAATTAGGGGTATAAGAAGAACACATTACACATGATGCATCACAACATTCAGAGGTGTATGGAAGGAAAAACACATGATGCATAAAACATACATTCAGCGGTGTAATAACAAGGCACATGATGCATCAAAACACATTCAGAGGTACCAGAGAAAACAGATGATGCCTAAAACATTCAGAGGTGTAAGGAAGGAAAAACACATGATGCATAAACCAACACATTCAGAGGTGTAAAATCAAGGAAGACACATGATGCATAAAAACATTCAGAGGTGCCAGAACACAACTCAATAGCGCAAAAACACATAATGCCTAAAAACATTCAGAGGTGTAAGGTCAAGGTGCGTATTCATATTACATGCATTATATTTCCTAGCACCTCATCACATTGCGCAAAACTCACATTAGGCATTTACCATCACATAGATAATCACACTGCGCCTAAATAAAATCACATACCAGGCCCCATCTAATAAAGGGACTAAAGAGCCCTGTGTCCAGAATGTCAGGGCGCGCTGCCAATGCAGCACCAGTCAGGGGTGCAAAACCTAAACGTTGCAGGTGCCCACTACTTGCTGGGCACCTGGGAACATCACAAGACTTAAACGGTGCAGCTGCCCACTAATTGCTGGGCAGCTGTGGAGCAAAACTGCAGCAGGGCCTTTACTGGCCCTCAAGACAAACTGTGCCGCAGGGGTTCGAGCCACACAGGCTCTGACATCAACAGAAGGATGTTGGAGCCATCTGGCTCTGTAAAAACTTGTGTCCCCCAAGAGCCTCACTGGGCTCTAAACATAACACTCGCAGGTAGGAGGGGGGCGGGCACCAACAATGTGACTCGGCACCCCCTCCAACTAAAAATGGCCCCCGGTGCCTTCTCAGGGCTCTACAACAAATGTTGGTGCCTTCGGTGGAGCCCCCCCTCTCTGGGGGACTCGAAAGAACAAATGCCTCCGGAGCCCTCGCAGGGCTCTAAAACAATATTGCGGGCATGGAGCCTCTCAGGGCTCTTCAGGAACAACTATGCCCTCAGAGCCTCTCACGGGCTCTTAGTGAAAAAGAATATGCCTCCTTGGAAGCCTCTTGGGCTCAAACAACAATTGGGGCCTCACGGGGGCCTCTCAGCGCCCCTCGCAAGGACTCAGCACCACTGGATTGGGGGGGGCGGAGCTTCACTCTGGCGGCCAATCAGAGCGCGACCCCTTCACTCACATCCCCGTGTTGGGGACGGTGTTTCTCTGCCGATTTCAAGCCCGGGCAGCGGACAAACAAAGAGAAGTGTTGAGGAAGCGCCGGCAAGGCCATAATTTAGGCGGCCATGCGGCGGGCAGATAGGAGGGGCGCTCAAGACAACAAGGAAAGCCCTCTGAAATGCAAAGCGCTACCTCAGCTTCAGGCGGCAAAGACAAGAGGTCCAAGTAAAATTAAAGCGCTCCCAGGCGCTAAGGCAAAAAGAAGGTCTCTGTCATAGATAAAGCGCTCCCAAGCGCTGGGGGAGAAATGAAGCGCTCCAAAGCGCTAGATGCCAAAATAAAGCAACTAAGTCCTTCAGGAGTCCAGGACCTAAGCAGTCCAGGACAAAAGGTGGAGCACAGCAGCTCCCAGAAAAGGAAAGTCCATCAGATATCCAGGGGCTGGGCAGGGCCCAGGGATTCCCCTGGGCCCAAGCAGCAGCAGACCCCTGGTAGGATTCAAGTCAGAAAGATGAACATTTTTAGAGTGTCACAGCACCCTTTTTATACCCTTTTTATACCCAAAATCCTTTGTCTAAAGGGTGCAGGCAGTGTGAGAACCAGCTAGAACTGGTTATAGGGAATTCCTTTCACTGGCCAGGCTAGGGACATCAGACGCACCCCAGAGGGTGGAGCCAGCATTGTGTGAGGAAAACCCAGCCTCACTCAGGACCCTCAAACCAGACAGTCAATCCACAAGCAGGGCCAGGCTCACTCCTCCCCTCACATCAGCATGCTAAACACTCCATTCACCACCGGGGCAGACCCTCCCAGACTCTTGTAGCCAGGCTCACCAGCCAGCCTCAGCCAATCACACGCCAGACACAAATTACACAAATATGCCAACTTCTAGAAGTGGCACTTCTACACTAGACACAATCATGCTGCATATACCATTGCGCAGCATTCAATCTCACGAGTTTGCACATACCAAACTCGACCCTGCACTCCCCACACATCAGGAACTACCATGGGCATACATATTCCCTATTCATTCCTATGGGAGGGCAGGTCACTCACCACACATACACAGAGAGCTCACGCACTTTACACTGTACCACAGTGAAAAAGTGCACGAGGCCTAAAATCACCACCACAAGGTTGCAGAAACAGGCTAGGAAAAAGCAAAAAGTCTCGGGTGAACCTGCCAAAAGGGCCGGGTCCAACAACACGGCGGTGGTGGGGGGGCTTATACACAGGAACAGTTTGAGGGTGGAAGTAGTCCTATTCCCAGAGCTCGCGCTAGTTACAGTACAAAGTTTGAACAGAACTACAACTCTGACAGCAAATACCCTGTCAACCCTTGGGTGATGATGTTGTGGCAATGAGTGATGCTGAAGTGGGGTATAGTGCTGCTGAGGTGGCACTGAGTGATGCTGTGGTGGCGCTTAGTGATGCTGAAGTGGCACTGAGTGATGCTGTGGTGGCACAAAGTGATGGTGTGGTAGCGCTGAGGGATGCTGTGGTGGTGCTGAGTTATGCTCAAGTGGCACTGAGTGATGCTGAAGTGGCGCTTAGTGATGCTGAGTTATGTGAGGTTGCACAGTGATCACTCTGCGTCCATGCATAATGTGCTCGGAGCCTACGCTGCAGTTAGGTGTCTATACTCTTGTGCACGAGGCCCGTGAAGCTCAAAGTACGGAGCTTGAGCAGGATTAGGTCAGGCTGCCGCTTTGCTCGCTCTTGACCTGCTCACCTACCAGCTCACTGCCCCTCTCCCTCTCTCTGAAGAACGCCGCCGCACTGATCTGCGGCCCCTCGAGACTCGGCAGCGACGGGTCTCAGCGGCCCCAGGAGAATGGGGAGTAATCAGTGATTAGTGACCAGTGACTACCGTGGTTTTGTTTTGTTTTGCGCCCCGGAGTAGCAGCAGCAGAGGTGTGGTGGTGGCAGCGGCAGGGAGTTTCCCTCATTGGAGTGCACCTGTGAAGCCCTGAGGAACCCTGTGCCTGTCAGAATTCCGTTGTGCTGCGCCTGCCTAGCCGCAAGACTACATTTCCCATGATCCCTCCCGAATCTCTTCAGGAAGTACTTTAGAGGAGGAGACACGCTTCCGGTTGCGTGTTATTCCTGATTTCGCCCTTGGCATGAGAGCGGACTCTCTGCATGCCAATTCTTGTGTCCTTTGGCCAGGGGCACTCTGGGTACACATGGATCCAAGGTAGGATTCAATCGTTTGAGGAGTTCCTTTGTTAAAGCGCTGTTTCCCGGCAGTGGGTAGACTTTGCTCCCGGCTTCTCTGAACAGTGAACGGTTCTCATTCTGCCGCGGCTGGGGGCTGCGTGTTTCTGGGTTTTTTCCTTTTCTTCTATGGTGATACAAGGCAAGTATTCTTTGCCGGAACTGCGGTTTGTTAACCAAGAAGTTTGGCGGCAGTTGATTTAGTTGCGGAGCGCGGTGGTGGTTGAAACTACGCGTTACCGTGCTCTCCTGGCACATTAGACTTTCTAAAGACCCTGAACAGTTTAGCGGAGTGCTGTGGTGAATTAACTACGCGTTACCGTGTTTTCCTGGCACATTACATTTCTAAAGACCCTGAACAGTTTAGCGGAGCGCTGTGGTATAGGAACTACGCGGTACCGTATATTGAGATGGGACAAGTGTTATTGAGGGAACAGAACGCATTGGTGGACGCAACTACGCGTTACTGTTAAAATTGCATTGTTTGTGGTTTGCTTTCATTCTTACCAAGTTGAACCTTCAACAGGGGCAGTGAGGGGCGGAGTGTTGTGGTTCTTGCCTCCTACACACTTCCATATCCTCAGCTCATCGTCGGGGATATTGGTTTGGATCTTATGGAAATTCTTTCTTTATTTTGATCATATGGACCCCAAATACATCAAGCCCTCTGTGCTGCCATGTGGAAATCCAAAGGCAGTTGTAGAGTACGAACAGAGGCTCATTATCGAGGGTCTTTATTCTTTTTTGAAGCAGGTATATCATGGTGCACATGTAGCGAGAATTTATGAGAGTAGCTTTATGTTTAAACCTAGTGTTTACTGAAGGTGTCTTTTGTCGTTACAGGTTTCCCTTCCCTGCTGACCCCTTCCTTTCCCTTCCTTTTTTTTTGTTTTCTTATTTTCCCTCGCCTAAAGGCTCGAACACCTTGTATATTCACATCAGGGTGTTGGTGACGTTTGGAGGTGGAACTATTAGTGCATCAGCTGGATCCCGTGGAGGTAAACCTGACAGTGCCACCCTGTGCTGTCCCTAAGCCTGGAGCAGGTAAAAGCACAGGACGGGCCCCCTTGCTACCTCGCAGCTACCCGACACCTTGCACCAGCGCCTGACTGTGGTGGGGGTGTGTAGCGGTGTTGCCGGTGTGTTGACTAGCACAGCCACAGAGAGCGTACCTGGGCTTCAGCTCCGTCTTGATGCGCCCGTCAAGTCCTGAAGGTAATTTTCAGACTTTTTGTTTTCATTCGTTTGTGTATCCAGGCCGAAGACAACGCTGGTGGTCTCTAGGACGTAGTGATTTATTACGCCTTCACACGATTCCTGAATATCAACAGAAAGTTCTATATAATCATCATAGTTTTATAAACATATCAGTATTGGTTGGATCGCGTTTTATTTGAAGCAAGACAGCCCAAACGTTTTAAGCGTTTTTCACCCGATATCGATCGTAAAAAGATTTTACTGTCTTGACACACCCGGCAACAAGCACCTTTATGAAGAACTTTTTAAGAGTTAGGAGCTTATCGTTTCCTGTTTTCACCCAATCCACGGATTCATATTGAGGTTACCGTTATATGCAGTGAGTTTGTAACAAAAAATTACTATATTTACAAATTTTGTGGCTCCTGAAGAAGGCGTGTCCCATGCCGAAACGTGCGTCGACTCCATTCGCCACCTACTGTCTGGTTTCCATGGATAGAAACTGTTAAAATGTGTATATGTTGATGATATTGTTTTTATTAATGTGTATGAATTCGGATTTTATTTTTCCCTTATCTTAGAGCTTATATTGTATTATAAACTGTATGATTTTTAAATGTGTTTATTAAATGTACGTTCCGTTTTAGTCTGCTTTTGCTGTCATTTCATGCCTTATGTTTTCCATTGTGTTACTGCCTAGGAATCTTTTCACACACACAATTTTCAGACTTTAGCCATCAGTCATCGGCCCCCCAGGTTTTTGTTTTCTTTTGGGTTTTTTTCAGCTGCAATTCTCGGCGGCAGGTTTCAACAGCCTGACAAGCCTTGTCCAACCCAGCCCAGCATAGTCCAGCCCACAAAAAGCATACGTTGATGTGGAGAGTACAGAGAGGGGATTGTGTGGCCCCCCTGCGGCATTGTTCCCCCAATATTCCCAGAAAACCAGGGAAATAGCTAATAACCACCAGCATATTTAGTCTAAAAAAAAAAAGAGGCCTTCTTCCAGAGTGCCCTTCATGAGATCGGGGAAATCCAGAGATGTGAAACCGCAGGTGAAACAAAAGAAAGGATAGGGGTCCACAAGACACCGACACAGACACAGACAGGGGGATGGCATCTCCCAACTATCTATCCAGGCCAGTGACCGAAACGGAAACAGAAATCGACCCTGGGATGTATGACGGTACGACACGTACCGTCACAACGCGTGCTTTAACAACGCGTCCCTTACAACGCAAGTCGTTACCACGACTTGCGTTGGGGGCGCGGATTGAGAATATTATAATTTACTATTCTAACACCAGTCCCCATGGACACTAGGGAAGGAGTTGGAATAGTAAATATACTATTCTTAATCCTCTAGCGCCCTCCAGTGCAAGTCGTGGTTACGACTTGCGTTGTAACGGACGCGTTGTTAAAGCTTTGCGGAGTAAAATCCACGTGGTAAAAGATGTTTCCTTCGACCCTGTGATCGGTCCAAGGAAACATATCTTCAAAACTTCAAAATTCTAAAACAATTCAGAGCAAGGGGAGCAAGGGGAGTTGATCCCTTCCCCCAGTGCAGCTAAGGATTTCTCAGCAGCCGGCGCAGAAGGCAATTCAGTAAAAATTCCAGCGGGAATATAAGTAGATGAACCATGTGTACCCTCCACCCAAAACATCGGTCTTAAAGCCAGCAAGCAGGCTCCAATAACAGATTTTTTAAAAGTCTGTCACAGACTATCCTCAGGAAGCTTTAAGGATCACATGAAAAGCACAGAAGGAGATGACATCGAGGATCCCAAAGAAAGCACACCCAAGGAAAGCACACCTAGCAATACTAAAAAAAAAATATTATGCAAAGATAAAGAATGCAGCAGCAATATCAATATCAATTATGACATTGGATATCTGGCATGTTCAGGGAGCATTAATATCGGCCCATCCGGACTAGATGACTGAATCAGCCCATCACCACTCACGGCGTCAGATCCTCCTTTGCAACTGTCACCACCTCAAGCTCAAGAAGTTCATCACCACCAGCCAGCACTCGTTCTAGTCCATAGGGAGCCTGACGTAAGCTGGGACTCCCTTCTTGAACAACAACTTTATTCGCTATCACGGCAAAATGCAAATTTCAGGATCTGAAGGCAGCTCTTTGAGCAATAACAATTTAATTCATGATCATGATCAACAGAACCATGCCTCAGGCCTGTTCACAATGTTCCATTTTCCGTTGTTAATGACAGAACAGCATCCTCTGGAACAAGAGGGTCGGGTGGAAAAATATAACAACTTTTTCTTGTCATCAGGCTCAAAAACTCCCACAACCCGCCTCTCAAGAGATCCCAAAGAACCTGAACATTTTATACAAAGCAGGCGCCAGCCCTAAGATACTGTTGAGCCAAGTATCTTAAAGGCGAGGGCTATGCCACTCAAAACTTCACAAAGAAACCGACAGCAGAGCGAGCACAAAGAACAAACAGAGCATCTCGAGTACTCTCCTCATTTAAGTCAAACGCTCCAGGAAGTACCGATGAACCAGCCTACGGTTTCCGCATGGCCCCAACTATTAAACACAATGGACATGATTGGGAAAGCAATGACACATAATGCAGACAAACTTGACATTCAAGTCGAACTGTTAAATCTCCTAGCTATCCATGTGCAAGGGATAGAAGCAAACCTGCATGACCTGAACTCAATGATTAAGAAGGTTCAACAAGACAGGGATACTACTTACCATATGTGCCACTGCCCCCTGGTAATCGACAAATTGGCAACAGTACCTATCTTGATGTCGCAGATACTAACTGCCGTTAAACAATCCCCTCAAGAGTCCGACCAAACCCCTAAGCAGGCATCGGACGAACAGCATGGCCAGCAGGGGAATGGCAGCACTGATGGAGTCCTGAGTGCAGAAGAGGGACCACCGACTAAAATGCCCCCTAATGTCACCACTATTAATGACTTAAGGAGACTAGAATACCCGATCAAACAAGCGCATCCTGGAGTACAAGAGGCTACGTTATTTAACCAATCATTAGAAATGCCTAAAAACGCAAGCCCAAAACAATCCATCCTGTCTGAAAAAGCTAGCTCCGAATAATCCATTGCATCAATTCCCCTCACTAAGAGGGAAAGAAAATGCCTGCGAAAAGCAAGAAAGAGTAAAACAAAAAATGGAGGGTCGATCGATTTATTCCATCAAGAAACTAAGCCCAAGACAAAAGTCAAGGGTCCTCCAGAGAGAGAAAACTCTGAAAGTAACATTGGGCCTAAGACAGGGTCAAGATCCTCTAAACCCCACCACAAAGGAGGATAAAACCACAGCAAGCGCAATTCAACGCATCAGCAATAATCAACAACTGAGGAAAATGTACAGTATATTCTACCCTCAGGCAGGGAAAAAAAGGTCAAACCACCCAGCCTGGATTCATGGAAAAACACTCCAATACCAACGAGTTGATGTGCCAACACAAAATAGACAGCAATCAGTAGACAAGTGGATATAGTTGAGAGCAGCACATGCAAAGAAGGGGCAAAACAGGAGGATTCGATGACTGGAATCAAGGTTGTTCCTACCTTGATCCCTAGGGGCACCGCTGGCTACAGCTCCCACTACCAACAAAGTCCTGCCCCCCCCCACCTAGAGATCAAGATCTAAGCTGCGCTGCAACTGTCAAAGAAGCAACGGGGTAAAAAATCATCACACAGACTCACTACACTTAACCACAAGCAATAAAGTAGAGCTTATCCCGCAGTTCAAGGGGACCACATGACATCTTGAACAGGGGATCAATACTAAAATTACTAGAAGAATTACCTTCTATGAGTCATATAAAATCCGGTGACTTAGAAAGAATAGAATTTAAACTAAACCCTCTCCTAACCGGTACAGACTCCACAATCTTAACATGTACCAACTATGGCCTCAGAGACCTTATCCTGCAGCATAGGGAAGAGTTCTCAAATTGGGGCATAGAACTAAAAAAGGTCGAGCCCCCGTGGTACCCTAGGCCATTACAACAACAACAAACACAGAAGCAGAGCCTTTTGAAAGGCGCAAAAGGCCCGGAACGAACCTGCATCAAGGAAGAAGAGGGTCAATCAATTAGACAAATAACAATTACAATTGCACAAAGAGAAGCAGCGCATCTCGAGGCACAGCCACAGAAAACATTGGAACCTAAGCAGCGGGGAAAAGTATGAACCAGTTCAAGCAAACCACTAAGGCATAGCTTTCCAAACGTTTCATGTTGGTGACACACCTTTTTGTGAAAAAAAATTCAGGGACACGGTAACGTGAGGAAGCACAGAGAGCGAACCCGAACAACCTATGGTGGGTTCGGGCCCCACACCCCACCCCACACACACCCCACACACAACCCCACACACAACCCCCAAAGACACACCACCCCACACACACACCCCACACAACCCCCCCACACCCCCCCACACACAACCCCACACACAACCCCAACACACACCACCCCCCAGACACACCCCCCCCCAGACACACACCCCCACACACACCCCACACACACACAACCCCCCACACACCCACACACACACAACCCCCCACACACCCCACACACACAACCCCACACACACCCACACACACACCCACACCCCACCCACACACACCCCACAACCCAACACACACAACACCACACACACCCCACCCACACATCCCCCCACACACCCCACACACAACCCAACACACACCACCCCACAGACACACCAGCCCACAGACGTACCACCCCACACACACACACCCCACACACACACCCCACACACACACACACCCCACACACACACACACCTCCCACACCTCCCACACACAACCCCACACACACCCACCCACACAACCCCACATATCCACCCACACACACACCCCAAACACCCCCACACCCACCCCACACACCCCCACACCCACCCCACACAACTGCCCCACACACACCCCACACACAACCCCCCACACACACCCCACACACAACCCAACACACAACCCCACACACAACCCCACACACACACACACCCCACCCCCCACAAACACACCCCACACACACACACACCCCACACACACACCCACACCCCACCCACACCTATTGCCCAGGTTGTGGCAGTTTGGTTGTTGTAAAAGCTGATTAGTGCTGTGCCAATGATGTTGATTGCCGGGTTAGCTTCTCACGGTTACCTGTGACATTACCCCTGGCTCACAAAGAACCTTGTGCATTTCTAGATTCCTCTGGTGCAAGTTACATATGTATTCGCTATATTTCTGGTACCCACCTGATTTCTTTAAATTGGACCTATTTGCGAAGGTGTCCTGGGTACCTACGTTAAGATGTCTGAAGGCACGGAAGGTGTTTATTGACTGTGTGGAATGTGCCAGTGTCTGGCCGACCTGAAGAATGGGAATGGGCACACACAAACAGCTCGTTTTCATAAGTAGTTGAGAATTAAGAGCAGCCTCGCAGGCATGCTACCCAGAGGCTTACTGCCATGGCAGAGGTCAGACCCCAGAAGCACTGGCATCCCTTGTGCAAGAGCCCCGACATGCCACCCTGAGAAGAAACAGAACTGCCCAATACGTTTTGGAGTATGCGTTCCCGTGTGTACAAAGAAATTACAGACAAGTTTCCTTTAGTGCGTGATTTATGCATTGTGTTGGCTTCCTTGTGCTGTTTTCTAGTTTAGAAGCATATGTCCTGCTTAAAAGCCACAACTGTCACGACGAGGGCATGACAATGACTAAATGTGTCTTCCACGTATTTCGTTGTCTGTTATTTCGAAAAAGAATTTTTTTGGCCATTTGTCCAAGTTTGGTGGCGAGGCAATGTGCACTTTTGCTACTAGGAGTGTCTAAATATCCTTCAAAACACATGTGAATGTTTGGTTAACGAAGTAAAGAGCGCACTTTATTTTGGACAGATACCAGTTCCATTCAATGACTGTAAAAACACACATTACCTCGTTTTTTAGGTTTGGCAATAACAGTTGTGTACTATGACTCCACTGACACCAACATTTGAGAACAAGCATTTACAATGCAACGGTTTTGCCTTGCATTGTAAATGCTTGTTATACGAAGATATGCAGGATCGACAAATAATGCAGATGATGCAATCCCCTCCCCCCCCCCATTGGCATCACAGGGCTTCAGCCCCCACTCAATCCCCTCCCTCCCCCCTCGTGTGTGGCATCCCGGGCCCGCTCATAGCCGCACCCGAGCACTTCACAGGTTGTTAAAGACCTTGTGCATGTTAATGGGGCTTTGTTGTTGTTTCGCCCCTTCTAAGAGCCCCTGCAGCTCGACTCTGCCGATTGCCGGCAGAAGGCATCTCTTCCCGCGACACACCTACGGCTGGGGCGCAACACAGTAATGTGTCGCGCCACACAGTTTGGAAAGCTGTGCACTAAGGAAATTAAGGGGCATTAGGATTTGTTCCTGGAATGTTAATGGCATAAGTGCAAAGTTAGAAGAAGAACATTGTGTGGAATTTATCCAACATCATGATATACTCCTTTTTCAAGAAACCTGCTAGACAAAAAACTCTCCACTAGTGGGCTACAAAGAATATACCATTCCTGCAAAAAAGGAGGCACAGCATGGAAGGGCCAAAGGGGGCTTGTCAACTTATATATCTACAGAACTCTCCTGGGGAGACATAAGCATCGATCTCGACTCCTCATGGATGCAATGTACCAAAGTATTTCTTTCACCTTCAATGGACCTACTAATATTAAATCTCTACATTCATCCAGCAAGAAAGGAGAAGGGCCAAAAAATTAAGCAATTAATAGCAGCAATTAAAACACTGAAAAGCACCTACCCAAGTGCCAACATAATAACAACAGGGGATTTTAATATGAACGTAATCCAAGGCCAAGAGCGCAACCTACGAGCTTCATACAGCCAAGGCTGGATAATCGAAGTAGACAAGACCTTATGGGCAAGAAATGTTCTGCAAAATCAGATGACCTTTTCCTACACACATTAAATGGTAGAGGCCATTTGGACAGTCCAGCCGCATTCATGAGGGTTACATCTAAAACGGGATCAACAATTGATTTTATACTAACCGACCCCGATCTATTTCCATACATAACTGATTTCCAAATTCAGGATCGAGTTGAAAGCGACCATTACCCTCAAACTTTTACATTAACATTCACTCCAATTGGGACAGAGCAGGCAAATCCCCTTACATTACGGACACATCTTTACAATCTAAAACAACTAATTTGGTACGAAAAGAACATAGACAAAATAATGGAGACATGCCAGTCGTTGTTAACACCTACAGACGCAGTTCACGCTGGAGATATTACAGAGCTCTGGGAGTTTTTTACAAACAACATCAATGAAAAATGTCAACCTACCCCCAGAGATCATAAAACACCAGAGGAGGACCATGGTATACGCCAAACATGAAGGCAATAAAAACGAGATTGAACAAATAACTAAGGTTAATTTGAACTAATGGTCTCCAACCCTCACAACAATCTCTCATAATTATAGAAAAGATGAAAAGGGACCTAAAACACGAAATAAAGGTGGCCAAACGAACATACAAAGAAAGTTTTGAGGCCGACCTGCTCCACGCAAGTTAGCAGAGAAACTCAAAACAGTTTTGGTCAAAAATCAATTTCCTGCTAAATGGCAACATCGCCAATTTACCTCTGACATTACAGAAAAATCTTGGAGCATTCATATTGAAGAGACATATAATTTCAGAACTGAACAGACAACAGCACTGGGGACAACACAAACAACATTAAAATGTGTTCCAGTCCGGAGAAAATATCAGAGGCTAGGAGTCAGAATAAGGAATAAGGAAAAATTGTCATAGGCGGACGCATCAGTCATGGATTTAAAGACTTTATCCAACCCCAAACTCCAAACCAAAATCAGAGAAGTACAGAAAGACAGCAGCATTTTTACCAGGCACGTACAAAGAGTAGAACCCGTACAGATAACACAAAAGCAGATTCTGCGTACAATAAAACACTTGAGATCGGACAGGGCACCCGGCCCCAACGGCCTACCGAATGCACTGTTCAGGTACGACTGCACGTTTTGGTCCTGCTACCTAACCCCTCTGTTCTCCAATAGTTTAGAGACTAGAAACATTCCTGGCTCCAGGAGGGGCAGCATCTTTCAACCCATTTATAAGTCAGGAACATGCTCAGACCCCAGCAATTACAGACTAATAGCCCTTATGGATGTAAAGGCAAAGATCTACGCAAAAATCTACTGACAGATTTGGAGAAATGGGTAAGCTGCAAAAGTCTAATCCCGAAAACACCGACTGGGTACAGAGCCGGCATGGGACTTTAACAAATATTTCAGCACTTACCCTCTTAGCAAAGAAAACGATTGCCAATTCGGGGCAAGATGGCGGCGGCTCACTAGTCCGCTGTGAGACACTCTCCTGTGCCAAGCCGATCGAATGGGCTAGGAGAGGGGTTAGGATCCTGCAATACCCATGGAGACACCGTGAAAAGCGATGTTTACAGATGCAACGAGGGACAACACTAGCAAATAATTTTTACCTTACAAGGGGTAAAAGAATGAATAATGAGTGGCGCCTGCTTTAAAGCATCTGGAGATTCGTCATTCTTACCTGTGCAGTCACGCTCACGACTCCACTACATCGCATCAGCACTCGGCCTTACGGTGTTAAGGCTCTTCATTCAGCTCCACGAACAGTCTAGGAGTGCTCCTGGTAACGTCTACCTTCAAGTGAAGACATCGATGGCTCCGAAAAATGCTGCAGCGGTGACAGCCGCCTCGAAAACCCGGGCGGCCAAGCAAGCGCTCTGCGATCAAAAACTAGCTGCAAGGCGTGCTGGCTCATTGACAGACGAAGCTGCCGGATCAGATGGGGGACAGGTCCAGCTCCAGCTCCATCCAAAGCAGCTGAAAGCAGCGAAAAACATCAACACTCCGGGGCCAGGTCCCTCCGTTGTAGACCTGCTTCGAAAGACGCCGGCCGGAGCTGCTCCCTCCCCCTCCATGCAATACGCAACAAGCGGGACGCTGATTGCAGCGCCGCCGGTAACCCCGGTGGCGCTCTCCAACACGGATTCGTCAGCGGCAATAGCAGCGTCTGAGCTATCCGCTGGAGCAAATCCCACAGTAAGCTCTACACAGTTAGCTACTGCCGTAGCTACAGCTGACCCGCTATTACCGCTGCAATGCCCAACAGATACAACAGAAGGGCCAGGGAGTTACACTGCAGAGGCAGCGGTAGTAGAAAAGACCACAGCAATACCGGCGCAGTCACAACTACAAGCACCAGAAAATACAGTGGGGACAGTGGGGACAGACACACTAATTCAAGTACGAGGCTCAGTCACAGCTGAGTCTACTCACTCCAAATACAATTGCCCCCACAAATGGTACAAGCGGCGCAACAAATATGCCCATTCATCCACAGCCTGAAAAGCACTCGGTATTGCCAAATCTGGCCAACGAGGAGGGCAAACTAACATCAACTTTTTCAGCACAAACACTTGCTCAGACTCAAGGCGCTTCTGCATCAGTTGGAAAAGAAAATGATGAAGAGCTAACATTGCCTATGCCAGACTATACTGGTGGAGCCGGAATCGCGTCTGATACAGATTTGGAACCTCTTGAATTTTATACTATTTCTGAAGGTCGCGAGGATCTAGGCTGGCACCATGACTTAGACTCTGATTTAGACCCTCTATCCGACCTGCATACAGGCTCCAGTACCAGCACTCAGGATAGTGATGTGGATGAACTATTGGGGGAAGCTACAGCCGGAAGACACACAGTGATTAAAAAAAAGAGAAGTCATCATGGCCCAGCAGGCCCTCACCGGGAATGTATTCCCGCAACAGCCTCCAGCTTTCAGGGGGCCTCTTCCTCGAAGGAGCAAGATACTACCTAAACTGCGGTAATGGACACGGTGCTGCAGGCAATCGCATCCCATAGAGAACAAACTTCTAAGGATGGTCGGAAAGCTCAGCAAGCTCTACAAAAGGTACAAGGGGTGGTTCGTAAGCTTTCAAAAACAGTGGCAGCTTCCAATGCAAGAATGTCTGATATGGAAGATCGAATTGTGGTTATTGAGGCTGAAGCAACCGTGGTGAAAGAGCAGGTTGATGCCCATGACGCCGAGATGACTGATGTAAGATGGAAGCTTGAGCAGATGGAAAATCGTATGCGTCGCAACAATCTCCGAATACTGGGAGTTCCTGAGAAAAGAGAAGGAGATAACATACGCGTCTTTGTGATCCAACTCTTTAAAGACACTTTCCCCGAGCTATCTTCATGGAACTGGGAACTGGAAGTTCAGCGTGTTCACAGAACCCCCGCTACATTACGGGCTATCAATTCGCAAAGCAAATATCCTAGGGCAATTCTGGTCTATTTCGGTAACTTTTTGCTACGTCAAGCCATTGCAGAGAAAGCGAGACCTGAGGCCCATCGGTCCCGAGGTGACATTTCATATTTTGTCAGGCCGGATTTCTGCCACACAACTGTGGAGCGGAGATGGCGACTCCGTCAGCTAATCAAACCCTTTTTGGACAAAAAAGCTAAGGTCTACTTGAATAACCCAGCTACACTAAAAGTGTTGTATAATGGTCAGGTAAAAAATTTTTCCTCGAAATCAAAGCGAAGGCTTTTTTAGATAGCCTGACCTAATTTTTTGAATTAATAGGTTTTTTTCCTAAGAACTCTAAATGCAATGTTTATTTCGATTACTGTATAACCCCCAGATGGTGGGTTTTGATTTACGACATAGAAGGAATAAGCATATTTCAAAGTCCTAAGCTTAATACCAACTCTTATCTTTTCTGATAAATCGCTTAGAATAGGACTAGTATATGCTGTTTAATCTATTATCGCTACAATGAATTTTTCTGTTAGCATTTATGGGTTCTTTTGTCCGGCTCATTGGGTACCACGGGGTCCTAGTATGATTACTCTATTATAGCTTTACCTGTCTCCTGTTTTTATACCTTTCTGCTAGCCTACACATGTGTTATTAGATGTACATAGAATTAACAATAAGGCACGGGTTTTGGGTGTCTCTCCATCACTATAGACTCTAGCTAGAGTCTACATGCCTCAAAGGGTGGTGTGCGGGGGAGGGGTGGGTGGGGAAGGCCTTGGGGAAGGCCCTGGGGAGGGGGTCGAGGAGGGGGGAAGGGAAGGGGGAAAAATAAAATACAAAAATTGGCAAATTCGGTCACAGATTACGTTGTACAAGGAGAAAAAGTTATAGAAAGCAAAACCGTATTATGTACCTTAAGGAGAATGGGGGTTTTAAGCTCCAACATATTAAAACTGGGCTAGTTTTTCAAGTTAATAAATGGGGAGAATAAGTCTATGTACGTGGAACGTGGCTGGCCTCAACCATAAAGATAAAAGGGCCCAGCTTTTTCAATTAACACAACAAAATCCAGTTGATGTATTATGTCTCCAAGAGACACATATAGCATATTCCGACAGAGATTTACTTAAATTACCTGGTTATAATCTAATGGCAGCTACATCCCAAACATCCAAAACTAGAGGGGTATCCATTCTAGCCAAACCTATAATAGGTCCCCCAATTCGTAAATTAGCCGATAAACACGGTAGATGGGTCATAATTCAGCTTCAGCTGGGTATTACTATCTGTGCAATTTATGGCCCAAATTTAGATGACCCTGCTATTTTTCGGGAGCTTGAAATCGAATTGGCCTCTTGGTCTGGCTCTCTGGTTTTCTGCGGAGACTTTAATATCGACACAGGGCTGTCTTCTGGGAACTATCTATCTCCAAACTATAAAGGGCGTAAACCAAAGGTATACAGAGCACTGGATCAGATGATGAAAAGTCATAATTTGGTTGACGTCTGGGGCCTACTCCAGGGGCCAAATGTAGATGGTTATACATATTTCTCCTTCCCCCACAATAAATACGTTAGAATCGATTATATTATGTCAAGTATAGAGGAGAAGGATATCATAGAAATAACTAAATCCTCGAAAACTTTATCTGACCACAATGCACTGACCTTTACCTTTGATACGGCTAATTTAGTTAAACCAATAACACAATGGACTTTTGATAGGAGGTTATTAGTTAATCAGGAATACATAACGTATAATAAATCATGGACCCAGTCCTTTTTTGAGTGTAACCAGTTTAGTGCACCCCGTATAATAGTGTGGGATTGTTTTAAAGCAGCATTGAGAGGAGAGACTATCTCATTTGTAGCTAATAAACGAAAGATAGAAAAGCAATCTAACATACAAATGATGCAAGAACTTTCCAATCTTGAGGCCCTTCATGCCTCCCAGTTAAATCAGTCTCGAAGAGGGCAAGTCGATCCTACCTTAGATCCTGGGAAAATCTTAAATAAAATAATGATTTTAAAAAATGAGATTAATAGTACGCTAATTCAAAAAGCTGCGGAAATTTACCAGGCTAATAAGGATAGATTGTATGAATCAGGGGAAAATGTGGGGAAGCAGCTAGCATTACGTACTCGACAAAAACAATCACTAAGTAGTATTAAGAAGATAGAATTTGAGGGCAATGTGTATACAACTCCCAAAGACATTGTTAAAATATTTCAAAAGTATTATCAAAAACTTTATGGTAGTGATATATCATACCCTAACAATGAAATAACAACATTTTTAAATAATTGGCTCCCAGATCAGACTTTACACAAAATTATCGATGAAGAAAATAAGATTTACTTGGACAGAGAGATTACGATTACTGAGGTGGAGATTGCATTAGCCAAGATGGCCAATGGTAAGGCGGCAGGACCGGATAAAATTCCATTGGATCTATATAAAATCCTTGGTAATCAGATAACTCCTTTCCTGTTTGATTTGTTTCTTGGAGTGCAATACCACACAATTCCCCCTGAGTCATGGAAGCAAACAAATATAATAATTTTTCATAAAAAGGGTAAACCACCTCACCTGCCTTCCTCATATAGGCCTATATCCTTGATTAACTCCGACTCAAAGCTATATGCCAAAATACTTGCAAATCGACTGAGCGGGGTCATTGAACGGCTTGTATCCCCGTGGCAACACGGCTTTATCCCCGGCAAAGGCACTACAGACCATACTCGTAGAGCCATAACCCTGTTTGACATCATAGGCGCCGCGGGGGGCGAGATGTCGATGATCTTCCTCGATGCCGAAAAGGCATTCGATCGAGTATCATGGCAGTTTCTCTGGAATATCTTGGAAAGTAAAAATTTTGGAAACAACTTTATTAATGCCATCAAAGCCATTTACACTAACCCTACGGCTAAAATTTCTATAGCTGGTAACGAGTCGGAGGTTATTACGGTCCAGAGAGGTACAAGGCAGGGTTGCCCATGTTCCCCGGTTTTATTTGCACTTTATATCGATCCCCTTATTCAAAAATTATTAATTTCACCAGCTATCCAACCAGTAATTACAGGGTCCTTCTCCACCAAAGTTATGGCATATGCGGACGACATTGCCGTAATAACCACCAAGCCGTCTGAAGCAGTCTCTGAAATTGAGACAATTACTCAAGCTTTTGGG
This sequence comes from Lissotriton vulgaris, assembly GCF_964263255.1. NCBI lineage: Eukaryota > Metazoa > Chordata > Amphibia > Caudata > Salamandridae > Lissotriton > Lissotriton vulgaris. The sequence continues at coordinate 396,275 of NW_028254560.1, forward strand.
AAGTATTCAGGGTATTCTATGAATAGAGATAAAACCATGGTATTAGCCACTAATAACACCCAATATGAAAGCACACTTAGGATTAAACAGGCCACTTATCTAGGAGTAGTTCTCTCGGCGGAGATAAGTAAGATCAGCGAAATTAATTATTCTCCCCTCATTGATAAAATTAAAAGTGATCTAAGAAGGGTAGACAGTTTACACCTTTCTATTATAGGTAGGGCCAATTACGTTAAAATGTACATATTTCCGCGGGTTTTATACTTTTTCAGAGCAATCCCTCTACTGCCTGGGGAACACTTTATAAAGACTATAGATTCCCTCATAGCAAAGTTTATGTGGAGTTACGGAAAAATAAGGCGGGCCCTTCCCCTGCTAGCACTCCCACAAAGTAGAGGCGGCTTAGCTTTACCAAATCTAAGATCATATTTTTGGGCATCATTAGTGCAACATATGGATCCTCTTTTGACTGCTAAACCTGGAGTTCCAACCTCTATAACTCCATATATACCATCTATATATGAGCTTAGTTTAGGCAAAAAACATAAGGGACTACTTTTAAGGCAGGTAGAACCATCATATTATAAAAAAATTAAATTAAAGACTGTTCTAGATGCTCGTTCAGTTTGGAAAGCTATCTGTAAACATCTAGGTATTCCTACATATACGAAATATACACCATTATGGCAATGCAAAATTTTTCCCAACATCACTAATGACAGTAGATACCAGAGGTGGGAGCTCCTAGGCATTAAAACAATCGGGGATTTTTTTGGTAATAATCTCCCACTTTCTTTTGAGTCCTTTCAAGTAAGATATAATGTCCCCGCGAGTGATTTTTTAAAATTTTATCAAATATCAGCTAGTATTTATAATACTAAACCAAACATTCTACTAGATAATATCCCACTATTGGAAAGGGGCGACCATTCGGTCCCCCCGAACGTATGGCGGAGTACCACGATCCCCCCGGGAAGCCATCTTGGGCAGGAGGCGGGTCCCGGCTGGTATGCCCGAAGCGGCGTAGCCGGGGCGCGCCTTTTTCTCGCCCTGGAGTGGGCTGGCCTAGACACCGACGCGGCCGGCCACGCCCTTCGGGGCAGGCAGGGGCGGGTTTACTCCCGCCCCGAAGACGGATAAAAGGAGCAACAAGCCAAGAGAGCATCCTCTTGTTCCTGTGCTCTGAAGCTGCACCTCCTCGCTGCACGTGAGCTCGAGACGGAACGAAGAGCCAATTTTGAGCGTGGTAATCTTTCTTTTTGTCTTACAGATACTCTGTCGGAGAATGCCTAAGAAAGTTGGAAAGCGAATGACTACCGACCAGATGCTGCGTATACTTATGAAAGAGGTGACCGATCTGAAGAAGCGGATGGCGGATAAAGACGGGGAAGGGGGACCGAAACGTCCGTTGGCAGGAGCAGCTCCGGGAGGAAAAGGCAAGAGGCCCAGAAGGGGAGCAGCTGGGGGGGACATCCCGGTTCCCTGTGCCCCACTCGAAAAGCCAACTCCGGTGCCGGCAGAGGGGAATCCGATTCCCGTGGTGGTCACCCCCGTGTCTGGTGAGGATATGCCGCCCGAGTTGGCAGCACAATTAGCAGCGTGGTTGGGGAAAGATAGCGAGGGCACCACGGCTGACGACGCACGTGTGTTGATGAAGCAACTGCGTGAAACGAGGGAGGCGGCGAAGACATCATCGCCAGTTATCACGCCGGCTGCGGCAGTAGAAAGACCACCAGGAACAGGTCCAGCCGCAGATACAGCTTCCGGTTCAGGTAAGCGGCCATTGCCGATTGCGAGGGATGAGTCTGCACCTTCACGAAGGGAAAAGTTGGGTCAACATGTCCCTCTGGCTATTAAGGAGAAGATATGGGCAAATGAGTATATAAACATCTTCTCGTTGCTTACCGATCATTATGAGATGGAGCATGTTAAAAGCCAGAAGGAACTCATGCATCCGAGTGTTTGGCGCGCAAAGATGGCCGCCTTTAAAGTTGATGAAAACATTGGCACTTGGGGTAAGGCGTGGGGAATTTTTACGTCCATCATGGGCGAACGTAGACCCGAGTTGCTGTCCGAGTTGCCGATATACCAGACACGGATCATGGAATATTCCGTAGCATATGGGGGCAATCAGTGGTTCTGTTACGATAACATTTTTAGGAAAGCAAAGGAACACGATAAAAATCTAACTTGGGATTGTTATGATTCTGTGTCATGGTCAAAAATGGAGAGTACTGGTATGTTAAAAGTGCCATTAGTAGGGAGCAGCGGGGGTGAATCTTCCCGCCAATATGCTGGGACCCCCTTTCGATCGGGTTCAGGTAACGAGTACCAATCGAGGCCGAACGGCAATGCAGGTAAAAGGGGGATTTGTTGGAACTTCAACAGGGGGAAATGTACGAGGCCCCAGGGGTCATGCAAATTCCGCCACGAATGTGGAGGGTGTGGGCAGTCATCCCATCCCGAGTCCATGTGCAGAGCTAAAACGGGTGATAACGGGGGTAGAGGAGGCGCCAAACAGGTCTGAAATAGTCCGAGGGGCGCCTTTACCTACTCCGGTTGATACCATGGCAATGATTCCTTGGCTCAGCGAATACCCGGATCACGCTTCCGCTGGGGTGTTGCGGAACGGGTTTTCATATGGTTTCCGCATCCCAGTGGGGGAGTTTCAGGGTGTACGAAAATGTAAAAATCAAATATCGGTCTTGCAACATACGACTGTGGTTCAGGAAAAGATTGGGAAGGAGGTTACTCGAGGGCGAGTCGCTGGTCCATTTGTTGAGCCACCATGTGCTAACTTTGTTTGTTCTCCTTTGGAGGTGGTCCCTAAGAAGGACCCGGGTGAGTTCCGACTGATACATAATTTATCAGCCCCACGTGGTCTGTCCGTAAATGATGCAATAGACCCGGATGTGTGTTCGGTGCGGTACGCATCTTTCGATGAGGCCGTTACCATGTTGAATCGCCTAGGGCCCAGGGCGCTGATGGCGAAGTCAGATATTGAGTCAGCGTTCCGGTTGCTCCCGGTACACCCAGACGATCAGCGTCTCCTTGGTTTCATGTTTCAGGGTCAGTATTACATGGATAAATGTATGCCAAGGGGTTGCTCTATTTCTTGTGCCTATTTTGAAAAGTTCAGTTGTTTTCTGCAATGGGTCTTCACAAAGAAGACAGGTTTTACGCATGTCATGCATTATCTCGATGATTTTTTGTTTCTGGGGGCAGCCGGGGTTCCGGAATGTGGACAGGCTTTGAATGAATTTTGTACCTTAATGAAGCATTTTGGTGTGCCATTGGCACCAGGTAAGACTGTGGGTCCCTCAACTTGCCTCGAGTTCCTAGGGATCGAGCTCGACTCTGTGGAAGGTTGTTTTAGATTACCTAGAGAGAAGGTGATAAGATTCAGGGCAGCCCTGGAAACTTGTATTAGCGAGTCCAAGGTCAGGCTGCATCAGTTACAACAATTGGTGGGACAGCTGAATTTTGCCCTGAGAGTCATGCCGATGGCCCGCCCCTTTTCCCGCTCGATCGCTCAGGCCATGGTCGGCCTGAAGGAGGGTCATCATCGCACAAGGTTATCGGCTGAGGTTCGTCAGGATATGCGCATTTGGTTGGCATTTCTGGTGGATTTCAATGGTTGAATTGTCTGGAACAAACCGGCGGTGTCCTCCGAGGAGCTGGGGCTGTGGACAGATTCGGCAGGGAGCACTGGTTTTGGTGCCATATTCGGCACACGATGGTCGGCTCAAAAATGGCCGTTATGGTGGCATGAGTGTGGACTGACAAGTAACATTGCCTTTTTGGAACTGTTTCCCATTCTGGTGGCCCTGAAAACTTGGCCCGAGGGGTTCAGAGATCACTCTGTGGTGTTTTGGTCTGATAACATGACCGTGGTTGAGTGTATCAACAGCCAGGCAGCACGATGCAAATGGATCCTGAGATTGCTCAAGGAAATTGTGTTATTGTGTATGCAGTTGAACGTACTATTCAAAGCAAGACATGTACCAGGGGTAATGAATAAGGCGGCTGATGCGCTTTCTCGTTTTCGTATGCAGGCCTTCTGGGGTTTTCTGCCCGCAGCGGACCCGGTGGCAGCACCCTTTCCCGAAGCTCTCTGGTCTCTCGGTGCCCCGACTTACAGAACCTCGTGGGAGAGAGTTTAGCACCCAGGACGAGGAAGGCATACCAAGGGGCGTTCCGATCCTACTGGGCCTTTGTGGGGGATGCTAGGAGGGAGCTTTGGGGCCAGGAAGACTTAGTAGTCGACTTTCTGCTGTCCTTACGTTGGGCAGGCAAATCAGTGGCTACGGCCCAGAGGCATCGAGCCGCCATTTCCTTTATGGCAAGGGCTCATGGGATCCAGGACCCGACTGCGTCTTTTGTTGTGCAAAAGGCGCTACGTGGGTGGCAACGCCTTGAGGGTCGCAGAGTAGATGAAAGGCGCCCGATAGGTCTGGATAGGTTGGCTTTGTTGTTATCTGTACTTCCTGCAACATGTTCATCCCAGTATGAAGCAGTGTTATTCCGAGCCGCTTTTATGCTAGCATTCCATGGGGCTATGCGGGTAAGCGAGTTAGTGGCAAGGAACAAGCAGGATACCTTGGGGGGACTGTGCCGAGAGCACGTTCAGGTCAGGGGGGAGACAATGACTGTCTCGTTTGTCAAGTCCAAGACCGATCAGGGTTCAATGGGGGACTGCATATTGATACAAAGAATTCCCGGGTCATCCATGTGCCCGGTGAGGTGCGTTGAGGAATATTTAGCGCAAAGGGTGGCATCATGGGGGGGGACCTTGTTGAGACACGCTGACGCCACCCCACTGACGAGGTTTCAGTTTCAGCGGGTGCTTGCGATGTCGATTTCTGCCGCGGGCCTGAACCCCGGCGAGTTTGGGACCCATTCCTTTCGGATAGGGGCTGCTACTGAGGCTACAGCCAGGGGTCTGAATGTCGATCAAGTAAAATGTGTGGGGCGTTGGTCCTCGAATTGTTATAAAAGGTATGTGCGGTTGCACATGTTGTGAAGCTGTAATGATGTACTCACGCTTCTTGTTTTTGTTTGATTTCAGTTGCGCAAGCCTACGAGGCGGGGCGGACTGGGCAGTCGACCCAACACCGGGCCAGCGGTCAGACATCACCGGCTGTGAAACAGGAGGTGTGGGTTGTGGGCCACTCATACGTGAGGCGTGCCGCAGACGTATTCAAAGCAGGTGACATGATTCACGTGGCTGGGGAATACGGGTACAGTGTGTCCTCCTTCTACGGTAAGGGCGGGCTCTGTATTGACCAGTTTCAATCATTTTTTGAGGGTTTGTTAGGGCGGACGAGGTCACCGCCGTCTATAGTCATAGTACACCTTGGGGGCAACGATTTGGTGACCACTGGTAGACGACTTCTTCTTGAGGCGATGCTTTCCACTGTAAGTTGGTTAGCGAGAAGAGTTCCAGGGTGCACAATCGCATGGTCCCATATGATCCCACGAAAAGTGTGGCGGGGGGGCGCTCTCGGTTTCTGCTCTGAATCACTCAGTAAGGAAAATTAATAATAAAATGAGTAGATTGTTCCGTTCAAATACACTGCATTCTATTTCGCATGGTTGTATTAAAGGGGACAGTATGTATTTAGGGGATGGTGTCCATTTGTCCCGGGTGGGGAACGAGTTACTCATAGGAGACCTGATAGCTTGGTTAAGGACTTTATGACATGACCTTTAGGCAGCAGTGTTGTGGGGGGTCCGGATAGCCGGTCAACTATCCGGCCTGTGGCGGTAAGGTCATGATCGGTGAGCAGTAATTGGAAGATCCCTAGGGGTGGGCGTCACCCATTACGGATGGGAGCGCTCGAGGGAGGTGGCCATTGGCCCCTCAACGGGGAGGCGGTCCCTTCTAAGGATGGGCCGCCGAAAGGAAAGGAAAGGCGGTCAAGGCCCCTTCCTGGGTAGGAGGGGCTACAGCCCCCTCCTGGGGAATTTCCTGGGGCCAGGACATCTGCGACGGCAGATGTGGTAAGTTGTGTGGGGTTTGGGAGGGGGTCTACGCTACCTTCTAGATACCTCACACGAGTCCTCGAACGACCTTTAAATGGCGTCGAGTTTATTGGGGGCCCCCGTCAAGTCAAGGGAAATTGGTAAATGCACTTGAGGTACGCCTCTGTGCGGTCGCCCCTCACAAGTGAGGGTGATATGTCTGGTTTAGGGATCTTGACACCGGTTATGACCTTGCCGTTGGCCCTTAAACGTTAGGATGTACAATTTCAATTTAAAGTTTGGTAGGATGTTAGATCGGCTAGGAGAACCTTTGTATTAGAGAATATGTTAAGGTTAGCCAAACATCGCAAATGTATAAATGAAATTGTACATTATTATGAAACTGTTATTTTAACGTTTTAATTTTGTTTCATATTTTAATAAATACGGCCGGGAGGGTCACTCCCTCCCGTCTTCCAAAAGTCCAGAACGTTTCCGGTTTCCCATCATTGGGGATTGTGTTGAGAGGGGGTGGCGGGTATCTCAGCCATATGGAAAGGGGCGACCATTCGGTCCCCCCGAACGTATGGCGGAGTACCACGATCCCCCCGGGAAGCCATCTTGGGCGGGAGGCGGGTCCCGGCTGGTATGCCCGAAGCGGCGTAGCCGGGGCGCGCCTTTTTCCCGCCCTGGAGTGGGCTGGCCTAGACACCGACGCGGCCGGCCACGCCCTTCGGGGCAGGCAGGGGCGGGTTTACTCCCGCCCCGAAGACGGATAAAAGGAGCAACAAGCCAAGAGAGCATCCTCTTGTTCCTGTGCTCTGAAGCTGCACCTCCTCGCTGCACGTGAGCTCGAGACGGAACGAAGAGCCAATTTTGACCCACCCACCAGCCCCTGAAGACAGCAAGTGGTTTTGAATAAAGTTTGATGTGGTAACGCTGAGTTTTTTGCAGGTTGTGATGATTATCGTGATAACTTTGAATATGCAATAAAGAATGGTTGAATTATGGTTTGTTTTGCAAATAAAGTGATTATGCACTAGTGTTGACCAGTAATCATGCCTTTTGATGAGTCGTAATTGTTATTGTCTTAGTGATTTAGCCTTTGAGTAATTTAGTTAGAATTGTCGTATTTATTTTGGTCGGGCGGTAAGGTCATGATCGGTGAGCAGTAATTGGAAGATCCCTAGGGGTGGGCGTCACCCATTACGGATGGGAGCGCTCGAGGGAGGTGGCCATTGGCCCCTCAACGGGGAGGCGGTCCCTTCTAAGGATGGGCCGCCGAAAGGAAAGGAAAGGCGGTCAAGGCCCCTTCCTGGGTAGGAGGGGCTACAGCCCCCTCCTGGGGAATTTCCTGGGGCCAGGACATCTGCGACGGCAGATGTGGTAAGTTGTGTGGGGTTTGGGAGGGGGTCTACGCTACCTTCTAGATACCTCACACGAGTCCTCGGACGACCTTTAAATGGCGTCGAGTTTATTGGGGGCCCCCGTCAAGTCAAGGGAAATTGGTAAATGCACTTGAGGTACGCCTCTGTGCGGTCGCCCCTCACAAGTGAGGGTGATATGTCTGGTTTAGGGATCTTGACACCGGTTATGACCTTGCCGTTGGCCCTTAAATGTTAGGATGTACAATTTCAATTTAAAGTTTGGTAGGATGTTAGATCGGCTAGGAGAACCTTTGTATTAGAGAATATGTTAAGGTTAGCCAAACATCGCAAATGTGGAAATGAAATTGTACATTATTATGAAACTGTTATTTTAACGTTTTAATTTTGTTTCATATTTTAATAAATAAGGCCGGGAGGGTCACTCCCTCCCGTCTTCCAAAAGTCCAGAACGTTTCCGGTTTCCCATCATTGGGGATTGTGTTGAGAGGGGGTGGCGGGTATCTCAGCCATATTGACATTATAGGGAAAAAATCTACAAGAATTGGGGTCCTATATCAGTTACTCTTGGCCAATACCCCTGATGATCTAGAGCGCACGGAACAATCTTGGGCCTTAAAATTAGCTAATCCAAATGTAGATATAGATCTCTCATTAGCCCTCTCAACAAGATATTTTATAGCCTCTAAGTTAAAGGCTCAATATTATAGAATCATTTATAATCTATACTATACGCCAGCTAAATTGTTTGCTTGGGGGCTCAGGATTGATGATAATTGTCCCAGATGCAAACAACCACTTGCAAATCTCCTGCATATGTTTGCTGAATGCCCTACATTGGCAACAATCAAAACTATGATATTGGAATATTGGACCCAAATCTTTGGGTACCGAATATATGATTCTATAACATTGCTCCTATTGGGTCATGATGACTCTTTGAAACACAACAGTGAAGAACAGGCGGTACTTTTTCTGGGATACGCCGTGCTTCGGATAATTCTAGCAGCTAGGTGGAAAGATACAGAGCCTCCTACCTTTAATATGTGGCTTAGCCGTTTTATAGCTATCTATAAACAAGAAATTACAATATATGCCACAAGAGGCAGGAAAATACGAGCAATAGGAAAACAGATATGGGAACCTATTACCAGGTGGTATAATGTCGAAAGGGGAAACCAGATATAGGACATTTGATGCATTCTGATTCTGATACTATGTTCCCTTTTTTTCCTTTTTCCTTTTTCTCCTTTCTTTTCTGTTTCTGTTCTTTATCGTTATATTTTTCCTATTTTTTCTTCTTTCTTTATTTCTCCTTGAGGTAGAAGTTTGTTTACTTACTTTAACATATGTGTGTATTCATATTGTATTCCATGCATACCGTATCAATCCATATTGAATATGCTTTGTACTTATGTTTTGTGATTTGAATTTGCCAATAAAAAAAATATAAAAATAAAAGAAAACGATTGCCAATTCAAACATCCTCTACACATGTTTTGTAGATCTTAAAGCAGCCTTTGATAAAGTGCCAAGAGCCAAGCTATGGGCTAAAATGAAAGCTTGCGGAATCCCCTCCAAATTACTAGAACCAATCATCAACCTATATTCACAAACCTGGGTTCAGATAAAAAAAAGGGGATGGCCGGAGTTTAACCAAGAAATTTCCAACAAAGAATGGGCTAAAGCAAGGATGCGTTCTAGCGCAGAGTCTTTTTAACATCTACAAGGCTGATTTAGAAAGCAACCTTTGTGTCATTCGTGGAGACCTACCCAAATTGGGAAAGGCACCAATAGCAAGTCTGCAATATGCGGATGACATCGTGTTACTCTCTCAAACCCTGCTTGGTCTACAGCGCCTGATCTCTCAACTAGCAATATACAGTTCAAAAGAACAACTGATAATCAATTAAAAAAAATCTAGGGGCATATGTGTCAACCGTTTTTTTAGTCAGATAAGCTGTGATTCACAAAAAAGCAGTGTTTGCAACTAAAAATTCAGAAAACGGTATGTATGAGTCAAATCGCATCAAAAAATTAAGGAATCGCAAAATTTGCGATTCCTTAATTTTGCGTAAGCATTAAAGGAATCGCAAATTGTGATTCCCTAAATGCTATGTATGAAGCACCCAAGTTGTGCGATTTTTCATTAAGAAATCGCAAATTACCACCAACTTCAAGTTGGTGGTAATTTGCGATTTCTTTCCCAAATGCACTTTTTGGCATTTACAAAGGTGCCATGTGGAGCACATACATGCCCTTAGGGCATGTATGTGCGCCATATGCGCACACATGTTAATTTCAGGGGTGCATCAGGGTGTCCTTATGACACCCTTGCACCCTTGAAATTATTCTCAATTTGCAATTCTCAAATTGCAAATCGCAAATTGAGAATGACTTCCCATTCATTCCCATGGGCCTCCTGGCCCATAGAAACGAATAGGAAAGTATTCCTTAATTGCGATTTCACAAATTGCTGATCGCAATTAAGGAATACTAAGGATTCGCAAATAAATTGCGATTTCTTTAATACATCCCGTTTTGCAATTCTCAAATAGCGATTTCTAAAAAATCACTATTTGAGAATCGCTAATGAGGATGTTGATACATATGGCCCCTAATCTTTTATGTTATTCCGGCACTCATAAAAAACGCCCCAAATTCATCTGGAGGATAAACTCAAGTATTATATCGCAGATAGAAGTATATAAATATATGGGGGTTTTATTAGATTACCATTTAAGTTTCAAACAACTCCTAGAACATGCCAACATAAAAATCAAACAATTAGGCTTTGCTTTTAAAACTTAACAGAAAAGCCTAAGTGGCAGCTCAACAAACCATCTCCTAAAGGTAGTGGCTGCATAATTTTTGCCAGCGATAACATATGGCTCAAATGCTAAATACTAAGGACGCCCAAATGCTAAATCTAGCTCAGTCCAGGGTGTATAAAAAACTATTTTTAATCCCACTACACATTTCCCAGGCACAGATACACCTGGAATATGGATTAACGAATCAGACGCAGGCCAGACAAGATGTCCTGGCCAAATATTACTGGCGTATAAGGGCTGCAAAAGGCAACACACTTACCCACCACTGCTGGGAGGAGGTAGAAATACAATCAACAAACAAAAACTCGATATGCCAAAAAACAAGCGCTTCAAACGCTAAATCTGGCGGAAGCCTGGCAAACACCCATGTCATACCCTGTTTTAAAAAAAATCACAAACAAATCAATAAAAAAGTTATTGTTTCAATCCGATAAAACCATGGGGAGGTCCGTCTGCGTGGTCGTCGTCTGCGTGGTCGTCGGTCGTCGGCGTGGTGGCCACCCTGCCTGGGTGAGGTCCCCGTTCCCTGCCATGAGGCCAGGTACCTCGGCGTGTGGCTGGATAAGGACCTTGCCTTTGGCCCCCAAATCAGCTGGGTGACGGGGGGGTGTTTCGGTGTCCTGAGAGCCTTAAGGAAAGTCTTAGATCTTCTCCCTATTTCTGCTCGAAGGACGCTGGTGCACGCCCTGGTCACATCGCGGCTCGATTACGGGAATCTGTTATATCTGGGGGCCGCGAACAAGGTCCTGGGCCGCCTGCAAGTGCTCCAGAATGCCGCGGCACGGCTTGTACTCAGGCTCCCTAGGAGGTCACCCTCCAAACCAGCTCTACAAGCCCTCCACTGGCTCCCCTTGGAGAAGAGGATAGAGTTCAAAGCCCTCTCCACATGCCACCGCATTCTGAGCGGTAAAGCCCCCGCTCCGCTCCAGAGTCTGGTGACTCACTATGAGCCCACACGTAGTGTACGGTCCTCACAAAGGGGACTGCTAAAGATCCCCAGAGTCAGGAAGGCGCGTATGGGAGGAAGATCTTTCAGACACCTCGCTCCCAGATGCTGGAATGCCCTACCGTTAGAACTGCGACTTGAACCATCTGAAGTCCTGTTCAGGAAAAAGCTTAAAACCCACCTTTTCAGCAGGTAGTCTTCTGTGGGAGGGGGGGGGGGGGGACAGCCACCTCACTTACTACAGCGCGGGGACACGCCAGTGGCCTAACCAGGCGCTCTACAAATGCCCAATAATAATAATATTTGCCTGTAAAAGTCTTGCATGGTCAGTGATTTCATCCTATAAGCATATGAAACCACAACCCTATCTGCAAGAATGCTTCAGAGACCACTACAAGTGGAAATTGACCTTACTGAGATTGGGTTTGTTTTCAAACAAAGATCTCGCCCCAAAATGGCTTCAGACCTGGCCATCCCTGGACTGCCGCCTCTGTGGCAACGGAGCAGAGTTACTACTACATCTATTATGCATCTGTCCGGCACTACATAACCTAAGGACGTCACTTTTAAGGCCAATCCTAAGAGAAACTCAAATCAGGACTTGCAGAGCGGCCGTCATAAAATGCCTCAGCGGTACTCCACAGCACAAGAACTAGAAAAGAAAGAAACAGCACAAAACCTTGGAAAGAATGGAACACCAAAATAAGAACCGGGCAGTAGGGTATAAAGTAGCCGGCCTAAGTCTTTTTCAGACCTTTTTCTGTACTCCCTTTCTTCCAAAGCCCCTTTCTATGACAAGCCCTAGGCACAAACATGATCTGTCCAGTAAATGTTCCAGGATATGAAACTATAGTGACTTAAGAAACTGGACAGAAAATTATGCATAACAGTTTTGAACTTTGCTCCCTCTCCATTTTCCATTGGCATTAACTCTTTAATTTCAACAGAAAGCATGGATATGTTTACATTGCTGTTCTGATAATCCGCTGCTCTTTGGTTACATCCCATATGAGGGTTACGATAACTAAAAATGTTTTAATGTCATTTTTATCTGTATCTGAATTATGACGTTTTCATCATGGTGGTTTGTTCTACTCTTTTTATGATTTTAACAGATCAAATAAAAGTATTTTACTACAGTAGTGATGCTGAGGTGGCACTGAGTGGTGCTGTGGTGGCGCTTAGTGATGCTGCAGTGCGCTGAGTGATTCTGTGGTGGCACTAAGTGATGCTATGGTAGCGCTGAGTGATGCTGCGGTGGTGCTTAGTGATGCTGTGGTGTGCTGAGTTATGCTGCGGTCATGCTAGTGATCTTTTGGTAGCGCTGAGTGATGCTGTTGTGGCGCTGAGTGATGCTGAAGTGGCGCTTTGTGATGCTGAGGTGGCACTGAGTGATGCTGAAGTGGCGCTTAGTGATGCTGAGATGGCACTGAGTGATGCTTTGGTGGCGCTGAGTGATGCTGTGGTAGCGCTGAGTGATGCTGTGGTGGTGCTGAGTGATGCTGTGGTGAGGCCGAGTGATGTTGATGTGGCGCTGAGTGATGCTGAAGTGGTGCTTAGTGATGCTGAAGTGGCGCTGAGTGATGCTGTGATGGCAGAAAGTGATGCTATGGTAGCGCTGAGTGATGCTGTGGGGACGTTGAATTATGCTGAGGTGGCCCTGACTGATGGTGTGGTAGTGCTGAGTGATGCTGTGGGGATGCTAAATTATGCTGATGTGGCCCTGATTGATGCTGTGGTAGCTCTGCAGTGATGCTGAGTTGGGGATGCTGCACTGATGCTGCGCTGATAGCATCTAATAGCTACTGGTAAGCCCTTGTTGAGTTCAGGAGTTTAAGCCTTAAGGCTGCTCCCCATTAGCGCAGCACTACCTTGAAGCAGTTTTAAATAAAGACAGAAACAAGGGTATTTAATCAAGAACACATTGTAGCGTTTCTAATCTTTTTGAATTAATGGCTTCCAAAAACAGTAATCGCTGCACTGATTCAATCAACCTTGTAATTCTACTAAAAGATGAATGTCGGTGCATTAAAAACATCATTAGTCAGTCATGACACAGCAAACAATACTTTCAGCGGTGGGTTATGAAGCACAGCATTGCACACTCTCCTCATTCCAAGCCTCGCCTGGTGAACTGGGGAAGCACACAGGTGTGCACAGTAACACGGACGCAAACACCTCTTCTGTCCACGGTAGAGGGTACCGAAAGCTTTATGGATTTTAACTGAAGTTCTGCTCTACCTTAATAGTCTTGGCGGATACTCCAGGGCTGGATATATGGGCTCACACAATGTGATCAGTGTAGGAGAGTAGGATCTGCTTACTATTGTTACCCCCACTTTTTGCTGGTGTTTCACTGTTTTTTTACTTTAGTCTGGCTGGGGCCCTGCTATCCAGGACCCCAGCCTAGCTGCTTCCTCTCTAAATTGATCGCATGTACTTTAGGTAGACTCCAGTTTGGTTACTGGGGTACCCTTGTGAGTCCCTAGTATATGGTACACTAGGTACTAAGGGCATAGGTACCCCAGAGGCCTACCAGGGGCTGAAGCATGTATTATGCCACCCCTGGGAAGCCTTCCAAAATGACACCACAGGACTGCTACTGCAGCCTGGGTAAGGTGTTGCATGCACCCCTTACTAAGATATAGGTTACCTATATCTCCCTTAAATCACTGCACATAGAAACGTATAAGTCACCCATATGGCAGGCCTTATCAATCCTGATGGCAAGGTGCTTGGTTTTGTGTGAGAGGGTGCTTATGCACGAGCTGGGCCCCTCTGCAGCATTCAGAGCCTATTCTTTGAGGCTGTTCTGTGATGCAGCCGGACCATATACTCTTATGTGGACTATAACCTCGCGGTAAATGCTAACTTTGGAATGGCTGCATGGAAACATGTTGTGTTTGGTGTCAAACACTTTGGAATTCCACCCCCTCCCCCCGCCAGTCCTGGGATAAAATGCCACCCTTCTAGACGGAGAGACATGTACACACTGGTCTATCCGGTAATAGTTTAAAAGAGCCCTAGCATCACAAAATGTATGCTGCAGCCACAGACACGAGTCTGGCCTCCTGTTGCTGACCGAAACTCCGGCAGGGGAGGCCTGCACAATAAGTTTCCTGTCACAGGGAGGTGTAACCATCTCCCAGACAGGCTTTGGTGTATTGGTGCTGGGTGGGTGCCCTCTGAAAGTTCTTTGAAGTCTGCACTGGGGGCATATTTGGTGTTCCCGTGCATAGCACAGTTCAAACCGGTTGCAGGGGCTACCAGCCCCTGCTCTGGTGTGAAACTAGACAAAAGAAAGGAGTGTAGCCACCACTCTTTCCAGACCCTCCAATAGGTGTGTCCCCAGAGTATGTACAACCCCTTTCTTAGGTATAAGTAAGGAACCCCTGGCAACAGGACTTTAGATTACAGCTGGATGAAACTCTGAAACTGAATCCTGGAACTTTAACGCTTTACTAAAGACTAGAGAACGGAAGAATCTCCCTTGGGGTCAAGAAGTTACTCCCCTGCTTGGCAGGTACCAACAAAGCATCTTGCCAGTCTGCATTTCCACAGCTCCCGCCAGACTCCAAAGTATTTGTAACACAGGAAGAGGATTTCCAGACTTCTCAGAGGCCGACCGGAGTCCCCAGCAAAGCTGTGACAAGCAGCCCTAGTGACTGATGTGGAACCAGAACCCTTGGAAATCATGCACATTTGCTAGTGCATTACCTTCTCAACATCTCTTGAAGTTGTACTTTGTGTTACTTGTAGCCCAGGCCCCGAGCACCATTTGCACTGAAGATTATGGGCCTACACTCTACGAGTGTTCCGTAAGCCCGCTTCTTGCATTTCAGCTTGAGGCTCCTTTGCGATCCCTGGTCTGTCAACCGGTGGGTCCCCACGAAGGCAACTCTGATTTTCCTTGGGGGGCTTCCACCAAAGCAAATCTTTGATTTCTGCATGGGTTGCTGTTGCCTAGGCTTGTTAGATCCAATCCGGGCACCGACACCGCAGCACTCAACATCCTTTGTGGCACAGTTCTATTCCAGAATCTGGTTGTCGTTGACACCTCCTGGTCCTCGTGGCTGAAGAGTCAAGCTTCACCTCTTTCACCTAAAATCACCGGACATCCGTGGGCATTCAACTATTGTGCCCCTGGTCACTGACAAGTGACCCAGACTCTGTCCCCTCTGCTTTCATGTTTTTCTCATCTTCAATCCAGGCTTGAATCACACCGGAAACTTTCCACTGGATGGCAGCAGCACTTTGAAGCATATCGCCAGTGAAAACGGCGATGATTCCCGACACCAAAAGACACCTATGCACCCGGCTTCCCTGGGTGAGGTAACTCGAGTACTCCGGTGCTCCTGAGGGTGTTGGTCCTAGAACCCCTTAAGTCTAAATGGGGTGGCTCAAAGTCTTCTCCTAAGTGTCCTTTATCTTAAAATTTCTAACCGTGTCTTTCCCCATAGAAGCTAATGGTGATTCGCAGCTGTGTTCTCACACTGTACACGTCCTCCGTGTGTCCCCTGTGTCACAACCTTGGGTGGTTCCTTGTGGCCCCAGTGATTCTACAGGCTTTAGGCCTTGTGTCTAGTCAAGTCATGGTTCTTATACCACTTTCTTAAAATATGGTTTGGTACGCCCGTAGGGCTCAACGTGTATTGTGCTAATTTACTGTATGATGTTAAGTTTACCTTATGTACTTTTGCCTCTAGTCTCATAAAGAGACTAGTGCAAAGTGTTTAGAATAAATACATATATTTTATATATATCCCTGGCGTGGTTCTCATTTCATTTGGTCATTCACGAGATTATAGACTGGTAAAATAAGCTGCTTTACATTCCTCCAAGACTTAGCCTTAAGGCTGCTCCCCATAGCTACCACTAAGATAGCTTTCAATAAAGGTTGTATTTAACCTACCATCAATACTGGTGCAAGGTGCCCACTAGAATAGTGGACAGCATATGCCAGGCCAACTTTTCACATTGGTGTGCAGCATGTGGGATTCCAGCTTGCTATTGTTTTACCAGATAATCTCAAGTGATTGATTAATCGAAAACCACTAAGGGAACCAGAGGTACATATAAAACAAGCTTATAATACTGTAAGTTCTACTGAACCTAGAGTTGTGTGTCAAGGGCTCATCACACTCTTTCTACAACTCAAGAGAGTTTATTAGGCCCCACTAGAGAAAGTAGGTGCATACACACCACACCACACTAGTAATGTCTTCAAGGCCAGGAACCAGTGGGCCCTGCCAGATGTCAGTATGTTACAGGCATCCAAGTATAACACATTCCCATTCCTACAATTGAGGGCATTGTGTACTATGAGGAAATTGAAGACAGGCAAAAGTGCCAACACCCAACGTCTGAAGGAGGTACTACTGTTAGATAATCTTAGAAAGGCTTCAGAGTCTGAAGGGGCAGGCAGTGGGGATTGGGCAGCAGAGGAGGCAGAGCCCAGTGGTACAAACCACCAGGACTCAGACTCTGAAGCTGACCAGGAAGGTGACAATGACCTTGACCTGGACCATGCAGCTCCTACTGGAGATGAGGAGGAAGGCCAAGGTGGCCCTATCTTTGTCCCCCAGGAAGAGTTGGAGGTATACCTAGAAGGCCCAGATCTCCTTATGTGGAGTTTGACCATTCTAGTGTATCTATAGGGACCTCTGTCTCTTCTCAAAGGAGGGAATCCTCCCAGGCGAAGAGAGAAAGGCAGCTCAAGTTTGAGGAAGCCCATCTGGGGATTAGAAGACAGCAAGTAGCCTTAGAAAGGGAGTCCCTAGATCTTGAAAGAGCTAGAAAAAAGATGGGACTAAAGTCCCATGGTGGCAGCAACTTCCCTAGTGGTAGAGAAAGATCTCATGACCACAGGA
The DNA here is from genome assembly GCF_964263255.1 of Lissotriton vulgaris. NCBI lineage: Eukaryota > Metazoa > Chordata > Amphibia > Caudata > Salamandridae > Lissotriton > Lissotriton vulgaris. The sequence continues at coordinate 413,274 of NW_028254560.1, forward strand.
ATTTAAACAAGATTGTCCCTCACTACCAGAGTGGGGATGACATCCACAAATGGATAACTGCACTGGAAAGGGCCTGTAAAGTTCAGAGTGTCCCCATGAGCAGTGGGCAGCTATCTTGTGGCTCTCCTTTGCAGACAAAGGTAGAGGCAAGCTCCTCGTTGTTAGAGAAGAGGATGCTGATGATTATACAGCCCTGAAGAGTGCTCTGATTGAAGGGTTTGACCTAACCACTGAACAATACAGGATACAGTTCAGAGATACCCTAAAGGCTCAGACTCAGGACGGGTTGACTTTGTTGATTGTACTATTAAGGCTCTTGAGGGGTGGTTACTTGGCAGTAAGGTGTGTGATTATACAGGATTGTTCAACCTAATTATGAGGGAGCAGATCCTTATAATTGTCAAAATCAGCTGTTACATCAGCACCTGGTAGACTCTGGCCTGACCTCTCCCCAAGAATTGGGAAAGAAGGCAGACAAATGGGTCAGAACCAGGGTGAAGCAGGAGGTTCAGAACCAAAGTTGGTGACCAGAAGAAACAAGATTCTAATAAGGTTGGGGGAAAAGGGTAAAAACCAGAAGTCTTTTCAAGGTTCTGAAAAATCTGCATCTGGTGGGGAATCCCAATCATCCAAAAAGAAAGGCCAAAAGAAAGCATGGTGTAAAATCTGTAAACAGAATACCCATTGGACTAGTGATTGTAATAGGCCCAAAGACTCAACTCCAGCCACCACTGCCCCTAAGGCAACTGTTCCGCCTAGTTCAGCTCAAAATGGTGGTACACAGAGTAAGGGTGTAGTAGGATTAACTCTGGGTTCTGAGATGGACTCTGGCCTAGTCATAGTTCCGCAAAAACAACAGGTGATGGACCGAATGTGGATCAATGTCACACACTCACCCCAGTCCAAAGATCTGGGCCCAAATCCATCGTTTTTTTGCACTCCACACCACCCTGGGTTAGACAATGGCGATATGCAAATCAGCTCTGACCCTGTGCCCCATGGGAACAGTCCAGTCCGAACTACAAAAGCCATGCCCTTCCCAGAACGGAATCAAGCATCCGAGGACCGGACCGGTTTCGAGGTAACACCTCTCATCAGCCCGGCTAGCTTGACTCCAGTGGTGTGGAGTGCCTGGGACCCACGTCTGGGCATCCCCAGCGCACTTAGGGCGGAATATGCAAAAACAACAGGTGATGGACCGAATGTGGATCAATGTCACACACTCACCCCAGTCCAAAGATCTGGGCCCAAATCCATCGTTTTTTTGCACTCCACACCACCCTGGGTTAGACAATGGCGATATGCAAATCAGCTCTGACCCTGTGCTCATGGGAACAGTCCAGTCCGAACTACAAAAGCCATGCCCTTCCCAGAACGGAATCAAGCATCCGAGGACCGGACCGGTTTCGAGGTAACACCTCTCATCAGCCCGGCTAGCTTGACTCCAGTGGTGTGGAGTGCCTGGGACCCACGTCTGGGCATCCCCAGCGCACTTAGGGCGGAATATGCAAAAACAACAGGTGATGGACCGAATGTGGATCAATGTCACACACTCACCCCAGTCCAAAGATCTGGGCCCAAATCCATCGTTTTTTTGCACTCCACACCACCCTGGGTTAGACAATGGCGATATGCAAATCAGCTCTGACCCTGTGCCCCATGGGAACAGTCCAGTCCGAACTACAAAAGCCATGCCCTTCCCAGAACGGAATCAAGCATCCGAGGACCGGACCGGTTTCGAGGTAACACCTCTCATCAGCCCGGCTAGCTTGACTCCAGTGGTGTGGAGTGCCTGGGACCCACGTCTGGGCATCCCCAGCGCACTTAGGGCGGAATATGCAAAAACAACAGGTGATGGACCGAATGTGGATCAATGTCACACACTCACCCCAGTCCAAAGATCTGGGCCCAAATCCATCGTTTTTTTGCACTCCACACCACCCTGGGTTAGACAATGGCGATATGCAAATCAGCTCTGACCCTGTGCCCCATGGGAACAGTCCAGTCCGAACTACAAAAGCCATGCCCTTCCCAGAACGGAATCAAGCATCCGAGGACCGGACCGGTTTCGAGGTAACACCTCTCATCAGCCCGGCTAGCTTGACTCCAGTGGTGTGGAGTGCCTGGGACCCACGTCTGGGCATCCCCAGCGCACTTAGGGCGGAATATGCAAAAACAACAGGTGATGGACCGAATGTGGATCAATGTCACACACTCACCCCAGTCCAAAGATCTGGGCCCAAATCCATCATTTTTTTGCACTCCACACCACCCTGGGTTAGACAATGGCGATATGCAAATCAGCTCTGACCCTGTGCCCCATGGGAACAGTCCAGTCCGAACTACAAAAGCCATGCCCTTCCCAGAACGGAATCAAGCATCCGAGGACCGGACCGGTTTCGAGGTAACACCTCTCATCAGCCCGGCTAGCTTGACTCCAGTGGTGTGGAGTGCCTGGGACCCACGTCTGGGCATCCCCAGCGCACTTAGGGCGGAATATGCAAAAACAACAGGTGATGGACCGAATGTGGATCAATGTCACACACTCACCCCAGTCCAAAGATCTGGGCCCAAATCCATCGTTTTTTTGCACTCCACACCACCCTGGGTTAGACAATGGCGATATGCAAATCAGCTCTGACCCTGTGCCCCATGGGAACAGTCCAGTCCGAACTACAAAAGCCATGCCCTTCCCAGAACGGAATCAAGCATCCGAGGACCGGACGGGTTTCGAGGTAACACCTCTCATCAGCCCTAGCCATAGTTCCAACTCAGGCTGTACTGATCTGTGATGGAGGCATGGAAATGTCCTCCCTTGTGAGTCCCAGTAAGCTGGGCAAGTACAGACAGCAGCCTTTGATCAATGGAAAGGAGACTTTGGCATAAGGGACACAGGGGCAAGTGTTACAATGGTGATACAAGACGTTGTGGCCCCTGGGCCGATCATACTTGGTGAACTCTACCAAGTGACGAATGTTAGCAATGTCAGGACCAACCATGCCCTGGCAGTTGCTAATTTCTCCTGGGGAGGTGTAACTTGCCTCAAGAAGGTTGCGGTAAGTGCAGACCTCCCTGTTGAATGCTTGATTGGCAATGATTTGGAAACTTCAGAGTGGGTTGAAGTGGAGCTCAGGACCCATTCAGAAATGTTAGGAATCGCTGCACGTGTTTGCTGTGACTAGGTCAAAGGCCAAAATGTCTAACACTGAACAGGCCCTGGATTCTGGAAGAATGGACCAGGTGCCTTCCAAGAAAAGGAGCAGTATGGTAAATGCAATGCCTTCCCCCCTGACTCAGAATACAGATCAGCCTCTTGAGGGAGATGATTGTAGTCCTGAAGAAGGAACTGTCCCAGATGAGCTTGAGCCTGATCAGGTTGAGTTCTTGGGGACGGGGGCCAATTCCAGGGCAGACCTGAGCCAGGAGCAGCTGAGCTGCCCTTCTCTTGAACCCCTTAGACAGCAGGCTGCTGCTGAGGCTGCTGGGAATGCTAGTGGAACCCATAATATTTATTGGGATGATGGACTCCTTTACTCAGATACTAGAGACCCCAAACCTGGTGCAGCCAGGATGTTGGTTATACCTTTGAAGTTCAGGGGCTTCCTATTGACACTAGCCCATAATATTCCCCTAGCAGGTCCTCTGGGCCAATACAAGACTTGGGACAGGCTTGTCCCGACTGTCTTATCCCTCTCAAACCCAAAACAATCACTAAACCGCTTTACGATTTTCGCATGTTCTTACTGAACTGCTGCTCTCTCCCCAAACATACGGCCGAAATTGCGCTTTTAATAGAAGAATATTCACCTGACATTCTGTTCCTAACAGAAACCTGGCTATCCCCTGATGCCGACCCAGTGGCCATAGCCGCCCTTCCACCAGGTTTCCAAATCTCTCGCCAGGACCGCTCTAAAGGGAGAGGAGGAGGTCTGGCTATAATCCATAAAGAACAGCGTCACTGCCGAGTGGCCTCTGAAACCATCCCGGACTGTGAAAGCCTAACTTTTAATATCGAATTCTCACCTAAAAATTGCCTCTCTGGCACTCTGATTTACCGACCACCTGGTCCCCCAAGGCAGTTCCACGTCAGCCTACCCTCAAATGTTGCTGAACGTCTCAATTCCACATCCAACTTCATTTTGCTAGGCGATTTTAATTTTCACTTTGACTCAGCTTCAGACCACACTGCCACGATTTTAGCAGACGAACTAGCAGCCCTGCTACTTTCCCAACGGGTCACTTCGTCCACCCACCTGAAGGGCCATTTGCTGGACCCAGTTTTCAGCAACTGCCCTGGCCTCCTAACTAGTCCACCCATCCCCCTACCCTGGATGGACCATTTCCTGATCCCCATTAACTGGACTGTGTTCAAACCCCCGGAATCTGCACCTATTACAAGACTCACGAGAGCCTGGTCCCATCTAGCAGTTGACAATTGGATTAACACACTTGCGGAGAATCCACCTCTGATTACAGACAACCCCAGTCTAGCAAATCAGGCATATGTCAATTGGATCTCCCAATCTCTTGACGTTGTTCTTCCTAAAAAGGAAATCCCGCTCAAACGCCCCCATAAAACTGCCCCGTGGTACACGGAGACTCTGAGAGACAAGAAACGTCTCTGCAGGAAATCAGAAAGACGCTGGCGAACCGACTATTCAATGGAAAATAAAACACTCTATCGAGAAGCTATTAACAAATACAAAACTCTGATAAAAGAGGCCCAGGCCTCATACTTCTCTGAGAAAATTGTGCTCGCAAAATCTAAACCCAAGGAAATTTTCAAAATCATTAAAAAATTAACAAAAAAAACCCCAAGCCCACTGGTGGACAAGTCCACCACCCACTGTAACAATGTTGCCGAATTTTTTCATCAGAAAATAAGCTCAATCTATTCGTCCTTTCCCCCGATTAACCTCACCCCCCTAACCCCTTCCATCTACCCCACTGACCCCCCCAGCTACCAACGCTGACTCACTTTCCTCCTTTGGATCTTGCCACGCTTGAACCTTTAGCACGGAAAGTCAAATCCGGATCCCCCAACGATCCAGCCCCACAGGATATAATAATGGCAGCCTCACAGACCACCTTGCCTATCTTAAGGGAGGTCTTAAATACCTCCATCTCTTCGGAGACGGTTCCCACCGTATGGAAGCAGGCTATGGTTAGAGCCCTACTGAAAAAGCCTAACCTGGACCCCATGGATCTAAGTAACTCCCGCCCCATATCCCTGCTCCCCTGGGCAAGCAATATCCTGGAGAAATATATATACCACCAGTTAATAAACTTCCGGGAAGATTACCATCTACTGGACCCCACTCAGACTGGCTTTAGACCTAAACATGGGACCGAGACCGCCCTCCTCATGGTCACCGAGGAGGCTAGAAAAATCCTAGATCAAGGAGGATCAGTGGCAGTGATCCTCCTTGATCTCAGCGCGGCCTTTGATACGGTCAGCCATGACACTCTGCTGTACCGTATGTCCCAGGTTGGGATCAAGGGCAAAGCGTGGTCCTGGTTTCAGTCCTTTTTAGAAGACAGATCCTTCCGTGTGTTCGAAGGCGAATCTTTGTCCACCAGCAGACCTCTGAAATGTGGTGTCCCCCAAGGCTCCTCTCTAAGCCCTGCACTTTTTAACCTGTACATGAGGCCACTGGCCGATGTCGTCCGCCCATTCGGGATTAAGATCATCTCCTATGCGGACGACACGCAGCTAGTGGTCTCCATGACGCAGGAAGCCAATCTACCTGTGCGGGGCGGGCTTAGAGAATGTCTGGAGGAAGTGAAGACTTGGATGTCCCTATCGTCCTTAAAACTAAATGGGGACAAAACCGAGCTCATGGTCCTAGGCCTTCCGGACCCCAGCTTCCCCGTCGTCCTGTGGCCGCCCAGTATGGGCCCTCCACCAACCCCCAAAAACAGCATTAAAAGCCTTGGAATCTGGATGGATTTTCTCTCTCCTCCCCATGGAAGCCAAACAAACCGCTATACAAGGTTTGATTCAATCCCGCCTTGATTTTAACAACGTACTTTACCTCGGTGCTCCGGAATCTACTCTGAGAAGGCTCCAAATAGTTCAGAACTGCACAGCACGCATGTTACTCGACCTTCCCCGCAGACAGTCAGTAAGGTCCGGACTAGCAACCCTTCACTGGCTACCGGTGCGCCAGAGAGTTATGTTCAAAGCTATGTGCATAGCTCACCAGTCATTCTGGAACACTGGCCCCAGGATCACGCAGGATCTAATCACCCACTACATGCCCAAAGAAATCTACGATCTAATCAGACCTTTCTCGCAGTGACCCCCAGAATTAAAAGATCTAGATCTGGAGGTAGGACATTTTCCTACAATGCTGCCAGGGCCTGGAACGCATTTCCACTGCATCTAAGAGCTAACCCCAACCTTACGGTCTTCCGTAAACAGCTGAAAACCTTCCTATTTCACCCAGTCTAACTAACTCCCACTCTCTCCCCTCTGGGTCCTCAGGGTCGGACTCACGGTATTCCTAGCGCTTGGACGCCTCCGGGCAGTAATTCGCGCTCTACAAATTCACATCCTATCCTATCCTATCCTACTTTCATTGGCCCTACATGTCTGAAGACACTAAGGAGTTTTGTCACTGCTGTGTCACCTGTCAAGTCAGTGGTAAGGCAGGTGGTACAGCAAAGGCTCCCCTGATACCACTACCTGTGGTGGGGGTTCCCTTTGCAAGAGTGGGGATTGACATATTTGGTCCCATGGATCCTCAGACAGCATCTGGGCACAGATTTATCCTGGTGGTGGTGGACCATGCCACTAAGTACCCAGAAGCCATTCCCAGAAGCCATTCCCCCTAGGACCACTACAGCACCTGTGGTGGCAAAGGCCCTCTTGGGAGTGTTCTCAAGAGGGGTTTTCCCTAAGGAGGTAGTTTCAGACAGAGGTGCAAACGTTATATCTAGTTACTAGTCACCACACCCTATCACCCACAATGCAGTGGTTAAGTGGAAACGTTCAACGAAACCTTAAAGGGTATGATCAAGGGTCTCCCAGAAAAGCTTAGGCGGAGATGGGGCATCCTTCTGCCCTGCCTTTTGTTTGCATACAGGCAGGTTCCTCAGAAGGGGGTTGGTTATAGCCCTTTCGAACTTCTGTTTGGGCATCCTGTAAGAGGTCCACTGTGTCTGGTGAAGGAAGGATGGGCGTTACCTCTCAAACCCACTAAACAGGACATAGTGGACTATGTACTTGATCTCCGCTCCAGGATCGCTGAGTATATGAAATAGGCAACCAAAAACCTTGAGGCTAGCCAGGAATTGCAAAAGACCTGTCATGACCAAAAGGCTGTACTGACTGTTTACCAGCCAGGACAGAAAGTGTGAGTGTTGGAGCCTGTGGCCCCAGCAGCCCTCCAAGACAAGTGGAGTGGCCCTCATACAATTGTTGAACAGAACGGAGAGGTTACCTTTTTGGTGGACCTTGGAACTCCCAGGAGCCCGAATAGGATGCTTCATGCCAACAGACTGAAACCTTATGTTGACAGGGCAGACATGGGCTTGTTCATGCCTACTGATGAGGAACACCGAATCCCACAGCAGTACCTTACCATATCTTTCAGTGCACAAACCAAACTAAATTTTTTAAAATTGATACTGGGAGTTATCAACCTGCTGACTCATTGGCCAAAATGGAAAAGAGACCACGGACGAGATCTATGCCGACTTTGTGGGAATTATAAAGAAGACATTACACACATCGTCTGTCTGTGCCCAAAACTGCTGACAGAGAGACGAGGCCTACTCAAGCATCATTGGAACATAAAAATGATCAGAAGCTGTAGAGCAGCAGTTCTGGCCTGCTTTGATCCTAGGAACACTAAATTAAACTGTGCCCTAGTAAAATTTATGGAGCGTGCTGAAAAAAAACTCAGTGAGGCACCGACAGTTTGCGATTCTCCATTGGCATAATGCTTGTCAAGCTTCACCTGTTATTGCTACCCCTACTGGTTTTTATGAACATGTCATTTTGAATGAAATTTTGATATCTTTTTTAAAAGTTTTGTATTTGCAATGGGTTTTTTTAAATCACTGAATAAATAAATATCTACTGGTGAGGGACAGGAGGAAGAGAGTGAACCACTCCCTGACCTGCTCTCACAGAACCCTGATGATGAGTCAGTTGATGGTGTAGCCTTGGTAGGCAGCCTCACTGCCCAGCATCAAGCTGATTGTGGACAGGTGCTCAATCAGTATAGGAACATGTTTTCTCTGACTCCAAGTCAGACAACCAGATGCACACATGAAGTAGACACTGGGGACAGTCTGCCTGTTACAAATAAGATTGTTAGGCAACCTGACCATGTCAGGGACTGTATCAGGACTGAAGTCCAGAAGATGTTAGATTGGGGAGTTATTGAACCCTCAAATAGCCCTTGGGCTAGTTCAGTGGTCTTGGTACCTTAACCTCACACCCAGGGTGGTAGGAGAGAGATGTGATTTTGTGTAGACTACATGGGTCTTAATGCAGTCACTAGGACTGATTCCCATCCAATCCCAAGAGCAGATGAGCTTATGGATACTTTGGCCTCAGCCAAGTTTCTGAGCACATTTGATCTTACAGCTGGTTACTGGCAGATCATATTAGCTGATGATGCAAAGCCCAAAACAGCATTTTCTACCCCTAGTAGGCAATATCAATTTGTGGTAATGCCCTTTGGTTTGAAAAATGCACCTGCCACTTTTCAAAGTTTGGTTAACAAATTCCTAACAGGCCTGGAAGACTATAGTGCAGCATATCTAGATGATATTGCTGTCTTTAGCTCCACCTGGGAGGATCAGCTGGTCCACCTGGGAAATGTTTGTGAGGCCCTGCAGAAAGCAGGCCTAACTATCAAGGCTACTAAGTGCCAGATAGCGCAGAGTCAGGTTGTGTAATTTTTATTTTATTTAGTTAGATGATTTATAAAGCGCTTGAATCGCCCCACATGGGCTATCTCCGCGCTGAGGACAGTGGAGGTAAACATCATCTTGCTCAGAACAGGAATGTCTTCAGCTTCTTCCTTAAACTGAAGTAGTTGTGGGTTAAGCGATGTGTTTCGGGTAGCTGGTTCCACATTTTTGGCGCAAGGTGGGAGAAGGCTTTGCCTTCCCATTTGGTTTTCTTGAAACGGGGAATGACTAAGAGACCTTTGCCTTCTGAGCGAAGCTTGCGCATAGGGGTATATATGATCAGCTTGTTGGATAAATAAGTTGGACTCAGCTGGTAGAGACCTTTGAAGACTAAGCAGCAGATTTTGAAGTGGTTACGTTTGCGGACCGGGAGCCAGTGCAGTTTGTGGAGAAGGGGGAGGGAAGGCGTACGACGGGGAGTGTTGGTGGCTGGGCGAGCTGCTGTGTTTTGGACAACCTGTAAGGCCTGTAAGGCAGAATCTTTGGCCGAAATAAGAAGAGCATTGCTAAAGTCCAACCGACATAATACCAGTGCGTGTATAAGAGTCTTACGAGTGGTAAGGGGGAGAAAATGAAAAGATTTTCGTAGAAGACTCAGGGCATGGAAGCAGGTACGTTTCATGAGTGCTATGTGCTCCTCCATATTAAGTTTATTATCCACGAGTACCCCAAGATTTTTTACCACCGACTTAGGGATTGGAGGCGTGCCTAGTTCTTCAGGCCACCAGCTCAGGGACCAGCTGGTGACTGCCTACGTGAATAGCATGATTTCTGTTTTGCTTGTATTAAGTTGGAAGAAATTTTGACTCATCTATGCCTACATTTTGAGCATGCCTTCAGAGAATATTTCGTGGATATTGGGAGCATCTGTATCATAAGCGAGAAGCAGCTGTGTGTCATCTGCGTAGGAGACCCGGATAAACCCGATCTCCCTAAGCAGAGCGGCCAGCGGGGCAATATAAATATTAAAAAAGGGTGGGGCTGAGACAGGAGCCCTGCGGGACTCCCTTGGTTACAGAGGTAGTCTTAGCTTTGAAGAGACCCAGATTAACAGTTTGGGTTCTGTCCTTAAGAAAGTCTGTTAGCCAATCCAGGGCTGTATCCTGAATCCCGATGGTGAGCAATCTGTCGAGGAGGATCTGATGTGAGATAGTGTCAAAGGCGGCTGATAGGTCGAGCAGTATAAGTATAACTGCCCGACCCCCGTCCGCTTGCAATCTAATATCATCTAAAACCTTAACCAACGCAGATTCCGTACTATACCGGGGACCGAATCCCGACTGAGAATGGTTGAGGCAGTTGGAAGTCTCGACAAAGGAGGAGAGATGCCTATTGACATGTTTCTCCAGCAGCTTGCTATATAGCGGGAGCAAGGAGATTGGTCGATAATTTGTGATGACATCCGGTAGTAGTTTTGGGTTTTTCCTAATTGGCATGACTTGTGCATCTTTCCATTCCTTAGGAAGTTTTTCCTCAGCGATGGAGCTGTTGAAGGCAACCCTCAGAGGACCAGCCAGTTCAGCTGCAAGAGTCTTAGCAATTTTAGCCGGAATAAGGTCTTTAGGGGACCTTGACTTGGCTGATTTAAGTAAGGACTCGGTTTCTCCTATGGTAAGAAGGGGAAACGTTCTTAGAGTGAGCTGAGAGTGCGCAAAGAAGCTGGTATGAGGGGTGTCTGAATCTGGCTCATGGGGGCTGGGGGGGGGAATTCGGTGTAGATGTCCTCAATCTTCTGCATTAAAAAATTGGCTATATTGTCACAAAGGAGTTGGGACGGTTTGTTCTTGGGGTTACAGGCTTTAGGGTTGACTAGGGAATTGAGATTCTTGTTTTGGAGGAGTTATCAGCTTGCTCCACTTGAGATGCTATGTGTTTTTTGCGGGTATTTCTAACATTTCTATGGTATTTCTTCTGCATCTCTTTGAAGTTATCCCTGTCTGATTGTGTTTTGGATCGTCTCCAGATACGCTCCAATGCTTTACATATGCTTTTCTCTGTCTTCAATTCTTGTGTGTACCAGGAAGCTTGGGGCCGACGGGCCTGGGTGGCAGCCTTTTTTAAGGGTATGGTAATATCTAAGGTGTGATTAATAGCCTCATGAAAATATTTAAGGTGCACCTCGACTGTGCTATCCGGGGATTGCGGGAAGGCGTGGAATGCTTCTGCAAAGGAGACCGGCAGAAGTTTGTGCCATTGCCTGAAGCTACGTATGCCTGGTTTTTTATTGGGACCGGTCACCTTGGGACCTACTAAATCGAATGTGATCATATGATGATCCGACCAGGCTAGTGGGAGTGTTTGTTTATAGATTAGGTCAAAAGAATTCGATAGTACCTGGTCTGGGGTGTGACCTGCGTTATGTGAGGGTGCATTGTTTTTCTTAAACAGGCCTAGGGGGAATACTTCTCCAGCAAAGTGCATGGTCTCTGCGTCAAGGATGTTTTCACTGTGGATGTTGAAGTCACCTAATAAGATGAATCTGTTGGTGGAGATAACATGGGGAGCAATTATCTCTGAGAGAGTGTTCATTGACTTAGCAATAGGGCCAGGGGGACGGTATACGAGTGTGCCTTTCCAGCTAAGCTGTGAATGGAGATCTATCCTAAATACAATCACTTCTAGGTCTGTGCTCATATGTTGGTCTAAGATGAATGCTTTCATAGGGTCCTTATAAACAATAGCGATTCCACCACCCGTTTTCTTGGGTCGATCTAATTTTAGGATCCTATATCCATCCGGCAAGGCTATAGCTATAGCGGGGGCCTTGATCCATGTTTCTGTAAGAAACCCAAGATCAGGTTTCGAGGAGGTTAGAAAGTCCCAGATGTGGGACGTATGTTTAGGTAAAGACCGCACGTTGGCTAAGAAGGCTGTCCAATTGTGGTCAGCCTGAGTTTCCTCCCTAGCTTGAGAATTGTATAGTGGGGTACTGGTATCATTGTGGAGACTGTGGAGTTTACAGTGGCGACAGGAAATAGGGCCTTCTAACTATAAGGGAAACTGAAGTTTGCAACGGTGAAACAGGGGAGTAGGGCAGTCCTGGTTGTCTATGTAGTTGTCATGGTTTAGAAGCTCTTGCCTAGAGTAAGTGATCCTCGCCTTACCATAGGGTTGGGAGCTCCATCTATGGGGAGACTGGCATGGTGGATGGCACCTGGCAGGGGTCTGGCGCGGACGGGCGCAGACGGGCTTGCCTTTGGCGCGCCGCCGGTGCGCCCGCTGCGCTCGTCCGCTGTGCGGTCGGATAGCCAGCGCCATATATACCCTGGAGGGGCGGGCTATGCAAAACAACTGGTCCGCACCCGCCCATCCTCCCAAGATGTCCGCTCACCCCCGATGCGTCCCACGGCAGTGCCTAGTCGTCTGCGGGGAGCGGGGTTCAAAGGTGGTGAGGAAGAGACGGTAGGTGACGGGATGCCCCAGGTTTGAAGTGCAAATAGTGCAAATGATTCCAGAATAACAATTTTTTAAAATATAAAAGCAGTCTAGTCTAGTTCCCCGGCTTTCCACCTCAGGGAGAGGAGATTACCTCTATGCGTCAGCTAGCGCAGCAGAGGAGCAGGGTTTATATAGTGGCGGGGGCGGGCTATGGAAAACAACTGGTCCGCACCCGCCGGTCCTCTCAAGATGTCCGCTCACCCCCGATGCATCCCACGGCAGTGCCTAGTCATCTGCGGAGAGCGGGGTTCAAAGGTGGTGAGGAAGAGACGGTAGGTGATGGGATGCCCCAGGTTTAGAGTGCAAATAGTGCAAATGATGCCGGAAAACCAATTTTTTAAAATATAAAAGCAGTCTAGTCTAATTCCTCGGCTTTCCGCCCCAGGGAGAAGAGATTACCTCTATGCGTCAGTTAGCGCAGCAGAGGAACAGGGTTTATATAGTGGCGGGGGGCGGGCTATACAAAACAACTGGTCCGCACCCGCACGTCCTCCCAAGATGTCCGCTCACCCCGATGCGTCCCGTGGCAGTGCCTAGTCGTCTGCGGGGAGCGGGGTTCAAAGGTGGTGAGGAAAAGACGTTAGGTGGCGGAATGCCCCAGGTTTAAAGTGCAAATAGTGCAAATGATGCCAGAATAACAATTTTTAAAAATATAAAAGCAGTCTAGTCTAGTTCCCCGGCTTTCCGCCTCAGGGAGAAGAGATTACCTCTATTACCTCTATGCGTAACTGGGCCACCTTGTAGGTAGAAGCCAGGTTCAATCATTAACGGACCCACGGACCCTTCTCCTGCTGCACCTGCAGCTTCACCTGCGACAGAACCACCAAACTTCCAAGGACTGGACCCAACCACGTCCGCTGCATACTCCTCAACACCCGCTCCGCACGCAAACACGCCGTCGAGCTCTGGGATCTGCTTAACACCTCCGCCCCAGATGTTGCCTTCCTGACCGAGACCTGGTGGAACGACTCCTCGGTGCCTGACATAGCCATAGCCATCCCGGGCGGCTACAAGATCACCCACAGGGATCGCGCCAATGGAACCGGAGGAGGAATAGCCATCGTCCACAAGTCCACCCTCAAGGTCGCCACCTACGCAGACGACACCATCAACACCACCGAACACATGCAGTTTCGGATCCATACCAAACCCGAACACCACCCTCAGAGGAACACTCATCTACAGACCCCCTGGACCCCGGGCTCAGTTCAGCAACTCCATTGCCGACCTCGCCAGCACCCATGCACTCGCCTCCACTGATTACATCCTCCTCGGGGACCAGAACTTCCACCTCGAGAACAACAACAACACTAACTCTGCCACCCTGATAGACAACCTAGCCAACCTCAGCCTTAGACAACACATCAATGCACCCACCCACGCCGCCGGCCACACGCTGGACCCCGTCTTCCCCACAAGCACCCAAGGCGCCTTTGTCCACACCACCGAACTCCACTGGACCGACCACCACTGCTTCCATTTCACCTTCAAGAAACCAACCATGCACCACCGCACCCAAAAGCTGCCTCGCCGCTGCTGGGGCAAAGTCACCAAAGACCAGCTGATCACCACCCTCGCCCAGAACCCACCCACCGACCCCACCAACCCAGACACCGCAGCCCTAACCTCAGACAGTGGATCGACGACTGCGCCAACACCCTCGCCCCGCTCAAGAAACCCTCCAACAGCCATGCCAGCAAGAGAGCCACCTGGTTCACCGACGAACTCCAGACCTCCTAACGCGCATGCCGGAAACTGGAGAAAATATGGCTCCATGAACGCACACCAGACAACCAAGCAGCCCACAAGTATGCCACCCGCAGACATCACCACCTCATCAGACTAGCCAAGAGATCCTCCGTCAAAGACCGCCTGGATAACAACGCACACAACAGCAAAGAGCTCTTCAGCATTGTAAAGGAACTCTCCAACCCCAGCGCCAATACCAACGACACCCCGCCCTCGCAAGAACTGTGTGACTCACTAGCCAATTTCTTCCATCGCAAGATCGCTGACATCCACGACAGCTTCAACACAACGACTGCTCCGACTACGCCAGACAACACCTCCCCTGTGAACACCACCAGTGCCATCCGCCTGACCTCCTGGTCCAACATCAATGACAACAAGACACGCAAGGTCATGAACTCCATCCACTCAGGGTCTCCGTCAGACCCGTGCCCACACCACGTATTCAACAAAGCAGACGCAGCCATCGCACCCCAACTACGGAAGGTCATCAACATCTCCTTCGAAACAGCGACATTCCCTGAGAGATGGAAGCACGACTAAATCATCGCCCTCCTCAAGAAGCCCAAGGCGGACCCTAAGGACCTCAAGAACTTCCAGCCCATCTCTCTGCTCCCGTTCCAGGCAAAGATCATCGAAAAAATCGTCAACAAGCAACTGGCCCGCCACCTGGAAGACAACAACATCCTGGACCCATCCGAATCCGGATTCAGACGAAACCACAGCACCGAGACAGCCCTCATTGCTGCCAGAGATGACATCAGGCGCACAACTAGACAATGGTAAAACATCAGCCCTCATCCTCCTGGACCTGCCGGCCGCCTTCCACACGGTCTGCCATCTCAGTCTAAAAACACGCCTCCTAGAAGCCAGAATTCAAGAGAAGGCCCTTGACCACAGCCTTCCTCTCCGGCAGAACCCAGAGCGTCCACCTCCAACCCTTCCAATCCAAAGCCACCAACATCATCTGCAGTGTCCCCCAGGGCTCATCCCTCAGCCCGACTCTGTTCAACATCTACATGGCCCCCCTCGCACAAGTGGCCGCCATCACGACCTCAACATCATCTCCTATGCCGACGACACCCAGCTCATCCTCTCCCTCACCAAGGACCCACATACTGTCAAAACCAACCTTCATGAGGGAATGAAGGCTGTCGCTGACTGGATTAGGAGCAGCCGTTTGAAGCTCAACTCGGACAAGATGGAGGTCCTCATCCTCTGACCCACCCCCTCAGCCTGGGACGACTCCTGGTGGCCGCCACACTGGGAACAGCACCAACACCCACCGACCATGCACGCAACCTAGGAGTCATCCTTGACTCCTCCCTCTCCATGTCTAAGCAGGTCAACACCGTCTCCTCCTCCTGCTCCAACACCCTCTGCATGCTCCGCAGGATCTACAAGTGGATCCCGACCGAAACAAGAAAAATAGTTACACAGGCCCTCGTCAGCAGCAGACTGGACTACGGCAACCCACTCTACACAGGAATCCCAGCCAAACACCTATGACGACTACAACGCATCCAAAACGCCTCCGCTCGACTGATAGTCAACGTCCTCCACCGCAGCCACAACACCCCCCACCTTAGAGACCTACACTGGCTCCCAGTTGACAAGAGGATCACCTTCAAGCTCTTCACCCACGCACACAAAGCACTCCACAACGCCGGACCAGCCTACCTGAACAGCAGACTCAGCTTCTACACCCCCACCCGCCAGCTCCGCTCCACCAGCCTCGCAATCGCCGCTGTCCCTCGCATCCAATGAATGACCTCCGGCAGCAGATCCTTCTTCTACCTCTCTGCCAAGACCTGAAACTCCCTCCCTACCCACATACGACAGACCCAAGACCTACTCGCCTTCAGAAGACTCCTCAAGACCTGGCTCTTCGAGCAGTAGCAGCACCCGCCCTCTCCTCAGCGCCTTGGGACCCTCACAAGTAAGTTGCGCGCTCTACAAGTACTCCGATTGATTGATTGATTGATTGATTGATTGATTGATTGCTCACAAAGCAAAATCCAGACCATCATGGACTAGGTTTCTCTAACTACCCAGACTCAGATCAGTGCTTTCTTGGGCCTGACTGGGTACTACAGAAGATTTGTCAAGGGCTATGGATCCATTGTGACACCCCTGAATAACTTAACTACCAAAAGAATGCCTAAGAAAGTTCAGTGGACAGTTAGCTGTCAAACGGCATTTCATGACCTGAAGCAGGCCATGTGCAATGCACCAATTCTGCACAGTACTAACTACTCCAAAAAATTCATTGTCCGAACAGATGCATCTGAGTTGGGGGTAGGGGCTGTGCTGTCACAATGATGAATGATGAAGGTTAGGACCATCCAGTAGCTTTTATTAGCAGAAGGCTGGCCCCTAGATAGAAATGTTGGTCAGCTATTGAGAGGGAAGCCTTTGCTGTGGTTTGGGCTCTGAAGAAGCTGAGGCCATACTTGTTTGGTACTCACTTCAATGTTCAGACTGACCATAAGCACCTCTTATGGCTAAAACAGATGAAGGGTGAAACCCCAAACTTTTGAGGTGGTCCATTTCCCTACAGGGGATGGACTATACAGTGGAACATAGACCTGGCAGTTACCATGCCAATGCAGATGGACTCTCCAGATATTTCCACTTAGAACATGAATACTCAAATGGTCAAGGTTAGTGTAATGTCCCTGTGCTGGGGGTGGGTTGTATAGGAGAGTAGGATCTGCTTACTATGGTTACCCCCACTTTTTGCTATTGTTTCACTGTTTTTCCACTTTAGTCTGGATGAGGCCCTGCTATCCAAGACCCCAGCCTAGTTGCTTCCTCTCAAAATTAATTGCATGTACTTTAGGTACACTCCAGTTTGGTTGCTGGGGTACCCTTGTGAGTCCCTAGTATGTGGTACACTAGGTCCTAAGGGCATAGGTGCACCAGAGGCCTACCAGGGGCTGAAGCATGTATTATGCCACCCCTGGAAAGCATTCCAAAATGACAACACAGAACTGCTACTGCAGCCTGGGTAAGGTGGTGCATGCACCCCTTACTAAGATATAGGTTACCTATATCCACCTTAAATCAGTCACCCCTATGGCAGGCCTTATCAATCCTGAAGGCGGCCTGCTTGGTTTCGTGTGAGAAGGTGCCCATGCATGAACTGGGCCCCTCTGCAGCATTCGGAGCCTATTCTCTGAGGCTGTTCGCTGATGCCACCAGACCATATGCTCTTAAGTGCATTATAACCTTGCGGTAAATGCTAACTTTGGAATGGCTGCATGGAAATATGTTGGGTTTGGACACTTTGGAATCCTACCCAACCCCCCCCCCCGTCAGTCCTGGTGGCGGGGGTAGAATTACACCCTTCTAGAGGGAGAGATATGTACACACTGGTCTAACCGGTAACAGTTTAAAAGAGCCCTGACACCACAAAATGGATGCTGCAGCCACAGACACGAGACTTGCCTCGTGCTGCTGATTGAAACTCTGGCAGGGGAGGCCTGGACAATAGGTTTCCTGTCACAGGGAGGTGCAACCACCTCCTAGACAGGCTTTAGTGCATTGGGGCTGGGTCGGTGCTTTGAAGTCTGAGCTGGGGGCACATTTGGGGTCCCTGTGCATAGCCCAGTTCAAACCAGTTGCAGGGGCTACCCGCCCCTGCTGTGGCATGAAACTGGACAAAGGAAATGGGTGTAGCCACCCCTCTTTCCTGACCCTCCCATTGGTGGGTACCCAGAGTATGTCCAACCCCTTTCTTAGATATACGTAAGGAACCCCTGGCAACATGACTTTAGATTACACCTGGTCAAAACTCTGAAACTGAATCATGGTACTCTGATGCTCTACTAAAGACTAGAGGATGGAAGAATATCCCTTGGGGTCAAAACGTGACTCCCCTGCTTTGCAGGCACCAATGAAGCATCTTACCAGTCTGCATGTCCAAAGCTATTGCCAGACTCCGAAGTATTTGCAACACAGGAAGAGAGTTTCCAGACTTGTCAGAGGCTGACCCAAGTCCCCAGCAAAGCTGAGACCCACAGCCCTCATGATTAACGTGGGACCAGAACCCCTGGACACCATGCACATTTGCTAGTGCATTGGCTTCTAGACATTTTTTGAAGTTGTGCTTTGGGTTACTTGTAGCCCAAGCCCCGAGCACTATTTGCCCCGAAGATTGTGGGCCTACACTCCACGAGTGTTCTGTTAGCCCGCTTCTTGCATTTCAGCTTGAGGCTCCTTCGCGATCCCTGGTTCATCAACTGGTGGGTTCCCACAAAGGCAACTCTGATTTTCCTTGGGCCTCCCTGGTTTCTTCAGACGTGCCCTGACTCTCCACCAGGTGGTGGGTCTTTTGGACCTTGCTGGTCCACACCAAAGCATTTCTTTGATTTCTGTATGCGTTGCTGTTGCCAAAGGTTGTTGGGTCCAATCTGGGCACCGACACCGCAGCACTCGACACCCTTTGTGGGACAGCATGATTTCCGAACCTGGTCATCATCAACACCTCCTGGTTCTCGTGGCTGAAGAGTCAAGCCTTCCCTCTTTCATGTGAAATCACCCGACATCAGTGGGCATTCGACTTTCGTGCCCCTGGTCACTGGCGAGTGACCCAGACTCTGTCCCCTCTGCTTTCAGGTTCTTCTCATCTTCGATCCATGCTTGGATCACACCTGACAATTTCCATGTGGATGGAAGCAGCACTTTGAAGCAGATCGCCATTGAAAATGACGATGATTCCCAACACCAAAAGACAGCTATGCACCCGGCTTCCCTTGGGTGAGGTAACTCGAGTACTCTGTTGCTCCTGTGGGTGTTGGCCCTAGAACCCCTTAAGTCTAAAGGGGTGGCTCAAAGTCCTCTCCTAAGTGTCTTTATCTTTAAATTTCCAACCGTACCTTTCCACATAGAAGCTAATGGTGATTCGCGGCTGTGTTCTCACACAGCACACATCCTCCGTGGGTCCCCTGTGTCACTACCTTGGGTGGTTTCTTGTGGCCCTAGCGATTCAAAAGGCTCTAGGCCTTGTGTCTAGTCAAGTTGTGGTTCTTATACCACTTTTTTAATGTATGGTTTGGTACGCCCCTGTGGCTCAACATATATTGTGCTAATTTACTGTGTGATATTAAGTTTACCGTATGTACTTTTGCCTCTAGTCTCATAAAGAGACTAGTGGGATGTGTTTAGAATAAATACATATATTTTATATATATACCTAGCGTGGTTCTCTTTTCATTTGTTCATTCACAAGATTATAGACTGGTAAAACAAGCTGCTTTACATTCCTCCAAGACTTAGCCTGAAGGCTGCTTTCCATAGCTATCACTAGGATAGCTTTCAAGAAAGGTTGTCTTTAACTTACCATCAATAAGGGTCGTTTGGACTGGTACAAGGTGCCAACCAGAATAGTGGACAGCATATACCAGGCCAACTTCTCACAATCAGCACATATCTAGTATCCCAGAAACAAGATGTATTTGTTATTCCTTTCTTAAAATGCATAATTAAAGATGATTATTGATGCAAAGTGGAACACTGCATGATTTTCTGATGTGAATGGTTTCACTGGCGTGCACCAGGTGGAATGTTTAATTCCTACCTAAATCCCCTTATTTCGCTCTGGAGCATTTCCAGCGCTACGGAGCACTTCGATTTTTGCTGCTCTAGCACCCCTTTCTTGATGTTAACCGCGGCCACAATTATACCGCGGTGCAGCGGCTTTGATGAGTGGGCGGTGCTGCGTTGGCCAACAGACGTGCGCAGCACTATGGAGGTAGTGCTCGTGCCAGCCGTTGGCCGACATGTGCATGGAAGGGGTTAAATACCATTGAGCCAGCTGACAACTTGGCACACACTTTGACCGTGCTGAAATACTAGTTGGAGGTCGCTGTAGGAAGGTGGATATCTGACTATATGGTTGCCCCAACTTTTTGCCTAGTGTTTAACTGGTTTTCGACTTAGTTGACCTGGGATCCTGCTAATCAGGGCCCTAGGCTATCTGCTCTCACTGTAAAATGGACTCCATGTACTTTAGGTACATCTCCAATTGGATATTAGGTCACCTTATGAGCCCCTGTATAGTGTACCATAGGTACCCAGGGCATAGGTGCATCCAAGGCCTACCAGGGGCTGCAGCATGTATTATTCCACCCCTGGCTGGCCATCCAAATTGACACAACTGGCTGATCACTCAGCTGGGGCAAGGTCGTGTAATCACCCCTTGCTTAGGGATAGTATTCCTATACCTACCATTATATATAGACACATATATACCTATAAGTCACTCCTATGTCAGGCCTTGACAATCCTGGAGGCAGAGTGCTTGGTTTTATGTGAGATAGCACTCTAGCATGAGCTGAGTCTGTCTGCAGCTTTGGAAACCATGCCCTTATAGCTGTTCTATGACATAGCCATACCATATACTCTTAAGTGCATTATAATCCTTGCGGTTAATGCTAACTTTGGTTAGGCTTTATCGAAACATGTCGTGTAAGGTGTCATATGCTTTGGAATACTACCCCCCCCCCCCCCACCAGTCCTGGCAGCGGGGGTAGCATTCCACCCTTCTAGAGGGAGAAGACATGTAGTTGTAGCTTTATCCGGTTAAATTTAAACAGAGCCTCAGCAACACAAAACGGATGCTGCTGCCACAGACACAAGTCTGACCTCCTGCAGCTGGGAGCCCTTCCAGCGAGGGAGGGAGGCCTGGACAATAGATTTCCTCCCTTGGGAGGTGCTAGCACCTCCCCAGACAGGCTATAGTGTATTGGGGCAGGGTGGGTTGAATTAAATGAGACACTGCCTGGGGCACACAAGGGGCTCCATGCATAGCCTGGTTCAAACCAGTTGCTGGGGCATTCCAGCCCCAGATCTGGCACAAAACTGGACAAAGGGAAAGGGGTGTAACCACCCCCTTCCCTGGTCCCACCCATAGGATGGACCTAGCAGGTAATCCAGCCCCTCTAATCAATTTAAAGCTAGGAGCTGAGTCAAGAGACTTTGGATTATCCTGAACTGAAACCCTGGCCTGAAACAAAACTCTAGACCTTCTACATTCTACTGCAACTAGAATACTGAAGAATCTCCCTTGTGGTCAAGGAGTGATCACCCTGTGCAAACAGGCACCAACAAGTGAATTGCCAGGTTGCTTTGTCGACGCTCCCGAAGGATCCCGACGACTCTGCTTCACAGGACTGGACTTCCAGACTTCTCCGACGCTGACCCACACCTCCAGCAAAGCTGAGACACGGGGTGGACACAAGAGACATGGGACCGGACACCTGGCCATTTTGCTCTTTGCTAAACTGTGCTGCTTCTGAGGCGTCCTCGAAGTTGTACATTGGGGATTGAAAAGCCCCAACCCTGAGCCGTAAGTGCACCGAAGACGCCATTTTGAATCAACGCTGTTTGCCTGGTTGCT
Organism: Lissotriton vulgaris; assembly: GCF_964263255.1. Lineage (NCBI taxonomy): Eukaryota > Metazoa > Chordata > Amphibia > Caudata > Salamandridae > Lissotriton > Lissotriton vulgaris. The sequence continues at coordinate 434,791 of NW_028254560.1, forward strand.
CTGGGCTTGCTCTTGCTTTCCTGTAAAGGGGAAGCTCCACAGACCTTGCTGGTCTGTACAAGAAGCCGATTTACACATCCTGCGTGGGTTGCCTTTGCCGAGGCTTGTTGACTCCAATCCGGAAGCCGACAACGCCAACAGCGAGAGCCTTTGTGGGACAGTTCGTATCCAGCTCTTGGTCGTCGTCAACACCTCCTGGTCCACTTGGCTGTAGAGACAAGCTTCACTTCTTCACCTGTTCGCAGCTCAACATCGCCTGGTTCCTTCCTGGTCATTGGCTAGTGACCCAGACTCTGTCCCCTCTGTTTTCAGTTTGTTTCTTCATTTCTTTGATCCACCCTTGGATCCGTCCAGACCTCTTCCTCCTGGTCGCCTGCAGCATCTTCTTGCAGCTCTCCATACCATTCAACGACAAAACCCAACATGACTTCACAGCTATGCACCTGGATTCCCTGGGTGAGGTAACTCGAGTACTCCGGTGCTCCCTTGGGTAATAACTATCCAAGTGTCCCACTTTAACTTGGTTTTCCCGTAGTATGAAATCAACTACTTTGTTAACTTTACGTTCCCATTGAAAGTCTATGAGAACTTGTGTGTGTGTTTAGACACTGCACACACATCCTGTGAGACTCCTATTTCCTAACCTGTGGTTGTTCAGTGTAGTTCCAATGATTCTCTAGGCCCTAGGCCTACTCACCTGTTCGGAAGTGGTTCTTATACCACTTACTTAGTATATGGTTCGTAAGGCCCCTAGGGCAGAATTGTATTTGTGCAACTTATAGTATGCTTATTGAGTCACTTGTGCTGTATCTCGAACTCTGACCTCATAAAGAGTGCAGAGGCATTGTGTTAGTAATAAATACATGTATATTTTATAATAATACCTTGTATGGTGTCCTTTCATTTGGCATTCAAGGGGTTATTATTGGTAAAAACAATTGGCTGCACATGCTCTCTGAAGTATTAGCCTAAGACTGCTTTGTCCATGCTACCACTAGAATAGCTGGTCTATAAGGTTGACTTTACAACCATCACCATAAGGGTTGTTTGGACTGATACAGGGTGCCCACTAGAATAGTGGACACCACATATCAGGCCAATTTCTCACAGTCTCTAACCTAATTACATGCCGTATTGCTCCAACAATTACTCCTAATGTAGAGCACTCTATTTTGAAGCAGAGATTATGCATGCTATACCATCATGGCCACCACACCAGGTTAGGGTGCAAGCACTCTTTCACGTTGTTTAGAATGTACATGGTATTTTGTAAATATGAACGTTATGTTGTTTCCCCTCTAAATTGCATTATGCTATTTACAAGTGAAATCTGGGGTCCAACTAATCGTTTTTCTCATGTATGTTTCACAAACACAAATTGTGTAGGAGAGTAGGATATCTCGTACATAATAAGTCACTTTCTCTGAGCAATAACTTTGATATAATGAAATGTCTACACTGCCTTTAAGTTAGCCAGTTAGTTGTTCTTGACCTCGATGTATAGAGTAGCCTTAACATGTTGTCCTAATATTGTAAGTTTCATTTTTCTGTGATATGTTATTTGTAAATAATTGAGCTCTGTATAGATATAATTTTGCAGAAGAGATTGGAACTATGATTAAGTTTGCCACGGAGGTATGTGGATAGTGTGGCAAGTAACTATGTCCTTATTAAAATAAAATCATAATATGAGCACATTCCTAATACTAACCATAACAACTCTGCTTTAAATACTGACACACTCCATCAAGCCAATGGTCCATTACTGCAAATGGTTCCCTATTTCCCCTTTTTCGTTTGTGCACTCATATTTGCCTTTTCGGTTTTACTATCCTCACTATTTTCCAGGTCTATCATTACCATTCGCGGTAAGGATCAGAACAGTTTGGGAGCGCCTATTTACTTTACTCTGCCAGCACCTATGCACATAGGTTTCTCTTTCCCCCTTCCACCCTCCCTTACCTCCTCCTGGTTCCACCAATCCTTACCGCATGAACTTTAGCATTCTGTACCAACACATGATGGATTAACCAAGGGATAAATCCTGGCATTTTAAAAGACAAAAAACTTTTGCACATGCAGATACGGGTACAAACAAAACTTATGAACATGGAGTCTTTCTTGCTCTCCCCGTCTCTGATGCCACCTCTGTCTCTGTCTTTGTCTCTCTCCAGTGGTGATGTAATGGTGTCTTGTTTTTACCACTTCCTGAAATCCTATTTTGTTCTACCGTAATAGCGTTTTGGGCCGCATAAGCACTGGGAAAGCGCTATAAAAATGACAACATAACGATCTTGCTCCATTACATTTTAAAACAAAGGTATGTAGGTCAGTTCCCCCTTTTTATAAGTTAGGCTGTGACTAGTAACTGCTGAAGTGTGTTTGTCAATGGGGAGAGTGAAGAAATATGCAAATGAGGCCGTACATATTTATTTATTTTTGCAGTTTAACATAGTAGGAAATAGACCAAAAGGTACCACTGTGGTTAACATGATCACGAGTTGCATTAGAGAAAGACATATTCATTTGTAGGATCAGGAAGATTAAGCGATCACCTGTTCGACCTCTTGCCAGATTCGATCCTGGTTCCCAAGGCTGAAAGTCGGCCGCCCTACCCGTTGAGCCACATCTTGCAATTGGGCTTTAAAAAGATACACGAAGAATCGGTGCCAAAAAATAAAGCCGCCTCAGCTTTTCAAAGGGGTTTGGACGGCCTGAAATGTACAATAGCCCCAGCATACATGACTGCCTGGAGAATTCGGAGTCCTGAGGCTGCAGCAGCCGGGGCAACAGAGCACGACGGGGAGGGGTCGCTATTGCCCTTTTAGCCAAACGGTGCGTCAATCAAGTCGTCACTAATGAGTGTGTAAATGCTTGCAAATAGATTACTCGCCCGCCGCCCGTACCCATTGGTAGCGTTGAAACCTCAGGTGCAGGGAGTCTACTAATAGATGCAGGTATGGCCCCGCCCCCAACTAGTCAGAGTTGAGCAGAAGCAGAGTCCACGCTCTGTGTGCGTCAGACAATGGCTATTCGAGCGTTTTTCACTCAGTAAGAAAACGTCTCCTCTGGTATCCGGCTGGACTGCCGAGTCATAAAGAGGATTTGCCTTGGCTCCCATTGGTGCCCCAAACCGAGACTCCCCCGCATGCCATGCCTGGGCGCCCTCGGGTAACCTACTGGTAAGCCTCTTGGTTGCCCCAGCCGGCCGAGGCGCAACTAGAGTGAAATTTGGGGCGGGGGCTAATTCTTCCTGCAAAAAGCAGAGTGGAGATGCAGGGGCTCTAAGAAGGAGTGAAAGGACATCAAAGCCTCGTTAAAAAGTAAATGGTCGTTTAAAGACCCGTGAAGTACTTTGGTGCCGCTTATGGCTGTGTGTGTGTGCCTGGGAAGTTGTCTCAGCCCAGGCTGACACACGGAGGAGGTGGCGGACTGAAGCCCTTTGAGTCCAATGGGCGTTGTGCGCCTGTACAGCACCATATACTGCCGTCATCTGGTTTGTACAGACACAGATTGATAAAGCAATGTGACCTGCATCAGAAGTTACGTGGTAGAAATTATATAGCACACGTTCTGCCGTTGGTACTGCCTGGTAGAACTGTCTACAGTATATTGCGACATGTCCATCACAGACAACATTTGATGTGATTTGTAATTGTGTGTTTTGCTTCTGCATTGTCAAGGCCGGTTATGTCATGCTCATTGATGGTGAAGGGTGATGTGTTCAAGTCTTTTGATTGAGTGCTGTTGGGTACCCTGATTGCCAACTTCATTTCTGCAGTGTGTTTTCTGCATTATGTTAGTTTGTGGTGGATGCGGTGGAAAAAATGAATAAATAAGTCCAAGGACCCAAAATATTCGGCTTTCCGACAGTTTCCTAAAGCTAACACGGTCTATTCTTGATGCCACCTCGTCTTTAACCACCCTCCAGTTCCTGCCTCTTTCTATCTCTCTTGCAGTGTTTTTTTTTTTACTCACTGCTTTCACCCTTTTCCACTATTAATTTTCCCTCTCTCTGCCTTTTATTCTCCATTTTCGCTCTCTTGTTCTAGGTCAGAATCTTATGGCGAAAAATGTTTCGTGTTCTCCAATAAAGGCCAACTGCCTGCAACCACCGGCACAAGTAAAAGCACAGGGCACGTGGACAGCCAGCTAGATAGCGTATGTCTGTTGTGCTGGGTGCCTGTGAATGGTCTAGTCTAATGTTCTGTATTGTTGCTTTCTGATTGGCATCAAGGAGTAAAATGTGCTGTTGTGTTCTAGGTGATAGTTGGATGCATGGCAGCAATAAAATGAAGGGTATGGGTGAAATGCTATTTTTATTTTTTAGAGCAAATTTCAAAATAAAGGCTCAAGTGAGGGGCCGCATTTTAAGATGAGTGCAACTCCCGAGCCCATAGTTTAAAGCATGTATATAAATATTTTTAGAGACATGGCATAAACCCTTTTCCTTCCTGAACAGTTGATTACACTGATGTGTGCGGTGCACTAATTACGTTTTCCTGTGCGATTGCAGATAATGTACCACATCGAATACCAATCCATGTTTTATTACTTTTATGATGGAAGGACATTGTGCAGTTGTCTTCTTTTATATTGGATTAATTTCTTTTTATTGATGGCAATTTGAGCACTTTCCTCAGAACTCTTTGTGTGCCAAGTGCTAGTCGAAATGTGACTTTAGCGTCTTAAAAATTGCTCTAGTTATTTCGTTTTTTTTCCATTGTATTTCACATTGGCTTGGCCCTGCGTTGATTTATTCTGTTGGTTTGTTCTGTAGACGTATTCCCTTTAACACTATTTATGTAAGCCAGTGGGTTGGTTTATCATTCAGCTTTAGAGGGGGAGGGGATGTAGCCTGCCAGCCCTTGAACATGTGTTTGTTGGAAGAGGGTTCTTGTGTTGAAATGAGGATCCTTGAATGAAGGTTTAGTTTCAAAACCTTTATTGGTTACATACGTGATAAGCATAACCCACAACCGCTCATCCTGGTATCCCCGCCGTAACTGCCCAACCAACAGAGCAGCAGGGTTCGAACGAGAACTCCAGGATGAGTGACATAGTAAATGACAATAGCGCACGAGGGCAGGCGCGCGGAACTGACAAGTTGTCCTTAAAGAAACAAGGACAACTTGTAACTATAACATCACCCTCCTTTTTTTGACAGAAAAGGAAAGGAGAATTATTAACAGGCAGTGCGAAAGTCAAATTTAACAAAGAGCACAGGACAGACAAATGAAATGAGAACAGAAAAGATCAATCGAACAGAAGTTGCATATGAGAATAATAACAGTTTATGAAAACGAACGGAGAAAAGCAGGAAAGAAAGCAGGAAAGAAAATACAAACAACTAATGCACATTTCTCACAAAAGATAAGCACCCATTCCCTCACACAAACAAAAAAAAAAACGACAACCCAAGTACAAACATAATGAGAGCTGGCCAGGCTGACAAGAGTAAAGTACAGGGTTAAGGCAATCTGTTGAAGGAGTGATGAGATGAAAAGAGTACAAGAAGCAATGAAAGAGTGGAGGACTGGCGTGAACAGAACAAGCAAAATGAACTGGTGTTAAGCAGTAGTAAGAAACATAGTTTAACAGAAACACTGTGAAGTAAAGTGTAGTAAAAATGAAGCATCTGAAAGAAACATGTTAGTATTAGATTCCTTACCTTAGAATATCCCAAGGCGTCAGTCTGGATCCGGAAACTTTTGCGTAGCAGTACCCCTGCGCGTCGGTAGGCGTCGTCTCCAGGCGTTCCCTGTGGCTCCACGTCCGTCGTTGGCGTCGTGCGCCGTGATGACGTCGCTGGAGTATATAGACGCCGCCCCCGCGTGCTGACGTCAGTTCTTCTTTTTTCCGCGCCAGTTAGCGCAGATCCGAAGAGCAGTACTCCGGTCTTTGACCAAAGTTTTTTGATCTTGTTATCTTCTTTCGGTGCCGGTAGGATGCCCGGTTTTAAGAACTGTGATGACTGCGACCGCATTGTCGGTCACGGACCATCACCGACTCTGCCTCAGGTGCCTGGGCCCCGACCACGACGTGGACTCCTGTGTCGATTGCCGGGCCTTGACGAGTAAAACTAGGTGGGAGCGGTCCCGCAAGCTACTCGAGCTGCGGGTGTCGGCCCCGCGTCGAGAACGGTCCCTGTCCGGCCGGAGGTCGAGGGAGCGGTCGAGGGAGCGGTCGCGGAGCCGCCACGAGCACTCCGGAAGTCGTCACCATTCATCTGGCTCCTCCGGTAGGAAACACAAGAAGTCGGGGCGTCGTCATCGTACCCCCGACTCCCCCCCGACGCTCGCGGGATGCGGCCGGGGGTTCGGGTGGCCCCACCCTTGCGGCTCCGCATGAGTCGCCGGCGCGGCCTGCTCCATACCCTACGGTCCCTGGGCAAGGGGCGACGCCCGGGGAGATAGAAGAGTTCCTTATGGCCATGAGGAAACTGGCTCCTCCGACGGAGCCTTCGGCGCCTTCGGGCCCTGTGGCCCCGTCCGGAGGCCCTAGCGGGTCGGGTGCTCCTGCCTCGACGCCGTCGGGTGCTCCGACGCCGACGGCTCCGGCCCCGGCGCCGCAGGGGCCTTCAGGATCGACGCCGTCTGGCCAACCGGCCGCTCCGGCGCCGCTTCCATCGGGGCTACCCCCGACGCTGACTCCGCACGACGCCGGTTCTCCGGCGCCGGGCGGCGCCGTCCCCGTTCCCTCTCCGATTCCGGTCCCGGAGCCGAACCGGCGTCGCCCAACGCCGGGTCAGGCGCCGATGGGGCCTGTGAACCCCGAGGAGCCGGTCTACCTGGTTGACCCCAAATATGATGAGGAGGTAGATTACGGAGAGGAATGGGAGGGGTATGAGGACCCTCTGTCACGTGAGTGTCAGTACAATGTGGACTGGACAGGTGATTTGGGTGATGCCAGTGGTCTAGATGACTCCCATAACCCTGGCTTTGTCTCGCCTCCTACCGTGGCTACGGATGAGGGGGCTGCTTATTCAGTGGTGTTTATGAGGGCTGCCAAGGCCTTAAACCTTGAGCTCCCCGTCGCGGCCGTGAGGACTAACATCCTCACCGAGGTCCTCAAACCGCAGTCATGCCCACAGGAGCCACTGCTGCTGTTCAACGAAGCCTTATCTGACGTTCTTTTGGGCACGTGGTCCAGGCCCGCTTCAGGTTCGCCTGTTGATAGGAAAGTGGCCAGACGCCACCGTCCGTGTTCGGATGACCCCAAGTTCCTGTCCACCCATCCCACCCCTGAGAGTCTGGTGATCCAGGCCTCAACTTCCCAGACCGCATTCCCGTCGGCCCCGCCCGACCGTGAATCTAAGAGGTACGACCAGTATGGCAAAAAGGTCTTCTCGTCCCTGAGTCTGGGACTGCGGTCTTGCAACACCGCATGCCTCTTAGGCCGCTACACCCACTCTCTGTGGGATACGGTCGCGGAACTGCTGCCTGAATGCCCGCCGGAGGTATGGGCTAAGCTCGCCAAGGCTATGATTGAAGGCCGAGACGCAGCGAAATACTCAATCAAGTGTGGTCTTGATACGACCGACTCACTGGGCAGAGCGATGTCCACGACGGTGGCGATTCGTCGCCATGCCTGGCTGAGATCCGCCAACTTCTCGGCAGATGTCCAGAATGCTTTGATGGACATGCCGTTTGATGGCAGTCGCCTGTTTGGCGACAAAGCAGACCACGCGCTGGAGCGCTTCAAGGACTCCAGGGTCACGGCCAAGTCCTTGGGTCTCTCGACCCAGCGCCAGCAAACAGGTTCGTTTGGCTCCTTTCGTGGCCAAGGAAGGGGCGGTCCCACACGTGCTGCCAGCCCCGCGCCGCAACAAACTTATCAACGCGGTGGCGGCCGTGGAAACCGCCGTGGTGGCGGTCGGGGACAACGGCGGGGTCAGGCCACACCTCCCCCGCAGCATCCGCCACTAAATCCTCTTAGTCCGTGCTTTCAGGCCCATGTGACGCCGGTGGGAGGCAGGGTTCGCCATCACCACTCCCACACGATAACATCGGACAGGTGGGTGCTGCAGATCGTCCTAAGGGGCTACTCCCTCCCCTTCGAGACCACTCCTCCAGCCATGCCACCGCAGAACCACCGTGTGTCGGGGGACCACTTGGCACTTCTGAAGGAGGAAGTTACGGCCCTCTTGGCCAAGGGGGCCATCGAGCGCGTTCCTGGGCCAGATGTAGGACGTGGTTGCTATTCCCACTACTTTCTGGTACCCAAGAAGGACAAAAGGGGCCTACGTCCTATCTTGGATCTAAGGAACGTCAACGGCTTCCTCCGGAAGGAGAAGTTCAAGATGTTGACATTGGCTCAGGTCTTGGCTGCTCTAGACCCGCAAGACTGGATGGTAGCGTTGGACTTGAAGGATGCTTATTTTCACATCCCCGTCCTGCCGGCCCACCGGCGTTACCTGCGGTTCACGGTAGGCCCAGGAGCATTTTCAGTTTATCGTGCTCCCCTTCGGCCTTACAAGCGCCCCACGGGTGTTCACGAAAGTGATGGCGGTGGTCGCTGCACATCTACGTAGGTTAGGGGTTTCAGTCTTCCCCTATCTAGACGACTGGCTGTTGAAGGCGGGCTCGCCCCAGACAGTCGTCCACCACCTCCAGATGACGGCAGACCTCCTGCACGAGTTGGGGTTTTCCATCAATGTGCCGAAATCACACCTGTCTCCCTCTCAAAAGCTCCTTTTCATCGGAGCGGTTCTCGACTCGGCGCAGTTTTGGGTTTATCCTCCGGAACGGCGCGTCCAGGATATTCAGGCTTTGATTCCCATCTTCCAGCCGTTATCCCGGATTTCGGTCAGGTTGACGCTGCGGCTGCGGGGCTGATGGCTTCCTGCATCCTTCTGGTGCATCACGCCCGGTGGCGGATGCGGGCTCTGCAGTGGGACCTGAAGTTTCAGTGGGCCCAGCATCAGGGCAACTTGTCCGACCATGTCTTGATCTCGGGGGGCACTGCGAACCAACTGCAGTGGTAGCTTACGGACCGCGATTGGGTCAGGGGCAGATCCCTCTCCCTTCCCCAACCGGAGCACGTTGTTGTGACGGACGCGTCCCTCCAGGGCTGGGGAGGCCACTTGGGAGAGGCAGAGATCAGAGGCATCTGGTCTCCGGCGGAGTCCCGGCTCCATATAAACCTGTTGGAGCTGCGGGCGATTCGTCTAGCACTGAAGGCATTCCTCCCCTTTGTCAGCGGGAGTGCAGTGTAGGTGTTCACAGACAATACCACTGCCATGTGGTACTGCAACAAACAAGGCGGGGTTGGGTCGTGGACCCTTTGCCAAGAGGCCCTGCGCCTCTGGCAATGGCTGGAACGTCAGGGCGTGACTCTGATGGTTCAACACCTGGCAGGTTCTCTGAACGCCAGGGCTGACGAACTCAGCCGTCGGTGCTTGATGGATCACGAATGGCGTCTGAACTCGGACGTGGTGCAAGGCCTCTTTCTGCGATGGGGAGAGCTTTGGTTAGATCTATTCGCCACCGAAGAGAACGCGCAATGTCATCAGTTCTGCGCGTTGGAGTTTCCAAGACGGCACTCACACGGCGACGCCTTTCGGCGCAAGTGGAGTTGCGGTCTGTTATACGCCTTTCCGCCTATACCACTTCTGCCCAGAGTGCTGAAGAAGATCAGGTGCGACCGGGCCCAAGTCATCCTTGTGGCTCCGGACTGGGCTCGAAGGTACTGGTATCCCGAGCTACTCAGCATGTCAGTCGGTCCCCCGATCCGCCTGCCCCTTCAGGAGGACCTTCTGTCGCAGCAGCAGGGGACGGTCCTCCACCCGAACCTGTCCAGCCTCAACCTCCATGCGTGGAGATTGAGCGGTGACAGTTGAGGCCATTTGACTTGTCTCCTGAAGTCTGTGATGTGATTCTGGCAGCCACGCGTTCCTCCACAAAGTCGGTATACGCCTGCCGGTGGAACAAATTTGTGGCATGGTGCACAGCAAAGGCTGTGGATTCCCTTTCTGCCCCTCTTTCCGAGGTTCTCATCTTTCTTCTCTCTCTTGCCTAGCAGGGCTCTGCTCTGGGCACTATCAGGGGCTACCTTTCTGCCCTTTCGGCCTTTCTGAGGCTGCCTGATCAACCTTCTTTGTTCAAGTCCTCTATTGTAACAAGGTTCTTGAAGGGCATCACACATGTATCCTCCTGTTCCGTTTGTGATGCCTCAGTGGGACTTGAACCCAGCTATGGGCGAATTTTGCAAATTCGCGATCCGCGGATTTGCGAATTCGCGATCCGCAAAATTCACGAATTTGCGGATTTTTGTTTTTTTTGCGTGTACGCAGGGTTTTTTGCATGTTTGCGGGGTTTTTTGCGTGTTCGCGGGGATTTTGCGTCTTCGCGAGCCGCTTGCATAGCGAAGTTACCCATGCAGTCGTTTATGGGAGAGGGAGAGAGAGAGAGAGAGAAAGAAAGAGAGGCCGGATCTCTGAAGGGCCAGATTCCTGAGTTGCCCCTACAGAACATACAGCTTTTTATTTTTAGCAAAATGCATATGAAAATTGTGCTGTAAAGGTCTCTTTTAGTTTACCCTCTCCTGACAACTCAAAATGGGTGTATTTGCCATCCTCTCTCTTCTTCCTGTTTTTTATATCTGTAAGTGCTTCCTGATGAGGTTTAATTCCTTGGACAGGTGCCTCGTTGCCTACTTGTAACTATTCTCTGACCCTGCTTCAAGGGTCAGAGCAGGGTAAGAGAATAGTTGCAAGTAGGCAACGAGGCGCCAGGAAGCAATTAGCAGCAGGTGTCCAAGTTGAAGTTAATTTGTTTGTAACCCTTTTGTAAAAGGTTACAAAGAAATTAGGTTCAACTTTTGCACCTGCTGCTGTAACCCTTGCTTGGCTGAAAATTCGTCCCTGCTGATTCGCGGATTGTACCGTGATTTCGCGAGATTCAAGGATCGCGAAATCACGGAAAATCCGCAAATTCGCCTGCGAAACGGATTTTACGCCCACCCTTACTTGAACCTGGTTCTAACCTTCTTGATGTGTGCTCCCTTTGAGCCACTTCATTCCTGTCCTCTCCGTCTCCTGACTTTAAAGACGGCCTTCCTGGTTGCCATCACCTCTGCCAGGAGAGTGAGTGAGCTCCAGGCTCTTTCTGTCAAACCTCCTTTCATGTCCATTCATCCAGACAAGGTGGTCCTGAGAACTAGACCTTCTTTCCTGCCCAAAGTAGTCTCTGCTTTTCACATCGGGCAGTCCATCACCTTACCCTCCTTCTTCCCGCCTCCGCATCCTTCAAAGGATGAAGAGCTGCTCCATCGTCTGGACCCAAAATGTGCGCTTTCATTTTATATGGATTGCACACGCCAGTTCTGGGTGGATGACCAACTGTTTGTTGGCTATGTGGGTGCGAAGAAGGGACGGGCGGTGCATAAACGGACCATCTCTCGGTGGGTCGTTCTCTGCATCAAAGCGTGCTACTCTTTGGCTCGAAAGGAGCCTCCTGTTGGGCTGAGGGCCCATTCCACTCGGGCTACGGCGGCTACTACTGCCCTGGGCCGGGGAGTCCCCTTGCAGGACATTTGCCATGCGGCTACGTGGGCCTCGCTGCACACTTTTGTGAGGCACTACTGCCTGAACGGTCAAGTCCGGAGGGATGGGTTCTTTGGCCGTTCTGTCCTCCAGGACTTTCTGATGTGAAATTGTATTGGTTCGCAGACCCACCTCCAGGGTTGGTATTGCTGGGGTATCTATTCTAAGGTAAGGAATCTAATACTAATGTGTTTCTTTCAGATGAACAAGTTACTTACCTTTGGTAATGATATATCTGTAAGAAACATTAGTTAGTATTAGATTCCTTACCGCCCCACCCATCCTCCCCGTTCTGCGAACTGATACTTAGGGTTAAGGACATCCCTTTCAGGGCCCCAGTTTCAAATGGCACCAGTGTTAGTTCTCACATGGCTCTGCGTGTTCTGGCGCGGAAAAGCTGTGTGCAAAGAACTGACGTCAGCGCGCGGGGGCGGCGTCTATATACTCCAGTGACATCATCAGGGCGCACGACGCCAACGACGGACGCGGAGCCGCAGGGAACGCCTGCAGACGACGCCTACCGACGCGCAGGGGTACTGCTACACAAAAGTTTCCGGATCCAGACTGACGCCTGGGGATATTCTAAGGTAAGGAATCTAATACTATCTAATGTTTCTTACAGATATATCGTTACCCAAGGTAAGTAACTTGTTCTTTAAGTGACAAATCCACAAGAGAGTGGAACAGTCAATGAAAGTGACGAATCCTTGAAAGGGTGGAACGGTCAAACAACTTGAACCACATGAAACACTGTGTAGAATGCGCAGATGTGGTTGTACCACATGAAACAAAGTGAAAAATGCACAGATGTGGAGTAAAGTACCTATGCAGTATGGCATGGCACACTTGAACAAAGCAAAATATACGTATGAAGTGTGAACATGGCACACTGAACAAAGCAAAAAGTACATATGAAGTGTGAGCATGGCACACTGAACAAAGCAAAATGTACATATGAAGTGTGAACATGGCACACTGAACAACGCAAAATGTACATATGAAGTGTGAACATGGCACACTGAACAAAGCAAAATGTGTATAAGCGTATATGTAGGTGTGTGTATAAACCACACGGTACAAAGCATTATATGCATGCTGTAAAACTGGGTGTAAATGCTTGTATATGTACGCCATAATAAAATAACATAACTGTAATATTTAAGCAGGTATAGCATGTGTTATATAATGCCACACAGAATAATGTAACCCCATAGAATTACACCAATCCTAAAAAGAAAAACTGAGCGTGCACTTCATGTACTGACTTATTTCAAATATGAACGTAGAAATATTCAGGAAATACCCGTCTTTAAATATAACTGCTAAAAATGGTATACAACTGTTACAACGCATTTTTTACAACGCAATACCATAACAACGCAAATCCTTTTACCACGCATACTGTTACAACGCAAGTACTTTTACAACGCAAGTACTTTTACAACGCAGGTACTTTTACAACGCATTTTTATTGATCTGAGTTTATTTGAATTGTTTTTTTTTCAGTTATTTTTTTTAATTTAAGCATTTCATTTTTTATTTTTTAATTTTATTTAAGAGTACTAGAGTATTTTTTTTGGTATAGTATTTTAGAGTATTTGAGTATTTTATATTTGTTAAAAATTTATAGTTAAAATGTATTATAAATACTTGAGTATTAATTACAAGTAATTTTATTTATTTTTTTATTTTATTTAAGACTACTCGAGTATTAATTTTTGGTAGATTATTTTAGAGTACTTTTTTTATTTTTTAGTACATATAATTTTTTAGTTGTTGAATTAAATGTAATTTTTATTATGTTAAAATTATTGTAATTTATTAGATTTTTTATAAAATATTTTCATATTTATAAGAGATTCTTAAATGCTTAAATTAATTATATATTATATTATTTATTTTATTAATGTTATTTTTTGGTGATATTAGGGTTTTAAGTTAGGGTTCTATAGCATTTTTTATGGATGAGTACTTTTGAGTAATTGAGTATTTTATAGTTAAAAAAAATTTCAAAAAATATATTTTAATTGATCAATTATATTATTCTTTGAATATAGCAATTATTTATTATTAGATAATACTATAGAATTTTGAAAATTTGTATAAAATATTAATTTAAATGTATAAGTGATTCTTAACTGATAGTATGATTTTAATATTTTATTGGTATTATTAATATGATTTAAATGTATACATTGTTTATATTTATTGTAATAAAGATAGTTATTTATTAAAATAATATATTGACACATTTTATTATTTAAATGTTTAATTATTTTATAATATTAGTATTCAAGTAATATTTTAAGGAATTTATCATTTATTAAAAGTAAGTATTAATTATAGATTTTTAAAAATAGTTTAATTTCGTTAAATATATTAATAAGTTTTAATAAATTTAATTTAGGTTTTTAAAATAGGTTAATATTTTATATATTTATGAAATAATATAAGGGAACTTATAACTTAAAAGTAACTTTTGGTTCCCACGGTTTTGCATTGATTTCTATGGGTTAAATTGTCCTTCTTTTATTTTCACGATTATGGATATGTGTCCCGCGGTACAGGAAAAGAATGAAAAAAAGAAGATGAAAGAAAAGCAAAATAAGGGAGATGAAAGTAGAAAACAGGTAAGGGGAGAAAGTAGTTAATTTAGAAGATACAATTTAATTTTTAGATATAATGTATAAGAAAATGAAAACAATATACAGATAATTTTTTTAATTAAACACTTTTTTTTATTTTGCAAAAAAACAGAAATAATGGTGGAATTTTTAATGATTTATTGCATATTTTTGAACATTTTTTAAAATATAGTAATATCATTTAAAAAAATAAGTAATAAGTAATATTAAATAATTATACATAAATAAAATAGTCCTTTTTTTATCGTTGCAGCATTCTTTGACGTCATGACGTAAACGTGAGCGTAAGCAGCCATTTTGAAGAGCATCGTAGGAGGAAGCAGCTGGAAGCTGATCTGCGTCCAGGTAGGAAACATTTTAAACTTTATTTTAAAGAAATATTGTTAAAAAGATTAACGTTTATTTTTATTTATTTATTTTGTATATTTATAGAGCGCAGTCCTGTCACCCAGAGGGCATCCTGGCGCTTGAACTTGAGCGGTGGCACTATTCACTTACACAGCAATTTTAGGAAACCAACGCGTTTTTAACGCTTTTCTGAACGGAAGGTAGTCACTGTGGCTTCTCAAGGAGAGTGGCTGGGAGTTCCAAAGTTTGGCCGCTGCCACACTGAATGAGCGGCCACCCATCCTGACTCTCTGAAACCTCGGGACTACCAACAAATGCGCCGAAGAGGAGCGGAGAAGTCGCGGGGCAGAGTACCAGGTGAACATATTCTGCAGAGGTATCGGGCCCAGATGATGTACAGCTTTAAACACCAAACAAGCGGCTTTGTACAGCACTCTCAGATGTACCGGAAGCCAGTGTAACTCTCTCAAAGCTAGGGTAGAAGAACTAGACCTAGGACGTGAGAGAGCCAACTTGGCGGCCATGTTCTGCACTCGTTGTAACTTCCCCAACAGATTTTTTGGGGTCTCCAGAAGTAGCGCGTTACAATAGTCTAAGCGACTTAGTATGGTACCGCGAACTACTTCCGGCCTGGCTTGGCCTATTGTAAGGAAAGGATAAGTAGAGGTTGCTCTAATAGTAAATAATGTTAAATACGTAGGCATGTCGCTACTCGTATATCTAGAATATGCCTATGTCGGGTCTGTGGGTGGGGGAAGATCGAAAACTTTATTGCTTTGGGAAATAGTTGTATTTCTTGCAAAACATGTGAATTATTGTTTGTTTATTATATATGTTATCGCTTTGAAAGCAATGTTTAAAAATGCATTTTTGAAAGTATCGATAGTTTATAAAAAAGAAATGAAAGAGAAAAATGTGGTTACATAATTGATGAAAAAAGCTTTATCGATTGTAAACTTTGATATTTCCATTGTTGTTGTCATAGGTATTGCTTTTTGAGTTTGGATGTACTGTAGAATACGGTACAAATAGATTACGTAGGTTGAAATGGATTTCTTGGATTTCTGGATATTAGGGAGAAGTTAAAATTGTTTGTGGATTATTGTGAAAATACATTTGGAGAGATATTCTGAGAGTTCAAATTGTTTTGGAGAATACATTGTTTACTGTATTATGTTTCGAATACGTTGTATTGGAAAAATATTAGAATGTATAAAACAAGAATTTTTTTTTATATAGGCTAGTACTGCTATCTGAAAAAAGAACTTGTTTATGTGGTGAATGAAAATGCAATGTATTTGTAAAATTCAAAAATGTGTCGTTATTTATATTTCAAAAAATATATAATTTGTTTTCTTCTCCATTAAGAAAAAGAAGATGGGTTTGAAAAAAAATGTTTATTCTGAAAAAATATGGAATTATTAATAAAATGTATATAATGACAATTTATAGAAAATTTCGAGTATATGCCAATTCTGATGGAAGGATTTTATTTAGTATGTTTTTAACAAAAAGAGAGAATTAGATGACAGTTTTGGAAATATTTCTAAACAATAAGTTTACTTATTTGAATAAGCTTTTTAAAACAATTATTTTTGGAACAGTGGAAAGCAGAAGAGTTGTATTATTTTTCAAAAATGTATTTTCAAATGAATAAACATTTTTAGCTAATATTTTGGTGAAAAATGTAATACTTTTTCAAACTTCAATGTAAAAAAATATCTTTACTATTTAGGATTTTAGAAATATTTTGCAACTAAGGTTTTTTTTAAAAGTTGCAAAATGGAGTTTTAAAGAAATAAAAAAAAAATTAAAGGTAAGGTGACCCGACATAATTTTTGGATATTTTTAAATTAAAAAAAAAATATTTAGCCAATTAAAATTAGAGAGGATTTAAATTTAGAGCAAAGCAGGAAAGTAATGTGAAATAGAATTTTAAAAAGATAGAATGTTAGCTAGATTTTCCAGGTAATCTAGAGCCACACACAACGTAAACTGTTGTAATAGTGCCAATAGTCTCTCTGACATTTCTTTTGTTCTTTAAGTAATCCGTGAGTTTAGACTACCTGTTAGAGTTTGAGAAATTCTCATTTCCTGGAAACTTTGCTCCTTCTTCAAAGTTTCCAAAAAAGAGTAGAAATTAGAGTGGGGTTTTCCAATTACATGGTTGAAGGAGTTATGCCATCCCTCAATGACATTATTTGTTTTTGCCTCTCCCTGTAGGCAACTCGAATAACAGTTCCAACACTCCACATGGAAACGTGGCTTCCTCCTGCGACCCGATCTGCCTAGGTGTCCAATCCATGTGTCTTCCATATAATTTAGAATGGGTGCCAATTTATCCTCATTTGTAATGTAATAATCTGATTCTGTAATGGCAGTGTAGTACTCGTCTACACTTTCGGGAGGGACAAAACAAAGAGCAGTTAATTTTTTTAATTCTACTTGTAGTTTGCTGTCTGTTGAGTATTCTGTAACTAGGGTTTTTTTTTGTAATTTACGCCAGAATGCCTGGGAAAAATGGAAAAAACACCCCTGAATTTGGGTATCCGTGTACATTTTGGTGATCACATTGATCATGCTCAATTCAAAATCAATAATTATTTTCCAAGGGCTTTTGTTAGTTTTTGATTTAATAACAGATAACAATTCTGTGTATTTTGCAGAAGTCTTATCAGGCAGCAAACTATATACTAGGGGTATTACACTATTGTTAATTTTAGCATGTATAGTATAAATTTGGGTGAATGGATGGGGCGTGCTTTTAAACGTCCCATCCATCATCCAAATTTCACTACTTTAAAGTTTTAAAAGGTTGCGGGGTGTACTAAAAATTAATATATGTTTTTGAGGGTTTTCATTATCATGCAGAAGGAAAGGTTCATCAGCAAAAAAAATAGTAAGTTTGTGTGGTATAATTATGTCAGAAAACGTATGAGGTGTAATAGTTTGTGTATTACTTGTCTGCTTTTGACGTTGAATAATTCTTCGCAAATTATGGATGGTAGGCATATTACTAGCTATATGAGTAGGGACATGCTGAGCAACCTCTCTTAGAATGGAACCTGTGGAATCATTGGAGGTGCTTGTAATTACTTTCATTTCATTTACTGTTTCTCTAACATCAACTTCCATTGCAGAGGCAGAGTGGTTATGGTCAGTTGTTCTTACAATAATGTCATCGACCGTAACCGCTCTGCCGCTGCAACGGGTTGTAAAGTATTGCACGCACCTCCAATGATTCCTTGGAAAACTTATCCTTTCCTTACAATAAATGTAACCTGCATGATTCAGTAGTCTGTTTCCTTTTCTTGACTTGATATATTTGGCAGTAGGATGAGTTGACATTTTCTGCAAAGAAAAATAGTTGGTTATTTAGTTGGTTGTTATTTTGTTTGGTTTATTTTTATTAAGAAAACAAACTGTTTATCTACTACTGCAGCTTTTTGGTGTTATAATTTTAAAACATACCTCTACTCTATTCAGCATTTTCATTACTGCTGCAATTTTGGGAATTAAGATTAGTAAGTAATAACCCTACACTATCTAGCAATTACACTAATGAAACAATTTTTAGGAGTTATAATAGTAATTAATATCCCTACATTATCCAGCACTTTCCCTACTACACCACTTACCTGGAGTTAGAATACTAAGTAATACCCCTACACTATCCAGCACTTTCCCTACTGTTGCACTTTACTGGATTTAGAATAGTAATTGATACCTCAACATTATCCAGCACTTTCCCTACTGCATCACTTATTTGGAGTTAGATTATTAAGTAATACCCCTACACTATCCAGCACTTTCTCTACTGCAGCACTTACCTGGAGTTAGATTAGTAAATAATACCCTTACACTATCCTGCACTTTCTCAACTGCAGCACTTTATTGGAGTTAGAATAGTAATTCATACCCTTACATTATCCTGCACTTTCCCTATTGCACTACTTACCTGGAGTTAGAATAGTAAGTAATACACTTACACTATCCAGCACTTTCTCTACTGCAGCACTTACCTGGAGTTAGAATAGTAATTTATACCCCTACACTATCTGGCATTTTCTTTACTGCTGCACTTTACTGGAGTAAGATTAGTAATTTATATCTCTACACTATCCAGCACTTTCCCTACTGCAGCACTTACCTGGAGTTAGAATAGTAAGTTATACCTCTACACTATCCAGCACTTTCCCTACTGCAGCAATTTACTGGAGTTAGAATAGTAATTAATACCCCTACATTATCCAGCACTTTCCTTACTGCACCACTTACCTGGAGTTACAATAGTAAGTTATACCTCTATTATCCAGCATTTTCTCTACTGCAGCACTTACTTGGAGTTAGATTAGTAAGTAATACCCTTACACTATCCTGCACTTTCTCTACTGCAGCAATTTACTGGAGTTAAAATAGTAATTGATACCCCTACACTATCCAGCACTTTCTCTACTGCAGCACTTACCTGGAGTTAGAATAGTAATTTATACCTCTACACTATCCAGCACTTTCCCTACTGCAGCACTTTACTGGAGTTAGAATAGTAATTAATACCCCTATATTATCAAGCACTTTCCCTACTGCACCACTTACCTGGAGTTAGAATAGTAATTGATACCCCTACACTATCCAGCACTTTTCTAACTTTGGCACTTATTTTGAGTAAAAATATGTATTGATTTTACCTACACTATCCAGCACTTTTCCTACTGTAGCACTTTACTAGACTTAGAATATTTAGAAATATCTCTACATTATCAAGCACTTTCCATACTGCAGCACTTACCTACAGTTACAACAGTCATTAATTCCTCGACAATATCCAGTTTTATAATGTGTGTCATGTTTTATGGAATTTATTTACCTCAAAGATTGCTGATCCTATTAGTGGAAATCTTGTTTTTAGATTGATGGTTTCTTTGGCTGTTGTTTATCAATTTGTTGAAAGTTTATGGGACGTTTCTACAAAAAAAATGTTGAAATGTAAATGATGCAGTAATTTACTGGAGTGTTAATAGTAATTGATTCCCCTACACTATCCAGCACTTTCCCTACTGCAGCACTTACCTTGAGTTAGATTAGTAAATAACACCCTTACATTATCCTGCACTTTCTCTACTGCAGCACTTTACTGGAGTTAGAATAGTAATTCATACCCTTACACTATCCTGCACTTTCTCTTCTGCAGCAGTTTACTGGAGTTAGAATAGTAATTAATACCCCTACAATATCCAGCACTTTCCGTACTGCACCACTTACCTGGAGGTAGAATAGTAAGTAATACCTCTACACTATTCAGCACTTTCCTACTGCAACACTTACTTGAAGTTAGAATTGTAATTTATAACCTTACACTATCCTGCACTTTCTCTACTGCAGCACTTTACTGGAGTTAGAAGAGTAATTGATACCCCTACATTATCCAGCACTTTCCCTACTGCAGCACTTATCTGGATTTAGAATACTAAGTAATACCTTTACACTATCCTGCACTTTCCCTACTGCAGCACTTACCTGGAGTTAAAATAGTAATTGATACCCCTACACTTTCCAGCACTTTCCCTACTGCAGCACTTATCTGGATTTAGAATACTAAGTTATACCCTTACAGTATCCTGCACTTTCTCTACTGCAGCAATTTACTGGAGTTAAAATAGTAATTGATACCCCTACATTATCCAGCACTTTCCTTACTGCAGCACTTACCTGGAGTTAGAAGAGTAATTGATACCCCTACATTATCCAGCACTTTCCCTACTGCAGCACTTATCTGGATTTAGAATACTAGTTATACCCTTACAGTATCCTGCACTTTCTCTACTGCAGCAATTTACTGGAGTAAAAATAGTAATTGATACCCCTACATTATCCAGCACTTTCCCTACTGCAGCACTTATCTGGATTTAGAATACTAAGTAATACCCTTACACTATCCTGCACTTTCCCTACTGCAGCACTTACCTGGAGTTAAAATAGTAATTGATACCCCTACACTATCCAGCACTTTCCCTACTGCAGCACTTACCTGGAGTTAGAAGAGTAATTGATACCCCTACATTATCCAGCACTTTCCCTACTGCAGCACTTATCTGGATTTAAAATACTAAGTAATACCCTTACACTATCCTGCACTTTCCCTACTGCAGCACTTACCTGGAGTTAAAATAGTAATTGATACCCCTACACTATCCAGCACTTTCCCTACTGCAGCACTTACCTGGAGTTAGAATAGTAAGTAATACCTCTACACTATCCAGCACTTTCCCTACTGCAGCACTTAACTGGAGTTAGAAAAGTAATTAATACCCTTACACTATCCAGCACTTTCCCTACTGCAGCACTTACCTGGAGTTAGAATAGTAATTTATACCCCTACACTATCCAGCATTTTCTCTACTGCAGCACTTTACTGGAGTTACAATACTAATTGATACCTCTATATTATCCAGCACTTACCCTACTGCACCACTTACCTTGAGTTACAATATTAAATAGTGCTCCTAAACTATCTAGTACTTTCCCGACTGTACCATTTACCAGGAGATACAATAGTAATTAATTTCTCTATATGATTTATCTGCATTTTAATTTATTTACATTTAATAATGAAGCTTGGCTTTCAGATTTACGTTTTATTGGCAGGTTTTTATTTTAGCGATATCAATGCTTTCTTTGTGTATCTAAAAAAAGGAAATAAATAATATTAATTTTCAAATATCTTGCTTATGTTTTTTTCTGATGTTGATGTTCAAGACTATTTATCATATTATTTTTCAAAAAACGATAATCTCAATGACAAAGATATGTCATATTTAAACTGTTATTATTTTCTACACTTAGTATATGGTTGCAACATTTGAAAATATAGCTTAGAAATCACACTTGTAAATTTCTATCAAATTTTTGAACAAGTACTTCTTAAATATATATTTCATTACCTTTCTGTTTAGATGTCGTTTCACTCTTTACAGTCGATACATTTATTGTATTTATTCTCATGTGATGTTTTCTGTAAAAGTGGTTAAAAACATGTCTATTAAGTGATTTATTTCGGTTTTTATTTTATAAAATTGTAGGAAAAAAATGTGAAAATGTACCTTCAAATTATTTTAGCACAGTAGTGTTGGTAGATTCTTAAAGTATATTTTTGTGGATACACGTCTTTTTCGTCCAAGTTGTGAGTGGTTCAACTATTAATTTAAAAAAAATATTTACACATGTTATTTCAAAATATTTCTTTAATTTAAAATTTATTTTCATGTTTTCAAAAATATTCGCATTTTGATAAAATGGTTACCTCGGATAGAAAAATGTTGGTTTTTCCTACTACGTTTATATTTTTATTTTATTATAATATGTGCGTTCAAAACAAATTTCATTTAAAAATAAGTTTATTAATAATTTCTAACATTTTGAAAATGCGTTATTAATTAAGTAGTTTATTATGCCGTCAATTATTAACGTTACTTACTTGTAAATCGATTAATTATTCACCCGAGTTTGATAACGTTTTCGATAAGGTGAAAAGGTCAGAGTCAGGTTTGGCTTCTGGTCACTTTGGGAGTTGCGGATCAACTGGTTCAAAAATGGTGTCTGTCTCGTATTTATAAGTTTTGGTTACTGACTTAGTTTTTTTTTATAAAAAGACCGTTAGTATCATGGTTTTATGTATGTTTTATTTCTGTGTAAACCTTTATTTTAAAACTTCGTTTTAATATATGTAGTTTGCATTGTAAGTCCCGTTTTGGCATCCATTTTGGAAGTTGTGTTGTGGTATTAGTTGATAGAAATTGTAGTAGGACTTTTTTATGAGATACTGATTCAAAATGGCGACTGTTTCTTACTACATATATGTATTAAGTTGCTGTGTTTTAAATTTAATTTTTCATTTTAAAACTCTATATGTATATGCTTCTTTTTAGTCGGATTTTCGTAATGTAGTGTTACGAAAAATGTGTAAAGTTTTGAAAGTATGAGTATTAATTTTAGTACTCGGGTATTAATTTTAATACTCGAGTATTACATTTTTTACATTTATCGCTGATTTCTTTACTACGTTGTAGTTTTTCCATTTTTTAATACACTTCCCCACCCAAAACCCCTATTTTCCCTGCATCCCGTCCCAGGTTTTATTATACAAAAAAATATATATATATTTCATTTGCGTTGTAATGGTATACGAAGTTAATGGAGTCGTTGTAATGGTATATTTCTTTTTCTTCTACTTTATTGCGTTGTAATAGTACTCGTTGTAAAAACATGCGTTGTAATAGTTTTTGCGTTGTAAAAAATGCATTGTAAAGGTATGCGTTCTAAAAGTATGCGTGGTAACGTCATATATCTGCTAAAAATATAACTCCCATGGAAAATACCTGAATAAGATTGGTAAGAAAAAAATCCACAAGTAGAATTAGGCTTTTTCAACAATAACATTATACGGAATACATAAGAAAGAAGAAATGCTGTACCCAGAAAATAATAAATATAAATAATTAAAGTGGTCACCGTGGTCTGGTGTCTGGATACTAGTGGAAGGCATTTGTTTCAAATTGAACTGTTGCTGACTTTTCATAACAGTAGACGCCTAGTCCTTGAGGGAAACAGCAGAACAGAAACGAAAGGAATCAGCAGGAAATACCTTGAGTTCACGAGTTCCTTCGAGAGATCCATAACTGCTAAATTGCAGAATAACACTAAGATCTGTAAGTAAAATATGCTGGTTGTAAACGCTGTGGAAAATAGTGCAGTAATAAATGAAGCAAATGCCATGGCTGTAGACTCCGGTAACTGCAATTGCCTGAGGTGATGAGATATAACAGACACAGAGTAAAGCTGTTGCTTGTGATAAGGTGCAAGCTTAAGATGGTGGGACGTACAGCAGGCAGTGCCGGATGGCTCACGGGACGTTGAACCAGCTAGTCATCCCTCAGCAGCACAAAAAAATGATTCACAGACATCACACATTTGAGACTTATACATTTGTTTGAATGTGTGGGGTTGATCATAACATTATGGAGTTCTCCATAGGTTAACTGATAGGGATGTGCTAAAATGAAGATGTTAGAATCTGTTAGTCCTAGTTTTTATGATAACTTGGCAATATTCAAGTTCTAATAATGGACTAACAGTGGACCTTTCCATCTGCAGATTATACTGAATGGCCAGCGGAGGCAGTGTTGCAGAGGAGAATCTCTCTGCGTTGCTGAGAAAAAAAAAGAAAATCCAATCATCAGCTTTGCAAGCCTCTTTCAATTTATATGGTAAGTCACACATTTGAGACTTATACATTTGTTTGAAGGTGTGGGGTTGATCATAACATTATGGAGTTCTCCATAGGTTAACTGATAGGGATGTGCTAAATTGAAGATGTCAGAATCTTTTAGTCCTAGTTTTTATTATTCTCACTAACTGAAGAATAAACCTTCCTCCCTTAATTTATCAGACCACTGAATTGCTTTTGGTGTACCATAACCCACAAGAATTTCAGTGAGAAGGGTGCACTGTCACTTGACTGCCAAACAGATCTTTCTATCTACGTCCTCATATTGGTGCTAGAGTTGTGTAGAGAGCATTAGCAAATGAGGCATACGATTGGGAGACGAAGGCCAGGTTGAGATTAATATTCGAATTTGAATTTTTAGTGAGCTTTGGATTTTCACAATATTACACAAGCCATAGAAAGCATTATTATCGCTTGATAAAACATTTAATTCATAGTGTTGCATTAACTTGGCAATATTCAAGTTCTAATAATGGACTAACAGTGGACTTTTCCAACTGCAGATTATACTGAATGGCCAGCGGAGGCAAATCTCTCTGCGTTGCTGAGAAAAAAAAAATCCAATCATCAGCTTTGCAAGCCTCTTTCAATTTATATGGTAAGTCACACATTTGAGACTTATACATTTGTTTGAAGGTGTGGGGTTGATCATAACATTCTGGAGTTCTCCATATGTTAACTGATAGGGATGTGCTAAAATGAAGATGTTAGAATCTGTTAGTCCTAGTTTTTATGATTCCCAATAACTGTAGCATAAACCTTCCTCCCTTAATTTATCTGTTCACTGAATTGTTATTAGTGTACCATAATCCACAAGAATTCCAGTAAGAAGGGTGCACTGTCACTTGGCTGGCAAACAGATCTTTCTATCTACGTCCTCATATAGGTGCTAGAGTTGTGTAGAGAGCGGTAGCAAATGAGGCATAGGATTGGGAGGCGAATGCCAGGTTGAGATTAATATTCAGATTTGAATTTTTACTGAGCTTTGGATTTTCACAATATTACACAAGCCATAGAAAGCATTATTATCGCTTGATAAAACATTTTTTTCGTAGTGTTGCATTAACTTGGCAATATTCAAGTTCTAATAATGGACTAACAGTGGACATTTCCATCTGCAGATTATACTGAATGGCCAGCGGAGGCAGTATTGCAGAGGAGAATCTCTCTGCGTTGCTGAGAAAAAAAAAGAAAATCCAATCATCAGCTTTGCAAGCCTCTTTCAATTTATATGGTAAGTCACACATTTGAGACTTATACATTTGTTTGAAGGTGTGGGGTTGACCATAACATTCTGGAGTTCTCCATATGTTAACTGACAGGGATGTGCTAAAATGAAGATGTTAGAATCTTTTAGTCCTAGTTATTATTATTCTCACTAACTGTAGAATAAACCTTCCTCCCTTAATTTATCAGACCACTGAATTGCTTTTGGTGTACCATAACCCACAAGAATTTCAGTAAGAAGGGTGCACTGTCACTTGGCTGCCAAACAGATCTTTCTATCTACGTCCTCATATTGGTGCTAGAGTTGTGTAGAGAGCAGTAGCAAATGAGGCATACGATTGGGAGACGAATGCCAGGTTGAGAATAATATTCAAATTTGAATTTTTAGTGAGCTTTGGATTTTCACAATATTACACAAGCCATAGAAAGCATTATTATCGCTTGATAAAATACTTTTTTTCATAGTGTTGCATTAACTTGGCAATATTCAAGTTCTAATAATGGACTAACAGTGGACTTTTCCAACTGCAGATTATACTGAATGGCCAGCGGAGGCGAATCTCTCTGCGTTGCTGAGAAAAAAAAAATCCAATCATCAGCTTTGCAAGCCTCTTTCAATTTATATGGTAAGTCACACATTTGAGACTTATACATTTGTTTGAAGGTGTGGGGTTGATCATAACATTCTGGAGTTCTCCATATGTTAACTGATAGGGATGTGCTAAAATGAAGATGTTAGAATCTGTTAGTCCTAGTTTTTATGATTCCCAATAACTGTAGCATAAACCTTCCTCCCTTAATTTATCTGTTCACTGAATTGTTATTAGTGTACCATAATCCACAAGAATTCCAGTAAGAAGGGTGCACTGTCACTTGGCTGGCAAACAGATCTTTCTATCTACGTCCTCATATAGGTGCTAGAGTTGTGTAGAGAGCGGTAGCAAATGAGGCATAGGATTGGGAGGCGAATGCCAGGTTGAGATTAATATTCAGATTTGAATTTTTACTGAGCTTTGGATTTTCACAATATTACACAAGCCATAGAAAGCATTATTATCGCTTGATAAAACATTTTTTTCGTAGTGTTGCATTAACTTGGCAATATTCAAGTTCTAATAATGGACTAACAGTGGACTTTTCCATCTGCAGATTATACTGAATGGCCAGCGGAGGCAGTATTGCAGAGGAGAATCTCTGCGTTGCTGAGAAAAAAAAGAAAATTCAATCATCAGCTGTGTGCCTCTTTCAATTTATATGGTAAGTCACACATTTGAGACTTATACATTTGTTTGAAGGTGTGGCGTTGATCATGACATTCTGTAGTTCTCCATAGGTTAACTGACAGGGATGTGCTAAAATGAAGATGTTAGAATCTGTTAGTCCTAGTTTTTATGATTCCCAAGATGTTAGAATCTGTTAGTCCTAGTTTTTATGACTCCCTTAATTTATCAGACCACTGAATTGCTATTGGTGTACCATAACCCACAAGAATTCCAGTAAGAAGGGTGCACTGTCACTTGGCTGCCAAACAGATCTTTCTATCTACGTCCTCATATAGGTGCTAGAGTTGTGTAGAGAGCGGTAGCAAATGAGGCATAGGATTGGGAGACGAATGCCAGGTTGAGATTAATATTCAGATTTGAATTTTTAGTGAGCTTTGGATTTTCACAATATTACACAAGCAATAGAAAGCATTATTATTGCTTGATAAAACATTTATTTCATAGTGTTGCATTACCTTGGCAATATTCAAGTTCTAATAATGGACTAACAGTGGACTTTTCCAACTGCAGATTATACTGAATGGCCAGCGGAGGCAGTATTGCAGAGGAGAATCTCTCTGCGTTGCTGAGAAAAAAAAAATCCAATCATCAGCTTTGCAAGCCTCTTTAAATTTATATGGTAAGTCACACATTTGAGACTTATACATTTGTTTGAAGGTGTGGGGTTGATCATAACATTCTGGAGTTCTCCATATGTTAACTGATAGGGATGTGCTAAAATGAAGATGTTAGAATCTGTTAGTCCTAGTTTTTATGATTCCCAATAACTGTAGCATAAACCTTCCTCCCTTAATTTATCTGTTCACTGAATTGCTATTAGTGTACCATAATCCACAAGAATTCCAGTAAGAAGGGTGCACTGTCACTTGGCTGGCAAACGGATCTTTCTATCTACGTCCTCATATTGGTGCTAGAGTTGTGTAGACAGCAGTAGCAAATGAGGCATACGATTGGGAGACGAATGCCAGGTTGAGAATAATATTCAAATTTGAATTTTTAGTGAGCTTTGGATTTTCACAATATTACACAAGCAATAGAAAGCATTATCGCTTGATAAAACCTTTATTTCATAGTGTTGCATTAACTTGGCAATATTCAAGTTCTAATAATGGACTAACAGTGGACTTTTCCTACTGCAGATTATACTGAATGGCCAGCGGAGGCAGTATTGCAGAGGAGAATCTCTCTGCGTTGCTGAGAAAAAAAAGAAAATCCAATCATCAGCTTTGCAAGCCTCTTTCAATTTATATGGTAAGTCACACATTTGAGACATACATTTGTTTGAAGGTGTGGGGTTGATCATAACATTCTGGAGTTCTCCATATGTTAACTGATAGGGATGTGCTAAAATGAAGATGTTAGAATCTGTTAGTCCTAGTTTTTATGATTCCCAATAACTGTAGCATAAACCTTCCTCCCTTAATTTATCTGACCACTGAATTGCTATTAGTGTACCATAATCCACAAGAATTCCAGTAAGAAGGGTGCACTGTCATTTGGCTGGCAAGCAGATCTTTCTATCTACGTCCTCATATAGGTGCTAGAGTTGTGTAGAGAGCGGTAGCAAATGAGGCATAGGATTGGGAGACGAATGCCAGGTTGAGATTAATATTCAGATTTGAATTTTTAGTGAGCTTTGGATTTTCACAATATTATACAAGCCATAGAAAGCATTATTATCGCTTGATAAAACATTTTTTTCGTAGTGTTGCATTAACTTGGCAATATTCAAGTTCTAATAATGGACTAACAGTGGATCTTTCCATCTGCAGATTATACTGAATGGCCGGCGGAGGCAGTATTGCAGAGGAGAATCTCTCTGCGTTGCTGAGAAAAAAAAAGAAAATCCAATCATCAGCTTTGCAAGCCTCTTTCAATTTATATGGTAAGTCACACATTTGAGACTTATACATTTGTTTGAAGGTGTGGGGTTGACCATATTATTCTGGAGTTCTCCATATGTTAACTGATAGGGATGTGCTTAAATGAAGATGTTAGAATCTTTTTGTCCTAGTTTTTATTATTCTCACTAACTGTAGAATAAACCTTCCTCCCTTAATTTATCAGACCACTGAATTGCTTTTGGTGTACCATAACCCACAAGAATTTCAGTGAGAAGGGTGCACTGTCACTTGGCTGCCAAACAGATCTTTCTATCTACGTCCTCATATTGGTGCTAGAGTTGTGTAGAGAGCAGTAGCAAATGAGGCATACGATTGGGAGACGAATGCCAGGTTGAGAATAATATTCAAATTTGAATTTTTAGTGAGCTTTGGATTTTCACAATATTACACAAGCCATAGAAAGCATTATTATCGCTTGATAAAATATTTTTTTCATAGTGTTGCATTAACTTGGCAATATTCAAGTTCTAATAATGGACTAACAGTGGACTTTTCCAACTGCAGATTATACTGAATGGCCAGCGGAGGCAGTATTGCAGAGGAGAATCTCTCTGCGTTGCTGAGAAAAAAAAGAAAATCCAATCATCAGCTGTGCAAGCCTCTTTCAATTTATATGGTAAGTCACACATTTGAGACTTATACATTTGTTTGAAGGTGTGGCGTTGATCATAACATTCTGGAGTTCTCCATAGGTTAACTGACAGGGATGTGCTAAAATGAAGATGTTAGAATCTGTTAGTCCTAGTTTTTATGATTCCCAAGATGTTAGAATCTGTTAGTCCTAGTTTTTATGACTCCCTTAATTTATCAGACCAATGAATTGCTATTGGTGTACCATAACCCACAAGAATTCCAGTAAGAAGGGTGCACTGTCACTTGGCTGCCAAACAGATCTTTCTATCTACGTCCTCATATAGGTGCTAGAGTTGTGTAGAGAGCGGTAGCAAATGAGGCATAGGATTGGGAGACGAATGCCAGGTTGAGATTAATATTCAGATTTGAATTTTTAGTGAGCTTTGGATTTTCACAATATTACACAAGCCATAGAAAGCATTATTATCGCTTGATAAAACATTTTTTTCATAGTGTTGCATTAACTTGGCAATATTCAAGTTCTAATAATGGACTAACAGTGGACTTTTCCAACTGCAGATTATACTGAATGGCCAGCGGAGGCAGTATTGCAGAGGAGAATCTCTCTGCGTTGCTGAGAAAAAAGAAAATCCAATCATCAGCTGTGTGCCTCTTTCAATTTATATGGTAAGTCACACATTTGAGACTTATACATTTGTTTGAAGGTGTGGCATTGATCATAACATTCTGGAGTTCTCCATAGGTTAACTGACAGGGATGTGCTAAAATGAAGATGTTAGAATCTGTTAGTCCTAGTTTTTATGATTCCCAAGATGTTAGAATCTGTTAGTCCTAGTTTTTATGACTTCCTTAATTTATCAGACCACTGAATTGCTATTGGTGTACCATAACCCACAAGAATTCCAGTAAGAAGGGTGCACTGTCACTTGACTGCCAAACAGATCTTTCTATCTACGTCCTCATATAGGTGCTAGAGTTGTGTAGAGAGCGGTAGCAAATGAGGCATAGGATTGGGAGACGAATGCCAGGTTGAGATTAATATAGAGATTTGAATTTTTAGTGAGCTTTGGATTTTCACAATATTACACAAGCCATAGAAAGCATCATTGTCGCTTGATAAAACATTTTTTTCATAGTGTTGCATTAACTTGGCAATATTCAAGTTCTAATAATGGACTAACAGTGGATCTTTCCATCTGCATATTATACTGAATGGCCGGCGGAGGCAGTATTGCAGAGGAGAATCTCTCTGCTTTGCTGAGAAAAAAAAAGAAAATCCAATCATCAGCTTTGCAAGCCTCTTTCAATTTATATGGTAAGTCAACCATTTGAGACATACATTTGTTTGAAGGTGTGGGGTTGATCATAACATTCTGGAGTTCTCCATATGTTAACTGATAGGGATGTGCTAAAATGAAGATGTTAGAATCTGTTAGTCCTAGTTTTTATGATTCCCAATAACTGTAGCATAAACCTTCCTCCCTTAATTTATCTGACCACTGAATTGCTATTAGTGTACCATAATCCACAAGAATTCCAGTAAGAAGGGTGCACTGTCACTTGGCTGGCAAGCAGATCTTTCTATCTACGTCCTCATATAGGTGCTAGAGTTGTGTAGAGAGCGGTAGCAAATGAGGCATAGGATTGGGAGACGAATGCCAGGTTGAGATTAATATTCAGATTTGAATTTTTAGTGAGCTTTGGATTTTCACAATATTACACAAGCCATAGAAAGCATTATTATCGCTTGATAAAACATTTTTTTCGTAGTAATGCATTAACTTGGCAATATTCAAGTTCTAATAATGGACTAACAGTGGACCTTTCCATCTGCAGATTATACTGAATGGCCAGCGGAGGCAGTATTGCAGAGGAGAATCTCTCTGCGTTGCTGAGAAAAAAAAAGAAAATCCAATCATCAGCTTTGCAAGCCTCTTTCAATTTATATGGTAAGTCACACATTTGAGACTTATACATTTGTTTGAAGGTGTGGGGTTGACCATAACATTCTGGAGTTCTCCATATGTTAACTGATAGGGATGTGCTAAAATGAAGATGTTAGAATCTTTTAGTCCTAGTTTTTATTATTCTCACTAACTGTAGAATAAACCTTCCTCCCTTAATTTATCAGACCACTGAATTGCTTTTGGTGTACCATAACCCACAAGAATTTCAGTGAGAAGGGTGCACTGTCACTTGGCTGCAAAACAGATCTTTCTATCTACGTCCTCATATTGGTGCTAGAGTTTTGTAGAGAGCAGTAGCAAATGAGGCATACGATTGGGAGACGAATGCCAGGTTGAGAATAATATTCAAATTTGAATTTTTAGTGAGCTTTGGATTTTCACAATATTACACAAGCAATAGAAAGCATTATTATCGCTTGATAAAACATTTATTTCATAGTGTTGCATTACCTTGGCAATATTCAAGTTCTAATAATGGACTAACAGTGGACTTTTCCAACTGCAGATTATACTGAATGGCCAGCGGAGGCAGTATTGCAGAGGAGAATCTCTCTGCGTTGCTGAGAAAAAAAAAATCCAATCATCAGCTTTGCAAACATCTTTCAATTTATATGGTAAGTCACACATTTGAGACTAATACATTTGTTTGAAGGTGTGGGGTTGATCATATCATTCTTGGGTTCTCCATATGTTAACTGATAGGGATGTGCTAAAATGAAGATGTTATAATCTGTTAGTCCTAGTTTTTATGATTCCCAATAACTGTAGCATAAACCTTCCTCCCTTAATTTATCTGACCACTGAATTGCTATTGGTGTACCATAATCCACAAGAATTCCAGTAAGAAGGGTGCACTGTCACTTGGCTGGCAAGCAGATCTTTCTATCTACGTCCTCATTTAGGTGCTAGAGTTGTGTAGAGAGCGGTAGCAAATGAGGCATAGGATTGGGAGACGAATGCCAGGTTGAGATTAATATTCAGATTTGTTTTTTTAGTGAGCTTTGGATTTTCACAATATTACACAAGCCATAGAAAGCATTATTATCGCTTGATAAAACATTTTTTTCGTAGTGTTGCATTAACTTGGCAATATTCAAGTTCTAATAATGGACTAACAGTGGACTTTTCCATCTGCAGATTATACTGAATGGCCAGCGGAGGCAGTATTGCAGAGGAGAATCTCTCTGCGTTGCTGAGAAAAAAAAGAAAATCCAATCATCAGCTGTGTGCCTCTTTCAATTTATATGGTAAGTCACACATTTGAGACTTATACATTTGTTTGAAGGTGTGGCGTTGATCATAACATTCTGTAGTTCTCCATAGGTTAACTGACAGGGATGTGCTAAAATGAAGATGTTAGAATCTGTTAGTCCTAGTTTTTATGATTCCCAAGATGTTAGAATCTGTTAGTCCTAGTTTTTATGACTCCCTTAATTTATCAGACCACTGAATTGCTATTGGTGTACCATAACCCACAAGAATTCCAGTAAGAAGGGTGCACTGTCACTTGGCTGCCAAACAGATCTTTCTATCTACGTCCTCATATAGGTGCTAGAGTTGTGTAGAGAGCGGTAGCAAATGAGGCATAGGATTGGGAGACGAATGCCAGGTTGAGATTAATATTCAGATTTGAATTTTTAGTGAGCTTTGGATTTTCACAATATTACACAAGCAATAGAAAGCATTATTATTGCTTGATAAAACATTTATTTCATAGTGTTGCATTACCTTGGCAATATTCAAGTTCTAATAATGGACTAACAGTGGACTTTTCCAACTGCAGATTATACTGAATGGCCAGCGGAGGCAGTATTGCAGAGGAGAATCTCTCTGCGTTGCTGAGAAAAAAAAAATCCAATCATCAGCTTTGCAAGCCTCTTTAAATTTATATGGTAAGTCACACATTTGAGACTTATACATTTGTTTGAAGGTGTGGGGTTGATCATAACATTCTGGAGTTCTCCATATGTTAACTGATAGGGATGTGCTAAAATGAAGATGTTAGAATCTGTTAGTCCTAGTTTTTATGATTCCCAATAACTGTAGCATAAACCTTCCTCCCTTAATTTATCTTACCACTGAATTGCTATTAGTGTACCATAATCCACAAGAATTCCAGTAAGAAGGGTGCACTGTCACTTGGCTGGCAAGCAGATCTTTCTATCTACGTCCTCATATAGGTGCTAGAGTTGTGTAGAGAGCGGTAGCAAATGAGGCATAGGATTGGGAGACGAATGCCAGGTTGAGATTAATATTCAGATTTGAATTTTTAGTGAGCTTTGGATTTTCACAATATTACACAAGCCATAGAAAGCATTATTATCGCTTGATAAAACATTTTTTTCGTAGTGTTGCATTAACTTGGCAATATTCAAGTTCTAATAATGGACTAACAGTGGACCTTTCCATCTGCAGATTATACTGAATGGCCAGCGGAGGCAGTATTGCAGAGGAGAATCTCTCTGCGTTGCTGAGAAAAAAAAAGAAAATCCAATCATCAGCTTTGCAAGCCTCTTTCAATTTATATGGTAAGTCACACATTTGAGACTTATACATTTGTTTGAAGGTGTGGGGTTGACCATAACATTCTGGAGTTCTCCATATGTTAACTGATAGGGATGTGCTAAAATGAAGATGTTAGAATCTTTTAGTCCTAGTTTTTATTATTCTCACTAACTGTAGAATAAACCTTCCTCCCTTAATTTATCAGACCACTGAATTGCTTTTGGTGTACCATAACCCACAAGAATTTCAGTGAGAAGGGTGCACTGTCACTTGGCTGCAAAACAGATCTTTCTATCTACGTCCTCATATTGGTGCTAGAGTTTTGTAGAGAGCAGTAGCAAATGAGGCATACGATTGGGAGACGAATGCCAGGTTGAGAATAATATTCAAATTTGAATTTTTAGTGAGCTTTGGATTTTCACAATATTACACAAGCAATAGAAAGCATTATTATCGCTTGATAAAACATTTATTTCATAGTGTTGCATTACCTTGGCAATATTCAAGTTCTAATAATGGACTAACAGTGGACTTTTCCAACTGCAGATTATACTGAATGGCCAGCGGAGGCAGTATTGCAGAGGAGAATCTCTCTGCGTTGCTGAGAAAAAAAAAATCCAATCATCAGCTTTGCAAACATCTTTCAATTTATATGGTAAGTCACACATTTGAGACTTATACATTTGTTTGAATGTGTGGGGTTGATCATATCATTCTTGGGTTCTCCATATGTTAACTGATAGGGATGTGCTAAAATGAAGATGTTATAATCTGTTAGTCCTAGTTTTTATGATTCCCAATAACTGTAGCATAAACCTTCCTCCCTTAATTTATCTGACCACTGAATTGCTATTGGTGTACCATAATCCACAAGAATTCCAGTAAGAAGGGTGCACTGTCACTTGGCTGGCAAGCAGATCTTTCTATCTACGTCCTCATTTAGGTGCTAGAGTTGTGTAGAGAGCGGTAGCAAATGAGGCATAGGATTGGGAGACGAATGCCAGGTTGAGATTAATATTCAGATTTGTTTTTTTAGTGAGCTTTGGATTTTCACAATATTACACAAGCCATAGAAAGCATTATTATCGCTTGATAAAACATTTTTTTCGTAGTGTTGCATTAACTTGGCAATATTCAAGTTCTAATAATGGACTAACAGTGGACTTTTCCATCTGCAGATTATACTGAATGGCCAGCGGAGGCAGTATTGCAGAGGAGAATCTCTCTGCGTTGCTGAGAAAAAAAAGAAAATCCAATCATCAGCTTTGCAAGCCTCTTTCAATTTATATGGTAAGTCACACATTTGAGACTTATACATTTGTTTGAAGGTGTGGGGTTGACCATAACATTCTGGAGTTCTCCATATGTTAACTGATAGGGATGTGCTTAAATGAAGATGTTAGAATCTTTTTGTCCTAGTTTTTATTATTCTCACTAACTGTAGAATAAACCTTCCTCCCTTAATTTATCAGACCACTGAATTGCTTTTGGTGTACCATAACCCACAAGAATTTCAGTGAGAAGGGTGCACTGTCACTTGGCTGCCAAACAGATCTTTCTATTTACGTCCTCATATTGGTGCTAGAGTTGTGTAGAGAGCAGTAGCAAATGAGGCATACGATTGGGAGACGAATGCCAGGTTGAGAATAATATTCAAATTTGAATTTTTAGTGAGCTTTGGATTTTCACAATATTACACAAGCCATAGAAAGCATTATTATCGCTTGATAAAACATTTATTTCATAGTGTTGCATTACCTTGGCAATATTCAAGTTCTAATAATGGACTAACAGTGGACTTTTCCAACTGCAGATTATACTGAATGGCCAGCGGAGGCAGTATTGCAGAGGAGAATCTCTCTGCGTTGCTGAGAAAAAAAAAATCCAATCATCAGCTTTGCAAACATCTTTCAATTTATATGGTAAGTCACACATTTGAGACTAATACATTTGTTTGAAGGTGTGGGGTTGATCATATCATTCTTGGGTTCTCCATATGTTAACTGATAGGGATGTGCTAAAATGAAGATGTTATAATCTGTTAGTCCTAGTTTTTATGATTCCCAATAACTGTAGCATAAACCTTCCTCCCTTAATTTATCTGACCACTGAATTGCTATTGGTGTACCATAATCCACAAGAATTCCAGTAAGAAGGGTGCACTGTCACTTGGCTGGCAAGCAGATCTTTCTATCTACGTCCTCATTTAGGTGCTAGAGTTGTGTAGAGAGCGGTAGCAAATGAGGCATAGGATTGGGAGACGAATGCCAGGTTGAGATTAATATTCAGATTTGTTTTTTTAGTGAGCTTTGGATTTTCACAATATTACACAAGCCATAGAAAGCATTATTATCGCTTGATAAAACATTTTTTTCGTAGTGTTGCATTAACTTGGCAATATTCAAGTTCTAATAATGGACTAACAGTGGACTTTTCCATCTGCAGATTATACTGAATGGCCAGCGGAGGCAGTATTGCAGAGGAGAATCTCTCTGCGTTGCTGAGAAAAAAAAGAAAATCCAATCATCAGCTGTGTGCCTCTTTCAATTTATATGGTAAGTCACACATTTGAGACTTATACATTTGTTTGAAGGTGTGGCGTTGATCATAACATTCTGTAGTTCTCCATAGGTTAACTGACAGGGATGTGCTAAAATGAAGATGTTAGAATCTGTTAGTCCTAGTTTTTATGATTCCCAAGATGTTAGAATCTGTTAGTCCTAGTTTTTATGACTCCCTTAATTTATCAGACCACTGAATTGCTATTGGTGTACCATAACCCACAAGAATTCCAGTAAGAAGGGTGCACTGTCACTTGGCTGCCAAACAGATCTTTCTATCTACGTCCTCATATAGGTGCTAGAGTTGTGTAGAGAGCGGTAGCAAATGAGGCATAGGATTGGGAGACGAATGCCAGGTTGAGATTAATATTCAGATTTGAATTTTTAGTGAGCTTTGGATTTTCACAATATTACACAAGCAATAGAAAGCATTATTATTGCTTGATAAAACATTTATTTCATAGTGTTGCATTACCTTGGCAATATTCAAGTTCTAATAATGGACTAACAGTGGACTTTTCCAACTGCAGATTATACTGAATGGCCAGCGGAGGCAGTATTGCAGAGGAGAATCTCTCTGCGTTGCTGAGAAAAAAAAAATCCAATCATCAGCTTTGCAAGCCTCTTTAAATTTATATGGTAAGTCACACATTTGAGACTTATACATTTGTTTGAAGGTGTGGGGTTGATCATAACATTCTGGAGTTCTCCATATGTTAACTGATAGGGATGTGCTAAAATGAAGATGTTAGAATCTGTTAGTCCTAGTTTTTATGATTCCCAATAACTGTAGCATAAACCTTCCTCCCTTAATTTATCTTACCACTGAATTGCTATTAGTGTACCATAATCCACAAGAATTCCAGTAAGAAGGGTGCACTGTCACTTGGCTGGCAAGCAGATCTTTCTATCTACGTCCTCATATAGGTGCTAGAGTTGTGTAGAGAGCGGTAGCAAATGAGGCATAGGATTGGGAGACGAATGCCAGGTTGAGATTAATATTCAGATTTGAATTTTTAGTGAGCTTTGGATTTTCACAATATTACACAAGCCATAGAAAGCATTATTATCGCTTGATAAAACATTTTTTTCGTAGTGTTGCATTAACTTGGCAATATTCAAGTTCTAATAATGGACTAACAGTGGACCTTTCCATCTGCAGATTATACTGAATGGCCAGCGGAGGCAGTATTGCAGAGGAGAATCTCTCTGCGTTGCTGAGAAAAAAAAAGAAAATCCAATCATCAGCTTTGCAAGCCTCTTTCAATTTATATGGTAAGTCACACATTTGAGACTTATACATTTGTTTGAAGGTGTGGGGTTGACCATAACATTCTGGAGTTCTCCATATGTTAACTGATAGGGATGTGCTAAAATGAAGATGTTAGAATCTTTTAGTCCTAGTTTTTATTATTCTCACTAACTGTAGAATAAACCTTCCTCCCTTAATTTATCAGACCACTGAATTGCTTTTGGTGTACCATAACCCACAAGAATTTCAGTGAGAAGGGTGCACTGTCACTTGGCTGCAAAACAGATCTTTCTATCTACGTCCTCATATTGGTGCTAGAGTTTTGTAGAGAGCAGTAGCAAATGAGGCATACGATTGGGAGACGAATGCCAGGTTGAGAATAATATTCAAATTTGAATTTTTAGTGAGCTTTGGATTTTCACAATATTACACAAGCAATAGAAAGCATTATTATCGCTTGATAAAACATTTATTTCATAGTGTTGCATTACCTTGGCAATATTCAAGTTCTAATAATGGACTAACAGTGGACTTTTCCAACTGCAGATTATACTGAATGGCCAGCGGAGGCAGTATTGCAGAGGAGAATCTCTCTGCGTTGCTGAGAAAAAAAAAATCCAATCATCAGCTTTGCAAACATCTTTCAATTTATATGGTAAGTCACACATTTGAGACTTATACATTTGTTTGAATGTGTGGGGTTGATCATATCATTCTTGGGTTCTCCATATGTTAACTGATAGGGATGTGCTAAAATGAAGATGTTATAATCTGTTAGTCCTAGTTTTTATGATTCCCAATAACTGTAGCATAAACCTTCCTCCCTTAATTTATCTGACCACTGAATTGCTATTGGTGTACCATAATCCACAAGAATTCCAGTAAGAAGGGTGCACTGTCACTTGGCTGGCAAGCAGATCTTTCTATCTACGTCCTCATTTAGGTGCTAGAGTTGTGTAGAGAGCGGTAGCAAATGAGGCATAGGATTGGGAGACGAATGCCAGGTTGAGATTAATATTCAGATTTGTTTTTTTAGTGAGCTTTGGATTTTCACAATATTACACAAGCCATAGAAAGCATTATTATCGCTTGATAAAACATTTTTTTCGTAGTGTTGCATTAACTTGGCAATATTCAAGTTCTAATAATGGACTAACAGTGGACTTTTCCATCTGCAGATTATACTGAATGGCCAGCGGAGGCAGTATTGCAGAGGAGAATCTCTCTGCGTTGCTGAGAAAAAAAAGAAAATCCAATCATCAGCTTTGCAAGCCTCTTTCAATTTATATGGTAAGTCACACATTTGAGACTTATACATTTGTTTGAAGGTGTGGGGTTGACCATAACATTCTGGAGTTCTCCATATGTTAACTGATAGGGATGTGCTTAAATGAAGATGTTAGAATCTTTTTGTCCTAGTTTTTATTATTCTCACTAACTGTAGAATAAACCTTCCTCCCTTAATTTATCAGACCACTGAATTGCTTTTGGTGTACCATAACCCACAAGAATTTCAGTGAGAAGGGTGCACTGTCACTTGGCTGCCAAACAGATCTTTCTATTTACGTCCTCATATTGGTGCTAGAGTTGTGTAGAGAGCAGTAGCAAATGAGGCATACGATTGGGAGACGAATGCCAGGTTGAGAATAATATTCAAATTTGAATTTTTAGTGAGCTTTGGATTTTCACAATATTACACAAGCCATAGAAAGCATTATTATCGCTTGATAAAATATTTTTTTCATAGTGTTGCATTAACTTGGCAATATTCAAGTTCTAATAATGGACTAACAGTGGACTTTTCCAACTGCAGATTATACTGAATGGCCAGCGGAGGCAGTATTGCAGAGGAGAATCTCTCTGCGTTGCTGAGAAAAAAAAGAAAATCCAATCATCAGCTGTGCAAGCCTCTTTCAATTTATATGGTAAGTCACACATTTGAGACTTATACATTTGTTTGAAGGTGTGGCGTTGATCATAACATTCTGGAGTTCTCCATAGGTTAACTGACAGGGATGTGCTAAAATGAAGATGTTAGAATCTGTTAGTCCTAGTTTTTATGATTCCCAAGATGTTAGAATCTGTTAGTCCTAGTTTTTATGACTCCCTTCATTTATCAGACCACTGAATTGCTATTGGTGTACCATAACCCACAAGAATTCCAGTAAGAAGGGTGCACTGTCACTTGGCTGCCAAACAGATCTTTCTATCTACGTCCTCATATAGGTGCTAGAGTTGTGTAGAGAGCGGTAGCAAATGAGGCATAGGATTGGGAGACGAATACCAGGTTGAGATTAATATTCAGATTTGAATTTTTAGTGAGCTTTGGATTTTCACAATATTACACAAGCCATAGAAAGCATTATTATCGCTTGATAAAACATTTTTTTCATAGTGTTGCATTAACTTGGCAATATTCAAGTTCTAATAATGGACTAACAGTGGACTTTTCCAACTGCAGATTATACTGAATGGCCAGCGGAGGCAGTATTGCAGAGGAGAATCTCTCTGCGTTGCTGAGAAAAAAAAAGAAAATCCAATCATCAGCTTTGCAAGCCTCTTTCAATTTATATGGTAAGTCACACATTTGAGACATACATTTGTTTGAAGGTGTGGGGTTGATCATAACATTCTGGAGTTCTCCATATGTTAACTGATAGGGATGTGCTAAAATGAAGATGTTAGAATCTGTTAGTCCTAGTTTTTATGATTCCCAATAACTGTAGCATAAACCTTCCTCCCTTAATTTATCTGACCACTGAATTGCTATTAGTGTACCATAATCCACAAGAATTCCAGTAAGAAGGGTGCACTGTCACTTGGCTGGCAAGCAGATCTTTCTATCTACGTCCTCATATAGGTGCTAGAGTTGTGTAGAGAGCGGTAGCAAATGAGGCATAGGATTGGGAGACGAATGCCAGGTTGAGATTAATATTCAGATTTGAATTTTTAGTGAGCTTTGGATTTTCACAATATTACACAAGCCATAGAAAGCATTATTATCGCTTGATAAAACATTTTTTTCGTAGTGTTGCATTAACTTGGCAATATTCAAGTTCTAATAATGGACTAACAGTGGACCTTTCCATCTGCAGATTATACTGAATGGCCAGCGGAGGCAGTATTGCAGAGGAGAATCTCTCTGCTTTGCTGAGAAAAAAAAAGAAAATCCAATCATCAGCTTTGCAAGCCTCTTTCAATTTATATGGTAAGTCACACATTTGAGACTTATACATTTGTTTGAAGGTGTGGGGTTGACCATAACATTCTGGAGTTCTCCATATGTTAACTGATAGGGATGTGCTAAAATGAAGATGTTAGAATCTTTTAGTCCTAGTTTTTATTATTCTCACTAACTGTAGAATAAACCTTCCTCCCTTAATTTATCAGACCACTGAATTGCTTTTGGTGTACCATAACCCACAAGAATTTCAGTGAGAAGGGTGCACTGTCACTTGGCTGCCAAACAGATCTTTCTATCTACGTTCTCATATTGGTGCTAGAGTTGTGTAGAGAGCAGTAGCAAATGAGGCATACGATTGGGAGACGAATGCCAGGTTGAGAATAATATTCAAATTTGAATTTTTAGTGAGCTTTGGATTTTCACAATATTACACAAGCAATAGAAAGCATTATTATCGCTTGATAAAACATTTATTTCATAGTGTTGCATTACCTTGGCAATATTCAAGTTCTAATAATGGACTAACAGTGGACTTTTCCAACTGCAGATTATACTGAATGGCCAGCGGAGGCAGTATTGCAGAGGAGAATCTCTCTGCGTTGCTGAGAAAAAAAAAATCCAATCATCAGCTTTGCAAACATCTTTCAATTTATATGGTAAGTCACACATTTGAGACTAATACATTTGTTTGAAGGTGTGGGGTTGATCATATCATTCTTGGGTTCTCCATATGTTAACTGATAGGGATGTGCTAAAATGAAGATGTTATAATCTGTTAGTCCTAGTTTTTATGATTCCCAATAACTGTAGCATAAACCTTCCTCCCTTAATTTATCTGACCACTGAATTGCTATTAGTGTACCATAATCCACAAGAATTCCAGTAAGAAGGGTGCACTGTCACTTGGCTGGCAAGCAGATCTTTCTATCTACGTCCTCATTTAGGTGCTAGAGTTGTGTAGAGAGCGGTAGCAAATGAGGCATAGGATTGGGAGACGAATGCCAGGTTGAGATTAATATTCAGATTTGTTTTTTTAGTGAGCTTTGGATTTTCACAATATTACACAAGCCATAGAAAGCATTATTATCGCTTGATAAAAGATTTTTCTCATAGTGTTGCATTAACTTGGCAATATTCAAGTTCTAATAATGGACTAACAGTGGACTTTTCCAACTGCAGATTATACTGAATGGCCAGCGGAGGCAGTATTGCAGAGGAGAATCTCTCTGCGTTGCTGAGAAAAAAAAGAAAATCCAATCATCAGCTTTGCAAGCCTCTTTCAATTTATATGGTAAGTCACACATTTGAGACATACATTTGTTTGAAGGTGTGGGGTTGATCATAACATTCTGGAGTTCTCCATATGTTAACTGATAGGGATGTGCTAAAGTGAAGATGTTAGAATCTGTTAGTCCTAGTTTTTATGATTCCCAATAACTGTAGCATAAACCTTCCTCCCTTAATTTATCTGACCACTGAATTGCTATTAGTGTACCATAATCCACAAGAATTCCAGTAAGAAGGGTGCACTGTCACTTGGCTGGCAAGCAGATCTTTCTATCTACGTCCTCATATAGGTGCTAGAGTTGTGTAGAGAGCGGTAGCAAATGAGGCATAGGATTGGGAGACGAATGCCAGGTTGAGATTAATATTCAGATTTGAATTTTTAGTGAGCTTTGGATTTTCACAATATTACACAAGCCATAGAAAGCATTATTATCGCTTGATAAAACATTTTTTTCGTAGTGTTGCATTAACTTGGCAATATTCAAGTTCTAATAATGGACTAACAGTGGACCTTTCCATCTGCAGATTATACTGAATGGCCAGCGGAGGCAGTATTGCAGAGGAGAATCTCTCTGCGTTGCTGAGAAAAAAAAAGAAAATCCAATCATCAGCTTTGCAAGCCTCTTTCAATTTATATGGTAAGTCACACATTTGAGACTTATACATTTGTTTGAAGGTGTGGGGTTGACCATAACATTCTGGAGTTCTCCATATGTTAACTGATAGGGATGTGCTAAAATGAAGATGTTAGAATCTTTTAGTCCTAGTTTTTATTATTCTCACTAACTGTAGAATAAACCTTCCTCCCTTAATTTATCAGACCACTGAATTGCTTTTGGTGTACCATAACCCACAAGAATTTCAGTGAGACGGGTGCACTGTCACTTGGCTGCCAAACAGATCTTTCTATCTACGTCCTCATATTGGTGCTAGAGTTGTGTAGAGAGCAGTAGCAAATGAGGCATACGATTGGGAGACGAATGCCAGTTTGAGAATAATATTCAAATTTGAATTTTTAGTGAGCTTTGGATTTTCACAATATTACACAAGCAATAGAAAGCATTATTATCGCTTGATAAAACATTTATTTCATAGTGTTGCATTACCTTGGCAATATTCAAGTTCTAATAATGGACTAACAGTGGACTTTTCCAACTGCAGATTATACTGAATGGCCAGCGGAGGCAGTATTGCAGAGGAGAATCTCTCTGCGTTGCTGAGAAAAAAAAAATCCAATCATCAGCTTTGCAAACATCTTTCAATTTATATGGTAAGTCACACATTTGAGACTAATACATTTGTTTGAAGGTGTGGGGTTGATCATATCATTCTTGGGTTCTCCATATGTTAACTGATAGGGATGTGCTAAAATGAAGATGTTATAATCTGTTAGTCCTAGTTTTTATGATTCCCAATAACTGTAGCATAAACCTTCCTCCCTTAATTTATCTGACCACTGAATTGCTATTAGTGTACCATAATCCACAAGAATTCCAGTAAGAAGGGTGCACTGTCACTTGGCTGGCAAGCAGATCTTTCTATCTACGTCCTCATTTAGGTGCTAGAGTTGTGTAGAGAGCG
This sequence comes from Lissotriton vulgaris, assembly GCF_964263255.1. Taxonomy (NCBI): domain Eukaryota; kingdom Metazoa; phylum Chordata; class Amphibia; order Caudata; family Salamandridae; genus Lissotriton; species Lissotriton vulgaris. The sequence continues at coordinate 477,957 of NW_028254560.1, forward strand.
GTAGCAAATGAGGCATAGGATTGGGAGACGAATGCCAGGTTGAGATTAATATTCAGATTTGTTTTTTTAGTGAGCTTTGGATTTTCACAATATTACACAAGCCATAGAAAGCATTATTATCGCTTGATAAAACATTTTTCTCATAGTGTTGCATTAACTTGGCAATATTCAAGTTCTAATAATGGACTAACAGTGGACTTTTCCAACTGCAGATTATACTGAATGGCCAGCGGAGGCAGTATTGCAGAGGAGAATCTCTCTGCGTTGCTGAGAAAAAAAAGAAAATCCAATCATCAGCTTTGCAAGCCTCTTTCAATTTACATGGTAAGTCACACATTTGAGACATACATTTGTTTGAAGGTGTGGGGTTGATCATAACATTCTGGAGTTCTCCATATGTTAACTGATAGGGATGTGCTAAAATGAAGATGTTAGAATCTGTTAGTCCTAGTTTTTATGATTCCCAATAACTGTAGCATAAACCTTCCTCCCTTAATTTATCAGACCACTGAATTGCTATTGGTGTACCATAACCCACAAGAATTCCAGTAAGAAGGGTGCACTGTCACTTGACTGCCAAACAGATCTTTCTATCTACGTCCTCATATAGGTGCTAGAGTTGTGTAGAGAGCGGTAGCAAATGAGGCATAGGATTGGGAGAAGAATGCCAGGTTGAGATTAATATAGAGATTTGAATTTTTAGTGAGCTTTGGATTTTCACAATATTACACAAGCCATGGAAAGCATCATTGTCGCTTGATAAAACATTTTTTTCATAGTGTTGCATTAACTTGGCAATATTCAAGTTCTAATAATGGACTAAAAGTGGATCTTTCCATCTGCAGATTATACTGAATGGCCGGCGGAGGCAGTATTGCAGAGGAGAATCTCTCTGCGTTGCTGAGAAAAAAAAAATCCAATCATCAGCTTTGCAAACATCTTTCAATTTATATGGTAAGTCACACATTTGAGACTAATACATTTGTTTGAAGGTGTGGGGTTGATCATAACATTCTGGAGTTCTCCATATGTTAACTGATAGGGATGTGCTAAAATGAAGATGTTAGAATCTGTTAGTCCTAGTTTTTATGATTCCCAATAACTGTAGCATAAACCTTCCTCCCTTAATTTATCTGTTCACTGAATTGCTATTAGTGTACCATAATCCACAAGAATTCCAGTAAGAAGGGTGCACTGTCACTTGGCTGGCAAACAGATCTTTCTATCTACGTCCTCATATTGGTGCTAGAGTTGTGTAGACAGCAGTAGCAAATGAGGCATACGATTGGGAGACGAATGCCAGGTTGAGAATAATATTCAAATTTGAATTTTTAGTGAGCTTTGGATTTTCACAATATTACACAAGCAATAGAAAGCATTATTATCGCTTGATAAAACATTTATTTCATAGTGTTGCATTAACTTGGCAACATTCAAGTTCTAATAATGGACTAACAGTGGAATTTCCCATCTGCAGAATATACTGAATGGCCAGCGGAGGCAGTATTGCAGAGGAGAATCTCTCTGCGTCGCTGGAAAAAAAAAAGAAAACCCATTCATCAGCTTTGCAAGCCTCTTTCAATTTATATATTAAGTCACACATTTGAGACTTATACATTTGTTTGAATGCGTGGGATTGATCATAACATTCTGGAGTTCTCCATAGGTTAACTGATAGGGATGTGCTAAAATGAAGATGTTAGAATCTGTTAGTCCTAATTTTTATGATTCCCAATAAATGTAGCATAAACCTTCCTCCCTTAATTTATCAGACTACTGAATTGCTATTGGTGTACCATAACCCACAAGAATTCCAGTACGAAGGGTGCACTGTCACTTGGCTGCCAAACAGATCTTTCTATCTACGTCCTCATATAGGTGCTAGAGTTGTGTAGAGAGCGGTAGCAAATGAGGCATAGGATAGGGAGACGAATGCCAGGTTGAGATTAATATTCAGATTTGAATTTTTAGTGAGCTTTGGATTTTCACAATATTATACAAGCCATAGAAAGCATTATTATCGCTTGATAAAACATTTTTTTCATAGTGTTGCATTAACTTGGCAACATTCAAGTTCTAATAATGGACTAACAGTGGACTTTTCCAACTGCAGATTATACTGAATGGCCAGCGGAGGCAGTATTGCAGAGGAGAATCTCTCTGCGTTGCTGAGAAAAAAAAAATCCAATCATCAGCTTTCAAACATCTTTCAATTTATATGGTACGTCACACATTTGAGACTTATACATTTGTTTGAAGGTGTGGGGTTGATCATAACATTCTGGAGTTCTCCATAGGTTAACTGATAGGGATGTGCTAAAATGAAGATGTTAGAATCTTTTAGTCCTAGTTTTTATTATTCCCAATAACTGTAGCATAAACCTTCCTCCCTTAATTTATCAAACCACTGAATTGCTATTGGTGTACCATAACCCACAAGAATTCCAGTAAGAAGGGTGCACTGTAACTTGGCTGCCAAACAGATCTTTCTATCTACGTCCTCATATAGGTGCTAGAGTTGTGTAGAGAGCGGTAGCAAATGAGGCATAGGATAGGGAGACGAATTCCAGGTTGAGATTAATATTCAGATTTGAATTTTTAGTGAGCTTTGGATTTTCACAATATTACACAAGCCATAGAAAGCATTATCGCTTGATAAAACATTTATCTCATAGTGTTGCATTAACTTGGCAATATTCAAGTTCTAATAATGGACTAACAGTGGACTTTTCCATCTGCAGATTATACTGAATGGCCAGCGGAGGCAGTATTGCAGAGGAGAATCTCTCTGCGTTGCTGAGAAAAAAAAGAAAATCCAATCATCAGCTGTGCAAGCCTCTTTCAATTTATATGGTAAGTCACACATTTGAGACTTATACATTTGTTTGAAGGTGTGGCGTTGATCATAACATTCTGGAGTTCTCCATAGGTTAACTGACAGGGATGTGCTAAAATGAAGATGTTAGAATCTGTTAGTCCTAGTTTTTATGATTCCCAAGATGTTAGAATCTGTTAGTCCTAGTTTTTATGACTCCCTTAATTTATCAGACCACTGAATTGCTATTGGTGTACCATAACCCACAAGAATTCCAGTAAGAAGGGTGCACTGTCACTTGGCTGCCAAACAGATCTTTCTATCTACGTCCTCATATTGGTGCTAGAGTTGTGTAGAGAGCGGTAGCAAATGAGGCATACGATTGGGAGACGAATGCCAGGTTGAGATTATTATTCAAATTTGAATTTTTAGTGAGCTTTGGATTTTCACAATATTACACAAGCCATAGAAAGCATTATTATCGCTTGATAAAACATTTTTTTCATAGTGTTGCATTAACTTGGCAATATTCAAGTTCTAATAATGGACTAACAGTGGACTTTTCCAACTGCAGATTATACTGAATGGCCAGCGGAGGCAGTATTGCAGAGGAGAATCTCTCTGCGTTGCTGAGAAAAAAAAGAAAATCCAATCATCAGCTTTGCAAGCCTCTTTCAATTTATATGGTAAGTCACACATTTGAGACATACATTTGTTTGAAGGTGTGGGGTTGATCATAACATTCTGGAGTTCTCCAACTGTTAACTGATAGGGATGTGCTAAAATGAAGATGTTAGAATCTGTTAGTCCTAGTTTTTATGATTCCCAATAACTGTAGCATAAACCTTCCTCCCTTAATTTATCTGACCACTGAATTGCTATTAGTGTACCACAATCCACAAGAATTCCAGTAAGAAGGGTGCACTGTCACTTGGCTGGCAAACAGATCTTTCTATCTACGTCCTCATATAGGTGCTTGAGTTGTGTAGAGAGCGGTAGCAAATGAGGCATAGGATTGGGAGACGAATGCCAGGTTGAGATTAATATTCAGATTTGAATTTTTTTTGAGCTTTGGATTTTCACAATATTACACAAGCTATAGAAAGCATTATTATCGCTTGATAAAACATTTTTTTTCGTAGTGTTGCATGAACTTTGCAATATTCAAGTTCTAATAATGGACTAACAGTGGACCTTTCCATCTGCAGATTATACTGAATGGCCAGCGGAGGCAGTGTTGCAGAGGAGAATCTCTCTGCGTTGCTGAGAAAAAAAAAGAAAATCCGATCATCAGCTTTGCAAGCCTCTTTCAATTTATATGGTAAGTCACACATTTGAGACTTATACATTTGTTTGAAGGTGTGGGGTTGATCATAACATTATGGAGTTCTCCATAGGTTAACTGATAGGGATGTGCTAAATTGAAGATGTCAGAATCTTTTAGTCCTAGTTTTTATTATTCTCACTAACTGTAGAATAAACCTTCCTCCCTTAATTTATCAGACCACTGAATTGCTTTTGGTGTACCATAACCCACAAGAATTTCAGTGAGAAGGGTGCACTGTCACTTGACTGCCAAACAGATCTTTCTATCTACGTCCTCATATTGGTGCTAGACTTGTGTAGAGAGCAGTAGCAAATGACGCATACGATTGGGAGACGAATGCCAGGTTGAGATTAATATTCAAAGTTGAATTTTTAGTGAGCTTTGGATTTTCACAATATTACACAAGCCATAGAAAGCATTATTATCGCTTGATAAAACATGTATTTCATAGTGTTGCATTAACTTGGCAATATTCAAGTTCTAATAATGGACTAACAGTGGACTTTTCCAACTGCAGATTATACTGAATGGCCAGCGGAGGCAGTATTGCAGAGGAGAATCTCTCTGCGTTGCTGAGAAAAAAAAAATCCAATCATCAGCTTTGCAAACATCTTTCAATTTATATGGGAAGTCACACATTTGAGACTAATACATTTGTTTGAAGGTGTGGGGTTGATCATATCATTCTGGGGTTCTCCATATGTTAACTGATAGGGATGTGCTAAAATGAAGATGTTATAATCTGTTAGTCCTAGTTTTTATGATTCCCAATAACTGTAGCATAAACCTTCCTCCCTTAATGTATCTGACCACTGAATTGCTATTAGTGTACCATAATCCACAAGAATTCCAGTAAGAAGGGTGCACTGTCACTTGGCTGGCAAGCAGATCTTTCTATCTACGTCCTCATATAGGTGCTAGAGTTGTGTAGAGAGCGGTAGCAAATGAGGCATAGGATTGGGAGACGAATGCCAGGTTGAGATTAATATTCAGATTTGAATTTTTAGTGAGCTTTGGATTTTCACAATATTACACAAGCCATAGAAAGCATTATTATCGCTTGATAAAACATTTTTTTCGTAGTGTTGCATTAACTTGGCAATATTCAAGTTCTAATAATGGACTAACAGTGGACCTTTCCATCTGCAGATTATACTGAATGGCCAGCGGAGGCAGTATTGCAGAGGAGAATTTCTCTGCGTTGCTGAGAAAAAAAAAGAAAATCCAATCATCAGCTTTGCAAGCCTCTTTCAATTTATATGGTAAGTCACACATTTGAGACTTATACATTTGTTTGAAGGTGTGGGGTTGATCATAACATTATGGAGTTCTCCATAGGTTAACTGATAGGGATGTGCTAAATTGAAGATGTCAGAATCTTTTAGTCCTAGTTTTTATTATTCTCACTAACTGTAGAATAAACCTTCCTCCCTTAATTTATCAGACCACTGAATTGCTTTTGGTGTACCATAACCCACAAGAATTTCAGTGAGAAGGGTGCACTGTCACTTGGCTGCCAAACAGCTCTTTCTATCTACGTCCTCATATTGGTGCTAGAGTTGTGTAGACAGCAGTAGCAAATGAGGCATACGATTGGGAGACGAATGCCAGGTTGAGAATAATATTCAAATTTGAATTTTTAGTGAGCTTTGGATTTTCACAATATTACACAAGCAATAGAAAGCATTATTATCGCTTGATAAAACATTTATTTCATAGTGTTGCATTACATTGGCAATATTCAAGTTCTAATAATGGACTAACAGTGGACTTTTCCAACTGCAGATTATACTGAATGGCCAGCGGAGGCAGTATTGCAGAGGAGAATCTCTCTGCGTTGCTGAGAAAAAAAAAAATCCAATCATCAGCTTTGCAAGCCTCTTTCAATTTATATGGTAAGTCACACATTTGAGACTTATACATTTGTTTGAAGGTGTGGGGTTGATCATAACATTCTGGAGTTCTCCATATGTTAACTGATAGGGATGTGCTAAAATGAAGATGTTAGAATCTTTTAGTCCTAGTTTTTATTATTCTCACTAACTGTAGAATAAACCTTCCTCCCTTAATTTATCAGACCACTGAATTGCTTTTGGTGTACCATAACCCACAAGAATTTCAGTGAGAAGGGTGCACTGTCACTTGGCTGCCAAACAGATCTTTCTATCTACGTCCTCATATTGGTGCTAGAGTTGTGTAGAGAGCAGTAGCAAATGAGGCATACGATTGGGAGACGAATGCCAGGTTGAGAATAATATTCAAATTTGAATTTTTAGTGAGCTTTGGATTTTCACAATATTACACAAGCAATAGAAAGCATTATCGCTTGATAAAACATTTATTTCATAGTGTTGCATTAACTTGGCAATATTCAAGTTCTAATAATGGACTAACAGTGGACTTTTCCAACTGCAGATTATACTGAATGGCCAGCGGAGGCAGTATTGCAGAGGAGAATCTCTCTGCGTTGCTGAGAAAAAAAAAATCAAATCATCGGCTTTGCAAGCCTCTTTCAATTTATATGGTAAGTCACACATTTGAGACTTATACATTTGTTTGAAGGTGTGGCGTTGATCATAACATTCTGGAGTTCTCCATAGGTTAACTGACAGGGATGTGCTAAAATGAAGATGTTAGAATCTGTTAGTCCTAGTTTTTATGATTCCCAAGATGTTAGAATCTGTTAGTCCTAGTTTTTATGACTTCCTTAATTTATCAGACCACTGAATTGCTATTGGTGTACCATAACCCACAAGAATTCCAGTAAGAAGGGTGCACTGTCACTTGACTGCCAAACAGATCTTTCTATCTACGTCCTCATATAGGTGCTAGAGTTGTGTAGAGAGCGGTAGCAAATGAGGCATAGGATTGGGAGACGAATGCCAGGTTGAGATTAATATAGAGTTTTGAATTTTTAGTGAGCTTTGGATTTTCACAATATTACACAAGCCATAGAAAGCATCATTGTCGCTTGATAAAACATTTTTTTCATAGTGTTGCATTAACTTGGCAATATTCAAGTTCTAATAATGGACTAACAGTGGATCTTTCCATCTGCAGATTATACTGAATGACCGGCGGAGGCAGTATTGCAGAGGAGAATCTCTCTGCGTTGCTGAGAAAAAAAAAGAAAATCCAATCATCAGCTTTGCAAGCCTCTTTCAATTTATATGGTAAGTCACACATTTGAGACTTATACATTTGTTTGAAGGTGTGGGGTTGACCATAACATTCTGGAGTTCTCCATATGTTAACTGATAGGGATGTGCTAAAATGAAGATGTTAGAATCTTTTAGTCCTAGTTTTTATTATTCTCACTAACTGTAGAATAAACCTTCCTCCCTTAATTTATCAGACCACTGAATTGCTTTTGGTGTACCATAACCCACAAGAATTTCAGTGAGAAGGGTGCACTGTCACTTGGCTGCCAAACAGATCTTTCTATCTACGTCCTCATATTGGTGCTAGAGTTGTGTAGAGAGCAGTAGCAAATGAGGCATACGATTGGGAGACGAATGCCAGGTTGAGAATAATATTCAAATTTGAATTTTTAGTGAGCTTTGGATTTTCACAATATTACACAAGCCATAGAAAGCATTATTATCGCTTGATAAAATATTTTTTTCATAGTGTTGCATTAACTTGGCAATATTCAAGTTCTAATAATGGACTAACAGTGGACTTTTCCAACTGCAGATTATACTGAATGGCCAGCGGAGGCAGTATTGCAGAGGAGAATCTCTCTGCGTTGCTGAGAAAAAAAAAATCCAATCATCAGCTTTGCAAGCCTCTTTCAATTTATATGGTAAGTCACACATTTGAGACATTTACATTTGTTTGAAGGTGTGGGGTTGATCATAACATTCTGGAGTTCTCCATATGTTAACTGATAGGGATGTGCTAAAATGAAGATGTTAGAATCTGTTAGTCCTAGTTTTTATGATTCCCAATAACTGTAGCATAAACCTTCCTCCCTTAATTTATCTGTTCACTGAATTGTTATTAGTGTACCATAATCCACAAGAATTCCGGTAAGAAGGGTGCACTGTCACTTGGCTGGCAAACAGATCTTTCTATCTACGTCCTCATATAGGTGCTAGAGTTGTGTAGAGAGCGGTAGCAAATGAGGCATAGGATTGGGAGGCGAATGCCAGGTTGAGATTAATATTCAGATTTGAATTTTTAGTGAGCTTTGGATTTTCACAATATTACACAAGCCATAGAAAGCATTATTATCGCTTGATAAAACATTTTTTTCGTAGTGTTGCATTAACTTGGCAATATTCAAGTTCTAATAATGGACTAACAGTGGACCTTTCCATCGGCAGATTATACTGAATGGCCAGCGGAGGCAGTATTGCAGAGGAGAATCTCTCTGCGTTGCTGAGAAAAAAAAAGAAAATCCAATCATCAGCTTTGCAAGCCTCTTTCAATTTATATGGTAAGTCACACATTTGAGACTTATACATTTGTTTGAAGGTGTGGGGTTGACCATAACATTCTGGAGTTCTCCATATGTTAACTGATAGGGATGTGCTAAAATGAAGATGTTAGAATCTTTTAGTCCTAGTTTTTATTATTCTCACTAACTGTAGAATAAACCTTCCTCCCTTAATTTATCAGACCACTGAATTGCTTTTGGTGTACCATAACCCACAAGAATTCCAGTAAGAAGGGTGCACTGTCACTTGGCTGGCAAACAGATCTTTCTATCTACGTCCTCATATTGGTGCTAGAGTTGTGTAGACAGCAGTAGCAAATGAGGCATACGATTGGGAGACGAATGCCAGGTTGAGAATAATATTCAAATTTGAATTTTTAGTGAGCTTTGGATTTTCACAATATTACACAAGCAATAGAAAGCATTATCGCTTGATAAAACATTTATTTCATAGTGTTGCATTAACTTGGCAATATTCAAGTTCTAATAATGGACTAACAGTGGATCTTTCCATCTGCAGATTATACTGAATGGCCGGCGGAGGCAGTATTGCAGAGGAGAATCTCTCTGCGTTGCTGAGAAAAAAAAAAAATCAAATCATCAGCTTTGCAAGCCTCTTTCAATTTATAAGGTAAGTCACACATTTGAGACTTATACATTTGTTTGAAGGTGTGGCGTTGATCATAACATTCTGGAGTTCTCCATAGGTTAACTGACAGGGATGTGCTAAAATGAAGATGTTAGAATCTGTTAGTCCTAGTTTTTATGATTCCCAAGATGTTAGAATCTGTTAGTCCTAGTTTTTATGACTTCCTTAATTTATCAGACCACTGAATTGCTATTGGTGTACCATAACCCACAAGAATTCCAGTAAGAAGGGTGCACTGTCACTTGACTGCCAAACAGATCTTTCTATCTACGTCCTCATATAGGTGCTAGAGTTGTGTAGAGAGCGGTAGCAAATGAGGCATAGGATTGGGAGACGAATGCCAGGTTGAGATTAATATAGAGATTTGAATTTTTAGTGAGCTTTGGATTTTCACAATATTACACAAGCCATGGAAAGCATCATTGTCGCTTGATAAAACATTTTTTTCATAGTGTTGCATTAACTTGGCAATATTCAAGTTCTAATAATGGACTAACAGTGGATCTTTCCATCTGCAGATTATACTGAATGGCCGGCGGAGGCAGTATTGCAGAGGAGAATCTCTCTGCGTTGCTGAGAAAAAAAAAGAAAATCCAATCATCAGCTTTGCAAGCCTCTTTCAATTTATATGGTAAGTCACACATTTGAGACTTATACATTTGTTTGAAGGTGTGGGGTTGACCATAACATTCTGGAGTTCTCCATATGTTAACTGATAGGGATGTGCTAAAATGAAGATGTTAGAATCTTTTAGTCCTAGTTTTTATTATTCTCACTAACTGTAGAATAAACCTTCCTCCCTTAATTTATCAGACCACTGAATTGCTTTTGGTGTACCATAACCCACAAGAATTTCAGTGAGAAGGGTGCACTGTCACTTGGCTGCCAAACAGATCTTTCTATCTACGTCCTCATATTGGTGCTAGAGTTGTGTAGAGAGCAGTAGCAAATGAGGCATACGATTGGGAGACGAATGCCAGGTTGAGAATAATATTCAAATTTGAATTTTTAGTGAGCTTTGGATTTTCACAATATTACACAAGCAATAGAAAGCATTATTATCGCTTGATAAAACATTTATTTCATAGTGTTGCATTACCTTGGCAATATTCAAGTTCTAATAATGGACTAACAGTGGACTTTTCCAACTGCAGATTATACTGAATGGCCAGCGGAGGCAGTATTGCAGAGGAGAATCTCTCTGCGTTGCTGAGAAAAAAAAAATCCAATCATCAGCTTTGCAAACATCTTTCAATTTATATGGTAAGTCACACATTTGAGACTAATACATTTGTTTGAAGGTGTGGGGTTGATCATAACATTCTGGAGTTCTCCATATGTTAACTGATAGGGATGTGCTAAAATGAAGATGTTAGAATCTGTTAGTCCTAGTTTTTATGATTCCCAATAACTGTAGCATAAACCTTCTTCCCTTAATTTATCTGTTCACTGAATTGCTATTAGTGTACCATAATCCACAAGAATTCCAGTAAGAAGGGTGCACTGTCACTTGGCTGGCAAACAGATCTTTCTATCTACGTCCTCATATTGGTGCTAGAGTGGTGTAGACAGCAGTAGCAAATGAGGCATACGATTGGGAGACGAATGCCAGGTTGAGAATAATATTCAAATTTGAATTTTTAGTGAGCTTTGGATTTTCACAATATTACACAAGCAATAGAAAGCATTATCGCTTGATAAAACATTTATTTCATAGTGTTGCATTACATTGGCAATATTCAAGTTCTAATAATGGACTAACAGTGGACTTTTCCAACTGCAGATTATACTGAATGGCCAGCGGAGGCAGTATTGCAGAGGAGAATCTCTCTGCGTTGCTGAGAAAAAAAAAATCCAATCATCAGCTTTGCAAGCCTCTTTCAATTTATATGGTAAGTCACACATTTGAGACTTATACATTTGTTTGAAGGTGTGGGGTTGATCATAACATTCTGGAGTTCTCCATATGTTAACTGATAGGGATGTGCTAAAATGAAGATGTTAGAATCTGTTAGTCCTAGTTTTTATGATTCCCAATAACTGTAGCATAAACCTTCCTCCCTTAATTTATCTGTTCACTGAATTGCTATTAGTGTACCATAATCCACAAGAATTCCAGTAAGAAGGGTGCACTGTCACTTGGCTGGCAAACAGATCTTTCTATCTACGTCCTCATATTGGTGCTAGAGTTGTGTAGACAGCAGTAGCAAATGAGGCATACGATTGGGAGACGAATGCCAGGTTGAGAATGATATTCAAATTTGAATTTTTAGTGAGCTTTGGATTTTCACAATATTACACAAGCAATAGAAAGCATTATCGCTTGATAAAACATTTATTTCATAGTGTTGCATTAACTTGGCAATATTCAAGTTCTAATAATGGACTAACAGTGGATCTTTCCATCTGCAGATTATACTGAATGGCCGGCGGAGGCAGTATTGCAGAGGAGAATCTCTCTGCGTTGCTGAGAAAAAAAAAAATCAAATCATCAGCTTTGCAAGCCTCTTTCAATTTATAAGGTAAGTCACACATTTGAGACTTATACATTTGTTTGAAGGTGTGGCGTTGAGCATAACATTCTGGAGTTCTCCATAGGTTAACTGACAGGGATGTGCTAAAATGAAGATGTTAGAATCTGTTAGTCCTAGTTTTTATGATTCCCAAGATGTTAGAATCTGTTAGTCCTAGTTTTTATGACTTCCTTAATTTATCAGACCACTGAATTGCTATTGGTGTACCATAACCCACAAGAATTCCAGTAAGAAGGGTGCACTGTCACTTGGCTGCCAAACAGATCTTTCTATCTACGTCCTCATATAGGTGCTAGAGTTGTGTAGAGAGCGGTAGCAAATGAGGCATAGGATTGGGAGACGAATGCCAGGTTGAGATTAATATAGAGATTTGAATTTTTAGTGAGCTTTGGATTTTCACAATATTACACAAGCCATAGAAAGCATTATTATCGCTTGATAAAACATTTTTTTCGTAGTGTTGCATTAACTTGGCAATATTCAAGTTCTAATAATGGACTAACAGTGGACCTTTCCATCTGCAGATTATACTGAATGGCCAGCGGAGGCAGTGTTGCAGAGGTGAATCTCTTGCGTTGCTGGGAAAAAAAAGAAAATCCAATCATCAGCTGTGCAAGCCTCTTTCAATTTATATGGTAAGTCACACATTTGAGACTTATACATTTGTTTGAAGGTGTGGGGTTGACCATAACATTCTGGAGTTCTCCATATGTTAACTGATAGGGATGTGCTAAAATGAAGATGTTCGAATCTTTTAGTCCTAGTTTTTATTATTCTCACTAACTGTAGAATAAACCTTCCTCCCTTAATTTATCAGACCACTGAATTGCAATTGGTGTACCATAACCCACAAGAATTCCAGTAAGAAGGGTGCACTGTCACTTGGCTGCCAAACAGATCTTTCTATCTACGTCCTCATATTGGTGCTAGAGTTGTGTAGAGAGCGGTAGCAAATGAGGCATACGATTGGGAGACGAATGCCAGGTTGAGATTATTATTCAAATTTGAATTTTTAGTGAGCTTTGGATTTTCACAATATTACACAAGCCATAGAAAGCATTATTATCGCTTGATAAAACATTTTTTTTCGTAGTGTTGCATTAACTTGGCAATATTTAAGTTCTAATAATGGACTAACAGTGGACTTTCCCATCTGCAGATTATACTGAATGGCCAGCGGAGGCAGTATTGCAGAGGAGAAACTCTCTGCATTGCTGGGAAAAAAAAAAGAAAATCCAATCATCAGCTTTGCAAGCCTCTTTCAATTTATATGGTAAGTCACACATTTGAGACTTATACATTTGTTTGAAGGTGTGGGGTTGATCATAACATTCTGGAGTTCTCCATATGTTAACTGATAGGGATGTGCTAAAATGAAGATGTTAGAATCTGTTAGTCCTAGTTTTTATGATTCCCAATAACTGTAGCATAAACCTTCCTCCCTTAATTTATCTGTTCACTGAATTGCTATTAGTGTACCATAATCCACAAGAATTCCAGTAAGAAGGGTGCACTGTCACTTGGCTGGCAAACAGATCTTTCTATCTACGTCCTCATATTGGTGCTAGAGTTGTGTAGACAGCAGTAGCAAATGAGGCATACGATTGGGAGACGAATGCCAGGTTGAGAATAATATTCAAATTTGAATTTTTAGTGAGCTTTGGATTTTCACAATATTACACAAGCAATAGAAAGCATTATCGCTTGATAAAACATTTATTTCATAGTCTTGCATTAACTTGGCAATATTAAAGTTCTAATAATGGACTAACAGTGGACTTTTCCAACTGCAGATTATACTGAATGGCCAGCGGAGGCAGTATTGCAGAGGAGAATCTCTCTGCGTTGCTGAGAAAAAAAAAATCAAATCATCAGCTTTGCAAGCCTCTTTCAATTTATATGGTAAGTCACACATTTGAGACTTATATATTTGTTTGAAGGTGTGGCGTTGATCATAACATTCTGGAGTTCTCCATAGGTTAACTGACAGGGATGTGCTAAAATGAAGATGTTAGAATCTGTTAGTCCTAGTTTTTATGATTCCCAAGATGTTAGAATCTGTTAGTCCTAGTTTTTATGACTTCCTTAATTTATCAGACCACTGAATTGCTATTGGTGTACCATAACCCACAAGAATTCCAGTAAGAAGGGTGCACTGTCACTTGACTGCCAAACAGATCTTTCTATCTACGTCCTCATATAGGTGCTAGAGTTGTGTAGAGAGCGGTAGCAAATGAGGCATAGGATTGGGAGACGAATGCCAGGTTGAGATTAATATAGAGATTTGAATTTTTAGTGAGCTTTGGATTTTCACAATAATACACAAGCCATAGAAAGCATCATTATCGCTTGATAAAACATTTTGTACATAGTGTTGCATTAACTTGGCAATATTTAAGTTCTAATAATGGACTAACAGTGGACTTTCCCATCTGCAGATTATACTGAATGGCCAGCGGAGGCAGTATTGCAGAGGAGAATCTCTCTGCGTTGCTAAGAAAAAAAAAGAAAATCCAATCATCAGCTTTGCAAGCCTCTTTCAATTTATATGGTAAGTCACACATTTGAGACTTATACATTTGTTTGAAGGTGTGGGGTTGATCATAACATTCTGGAGTTCTCCATAGGTTAACTGATAGGGATGTGCTAAAATGAAGATGTTAGAATCTGTTAGTCCTAGTTTTTATGATTCCCAATAGCTGTAGCATAAACCTTCCTCCCTTAATTTATCAGACCACTGAATTGCTTTTGGTGTACCATAACCCACAAGAATTTCAGTGAGAAGGGTGCACTGTCACTTGGCTGCCAAACAGCTCTTTCTATCTACGTCCTCATATTGGTGCTAGAGTTGTGTAGACAGCAGTAGCAAATGAGGCATACGATTGGGAGATGAATGCCAGGTTGAGAATAATATTCAAATTTGAATTTTTAGTGAGCTTTGGATTTTCACAATATTACACAAGCAATAGAAAGCATTATTATCGCTTGATAAAACATTTATTTCATAGTGTTGCATTAACTTGGCAATATTCAAGTTCTAATAATGGACTAACAGTGGACTTTTCCAACTGCAGATTATACTGAATGGCCAGCGGAGGCAGTATTGCACAGGAGAATCTCTCTGCGTTGCTGAGAAAAAAAAAATCCAATCATCAGCTTTGCAAGCCTCTTTCAATTTATATGGTAAGTCACACATTTGAGACTTATACATTTGTTTGAAGGTGTGGGGTTGATCATAACATTCTGGAGTTCTCCATATGTTAACTGATAGGGATGTGCTAAAATGAAGATGTTAGAATCTGTTAGTCCTAGTTTTTATGATTCCCAATAACTGTAGCATAAACCTTCCTCCCTTAATTTATCTGTTCACTGAATTGCTAGTACCATAATCCACAAGAATTCCAGTAAGAAGGGTGCACTGTCACTTGGCTGGCAAACAGATCTTTCTATCTACGTCCTCATATTGGTGCTAGAGTTGTGTAGACAGCAGTAGCAAATGAGGCATACGATTGGGAGACGAATGCCAGGTTGAGAATAATATTCAAATTTGAATTTTTAGTGAGCTTTGGATTTTCACAATATTACACAAGCCATAGAAAGCATTATTATCGCTTGATAAAACATTTTTATCGTAGTGTTGCATTAACTTGGCAATATTCAAGTTCTAATAATGGACTAGCAGTGGACTTTCCCATCTGCAGATTATACTGAATGGCCAGCGGAGGCAGTATTGCAGAGGAGAAACTCTCTGCATTGCTGGGAAAAAAAAAAGAAAATCCAATCATCAGCTTTGCAAGCCTCTTTCAATTTATATGGTAAGTCACACATTTGAGACTTATACATTTGTTTGAAGGTGTGGGGTTGATCATAACATTCTGGAGTTCTCCATAGGTTAACTGATAGGGATGTGCTAAAATGAAGATGTTAGAATCTGTTAGTCCTAGTTTTTATGATTCCCAATAGCTGTAGCATAAACCTTCCTCCCTTAATTTATCTGACCACTGAATTGCTATTGGTGTACCATAATCCACAAGAATTCCAGTAAGAAGGGTGCACTGTCACTTGGCTGCCAAACAGATCTTTCTATCTACGTCCTCATATAGGTGCTAGAGTTGTGTAGAGAGCTGTAGCAAATGAGGCATAGGATTGGGAGACGAATTCCAGGTTGAGATTAATATTCAGATTTGAATTTTTAGTGAGCTTTGGATTTTGACAATATTACACAAGCCATAGAAAGCATTATTATTGCTTGATAAAACATTTTTCCCATAGTGTTGCATTAACTTGGCAATATTCAAGTTCTAATAATGGACTAACAGTGGACTTTTCCATCTGCAGATTATACTGAATGGCCAGCGGAGGCAATATTGCAGAGGAGAATCTCTCTGCGTTGCTGAGAAAAAACAGAAAATCCAATCAGCTGTGCAAGCCTCTTTCAATTTATATGGTAAGTCACACATTTGAGACTTATACATTTGTTTGAAGGTGTGGCGTTGATCATAACATTCTGGAGTTCTCCATAGGTTAACTGACAGGGATGTGCTAAAATGAAGATGTTAGAATCTGTTAGTCCTAGTTTTTATGATTCCCAAGATGTTAGAATCTGTTAGTCCTAGTTTTTATGACTCCCTTAATTTATCAGACCACTGAATTGCTATTGGTGTACCATAACGCACAAGAATTCCAGTAAGAAGGGTGCACTGTCACTTGGCTGCCAAACAGATCTTTCTATCTACGTCCTCATATAGGTGCTAGAGTTGTGTAGAGAGCGGTAGCAAATGAGGCATAGGATTGGGAGACGAATGCCAGGTTGAGATTAATATTCAGATTTGAATTTTTAGTGAGCTTTGGATTTTCACAATATTACACAAGCCATAGAAAGCATCATTATCGCTTGATAAAACATTTTTTTCAAAGTGTTGCATTAACTTGGCAATATTCAAGTTCTAATAATGGACTAACAGTGGAATTTCCCATCTGCAGATTATACTGAATGGCCAGCGGAGGCAGTATTGCAGAGGAGAATCTCTCTGCGTCGCTGGAAAAAAAAAAGAAAACCCATTCATCAGCTTTGCAAGCCTCTTTCAATTTATATGGTAAGTCACACATTTGAGACTTATACATTTGTTTGAATGCGTGGGGTTGATCATAACATTCTGGAGTTCTCCATAGGTTAACTGATAGGGATGTGCTAAAATGAAGATGTTAGAATCTGTTAGTCCTAGTTTTTATGATTCCAAATAACTGTAGCATAAACCTTCCTCCCTTAATTTATCAGACCCCTGAATTGCAATTGGTGTACCATAACCCACAAGAATTCCAGTAAGAAGGGTGCACTGTCACTTGGCTGCCAAACAGATCTTTCTATCTACGTCCTCATATTGGTGCTAGAGTTGTGTAGAGAGCGGTAGCAAATGAGGCATACGATTGGGAGACGAATGCCAGGTTGAGATTATTATTCAAATTTGAATTTTTAGTGAGCTTTGGATTTTCACAATATTACACAAGCCATAGAAAGCATTATTATTGCTTGATAAAACATTTTTTTCATAGTGTTGCATTAACTTGGCAATATTCAAGTTCTAATAATTGACTAACAGTGGACTTTTCCAACTGCAGATTATACTGAATGGCCAGCGGAGGCAGTATTGCAGAGGAGAATCTCTCTGCGTTGCTGAGAAAAAAAAGAAAATCCAATCATCAGCTTTGCAAGCCTCTTTCAATTTATATGGTAAGTCACACATTTGAGACTTATACATTTGTTTGAAGGTGTGGGGTTGACCATAACATTCTGGAGTTCTCCATATGTTAACTGATAGGGATGTGCTAAAATGAAGATGTTAGAATCTTTTAGTCCTAGTTTTTATTATTCTCACTAACTGTAGAATAAACCTTCCTCCCTTAATTTATCAGACCACTGAATTGCTTTTGGTGTACCATAACCCACAAGAATTTCAGTAAGAAGGGTGCACTGTCACTTGACTGCCAAACAGATCTTTCTATCTACGTCCTCATATAGGTGCTAGAGTTGTGTAGAGAGCAGTAGCAAATGAGGCATACGATTGGGAGACGAATGCCAGGTTGAGAATAATATTCAAATTTGAATTTTTAGTGAGCTTTGGATTTTCACAATATTACACAAGCCATAGAAAGCTTTATTATCGCTTGATAAAATATTTTTTTCATAGTGTTGCATTAACTTGGCAATATTCAAGTTCTAATAATGGACTAACAGTGGACTTTTCCAACTGCAGATTATACTGAATGGCCAGCGGAGGCAGTATTGCAGAGGAGAATCTCTCTGCGTTGCTGAGAAAAAAAAAATCCAATCATCAGCTTTGCAAGCCTCTTTCAATTTATATGGTAAGTCACACATTTGAGACTTATACATTTGTTTGAAGGTGTGGGGTTGATCATAACATTCTGGAGTTCTCCATATGTTAACTGATAGGGATGTGCTAAAATGAAGATGTTAGAATCTGTTAGTCCTAGTTTTTATGATTCCCAATAACTGTAGCATAAACCTTCCTCCCTTAATTTATCTGTTCACTGAATTGTTATTAGTGTACCATAATCCACAAGAATTCCGGTAAGAAGGGTGCACTGCCACTTGGCTGGCAAACAGATCTTTCTATCTACGTCCTCATATAGGTGCTAGAGTTGTGTAGAGAGCGGTAGCAAATGAGGCATAGGATTGGGAGGCGAATGCCAGGTTGAGATTAATATTCAGATTTGAATTTTTAGTGAGCTTTGGATTTTCACAATATTATATAAGCCATAGAAAGCATTATTATCGCTTGATAATTTTTATTTTCGTAGTGTTGCATTAACTTGGCAATATTCAAGTTCTAATAATGGACTAACAGTGGACTTTTCCAACTGCAGATTATACTGAATGGCCAGCGGAGGCAGTATTGCAGAGGAGAATCTCTCTGCGTTGCTGAGAAAAAAAAAATCCAATCATCAGCTTTGCAAACATCTTTCAATTTATATGGTAAGTCACACATTTGAGACTTATACATTTGTTTGAAGGTGTGGGGTTGATCATAACATTCTGGAGTTCTCCATAGGTTAACTGATAGAGATGTGCTAAAATGAAGATGTTAGAATCTTTTAGTCCTAGTTTTTATTATTCCCAATAACTGTAGCATAAACCTTCCTCCCTTAATTTATCAAACCACTGAATTGCTATTGGTGTACCATAACCCACAAGAATTCCAATAAGAAGGGTGCACTGTAACTTGGCTGCCAGACAGATCTTTCTATCTACGTCCTCATATAGGTGCTATAGTTGTGTAGAGAGCGGTAGCAAATGAGGCATACGATTGGGAGACGAATGCCAGGTTGAGATTAATATTCAGATTTGAATGTTTAGTGAGCTTTGGATTTTCACAATATTACACAAGCCATAGAAAGCATTATTATCGCTTGATAAAACATTTTTTTCGTAGTGTTGCATTAACTTGGCAATATTTAAGTTCTAATAATGGACTAACAGTGGACTTTCCCATCTGCAGATTATACTGAATGGCCAGCGGAGGCAGTATTGCAGAGGGGAAACTCTCTGCATTGCTGGGAAAAAAAAAGAAAATCCAATCATCAGCTTTGCAAGCCTCTTTCAATTTATATGGTAAGTCACACATTTGAGACTTATACATTTGTTTGAAGGTGTGGGGTTGATCATAACATTCTGGAGTTCTCCATAGGTTAACTGATAGGGATGTGCTAAAATGAAGATGTTAGAATCTGTTACTCCTAGTTTTTATGATTCCCAAGATGTTAGAATCTGTTAGTCCTAGTTTTTATGACTCCCTTAATTTATCAGACCACTGAATTGCTATTGGTGTACCATAACCCACAAGAATTCCAGTAAGAAGGGTGCACTGTCACTTGGCTGCCAAACAGGTTTTTCTATCTAGGTCCTCCTATAGGTGCTAGAGTTGTGTAGAGAGCGGTAGCAAATGAGGCATAGGATTGGGAGACGAATGCCAGGTTGAGATTAATATTCAGATTTGAATTTTTAGTGAGTTTGGATTTTCACAATATTACACAAGCCATAGAAAGCATTATTATCGCTTGATAAAACATTTTTCTCATAGTGTTGCATTAATTTGGAAATATTCAAGTTCTAATAATGGACTAACAGTGGAATTTCCCATCTGCAGATTATACTGAATGGCCAGCGGAGGCAGTATTGCAGAGGAGAATCTCTCTGCGTCGCTGGAAAAAAAAAGAAAACCCATTCATCAGCTTTGCAAGCCTCTTTCAATTTATATGGTAAGTCACACATTTGAGACTTATACATTTGTTTGAAGGTGTGGGGTTGATCATAACATTCTGGAGTTCTCCATAGGTTAACTGATAGGGATGTGCTAAAATGAAGATGTTAGAATCTGTTACTCCTAGTTTTTATGATTCCCAAGATGTTAGAATCTGTTAGTCCTAGTTTTTATGACTCCCTTAATTTATCAGACCACTGAATTGCTATTGGTGTACCATAACCCACAAGAATTCCAGTAAGAAGGGTGCACTGTTACTTGGCTGCCAAACAGGTTTTTCTATCTAGGTCCTCGTATAGGTGCTAGAGTTGTGTAGAGAGCGGAAGCAAATGAGGCATAGGATTGGGAGACGAATGCCAGGTTGAGATTAATATTCAGATTTGAATTTTTAGTGAGTTTGGATTTTCACAATATTACACAAGCCATAGAAAGCATTATTATCGCTTGATAAAACATTTTTCTCATAGTGTTGCATTAACTTGGAAATATTCAAGTTCTAATAATGGACTAACAGTGGAATTTCCCATCTGCAGATTATACTGAATGGCCAGCGGAGGCAGTATTGCAGAGGAGAATCTCTCTGCGTCGCTGGAAAAAAAAAGAAAACCCATTCATCAGCTTTGCAAGCCTCTTTCAATTTATATGGTAAGTCACACATTTGAGACTTATACATTTGTTTGAAGGTGTGGGGTTGATCATAACATTCTGGAGTTCTCCATAGGTTAACTGATAGGGATGTGCTAAAATGAAGATGTTAGAATCTGTTACTCCTAGTTTTTATGATTCCCAAGATGTTAGAATCTGTTAGTCCTAGTTTTTATGACTCCCTTAATTTATCAGACCACTGAATTGCTATTGGTGTACCATAACCCACAAGAATTCCAGTAAGAAGGGTGCACTGTCACTTGGCTGCCAAACAGGTTTTTCTATCTAGGTCCTCGTATAGGTGCTAGAGTTGTGTAGAGAGCGGTAGCAAATGAGGCATAGGATTGGGAGACGAATGCCAGGTTGAGATTAATATTCAGATTTGAATTTTTAGTGAGTTTGGATTTTCACAATATTACACAAGCCATAGAAATCATTATTATCGCTTGATAACATTTTTTTTCATAGTGTTGCATTAACTTGGCAATATTCAAGTTCTAATAATGGACTAACAGTGGACTTTCCCATCTGCAGATTATACTGAATGGCCAGCGGAGGCAGTATTGCAGAGGAGAATCTCTCTGCGTCGCTGGAAAAAAAAGAAAATCCATTCATCAGCTTTGCAAGCCTCTTTCAATTTATATGGTAAGTCACACATTTGAGACTTATACATTTGTTTGAAGGTGTGGGGTTGATCATAACATTCTGGAGTTCTCCATAGGTTAACTGATAGGGATGTGCTAAAATGAAGATGTTAGAATCTGTTACTCCTAGTTTTTATGATTCCCAAGATGTTAGAATCTGTTAGTCCTAGTTTTTATGACTCCCTTAATTTATCAGACCACTGAATTGCTATTGGTGTACCATAACCCACAAGAATTCCAGTAAGAAGGGTGCACTGTCACTTGGCTGCCAAACAGGTTTTTCTATCTAGGTCCTCGTATAGGTGCTAGAGTTGTGTAGAGAGCGGTAGCAAATGAGGCATAGGATTGGGAGACGAATGCCAGGTTGAGATTAATATTCAGATTTGAATTTTTAGTGAGTTTGGATTTTCACAATATTACACAAGCCATAGAAAGCATTATTATCGCTTGATAAAACATTTTTCTCATAGTGTTGCATTAACTTGGCAATATTCAAGTTCTAATAATGGACTAACAGTGGACTTTTCCAACTGCAGATTATACTGAATGGCCAGCGGAGGCAGTATTGCAGAGGAGAATCTCTCTGCGTTGCTGAGAAAAAAAAAATCCAATCATCAGCTTTGCAAACATCTTTCAATTTATATGGTAAGTCACACATTTGAGACTTATACATTTGTTTGAAGGTGTGGGGTTGATCATAACATTCTGGAGTTCTCCATAGGTTAACTGATAGGGATGTGCTAAAATGAAGATGTTAGAATCTGTTAGTCCTCATTTTTATGATTCCCAATAAATGTAGCATAAACCTTCCTCCCTTAATTTATCAGACTACTGAATTGCTATTGGTGTACCATAACCCACAAGAATTCCAGTACGAAGGGTGCACTGTCACTTGGCTGCCAAACAGATCTTTCTATCTACGTCCTCATATAGGTGCTAGAGTTGTGTAGAGAGCGGTAGCAAATGAGGCATAGGATAGGGAGACGAATGCCAGGTTGAGATTAATATTCAGATTTGAATTTTTAGTGAGCTTTGGATTTTCACAATATTATACAAGCCATAGAAAGCATTATTATCGCTTGATAATTTTTATTTTCGTAGTGTTGCATTAACTTGGCAATATTCAAGTTCTAATAATGGACTAACAGTGGACTTTTCCAACTGCAGATTATACTGAATGGCCAGCGGAGGCAGTATTGCAGAGGAGTAACTCTCTGCATTGCTGGGAAAAAAAAAAGAAAATCCAATCATCAGCTTTGCAAGCCTCTTTCAATTTATATGGTAAGTCACACATTTGAGACTTATACATTTGTTTGAAGGTGTGGGGTTGATCATAACATTCTGGAGTTCTCCATAGGTTAACTGATAGGGATGTGCTAAAATGAAGATGTTAGAATCTGTTAGTCCTAGTTTTTATGATTCCCAATAGCTGTAGCATAAACCTTCCTCCCTTAATTTATCTGACCACTGAATTGCTATTGGTGTACCATAATCCACAAGAATTCCAGTAAGAAGGGTGCACTGTCACTTGGCTGCCAAACAGATCTTTCTATCTACGTCCTCATATAGGTGCTAGAGTTGTGTAGAGAGCGGTAGCAAATGAGGCATAGGATTGGGAGACGAATGCCAGGTTGAGATTAATGTTCAGATTTGAATTTTTAGTGAGCTTTGGATTTTCACAATATTACACAAGCCATAGAAAGCATTATTATCGCTTGATAAAACATTTTTCTCATAGTGTTGCATTAACTTGGCAATATTCACGTTCTAATAATGGACTAACAGTGGACTTTCCCATCTGCAGATTATACTGAATGGCCAGCGGAGGCAGTATTGCAGAGGAGAATCTCTCTGCGTTGCTGAGAAAAAAAAGAAAATCCAATCATCAGCTTTGCAAGCCTCTTTCAATTTATATGGTAAGTCACACATTTGAGACTTATACATTTGTTTGAAGGTGTGGGGTTGATCATAACATTCTGGAGTTCTCCATAGGTTAACTGATAGGGATGTGCTAAAATGAAGATGTTAGAATCTGTTACTCCTAGTTTTTATGATTCCCAAGATGTTAGAATCTGTTAGTCCTAGTTTTTATGACTCCCTTAATTTATCAGACCACTGAATTTCTATTGGTGTACCATAACCCACAAGAATTCCAGTAAGAAGGGTGCACTGTCACTTGGCTGCCAAACAGGTTTTTCTATCTAGGTCCTCGTATAGGTGCTAGAGTTGTGTAGAGAGCGGTAGCAAATGAGGCATAGGATTGGGAGACGAATGCCAGGTTGAGATTAATATTCAGATTTGAATTTTTAGTGAGTTTGGATTTTCACAATATTACACAAGCCATAGAAAGCATTATTATCGCTTGATAACATTTTTTTTCGTAGTGTTGCATTAACTTGGCAATATTCAAGTTCTAATAATGGACTAACAGTGGACTTTCCCATCTGCAGATTATACTGAATGGCCAGCGGAGGCAGTATTGCAGAGGAGAATCTCTCTGCGTTGCTGAGAAAAAAAGAAAATCCAATCATCAGCTTTGCAAGCCTCTTTCAATTTATATGGTAAGTCACACATTTGAGACTTATACATTTGTTTGAAGGTGTGGGGTTGATCATAACATTCTGGAGTTCTCCATAGGTTAACTGATAGGGATGTGCTAAAATGAAGATGTTAGAATCTGTTACTCCTAGTTTTTATGATTCCCAAGATGTTAGAATCTGTTAGTCCTAGTTTTTATGACTCCCTTAATTTATCAGACCACTGAATTGCTATTGGTGTACCATAACCCACAAGAATTCCAGTAAGAAGGGTGCACTGTCACTTGGCTGCCAAACAGGTTTTTCTATCTAGGTCCTCGTATAGGTGCTAGAGTTGTGTAGAGAGCGGTAGCAAATGAGGCATAGGATTGGGAGACGAATGCCAGGTTGAGATTAATATTCAGATTTGAATTTTTAGTGAGTTTGGATTTTCACAATATTACACAAGCCATAGAAAGCATTATTATCGCTTGATAAAACATTTTTCTCATAGTGTTGCATTAACTTGGCAATATTCAAGTTCTAATAATGGACTAACAGTGGACTTTTCCAACTGCAGATTATACTGAATGGCCAGCGGAGGCAGTATTGCAGAGGAGAATCTCTCTGCGTTGCTGAGAAAAAAAAAATCCAATCATCAGCTTTGCAAACATCTTTCAATTTATATGGTAAGTCACACATTTGAGACTTATACATTTGTTTGAAGGTGTGGGGTTGATCATAACATTCTGGAGTTCTCCATAGGTTAACTGATAGGGATGTGCTAAAATGAAGATGTTCGAATCTGTTAGTCCTAATTTTTATGATTCCCAATAAATGTAGCATAAACCTTCCTCCCTTAATTTATCAGACTACTGAATTGCTATTGGTGTACCATAACCCACAAGAATTCCAGTACGAAGGGTGCACTGTCACTTGGCTGCCAAACAGATCTTTCTATCTACGTCCTCATATAGGTGCTAGAGTTGTGTAGAGAGCGGTAGCAAATGAGGCATAGGATAGGGAGACGAATGCCAGGTTGAGATTAATATTCAGATTTGAATTTTTAGTGAGCTTTGGATTTTCACAATATTATACAAGCCATAGAAAGCATTATTATCGCTTGATAATTTTTATTTTCGTAGTGTTGCATTAACTTGGCAATATTCAAGTTCTAATAATGGACTAACAGTGGACTTTTCCAACTGCAGATTATACTGAATGGCCAGCGGAGGCAGTATTGCAGAGGAGTAACTCTCTGCATTGCTGGGAAAAAAAAAAGAAAATCCAATCATCAGCTTTGCAAGCCTCTTTCAATTTATATGGTAAGTCACACATTTGAGACTTATACATTTGTTTGAAGGTGTGGGGTTGATCATAACATTCTGGAGTTCTCCATAGGTTAACTGATAGGGATGTGCTAAAATGAAGATGTTAGAATCTGTTAGTCCTAGTTTTTATGATTCCCAATAGCTGTAGCATAAACCTTCCTCCCTTAATTTATCTGACCACTGAATTGCTATTGGTGTACCATAATCCACAAGAATTCCAGTAAGAAGGGTGCACTGTCACTTGGCTGCCAAACAGATCTTTCTATCTACGTCCTCATATAGGTGCTAGAGTTGTGTAGAGAGCGGTAGCAAATGAGGCATAGGATTGGGAGACGAATGCCAGGTTGAGATTAATGTTCAGATTTGAATTTTTAGTGAGCTTTGGATTTTCACAATATTACACAAGCCATAGAAAGCATTATTATCGCTTGATAAAACATTTTTCTCATAGTGTTGCATTAACTTGGCAATATTCAAGTTCTAATAATGGACTAACAGTGGACTTTCCCATCTGCAGATTATACTGAATGGCCAGCGGAGGCAGTATTGCAGAGGAGAATCTCTCTGCGTTGCTGAGAAAAAAAAGAAAATCCAATCATCAGCTTTGCAAGCCTCTTTCAATTTATATGTAAGTCACACATTTGAGACTTATACATTTGTTTGAAGGTGTGGGGTTGATCATAACATTCTGGAGTTCTCCATAGGTTAACTGATAGGGATGTGCTAAAATGAAGATGTTAGAATCTGTTACTCCTAGTTTTTATGATTCCCAAGATGTTAGAATCTGTTAGTCCTAGTTTTTATGACTCCGTTAATTTATCAGACCACTGAATTGCTATTGGTGTACCATAACCCACAAGAATTCCAGTAAGAAGGGTGCACTGTCACTTGGCTGCCAAACAGGTTTTTCTATCTAGGTCCTCGTATAGGTGCTAGAGTTGCGTAGAGAGCGGTAGCAAATGAGGCATAGGATTGGGAGACGAATGCCAGGTTGAGATTAATATTCAGATTTGAATTTTTAGTGAGTTTGGATTTTCACAACATTACACAAGCCATAGAAAGCATTATTATCGCTTGATAAATTTTTTTTCGTAGTGTTGCATTAACTTGGCAATATTCAAGTTCTAATAATGGACTAACAGTGGACTTTCCCATCTGCAGATTATACTGAATGGCCAGCGGAGGCAGTATTGCAGAGGAGAATCTCTCTGCGTTGCTGAGAAAAAAAAGAAAATCCAATCATCAGCTTTGCAAGCCTCTTTCAATTTATATGGTAAGTCACACATTTGAGACTTATACATTTGTTTGAAGGTGTGGGGTTGATCATAACATTCTGGAGTTCTCCATAGGTTAACTGATAGGGATGTGCTAAAATGAAGATGTTAGAATCTGTTACTCCTAGTTTTTATGATTCCCAAGATGTTAGAATCTGTTAGTCCTAGTTTTTATGACTCCCTTAATTTATCAGACCACTGAATTTCTATTGGTGTACCATAACCCACAAGAATTCCAGTAAGAAGGGTGCACTGTCACTTGGCTGCCAAACAGGTTTTTCTATCTAGGTCCTCGTATAGGTGCTAGAGTTGTGTAGAGAGCGGTAGCAAATGAGGCATAGGATTGGGAGACGAATGCCAGGTTGAGATTAATATTCAGATTTGAATTTTTAGTGAGTTTGGATTTTCACAATATTACACAAGCCATAGAAAGCATTATTATCGCTTGATAACATTTTTTTTCGTAGTGTTGCATTAACTTGGCAATATTCAAGTTCTAATAATGGACTAACAGTGGACTTTCCCATCTGCAGATTATACTGAATGGCCAGCGGAGGCAGTATTGCAGAGGAGAATCTCTCTGCGTTGCTGAGAAAAAAAAGAAAATCCAATCATCAGCTTTGCAAGCCTCTTTCAATTTATATGGTAAGTCACACATTTGAGACTTATACATTTGTTTGAAGGTGTGGGGTTGATCATAACATTCTGGAGTTCTCCATAGGTTAACTGATAGGGATGTGCTAAAATGAAGATGTTAGAATCTGTTACTCCTAGTTTTTATGATTCCCAAGATGTTAGAATCTGTTAGTCCTAGTTTTTATGACTCCCTTAATTTATCAGACCACTGAATTGCTATTGGTGTACCATAACCCACAAGAATTCCAGTAAGAAGGGTGCACTGTCACTTGGCTGCCAAACAGGTTTTTCTATCTAGGTCCTCGTATAGGTGCTAGAGTTGTGTAGAGAGCGGTAGCAAATGAGGCATAGGATTGGGAGACGAATGCCAGGTTGAGATTAATATTCAGATTTGAATTTTTAGTGAGTTTGGATTTTCACAATATTACACAAGCCATAGAAAGCATTATTATCGCTTGATAAAACATTTTTCTCATAGTGTTGCATTAACTTGGCAATATTCAAGTTCTAATAATGGACTAACAGTGGACTTTTCCAACTGCAGATTATACTGAATGGCCAGCGGAGGCAGTATTGCAGAGGAGAATCTCTCTGCGTTGCTGAGAAAAAAAAAATCCAATCATCAGCTTTGCAAACATCTTTCAATTTATATGGTAAGTCACACATTTGAGACTTATACATTTGTTTGAAGGTGTGGGGTTGATCATAACATTCTGGAGTTCTCCATAGGTTAACTGATAGGGATGTGCTAAAATGAAGATGTTAGAATCTGTTAGTCCTAATTTTTATGATTCCCAATAAATGTAGCATAAACCTTCCTCCCTTAATTTATCAGACTACTGAATTGCTATTGGTGTACCATAACCCACAAGAATTCCAGTACGAAGGGTGCACTGTCACTTGGCTGCCAAACAGATCTTTCTATCTACGTCCTCATATAGGTGCTAGAGTTGTGTAGAGAGCGGTAGCAAATGAGGCATAGGATAGGGAGACGAATGCCAGGTTGAGATTAATATTCAGATTTGAATTTTTAGTGAGCTTTGGATTTTCACAATATTATACAAGCCATAGAAAGCATTATTATCGCTTGATAATTTTTATTTTCGTAGTGTTGCATTAACTTGGCAATATTCAAGTTCTAATAATGGACTAACAGTGGACTTTTCCAACTGCAGATTATACTGAATGGCCAGCGGAGGCAGTATTGCAGAGGAGTAACTCTCTGCATTGCTGGGAAAAAAAAAAGAAAATCCAATCATCAGCTTTGCAAGCCTCTTTCAATTTATATGGTAAGTCACACATTTGAGACTTATACATTTGTTTGAAGGTGTGGGGTTGATCATAACATTCTGGAGTTCTCCATAGGTTAACTGATAGGGATGTGCTAAAATGAAGATGTTAGAATCTGTTAGTCCTAGTTTTTATGATTCCCAATAGCTGTAGCATAAACCTTCCTCCCTTAATTTATCTGACCACTGAATTGCTATTGGTGTACCATAATCCACAAGAATTCCAGTAAGAAGGGTGCACTGTCACTTGGCTGCCAAACAGATCTTTCTATCTACGTCCTCATATAGGTGCTAGAGTTGTGTAGAGAGCGGTAGCAAATGAGGCATAGGATTGGGAGACGAATGCCAGGTTGAGATTAATGTTCAGATTTGAATTTTTAGTGAGCTTTGGATTTTCACAATATTACACAAGCCATAGAAAGCATTATTATCGCTTGATAAAACATTTTTCTCATAGTGTTGCATTAACTTGGCAATATTCAAGTTCTAATAATGGACTAACAGTGGACTTTCCCATCTGCAGATTATACTGAATGGCCAGCGGAGGCAGTATTGCAGAGGAGAATCTCTCTGCGTTGCTGAGAAAAAAAAGAAAATCCAATCATCAGCTTTGCAAGCCTCTTTCAATTTATATGTAAGTCACACATTTGAGACTTATACATTTGTTTGAAGGTGTGGGGTTGATCATAACATTCTGGAGTTCTCCATAGGTTAACTGATAGGGATGTGCTAAAATGAAGATGTTAGAATCTGTTACTCCTAGTTTTTATGATTCCCAAGATGTTAGAATCTGTTAGTCCTAGTTTTTATGACTCCGTTAATTTATCAGACCACTGAATTGCTATTGGTGTACCATAACCCACAAGAATTCCAGTAAGAAGGGTGCACTGTCACTTGGCTGCCAAACAGGTTTTTCTATCTAGGTCCTCGTATAGGTGCTAGAGTTGCGTAGAGAGCGGTAGCAAATGAGGCATAGGATTGGGAGACGAATGCCAGGTTGAGATTAATATTCAGATTTGAATTTTTAGTGAGTTTGGATTTTCACAACATTACACAAGCCATAGAAAGCATTATTATCGCTTGATAAATTTTTTTTCGTAGTGTTGCATTAACTTGGCAATATTCAAGTTCTAATAATGGACTAACAGTGGACTTTCCCATCTGCAGATTATACTGAATGGCCAGCGGAGGCAGTATTGCAGAGGAGAATCTCTCTGCGTTGCTGAGAAAAAAAAGAAAATCCAATCATCAGCTTTGCAAGCCTCTTTCAATTTATATGGTAAGTCACACATTTGAGACTTATACATTTGTTTGAAGGTGTGGGGTTGATCATAACATTCTGGAGTTCTCCATAGGTTAACTGATAGGGATGTGCTAAAATGAAGATGTTAGAATCTGTTACTCCTAGTTTTTATGATTCCCAAGATGTTAGAATCTGTTAGTCCTAGTTTTTATGACTCCCTTAATTTATCAGACCACTGAATTTCTATTGGTGTACCATAACCCACAAGAATTCCAGTAAGAAGGGTGCACTGTCACTTGGCTGCCAAACAGGTTTTTCTATCTAGGTCCTCGTATAGGTGCTAGAGTTGTGTAGAGAGCGGTAGCAAATGAGGCATAGGATTGGGAGACGAATGCCAGGTTGAGATTAATATTCAGATTTGAATTTTTAGTGAGTTTGGATTTTCACAATATTACACAAGCCATAGAAAGCATTATTATCGCTTGATAACATTTTTTTTCGTAGTGTTGCATTAACTTGGCAATATTCAAGTTCTAATAATGGACTAACAGTGGACTTTCCCATCTGCAGATTATACTGAATGGCCAGCGGAGGCAGTATTGCAGAGGAGAATCTCTCTGCGTTGCTGAGAAAAAAAAGAAAATCCAATCATCAGCTTTGCAAGCCTCTTTCAATTTATATGGTAAGTCACACATTTGAGACTTATACATTTGTTTGAAGGTGTGGGGTTGATCATAACATTCTGGAGTTCTCCATAGGTTAACTGATAGGGATGTGCTAAAATGAAGATGTTAGAATCTGTTACTCCTAGTTTTTATGATTCCCAAGATGTTAGAATCTGTTAGTCCTAGTTTTTATGACTCCCTTAATTTATCAGACCACTGAATTGCTATTGGTGTACCATAACCCACAAGAATTCCAGTAAGAAGGGTGCACTGTCACTTGGCTGCCAAACAGGTTTTTCTATCTAGGTCCTCGTATAGGTGCTAGAGTTGTGTAGAGAGCGGTAGCAAATGAGGCATAGGATTGGGAGACGAATGCCAGGTTGAGATTAATATTCAGATTTGAATTTTTAGTGAGTTTGGATTTTCACAATATTACACAAGCCATAGAAAGCATTATTATCGCTTGATAAAACATTTTTCTCATAGTGTTGCATTAACTTGGCAATATTCAAGTTCTAATAATGGACTAACAGTGGACTTTTCCAACTGCAGATTATACTGAATGGCCAGCGGAGGCAGTATTGCAGAGGAGAATCTCTCTGCGTTGCTGAGAAAAAAAAAATCCAATCATCAGCTTTGCAAACATCTTTCAATTTATATGGTAAGTCACACATTTGAGACTTATACATTTGTTTGAAGGTGTGGGGTTGATCATAACATTCTGGAGTTCTCCATAGGTTAACTGATAGGGATGTGCTAAAATGAAGATGTTAGAATCTGTTAGTCCTAGTTTTTATGATTCCCAAGATGTTAGAATCTGTTAGTCCTAGTTTTTATGACTCCCTTAATTTATCAGACCACTGAATTGCTATTGGTGTACCATAACCCACAAGAATTCCAGTAAGAAGGGTGCACTGTCACTTGGCTGCCAAACAGTTTTTTCTATCTAGGTCCTCGTATAGGTGCTAGAGTTGTGTAGAGAGCGGTAGCAAATGAGGCATAGGATTGGGAGAGGAATGCCAGGTTGAGATTATTATTCAGATTTGAATTTTTAGTGAGTTTGGATTTTCACAATATTACACAAGCCATAGAAAGCATTATTATCGCTTGATAAAACATTTTTCTCATAGTGTTGCATTAACTTGGCAATATTCAAGTTCTAATAATGGACTAACAGTGGACTTTTCCAACTGCAGATTATACTGAATGGCCAGCGGAGGCAGTATTGCAGAGGAGAATCTCTCTGCGTTACTGAGAAAACAAAAATCCAATCATCAGCTTTGCAAACATCTTTCAATTTATATGGTAAGTCACACATTTGAGACTTATACATTTGTTTGAAAGTGTGGGGTTGATCATAACATTCTGGAGTTCTCCATAGGTTAACTGATAGGGATGTGCTAAAATGAAGATGTTAGAATCTTTTAGTCCTAGTTTTTATTATTCCCAATAACTGTAGCATAAACCTTCCTCCCTTAATTTATCAAAACACTGAATTGCTATTGGTGTACCATAACCCACAAGAATTCCAGTAAGAAGGGTGCACTGTAACTTGGCTGCCAAACAGATCTTTCTATCTACGTCCTCATATAGGTGCTAGAGTTGTGTAGAGAGCGGTAGCAAATGAGGCAAAGGATTGGGAGACGAATGCCAGGTTGAGATTAATGTTCAGATTTGAATTTTTAGTGAGCTTTGGATTTTCACAATATTACACAAGCCATAGAAACCATTATTATCGCTTGATAAAACATTTTTTTCGTAGTGTTGCATTAACTTGGCAATATTCAAGTTCTAATAATGGACTAACAGTGGACTTTTCCATCTGCAGATTATACTGAATGGCCAGCGGAGGCAGTATTGCAGAGGAGAATCTCTCTGCGTTGCTGAGAAAAAAGAAGAAAATCCAATCATCAGCTGTGCAAGCCTCTTTCAATTTATATGATAAGTCACACATTTGAGACTTATACATTTGTTTGAAGGTGTGGCGTTGATCATAACATTCTGGAGTTCTCCATAGGTTAACTGACAGGGATGTGCTAAAATGAAGATGTTAGAATCTGTTAGTCCAAGTTTTTATGATTCCCAAGATGTTAGAATCTGTTAGTCCTAGTTTTTATGACTCCCTTAATTTATCAGACCACTGAATTGCCATTGGTGTACCATAACCCGCAAGAATTCCAGTAAGAAGGGTGCACTGTCACTTGGCTGCCATTCAGATCTTTCTATCTACGTCCTCATATAGGGGCTAGAGTTGTGTAGAGAGCGGTAGCAAATGAGGCATAGGATTGGGAGACGAATGCCAGGTTGAGATTAATATTCAGATTTGAATTTTTAGTGAGCTTTGGATTTTCACAATATTACACAAGCCATAGAAAGCATTATTATCGCTTGATAAAACATTTTTTTCATAGTGTTGCATTAACTTGGCAACATTCAAGTGCTAATAATGGACTAACAGTGGAATTTCCCATCTGCAGATTATACTGAATGGCCAGCGGAGGCAGTATTGCAGAGGAGAATCTCTCTGCGTCGCTGGAAAAAAAAAAGAAAACCCATTCATCAGCTTTGCAAGCCTCTTTCAATTTATATGGTAAGTCACACATTTGAGACTTATACATTTGTTTGAATGCGTGGGGTTGATCATAACATTCTGGAGTTCTCCATAGGTTAACTGATAGGGATGTGCTAAAATGAAGATGTTAGAATCTGTTAGTCCTAATTTTTATGATTCCCAATAAATGTAGCATAAACCTTCCTCCCTTAATTTATCAGACTACTGAATTGCTATTGGTGTACCATAACCCACAAGAATTCCAGTACGAAGGGTGCACTGTCACTTGGCTGCCAAACAGATCTTTCTATCTACGTCCTCATATAGGTGCTAGAGTTGTGTAGAGAGCGGTAGCAAATGAGGCATAGGATAGGGAGACGAATGCCAGGTTGAGATTAATATTCAGATTTGAATTTTTAGTGAGCTTTGGATTTTCACAATATTATACAAGCCATAGAAAGCATTATTATCGCTTGATAAAACATTTTTTAAGTAGTGTTGCATTAACTTGGCAATATTCAAGTTCTAATAATGGACTAACAGTGGACTTTTCCAACTGCAGATTATACTGAATGGCCAGCGGAGGCAGTATTGCAGAGGAGAAACTCTCTGCATTGCTGGGAAAAAAAAAAGAAAATCCAATCATCAGCTTTGCAAGCCTCTTTCAATTTATATGGTAAGTCACACATTTGAGACTTATACATTTGTTTGAAGGTGTGGGGTTGATCATAACATTCTGGAGTTCTCCATAGGTTAACTGATAGGGATGTGCTAAAATGAAGATGTTAGAATCTGTTAGTCCTAGTTTTTATGATTCCCAATAGCTGTAGCATAAACCTTCCTCCCTTAATTTATCTGACCACTGAATTGCTATTGGTGTACCATAATCCACAAGAATTCCAGTAAGAAGGGTGCACTGTCACTTGGCTGCCAAACAGATCTTTCTATCTACGTCCTCATATAGGTGCTAGAGTTGTGTAGAGAGCGGTAGCAAATGAGGCATAGGATTGGGAGACGAATGCCAGGTTGAGATTAATGTTCAGATTTGAATTTTTAGTGAGCTTTGGATTTTCACAATATTACACAAGCCATAGAAAGCATTATTATCGCTTGATAAAACATTTTTCTCATAGTGTTGCATTAACTTGGCAATATTCAAGTTCTAATAATGGACTAACAGTGGACTTTCCCATCTGCAGATTATACTGAATGGCCAGCGGAGGCAGTATTGCAGAGGAGAATCTCTCTGCGTTGCTGAGAAAAAAAAGAAAATCCAATCATCAGCTTTGCAAGCCTCTTTCAATTTATATGGTAAGTCACACATTTGAGACTTATACATTTGTTTGAAGGTGTGGGGTTGATCATAACATTCTGGAGTTCTCCATAGGTTAACTGATAGTGATGTGCTAAAATGAAGATGTTAGAATCTGTTAGTCCTAGTTTTTATGATTCCCAATAGCTGTAGCATAAACCTTCCTCCCTTAATTTATCTGACCACTGAATTGCTATTGGTGTACCATAATCCACAAGAATTCCAGTAAGAAGGGTGCACTGTCACTTGGCTGCCAAACAGATCTTTCTATCTACGTCCTCATATAGGTGCTAGAGTTGTGTAGAGAGCGGTAGCAAATGAGGCATAGGATTGGGAGACGAATGCCAGGTTGAGATTAATGTTCAGATTTGAATTTTTAGTGAGCTTTGGATTTTGACAATATTACACAAGCCATAGAAAGCATTATTATCGCTTGATAAAACATTTTTCTCATAGTGTTGCATTAACTTGGCAATATTCAAGTTCTAATAATGGACTAACAGTGGACTTTCGCATCTGCAGATTATACTGAATGGCCAGCGGAGGCAGTATTGCAGAGGAGAAACTCTGCATTGCTGGGAAAAAAAAAGAATCCAATCATCAGCTTTGCAAGCCTCTTTCAATTTATATGGTAAGTCACACATTTGAGACTTATACATTTGTTTGAATGTGTGGGGTTGATCATAACATTCTGGAGTTCTCCATAGGTTAACTGATAGTGATGTGCTAAAATGAAGATGTTAGAATCTGTTAGTCCTAGTTTTTATGATTCCCAATAAATGTAGCATAAACCTTCCTCCCTTAATTTATCTGACCACTGAATTGCTATTGGTGTACCATAATCCACAAGAATTCCAGTAAGAAGGGTGCACTGTCACTTGGCTGCCAAACAGATCTTTCTATCTACGTCCTCATATAGGTGCTAGAGTTGTGTAGAGAGCGGTAGCAAATGAGGCATAGGATTGGGAGACGAATGCCAGGTTGAGATTAATGTTCAGATTTGAATTTTTAGTGAGCTTTGGATTTTCACAACATTACACAAGCCATAGAAAGCATTATTATCGCTTGATAAAACATTTTTCTCATAGTGTTGCATTAACTTGGCAATATTCAAGTTCTAATAATGGACTAACAGTGGACTTTCCCATCTGCAGATTATACTGAATGGCCAGCGGAGGCAGTATTGCAGAGGAGAATCTCTCTGCGTTGCTGAGAAAAAAAAGAAAGTCCAATCATCAGCTTTGCAAGCCTCTTTCAATTTATATGGTAAGTCACACATTTGAGACTTATACATTTGTTTGAAGGTGTGGGGTTGATCATAACATTCTGGAGTTCTCCATAGGTTAACTGATAGGGATGTGCTAAAATGAAGATGTTAGAATCTGTTACTCCTAGTTTTTATGATTCCCAAGATGTTAGAATCTGTTAGTCCTAGTTTTTATGACTCCCTTAATTTATCAAAACACTGAATTGCTATTGGTGTACCATAACCCACAAGAATTCCAGTAAGAAGGGTGCACTGTAACTTGGCTGCCAAACAGATCTTTCTATCTACGTCCTCATATAGGTGCTAGAGTTGTGTAGAGAGCGGTAGCAAATGAGGCAAAGGATTGGGAGACGAATGCCAGGTTGAGATTAATGTTCAGATTTGAATTTTTAGTGAGCTTTGGATTTTCACAATATTACACAAGCCATAGAAAGCATTATTATCGCTTGATAAAACATTTTTTTCGTAGTGTTGCATTAACTTGGCAATATTCAAGTTCTAATAATGGACTAACAGTGGACTTTTCCATCTGCAGATTATACTGAATGGCCAGCGGAGGCAGTATTGCAGAGGAGAATCTCTCTGCGTTGCTGAGAAAAAAGAAGAAAATCCAATCATCAGCTGTGCAAGCCTCTTTCAATTTATATGATAAGTCACACATTTGAGACTTATACATTTGTTTGAAGGTGTGGCGTTGATCATAACATTCTGGAGTTCTCCATAGGTTAACTGACAGGGATGTGCTAAAATGAAGATGTTAGAATCTGTTAGTCCAAGTTTTTATGATTCCCAAGATGTTAGAATCTGTTAGTCCTAGTTTTTATGACTCCCTTAATTTATCAGACCACTGAATTGCCATTGGTGTACCATAACCCGCAAGAATTCCAGTAAGAAGGGTGCACTGTCACTTGGCTGCCATTCAGATCTTTCTATCTACGTCCTCATATAGGGGCTAGAGTTGTGTAGAGAGCGGTAGCAAATGAGGCATAGGATTGGGAGACGAATGCCAGGTTGAGATTAATATTCAGATTTGAATTTTTAGTGAGCTTTGGATTTTCACAATATTACACAAGCCATAGAAAGCATTATTATCGCTTGATAAAACATTTTTTTCATAGTGTTGCATTAACTTGGCAACATTCAAGTTCTAATAATGGACTAACAGTGGAATTTCCCATCTGCAGATTATACTGAATGGCCAGCGGAGGCAGTATTGCAGAGGAGAATCTCTCTGCGTCGCTGGAAAAAAAAAAGAAAACCCATTCATCAGCTTTGCAAGCCTCTTTCAATTTATATGGTAAGTCACACATTTGAGACTTATACATTTGTTTGAATGCGTGGGGTTGATCATAACATTCTGGAGTTCTCCATAGGTTAACTGATAGGGATGTGCTAAAATGAAGATGTTAGAATCTGTTAGTCCTAATTTTTATGATTCCCAATAAATGTAGCATAAACCTTCCTCCCTTAATTTATCAGACTACTGAATTGCTATTGGTGTACCATAACCCACAAGAATTCCAGTACGAAGGGTGCACTGTCACTTGGCTGCCAAACAGATCTTTCTATCTACGTCCTCATATAGGTGCTAGAGTTGTGTAGAGAGCGGTAGCAAATGAGGCATAGGATAGGGAGACGAATGCCAGGTTGAGATTAATATTCAGATTTGAATTTTTAGTGAGCTTTGGATTTTCACAATATTATACAAGCCATAGAAAGCATTATTATCGCTTGATAAAACATTTTTTTCGTAGTGTTGCATTAACTTGGCAATATTCAAGTTCTAATAATGGACTAACAGTGGACTTTTCCAACTGCAGATTATACTGAATGGCCAGCGGAGGCAGTATTGCAGAGGAGAAAGTCTCTGCATTGCTGGGAAAAAAAAAAAAAAAACAATCATCAGCTTTGCAAGCCTCTTTCAATTTATATGGTAAGTCACACATTTGAGACTTATACATTTGTTTGAAGGTGTGGGGTTGATCATAACATTCTGGAGTTCTCCATAGGTTAACTGATAGGGATGTGCTAAAATGAAGATGTTAGAATCTGTTAGTCCTAGTTTTTATGATTCCCAATAGCTGTAGCATAAACCTTCCTCCCTTAATTTATCTGACCACTGAATTGCTATTGGTGTACCATAATCCACAAGAATTCCAGTAAGAAGGGTGCACTGTCACTTGGCTGCCAAACAGATCTTTCTATCTACGTCCTCATATAGGTGCTAGAGTTGTGTAGAGAGCGGTAGCAAATGAGGCATAGGATTGGGAGACGAATGCCAGGTTGAGATTAATGTTCAGATTTGAATTTTTAGTGAGCTTTGGATTTTCACAATATTACACAAGCCATAGAAAGCATTATTATCGCTTGATAAAACATTTTTCTCATAGTGTTGCATTAACTTGGCAATATTCAAGTTCTAATAATGGACTAACAGTGGACTTTCCCATCTGCAGATTATACTGAATGGCCAGCGGAGGCAGTATTGCAGAGGAGAATCTCTCTGCGTTGCTGAGAAAAAAAAGAAAATCCAATCATCAGCTTTGCAAGCCTCTTTCAATTTATATGGTAAGTCACACATTTGAGACTTATACATTTGTTTGAAGGTGTGGGGTTGATCATAACATTCTGGAGTTCTCCATAGGTTAACTGATAGTGATGTGCTAAAATGAAGATGTTAGAATCTGTTAGTCCTAGTTTTTATGATTCCCAATAGCTGTAGCATAAACCTTCCTCCCTTAATTTATCTGACCACTGAATTGCTATTGGTGTACCATAATCCACAAGAATTCCAGTAAGAAGGGTGCACTGTCACTTGGCTGCCAAACAGATCTTTCTATCTACGTCCTCATATAGGTGCTAGAGTTGTGTAGAGAGCGGTAGCAAATGAGGCATAGGATTGGGAGACGAATGCCAGGTTGAGATTAATGTTCAGATTTGAATTTTTAGTGAGCTTTGGATTTTGACAATATTACACAAGCCATAGAAAGCATTATTATCGCTTGATAAAACATTTTTCTCATAGTGTTGCATTAACTTGGCAATATTCAAGTTCTAATAATGGACTAACAGTGGACTTTCGCATCTGCAGATTATACTGAATGGCCAGCGGAGGCAGTATTGCAGAGGAGAAACTCTGCATTGCTGGGAAAAAAAAAGAATCCAATCATCAGCTTTGCAAGCCTCTTTCAATTTATATGGTAAGTCACACATTTGAGACTTATACATTTGTTTGAATGTGTGGGGTTGATCATAACATTCTGGAGTTCTCCATAGGTTAACTGATAGTGATGTGCTAAAATGAAGATGTTAGAATCTGTTAGTCCTAGTTTTTATGATTCCCAATAAATGTAGCATAAACCTTCCTCCCTTAATTTATCTGACCACTGAATTGCTATTGGTGTACCATAATCCACAAGAATTCCAGTAAGAAGGGTGCACTGTCACTTGGCTGCCAAACAGATCTTTCTATCTACGTCCTCATATAGGTGCTAGAGTTGTGTAGAGAGCGGTAGCAAATGAGGCATAGGATTGGGAGACGAATGCCAGGTTGAGATTAATGTTCAGATTTGAATTTTTAGTGAGCTTTGGATTTTCACAACATTACACAAGCCATAGAAAGCATTATTATCGCTTGATAAAACATTTTTCTCATAGTGTTGCATTAACTTGGCAATATTCAAGTTCTAATAATGGACTAACAGTGGACTTTCCCATCTGCAGATTATACTGAATGGCCAGCGGAGGCAGTATTGCAGAGGAGAATCTCTCTGCGTTGCTGAGAAAAAAAAGAAAGTCCAATCATCAGCTTTGCAAGCCTCTTTCAATTTATATGGTAAGTCACACATTTGAGACTTATACATTTGTTTGAAGGTGTGGGGTTGATCATAACATTCTGGAGTTCTCCATAGGTTAACTGATAGGGATGTGCTAAAATGAAGATGTTAGAATCTGTTACTCCTAGTTTTTATGATTCCCAAGATGTTAGAATCTGTTAGTCCTAGTTTTTATGACTCCCTTAATTTATCAGACCACTGAATTGCTATTGGTGTACCATAACCCACAAGAATTCCAGTAAGAAGGGTGCACTGTCACTTGGCTGCCAAACAGGTTTTTCTATCTAGGTCCTCGTATAGGTGCTAGAGTTGCGTAGAGAGCGGTAGCAAATGAGGCATAGGATTGGGAGACAAATGCCAGGTTGAGATTAATATTCAGATTTGAATTTTTAGTGAGTTTGGATTTTCACAATATTACACAAGCCATAGAAAGCATTATTATCGCTTGATAAAACATTTTTCTCATAGTGTTGCATTAACTTGGCAATATTCAAGTTCTAATAATGGACTAACAGTGGACTTTTCCAACTACAGATTATACTGAATGGCCAGCGGAGGCAGTATTGCAGAGGAGAATCTCTCTGCGTTACTGAGAAAACAAAAATCCAATCATCAGCTTTGCAAACATCTTTCAATTTATATGGTAAGTCACACATTTGAGACTTATACATTTGTTTGAAAGTGTGGGGTTGATCATAACATTCTGGAGTTCTCCATAGGTTAACTGATAGGGATGTGCTAAAATGAAGATGTTAGAATCTTTTAGTCCTAGTTTTTATTATTCCCAATAACTGTAGCATAAACCTTCCTCCCTTAATTTATCAAAACACTGAATTGCTATTGGTGTACCATAACCCACAAGAATTCCAGTAAGAAGGGTGCACTGTAACTTGGCTGCCAAACAGATCTTTCTATCTACGTCCTCATATAGGTGCTAGAGTTGTGTAGAGAGCGGTAGCAAATGAGGCAAAGGATTGGGAGACGAATGCCAGGTTGAGATTAATGTTCAGATTTGAATTTTTAGTGAGCTTTGGATTTTCACAATATTACACAAGCCATAGAAACCATTATTATCGCTTGATAAAACATTTTTTTCGTAGTGTTGCATTAACTTGGCAATATTCAAGTTCTAATAATGGACTAACAGTGGACTTTCGCATCTGCAGATTATACTGAATGGCCAGCGGAGGCAGTATTGCAGAGGAGAAACTCTGCATTGCTGGGAAAAAAAAAGAATCCAATCATCAGCTTTGCAAGCCTCTTTCAATTTATATGGTAAGTCACACATTTGAGACTTATACATTTGTTTGAATGTGTGGGGTTGATCATAACATTCTGGAGTTCTCCATAGGTTAACTGATAGTGATGTGCTAAAATGAAGATGTTAGAATCTGTTAGTCCTAGTTTTTATGATTCCCAATAAATGTAGCATAAACCTTCCTCCCTTAATTTATCTGACCACTGAATTGCTATTGGTGTACCATAATCCACAAGAATTCCAGTAAGAAGGGTGCACTGTCACTTGGCTGCCAAACAGATCTTTCTATCTACGTCCTCATATAGGTGCTAGAGTTGTGTAGAGAGCGGTAGCAAATGAGGCATAGGATTGGGAGACGAATGCCAGGTTGAGATTAATGTTCAGATTTGAATTTTTAGTGAGCTTTGGATTTTCACAATATTACACAAGCCATAGAAAGCATTATTATCGCTTGATAAAACATTTTTCTCATAGTGTTGCATTAACTTGGCAATATTCAAGTTCTAATAATGGACTAACAGTGGACTTTCCCATCTGCAGATTATACTGAATGGCCAGCGGAGGCAGTATTGCAGAGGAGAATCTCTCTGCGTTGCTGAGAAAAAAAAGAAAATCCAATCATCAGCTTTGCAAGCCTCTTTCAATTTATATGGTAAGTCACACATTTGAGACTTATACATTTGTTTGAAGGTGTGGGGTTGATCATAACATTCTGGAGTTCTCCATAGGTTAACTGATAGTGATGTGCTAAAATGAAGATGTTAGAATCTGTTAGTCCTAGTTTTTATGATTCCCAATAGCTGTAGCATAAACCTTCCTCCCTTAATTTATCTGACCACTGAATTGCTATTGGTGTACCATAATCCACAAGAATTCCAGTAAGAAGGGTGCACTGTCACTTGGCTGCCAAACAGATCTTTCTATCTACGTCCTCATATAGGTGCTAGAGTTGTGTAGAGAGCGGTAGCAAATGAGGCATAGGATTGGGAGACGAATGCCAGGTTGAGATTAATGTTCAGATTTGAATTTTTAGTGAGCTTTGGATTTTGACAATATTACACAAGCCATAGAAAGCATTATTATCGCTTGATAAAACATTTTTCTCATAGTGTTGCATTAACTTGGCAATATTCAAGTTCTAATAATGGACTAACAGTGGACTTTCGCATCTGCAGATTATACTGAATGGCCAGCGGAGGCAGTATTGCAGAGGAGAAACTCTGCATTGCTGGGAAAAAAAAAGAATCCAATCATCAGCTTTGCAAGCCTCTTTCAATTTATATGGTAAGTCACACATTTGAGACTTATACATTTGTTTGAATGTGTGGGGTTGATCATAACATTCTGGAGTTCTCCATAGGTTAACTGATAGTGATGTGCTAAAATGAAGATGTTAGAATCTGTTAGTCCTAGTTTTTATGATTCCCAATAAATGTAGCATAAACCTTCCTCCCTTAATTTATCTGACCACTGAATTGCTATTGGTGTACCATAATCCACAAGAATTCCAGTAAGAAGGGTGCACTGTCACTTGGCTGCCAAACAGATCTTTCTATCTACGTCCTCATATAGGTGCTAGAGTTGTGTAGAGAGCGGTAGCAAATGAGGCATAGGATTGGGAGACGAATGCCAGGTTGAGATTAATGTTCAGATTTGAATTTTTAGTGAGCTTTGGATTTTCACAACATTACACAAGCCATAGAAAGCATTATTATCGCTTGATAAAACATTTTTCTCATAGTGTTGCATTAACTTGGCAATATTCAAGTTCTAATAATGGACTAACAGTGGACTTTCCCATCTGCAGATTATACTGAATGGCCAGCGGAGGCAGTATTGCAGAGGAGAATCTCTCTGCGTTGCTGAGAAAAAAAAGAAAGTCCAATCATCAGCTTTGCAAGCCTCTTTCAATTTATATGGTAAGTCACACATTTGAGACTTATACATTTGTTTGAAGGTGTGGGGTTGATCATAACATTCTGGAGTTCTCCATAGGTTAACTGATAGGGATGTGCTAAAATGAAGATGTTAGAATCTGTTACTCCTAGTTTTTATGATTCCCAAGATGTTAGAATCTGTTAGTCCTAGTTTTTATGACTCCCTTAATTTATCAGACCACTGAATTGCTATTGGTGTACCATAACCCACAAGAATTCCAGTAAGAAGGGTGCACTGTCACTTGGCTGCCAAACAGGTTTTTCTATCTAGGTCCTCGTATAGGTGCTAGAGTTGCGTAGAGAGCGGTAGCAAATGAGGCATAGGATTGGGAGACAAATGCCAGGTTGAGATTAATATTCAGATTTGAATTTTTAGTGAGTTTGGATTTTCACAATATTACACAAGCCATAGAAAGCATTATTATCGCTTGATAAAACATTTTTCTCATAGTGTTGCATTAACTTGGCAATATTCAAGTTCTAATAATGGACTAACAGTGGACTTTTCCAACTACAGATTATACTGAATGGCCAGCGGAGGCAGTATTGCAGAGGAGAATCTCTCTGCGTTACTGAGAAAACAAAAATCCAATCATCAGCTTTGCAAACATCTTTCAATTTATATGGTAAGTCACACATTTGAGACTTATACATTTGTTTGAAAGTGTGGGGTTGATCATAACATTCTGGAGTTCTCCATAGGTTAACTGATAGGGATGTGCTAAAATGAAGATGTTAGAATCTTTTAGTCCTAGTTTTTATTATTCCCAATAACTGTAGCATAAACCTTCCTCCCTTAATTTATCAAAACACTGAATTGCTATTGGTGTACCATAACCCACAAGAATTCCAGTAAGAAGGGTGCACTGTAACTTGGCTGCCAAACAGATCTTTCTATCTACGTCCTCATATAGGTGCTAGAGTTGTGTAGAGAGCGGTAGCAAATGAGGCAAAGGATTGGGAGACGAATGCCAGGTTGAGATTAATGTTCAGATTTGAATTTTTAGTGAGCTTTGGATTTTCACAATATTACACAAGCCATAGAAACCATTATTATCGCTTGATAAAACATTTTTTTCGTAGTGTTGCATTAACTTGGCAATATTCAAGTTCTAATAATGGACTAACAGTGGACTTTCGCATCTGCAGATTATACTGAATGGCCAGCGGAGGCAGTATTGCAGAGGAGAAACTCTGCATTGCTGGGAAAAAAAAAGAATCCAATCATCAGCTTTGCAAGCCTCTTTCAATTTATATGGTAAGTCACACATTTGAGACTTATACATTTGTTTGAATGTGTGGGGTTGATCATAACATTCTGGAGTTCTCCATAGGTTAACTGATAGTGATGTGCTAAAATGAAGATGTTAGAATCTGTTAGTCCTAGTTTTTATGATTCCCAATAAATGTAGCATAAACCTTCCTCCCTTAATTTATCTGACCACTGAATTGCTATTGGTGTACCATAATCCACAAGAATTCCAGTAAGAAGGGTGCACTGTCACTTGGCTGCCAAACAGATCTTTCTATCTACGTCCTCATATAGGTGCTAGAGTTGTGTAGAGAGCGGTAGCAAATGAGGCATAGGATTGGGAGACGAATGCCAGGTTGAGATTAATGTTCAGATTTGAATTTTTAGTGAGCTTTGGATTTTCACAATATTACACAAGCCATAGAAAGCATTATTATCGCTTGATAAAACATTTTTCTCATAGTGTTGCATTAACTTGGCAATATTCAAGTTCTAATAATGGACTAACAGTGGACTTTCCCATCTGCAGATTAT
The DNA here is from genome assembly GCF_964263255.1 of Lissotriton vulgaris. Taxonomy (NCBI): domain Eukaryota; kingdom Metazoa; phylum Chordata; class Amphibia; order Caudata; family Salamandridae; genus Lissotriton; species Lissotriton vulgaris. The sequence continues at coordinate 522,192 of NW_028254560.1, forward strand.
ACTGAATGGCCAGCGGAGGCAGTATTGCAGAGGAGAATCTCTCTGCGTTGCTGAGAAAAAAAAGAAAATCCAATCATCAGCTTTGCAAGCCTCTTTCAATTTATATGGTAAGTCACACATTTGAGACTTATACATTTGTTTGAAGGTGTGGGGTTGATCATAACATTCTGGAGTTCTCCATAGGTTAACTGATAGTGATGTGCTAAAATGAAGATGTTAGAATCTGTTAGTCCTAGTTTTTATGATTCCCAATAGCTGTAGCATAAACCTTCCTCCCTTAATTTATCTGACCACTGAATTGCTATTGGTGTACCATAATCCACAAGAATTCCAGTAAGAAGGGTGCACTGTCACTTGGCTGCCAAACAGATCTTTCTATCTACGTCCTCATATAGGTGCTAGAGTTGTGTAGAGAGCGGTAGCAAATGAGGCATAAGATTGGGAGACGAATGCCAGGTTGAGATTAATGTTCAGATTTGAATTTTTAGTGAGCTTTGGATTTTGACAATATTACACAAGCCATAGAAAGCATTATTATCGCTTGATAAAACATTTTTCTCATAGTGTTGCATTAACTTGGCAATATTCAAGTTCTAATAATGGACTAACAGTGGACTTTCGCATCTGCAGATTATACTGAATGGCCAGCGGAGGCAGTATTGCAGAGGAGAAACTCTGCATTGCTGGGAAAAAAAAAGAATCCAATCATCAGCTTTGCAAGCCTCTTTCAATTTATATGGTAAGTCACACATTTGAGACTTATACATTTGTTTGAATGTGTGGGGTTGATCATAACATTCTGGAGTTCTCCATAGGTTAACTGATAGTGATGTGCTAAAATGAAGATGTTAGAATCTGTTAGTCCTAGTTTTTATGATTCCCAATAAATGTAGCATAAACCTTCCTCCCTTAATTTATCTGACCACTGAATTGCTATTGGTGTACCATAATCCACAAGAATTCCAGTAAGAAGGGTGCACTGTCACTTGGCTGCCAAACAGATCTTTCTATCTACGTCCTCATATAGGTGCTAGAGTTGTGTAGAGAGCGGTAGCAAATGAGGCATAGGATTGGGAGACGAATGCCAGGTTGAGATTAATGTTCAGATTTGAATTTTTAGTGAGCTTTGGATTTTCACAACATTACACAAGCCATAGAAAGCATTATTATCGCTTGATAAAACATTTTTCTCATAGTGTTGCATTAACTTGGCAATATTCAAGTTCTAATAATGGACTAACAGTGGACTTTCCCATCTGCAGATTATACTGAATGGCCAGCGGAGGCAGTATTGCAGAGGAGAATCTCTCTGCGTTGCTGAGAAAAAAAAGAAAGTCCAATCATCAGCTTTGCAAGCCTCTTTCAATTTATATGGTAAGTCACACATTTGAGACTTATACATTTGTTTGAAGGTGTGGGGTTGATCATAACATTCTGGAGTTCTCCATAGGTTAACTGATAGGGATGTGCTAAAATGAAGATGTTAGAATCTGTTACTCCTAGTTTTTATGATTCCCAAGATGTTAGAATCTGTTAGTCCTAGTTTTTATGACTCCCTTAATTTATCAGACCACTGAATTGCTATTGGTGTACCATAACCCACAAGAATTCCAGTAAGAAGGGTGCACTGTCACTTGGCTGCCAAACAGGTTTTTCTATCTAGGTCCTCGTATAGGTGCTAGAGTTGCGTAGAGAGCGGTAGCAAATGAGGCATAGGATTGGGAGACAAATGCCAGGTTGAGATTAATATTCAGATTTGAATTTTTAGTGAGTTTGGATTTTCACAATATTACACAAGCCATAGAAAGCATTATTATCGCTTGATAAAACATTTTTCTCATAGTGTTGCATTAACTTGGCAATATTCAAGTTCTAATAATGGACTAACAGTGGACTTTTCCAACTGCAGATTATACTGAATGGCCAGCGGAGGCAGTATTGCAGAGGAGAATCTCTCTGCGTTACTGAGAAAACAAAAATCCAATCATCAGCTTTGCAAACATCTTTCAATTTATATGGTAAGTCACACATTTGAGACTTATACATTTGTTTGAAAGTGTGGGGTTGATCATAACATTCTGGAGTTCTCCATAGGTTAACTGATAGGGATGTGCTAAAATGAAGATGTTAGAATCTTTTAGTCCTAGTTTTTATTATTCCCAATAACTGTAGCATAAACCTTCCTCCCTTAATTTATCAAAACACTGAATTGCTATTGGTGTACCATAACCCACAAGAATTCCAGTAAGAAGGGTGCACTGTAACTTGGCTGCCAAACAGATCTTTCTATCTACGTCCTCATATAGGTGCTAGAGTTGTGTAGAGAGCGGTAGCAAATGAGGCAAAGGATTGGGAGACGAATGCCAGGTTGAGATTAATGTTCAGATTTGAATTTTTAGTGAGCTTTGGATTTTCACAATATTACACAAGCCATAGAAACCATTATTATCGCTTGATAAAACATTTTTTTCGTAGTGTTGCATTAACTTGGCAATATTCAAGTTCTAATAATGGACTAACAGTGGACTTTCGCATCTGCAGATTATACTGAATGGCCAGCGGAGGCAGTATTGCAGAGGAGAAACTCTGCATTGCTGGGAAAAAAAAAGAATCCAATCATCAGCTTTGCAAGCCTCTTTCAATTTATATGGTAAGTCACACATTTGAGACTTATACATTTGTTTGAATGTGTGGGGTTGATCATAACATTCTGGAGTTCTCCATAGGTTAACTGATAGTGATGTGCTAAAATGAAGATGTTAGAATCTGTTAGTCCTAGTTTTTATGATTCCCAATAAATGTAGCATAAACCTTCCTCCCTTAATTTATCTGACCACTGAATTGCTATTGGTGTACCATAATCCACAAGAATTCCAGTAAGAAGGGTGCACTGTCACTTGGCTGCCAAACAGATCTTTCTATCTACGTCCTCATATAGGTGCTAGAGTTGTGTAGAGAGCGGTAGCAAATGAGGCATAGGATTGGGAGACGAATGCCAGGTTGAGATTAATGTTCAGATTTGAATTTTTAGTGAGCTTTGGATTTTCACAACATTACACAAGCCATAGAAAGCATTATTATCGCTTGATAAAACATTTTTCTCATAGTGTTGCATTAACTTGGCAATATTCAAGTTCTAATAATGGACTAACAGTGGACTTTCCCATCTGCAGATTATACTGAATGGCCAGCGGAGGCAGTATTGCAGAGGAGAATCTCTCTGCGTTGCTGAGAAAAAAAAGAAAGTCCAATCATCAGCTTTGCAAGCCTCTTTCAATTTATATGGTAAGTCACACATTTGAGACTTATACATTTGTTTGAAGGTGTGGGGTTGATCATAACATTCTGGAGTTCTCCATAGGTTAACTGATAGGGATGTGCTAAAATGAAGATGTTAGAATCTGTTACTCCTAGTTTTTATGATTCCCAAGATGTTAGAATCTGTTAGTCCTAGTTTTTATGACTCCCTTAATTTATCAGACCACTGAATTGCTATTGGTGTACCATAACCCACAAGAATTCCAGTAAGAAGGGTGCACTGTCACTTGGCTGCCAAACAGGTTTTTCTATCTAGGTCCTCGTATAGGTGCTAGAGTTGCGTAGAGAGCGGTAGCAAATGAGGCATAGGATTGGGAGACAAATGCCAGGTTGAGATTAATATTCAGATTTGAATTTTTAGTGAGTTTGGATTTTCACAATATTACACAAGCCATAGAAAGCATTATTATCGCTTGATAAAACATTTTTCTCATAGTGTTGCATTAACTTGGCAATATTCAAGTTCTAATAATGGACTAACAGTGGACTTTTCCAACTGCAGATTATACTGAATGGCCAGCGGAGGCAGTATTGCAGAGGAGAATCTCTCTGCGTTACTGAGAAAACAAAAATCCAATCATCAGCTTTGCAAACATCTTTCAATTTATATGGTAAGTCACACATTTGAGACTTATACATTTGTTTGAAAGTGTGGGGTTGATCATAACATTCTGGAGTTCTCCATAGGTTAACTGATAGGGATGTGCTAAAATGAAGATGTTAGAATCTTTTAGTCCTAGTTTTTATTATTCCCAATAACTGTAGCATAAACCTTCCTCCCTTAATTTATCAAAACACTGAATTGCTATTGGTGTACCATAACCCACAAGAATTCCAGTAAGAAGGGTGCACTGTAACTTGGCTGCCAAACAGATCTTTCTATCTACGTCCTCATATAGGTGCTAGAGTTGTGTAGAGAGCGGTAGCAAATGAGGCAAAGGATTGGGAGACGAATGCCAGGTTGAGATTAATGTTCAGATTTGAATTTTTAGTGAGCTTTGGATTTTCACAATATTACACAAGCCATAGAAACCATTATTATCGCTTGATAAAACATTTTTTTCGTAGTGTTGCATTAACTTGGCAATATTCAAGTTCTAATAATGGACTAACAGTGGACTTTTCCATCTGCAGATTATACTGAATGGCCAGCGGAGGCAGTATTGCAGAGGAGAATCTCTCTGCGTTGCTGAGAAAAAAGAAGAAAATCCAATCATCAGCTGTGCAAGCCTCTTTCAATTTATATGATAAGTCACACATTTGAGACTTATACATTTGTTTGAAGGTGTGGCGTTGATCATAACATTCTGGAGTTCTCCATAGGTTAACTGACAGGGATGTGCTAAAATGAAGATGTTAGAATCTGTTAGTCCAAGTTTTTATGATTCCCAAGATGTTAGAATCTGTTAGTCCTAGTTTTTATGACTCCCTTAATTTATCAGACCACTGAATTGCCATTGGTGTACCATAACCCGCAAGAATTCCAGTAAGAAGGGTGCACTGTCACTTGGCTGCCATTCAGATCTTTCTATCTACGTCCTCATATAGGGGCTAGAGTTGTGTAGAGAGCGGTAGCAAATGAGGCATAGGATTGGGAGACGAATGCCAGGTTGAGATTAATATTCAGATTTGAATTTTTAGTGAGCTTTGGATTTTCACAATATTACACAAGCCATAGAAAGCATTATTATCGCTTGATAAAACATTTTTTTCATAGTGTTGCATTAACTTGGCAACATTCAAGTTCTAATAATGGACTAACAGTGGAATTTCCCATCTGCAGATTATACTGAATGGCCAGCGGAGGCAGTATTGCAGAGGAGAATCTCTCTGCGTCGCTGGAAAAAAAAAAGAAAACCCATTCATCAGCTTTGCAAGCCTCTTTCAATTTATATGGTAAGTCACACATTTGAGACTTATACATTTGTTTGAATGCGTGGGGTTGATCATAACATTCTGGAGTTCTCCATAGGTTAACTGATAGGGATGTGCTAAAATGAAGATGTTAGAATCTGTTAGTCCTAATTTTTATGATTCCCAATAAATGTAGCATAAACCTTCCTCCCTTAATTTATCAGACTACTGAATTGCTATTGGTGTACCATAACCCACAAGAATTCCAGTACGAAGGGTGCACTGTCACTTGGCTGCCAAACAGATCTTTCTATCTACGTCCTCATATAGGTGCTAGAGTTGTGTAGAGAGCGGTAGCAAATGAGGCATAGGATAGGGAGACGAATGCCAGGTTGAGATTAATATTCAGATTTGAATTTTTAGTGAGCTTTGGATTTTCACAATATTATACAAGCCATAGAAAGCATTATTATCGCTTGATAAAACATTTTTTAAGTAGTGTTGCATTAACTTGGCAATATTCAAGTTCTAATAATGGACTAACAGTGGACTTTTCCAACTGCAGATTATACTGAATGGCCAGCGGAGGCAGTATTGCAGAGGAGAAACTCTCTGCATTGCTGGGAAAAAAAAAAGAAAATCCAATCATCAGCTTTGCAAGCCTCTTTCAATTTATATGGTAAGTCACACATTTGAGACTTATACATTTGTTTGAAGGTGTGGGGTTGATCATAACATTCTGGAGTTCTCCATAGGTTAACTGATAGGGATGTGCTAAAATGAAGATGTTAGAATCTGTTAGTCCTAGTTTTTATGATTCCCAATAGCTGTAGCATAAACCTTCCTCCCTTAATTTATCTGACCACTGAATTGCTATTGGTGTACCATAATCCACAAGAATTCCAGTAAGAAGGGTGCACTGTCACTTGGCTGCCAAACAGATCTTTCTATCTACGTCCTCATATAGGTGCTAGAGTTGTGTAGAGAGCGGTAGCAAATGAGGCATAGGATTGGGAGACGAATGCCAGGTTGAGATTAATGTTCAGATTTGAATTTTTAGTGAGCTTTGGATTTTCACAATATTACACAAGCCATAGAAAGCATTATTATCGCTTGATAAAACATTTTTCTCATAGTGTTGCATTAACTTGGCAATATTCAAGTTCTAATAATGGACTAACAGTGGACTTTCCCATCTGCAGATTATACTGAATGGCCAGCGGAGGCAGTATTGCAGAGGAGAATCTCTCTGCGTTGCTGAGAAAAAAAAGAAAATCCAATCATCAGCTTTGCAAGCCTCTTTCAATTTATATGGTAAGTCACACATTTGAGACTTATACATTTGTTTGAAGGTGTGGGGTTGATCATAACATTCTGGAGTTCTCCATAGGTTAACTGATAGTGATGTGCTAAAATGAAGATGTTAGAATCTGTTAGTCCTAGTTTTTATGATTCCCAATAGCTGTAGCATAAACCTTCCTCCCTTAATTTATCTGACCACTGAATTGCTATTGGTGTACCATAATCCACAAGAATTCCAGTAAGAAGGGTGCACTGTCACTTGGCTGCCAAACAGATCTTTCTATCTACGTCCTCATATAGGTGCTAGAGTTGTGTAGAGAGCGGTAGCAAATGAGGCATAGGATTGGGAGACGAATGCCAGGTTGAGATTAATGTTCAGATTTGAATTTTTAGTGAGCTTTGGATTTTGACAATATTACACAAGCCATAGAAAGCATTATTATCGCTTGATAAAACATTTTTCTCATAGTGTTGCATTAACTTGGCAATATTCAAGTTCTAATAATGGACTAACAGTGGACTTTCGCATCTGCAGATTATACTGAATGGCCAGCGGAGGCAGTATTGCAGAGGAGAAACTCTGCATTGCTGGGAAAAAAAAAGAATCCAATCATCAGCTTTGCAAGCCTCTTTCAATTTATATGGTAAGTCACACATTTGAGACTTATACATTTGTTTGAATGTGTGGGGTTGATCATAACATTCTGGAGTTCTCCATAGGTTAACTGATAGTGATGTGCTAAAATGAAGATGTTAGAATCTGTTAGTCCTAGTTTTTATGATTCCCAATAAATGTAGCATAAACCTTCCTCCCTTAATTTATCTGACCACTGAATTGCTATTGGTGTACCATAATCCACAAGAATTCCAGTAAGAAGGGTGCACTGTCACTTGGCTGCCAAACAGATCTTTCTATCTACGTCCTCATATAGGTGCTAGAGTTGTGTAGAGAGCGGTAGCAAATGAGGCATAGGATTGGGAGACGAATGCCAGGTTGAGATTAATGTTCAGATTTGAATTTTTAGTGAGCTTTGGATTTTCACAACATTACACAAGCCATAGAAAGCATTATTATCGCTTGATAAAACATTTTTCTCATAGTGTTGCATTAACTTGGCAATATTCAAGTTCTAATAATGGACTAACAGTGGACTTTCCCATCTGCAGATTATACTGAATGGCCAGCGGAGGCAGTATTGCAGAGGAGAATCTCTCTGCGTTGCTGAGAAAAAAAAGAAAGTCCAATCATCAGCTTTGCAAGCCTCTTTCAATTTATATGGTAAGTCACACATTTGAGACTTATACATTTGTTTGAATGTGTGGGGTTGATCATAACATTCTGGAGTTCTCCATAGGTTAACTGATAGGGATGTGCTAAAATGAAGATGTTAGAATCTGTTAGTCCTAATTTTTATGATTCCCAATAAATGTAGCATAAACCTTCCTCCCTTAATTTATCAGACTACTGAATTGCTATTGGTGTACCATAACCCACAAGAATTCCAGTACGAAGGGTGCACTGTCACTTGGCTGCCAAACAGATCTTTCTATCTACGTCCTCATATAGGTGCTAGAGTTGTGTAGAGAGCGGTAGCAAATGAGGCATAGGATAGGGAGACGAATGCCAGGTTGAGATTAATATTCAGATTTGAATTTTTAGTGAGCTTTGGATTTTCACAATATTATACAAGCCATAGAAAGCATTATTATCGCTTGATAAAACATTTTTTAAGTAGTGTTGCATTAACTTGGCAATATTCAAGTTCTAGTAATGGACTAACAGTGGACTTTTCCAACTGCAGATTATACTGAATGGCCAGCGGAGGCAGTATTGCAGAGGAGAAACTCTCTGCATTGCTGGGAAAAAAAAAAGAAAATCCAATCATCAGCTTTGCAAGCCTCTTTCAATTTATATGGTAAGTCACACATTTGAGACTTATACATTTGTTTGAAGGTGTGGGGTTGATCATAACATTCTGGAGTTCTCCATAGGTTAACTGATAGGGATGTGCTAAAATGAAGATGTTAGAATCTGTTAGTCCTAGTTTTTATGATTCCCAATAGCTGTAGCATAAACCTTCCTCCCTTAATTTATCTGACCACTGAATTGCTATTGGTGTACCATAATCCACAAGAATTCCAGTAAGAAGGGTGCACTGTCACTTGGCTGCCAAACAGATCTTTCTATCTACGTCCTCATATAGGTGCTAGAGTTGTGTAGAGAGCGGTAGCAAATGAGGCATAGGATTGGGAGACGAATGCCAGGTTGAGATTAATGTTCAGATTTGAATTTTTAGTGAGCTTTGGATTTTCACAATATTACACAAGCCATAGAAAGCATTATTATCGCTTGATAAAACATTTTTCTCATAGTGTTGCATTAACTTGGCAATATTCAAGTTCTAATAATGGACTAACAGTGGACTTTCCCATCTGCAGATTATACTGAATGGCCAGCGGAGGCAGTATTGCAGAGGAGAATCTCTCTGCGTTGCTGAGAAAAAAAAGAAAATCCAATCATCAGCTTTGCAAGCCTCTTTCAATTTATATGGTAAGTCACACATTTGAGACTTATACATTTGTTTGAAGGTGTGGGGTTGATCATAACATTCTGGAGTTCTCCATAGGTTAACTGATAGTGATGTGCTAAAATGAAGATGTTAGAATCTGTTAGTCCTAGTTTTTATGATTCCCAATAGCTGTAGCATAAACCTTCCTCCCTTAATTTATCTGACCACTGAATTGCTATTGGTGTACCATAATCCACAAGAATTCCAGTAAGAAGGGTGCACTGTCACTTGGCTGCCAAACAGATCTTTCTATCTACGTCCTCATATAGGTGCTAGAGTTGTGTAGAGAGCGGTAGCAAATGAGGCATAGGATTGGGAGACGAATGCCAGGTTGAGATTAATGTTCAGATTTGAATTTTTAGTGAGCTTTGGATTTTGACAATATTACACAAGCCATAGAAAGCATTATTATCGCTTGATAAAACATTTTTCTCATAGTGTTGCATTAACTTGGCAATATTCAAGTTCTAATAATGGACTAACAGTGGACTTTCGCATCTGCAGATTATACTGAATGGCCAGCGGAGGCAGTATTGCAGAGGAGAAACTCTGCATTGCTGGGAAAAAAAAAGAATCCAATCATCAGCTTTGCAAGCCTCTTTCAATTTATATGGTAAGTCACACATTTGAGACTTATACATTTGTTTGAATGTGTGGGGTTGATCATAACATTCTGGAGTTCTCCATAGGTTAACTGATAGTGATGTGCTAAAATGAAGATGTTAGAATCTGTTAGTCCTAGTTTTTATGATTCCCAATAAATGTAGCATAAACCTTCCTCCCTTAATTTATCTGACCACTGAATTGCTATTGGTGTACCATAATCCACAAGAATTCCAGTAAGAAGGGTGCACTGTCACTTGGCTGCCAAACAGATCTTTCTATCTACGTCCTCATATAGGTGCTAGAGTTGTGTAGAGAGCGGTAGCAAATGAGGCATAGGATTGGGAGACGAATGCCAGGTTGAGATTAATGTTCAGATTTGAATTTTTAGTGAGCTTTGGATTTTCACAACATTACACAAGCCATAGAAAGCATTATTATCGCTTGATAAAACATTTTTCTCATAGTGTTGCATTAACTTGGCAATATTCAAGTTCTAATAATGGACTAACAGTGGACTTTCCCATCTGCAGATTATACTGAATGGCCAGCGGAGGCAGTATTGCAGAGGAGAATCTCTCTGCGTTGCTGAGAAAAAAAAGAAAGTCCAATCATCAGCTTTGCAAGCCTCTTTCAATTTATATGGTAAGTCACACATTTGAGACTTATACATTTGTTTGAAGGTGTGGGGTTGATCATAACATTCTGGAGTTCTCCATAGGTTAACTGATAGGGATGTGCTAAAATGAAGATGTTAGAATCTGTTACTCCTAGTTTTTATGATTCCCAAGATGTTAGAATCTGTTAGTCCTAGTTTTTATGACTCCCTTAATTTATCAGACCACTGAATTGCCATTGGTGTACCATAACCCGCAAGAATTCCAGTAAGAAGGGTGCACTGTCACTTGGCTGCCATTCAGATCTTTCTATCTACGTCCTCATATAGGGGCTAGAGTTGTGTAGAGAGCGGTAGCAAATGAGGCATAGGATTGGGAGACGAATGCCAGGTTGAGATTAATATTCAGATTTGAATTTTTAGTGAGCTTTGGATTTTCACAATATTACACAAGCCATAGAAAGCATTATTATCGCTTGATAAAACATTTTTTTCATAGTGTTGCATTAACTTGGCAACATTCAAGTTCTAATAATGGACTAACAGTGGAATTTCCCATCTGCAGATTATACTGAATGGCCAGCGGAGGCAGTATTGCAGAGGAGAATCTCTCTGCGTCGCTGGAAAAAAAAAAGAAAACCCATTCATCAGCTTTGCAAGCCTCTTTCAATTTATATGGTAAGTCACACATTTGAGACTTATACATTTGTTTGAATGCGTGGGGTTGATCATAACATTCTGGAGTTCTCCATAGGTTAACTGATAGGGATGTGCTAAAATGAAGATGTTAGAATCTGTTAGTCCTAATTTTTATGATTCCCAATAAATGTAGCATAAACCTTCCTCCCTTAATTTATCAGACTACTGAATTGCTATTGGTGTACCATAACCCACAAGAATTCCAGTACGAAGGGTGCACTGTCACTTGGCTGCCAAACAGATCTTTCTATCTACGTCCTCATATAGGTGCTAGAGTTGTGTAGAGAGCGGTAGCAAATGAGGCATAGGATAGGGAGACGAATGCCAGGTTGAGATTAATATTCAGATTTGAATTTTTAGTGAGCTTTGGATTTTCACAATATTATACAAGCCATAGAAAGCATTATTATCGCTTGATAAAACATTTTTTTCGTAGTGTTGCATTAACTTGGCAATATTCAAGTTCTAATAATGGACTAACAGTGGACTTTTCCAACTGCAGATTATACTGAATGGCCAGCGGAGGCAGTATTGCAGAGGAGAAAGTCTCTGCATTGCTGGGAAAAAAAAAAAAAAAACCAATCATCAGCTTTGCAAGCCTCTTTCAATTTATATGGTAAGTCACACATTTGAGACTTATACATTTGTTTGAAGGTGTGGGGTTGATCATAACATTCTGGAGTTCTCCATAGGTTAACTGATAGGGATGTGCTAAAATGAAGATGTTAGAATCTGTTAGTCCTAGTTTTTATGATTCCCAATAGCTGTAGCATAAACCTTCCTCCCTTAATTTATCTGACCACTGAATTGCTATTGGTGTACCATAATCCACAAGAATTCCAGTAAGAAGGGTGCACTGTCACTTGGCTGCCAAACAGATCTTTCTATCTACGTCCTCATATAGGTGCTAGAGTTGTGTAGAGAGCGGTAGCAAATGAGGCATAGGATTGGGAGACGAATGCCAGGTTGAGATTAATGTTCAGATTTGAATTTTTAGTGAGCTTTGGATTTTCACAATATTACACAAGCCATAGAAAGCATTATTATCGCTTGATAAAACATTTTTCTCATAGTGTTGCATTAACTTGGCAATATTCAAGTTCTAATAATGGACTAACAGTGGACTTTCCCATCTGCAGATTATACTGAATGGCCAGCGGAGGCAGTATTGCAGAGGAGAATCTCTCTGCGTTGCTGAGAAAAAAAAGAAAATCCAATCATCAGCTTTGCAAGCCTCTTTCAATTTATATGGTAAGTCACACATTTGAGACTTATACATTTGTTTGAAGGTGTGGGGTTGATCATAACATTCTGGAGTTCTCCATAGGTTAACTGATAGTGATGTGCTAAAATGAAGATGTTAGAATCTGTTAGTCCTAGTTTTTATGATTCCCAATAGCTGTAGCATAAACCTTCCTCCCTTAATTTATCTGACCACTGAATTGCTATTGGTGTACCATAATCCACAAGAATTCCAGTAAGAAGGGTGCACTGTCACTTGGCTGCCAAACAGATCTTTCTATCTACGTCCTCATATAGGTGCTAGAGTTGTGTAGAGAGCGGTAGCAAATGAGGCATAGGATTGGGAGACGAATGCCAGGTTGAGATTAATGTTCAGATTTGAATTTTTAGTGAGCTTTGGATTTTGACAATATTACACAAGCCATAGAAAGCATTATTATCGCTTGATAAAACATTTTTCTCATAGTGTTGCATTAACTTGGCAATATTCAAGTTCTAATAATGGACTAACAGTGGACTTTCGCATCTGCAGATTATACTGAATGGCCAGCGGAGGCAGTATTGCAGAGGAGAAACTCTGCATTGCTGGGAAAAAAAAAGAATCCAATCATCAGCTTTGCAAGCCTCTTTCAATTTATATGGTAAGTCACACATTTGAGACTTATACATTTGTTTGAATGTGTGGGGTTGATCATAACATTCTGGAGTTCTCCATAGGTTAACTGATAGTGATGTGCTAAAATGAAGATGTTAGAATCTGTTAGTCCTAGTTTTTATGATTCCCAATAAATGTAGCATAAACCTTCCTCCCTTAATTTATCTGACCACTGAATTGCTATTGGTGTACCATAATCCACAAGAATTCCAGTAAGAAGGGTGCACTGTCACTTGGCTGCCAAACAGATCTTTCTATCTACGTCCTCATATAGGTGCTAGAGTTGTGTAGAGAGCGGTAGCAAATGAGGCATAGGATTGGGAGACGAATGCCAGGTTGAGATTAATGTTCAGATTTGAATTTTTAGTGAGCTTTGGATTTTCACAACATTACACAAGCCATAGAAAGCATTATTATCGCTTGATAAAACATTTTTCTCATAGTGTTGCATTAACTTGGCAATATTCAAGTTCTAATAATGGACTAACAGTGGACTTTCCCATCTGCAGATTATACTGAATGGCCAGCGGAGGCAGTATTGCAGAGGAGAATCTCTCTGCGTTGCTGAGAAAAAAAAGAAAGTCCAATCATCAGCTTTGCAAGCCTCTTTCAATTTATATGGTAAGTCACACATTTGAGACTTATACATTTGTTTGAATGTGTGGGGTTGATCATAACATTCTGGAGTTCTCCATAGGTTAACTGATAGGGATGTGCTAAAATGAAGATGTTAGAATCTGTTAGTCCTAATTTTTATGATTCCCAATAAATGTAGCATAAACCTTCCTCCCTTAATTTATCAGACTACTGAATTGCTATTGGTGTACCATAACCCACAAGAATTCCAGTACGAAGGGTGCACTGTCACTTGGCTGCCAAACAGATCTTTCTATCTACGTCCTCATATAGGTGCTAGAGTTGTGTAGAGAGCGGTAGCAAATGAGGCATAGGATAGGGAGACGAATGCCAGGTTGAGATTAATATTCAGATTTGAATTTTTAGTGAGCTTTGGATTTTCACAATATTATACAAGCCATAGAAAGCATTATTATCGCTTGATAAAACATTTTTTAAGTAGTGTTGCATTAACTTGGCAATATTCAAGTTCTAATAATGGACTAACAGTGGACTTTTCCAACTGCAGATTATACTGAATGGCCAGCGGAGGCAGTATTGCAGAGGAGAAACTCTCTGCATTGCTGGGAAAAAAAAAAGAAAATCCAATCATCAGCTTTGCAAGCCTCTTTCAATTTATATGGTAAGTCACACATTTGAGACTTATACATTTGTTTGAAGGTGTGGGGTTGATCATAACATTCTGGAGTTCTCCATAGGTTAACTGATAGGGATGTGCTAAAATGAAGATGTTAGAATCTGTTAGTCCTAGTTTTTATGATTCCCAATAGCTGTAGCATAAACCTTCCTCCCTTAATTTATCTGACCACTGAATTGCTATTGGTGTACCATAATCCACAAGAATTCCAGTAAGAAGGGTGCACTGTCACTTGGCTGCCAAACAGATCTTTCTATCTACGTCCTCATATAGGTGCTAGAGTTGTGTAGAGAGCGGTAGCAAATGAGGCATAGGATTGGGAGACGAATGCCAGGTTGAGATTAATGTTCAGATTTGAATTTTTAGTGAGCTTTGGATTTTCACAATATTACACAAGCCATAGAAAGCATTATTATCGCTTGATAAAACATTTTTCTCATAGTGTTGCATTAACTTGGCAATATTCAAGTTCTAATAATGGACTAACAGTGGACTTTCCCATCTGCAGATTATACTGAATGGCCAGCGGAGGCAGTATTGCAGAGGAGAATCTCTCTGCGTTGCTGAGAAAAAAAAGAAAATCCAATCATCAGCTTTGCAAGCCTCTTTCAATTTATATGGTAAGTCACACATTTGAGACTTATACATTTGTTTGAAGGTGTGGGGTTGATCATAACATTCTGGAGTTCTCCATAGGTTAACTGATAGTGATGTGCTAAAATGAAGATGTTAGAATCTGTTAGTCCTAGTTTTTATGATTCCCAATAGCTGTAGCATAAACCTTCCTCCCTTAATTTATCTGACCACTGAATTGCTATTGGTGTACCATAATCCACAAGAATTCCAGTAAGAAGGGTGCACTGTCACTTGGCTGCCAAACAGATCTTTCTATCTACGTCCTCATATAGGTGCTAGAGTTGTGTAGAGAGCGGTAGCAAATGAGGCATAGGATTGGGAGACGAATGCCAGGTTGAGATTAATGTTCAGATTTGAATTTTTAGTGAGCTTTGGATTTTGACAATATTACACAAGCCATAGAAAGCATTATTATCGCTTGATAAAACATTTTTCTCATAGTGTTGCATTAACTTGGCAATATTCAAGTTCTAATAATGGACTAACAGTGGACTTTCGCATCTGCAGATTATACTGAATGGCCAGCGGAGGCAGTATTGCAGAGGAGAAACTCTGCATTGCTGGGAAAAAAAAAGAATCCAATCATCAGCTTTGCAAGCCTCTTTCAATTTATATGGTAAGTCACACATTTGAGACTTATACATTTGTTTGAATGTGTGGGGTTGATCATAACATTCTGGAGTTCTCCATAGGTTAACTGATAGTGATGTGCTAAAATGAAGATGTTAGAATCTGTTAGTCCTAGTTTTTATGATTCCCAATAAATGTAGCATAAACCTTCCTCCCTTAATTTATCTGACCACTGAATTGCTATTGGTGTACCATAATCCACAAGAATTCCAGTAAGAAGGGTGCACTGTCACTTGGCTGCCAAACAGATCTTTCTATCTACGTCCTCATATAGGTGCTAGAGTTGTGTAGAGAGCGGTAGCAAATGAGGCATAGGATTGGGAGACGAATGCCAGGTTGAGATTAATGTTCAGATTTGAATTTTTAGTGAGCTTTGGATTTTCACAACATTACACAAGCCATAGAAAGCATTATTATCGCTTGATAAAACATTTTTCTCATAGTGTTGCATTAACTTGGCAATATTCAAGTTCTAATAATGGACTAACAGTGGACTTTCCCATCTGCAGATTATACTGAATGGCCAGCGGAGGCAGTATTGCAGAGGAGAATCTCTCTGCGTTGCTGAGAAAAAAAAGAAAGTCCAATCATCAGCTTTGCAAGCCTCTTTCAATTTATATGGTAAGTCACACATTTGAGACTTATACATTTGTTTGAAGGTGTGGGGTTGATCATAACATTCTGGAGTTCTCCATAGGTTAACTGATAGGGATGTGCTAAAATGAAGATGTTAGAATCTGTTACTCCTAGTTTTTATGATTCCCAAGATGTTAGAATCTGTTAGTCCTAGTTTTTATGACTCCCTTAATTTATCAGACCACTGAATTGCCATTGGTGTACCATAACCCGCAAGAATTCCAGTAAGAAGGGTGCACTGTCACTTGGCTGCCATTCAGATCTTTCTATCTACGTGCTCATATAGGGGCTAGAGTTGTGTAGAGAGCGGTAGCAAATGAGGCATAGGATTGGGAGACGAATGCCAGGTTGAGATTAATATTCAGATTTGAATTTTTAGTGAGCTTTGGATTTTCACAATATTACACAAGCCATAGAAAGCATTATTATCGCTTGATAAAACATTTTTTTCATAGTGTTGCATTAACTTGGCAACATTCAAGTTCTAATAATGGACTAACAGTGGAATTTCCCATCTGCAGATTATACTGAATGGCCAGCGGAGGCAGTATTGCAGAGGAGAATCTCTCTGCGTCGCTGGAAAAAAAAAAGAAAACCCATTCATCAGCTTTGCAAGCCTCTTTCAATTTATATGGTAAGTCACACATTTGAGACTTATACATTTGTTTGAATGCGTGGGGTTGATCATAACATTCTGGAGTTCTCCATAGGTTAACTGATAGGGATGTGCTAAAATGAAGATGTTAGAATCTGTTAGTCCTAATTTTTATGATTCCCAATAAATGTAGCATAAACCTTCCTCCCTTAATTTATCAGACTACTGAATTGCTATTGGTGTACCATAACCCACAAGAATTCCAGTACGAAGGGTGCACTGTCACTTGGCTGCCAAACAGATCTTTCTATCTACGTCCTCATATAGGTGCTAGAGTTGTGTAGAGAGCGGTAGCAAATGAGGCATAGGATAGGGAGACGAATGCCAGGTTGAGATTAATATTCAGATTTGAATTTTTAGTGAGCTTTGGATTTTCACAATATTATACAAGCCATAGAAAGCATTATTATCGCTTGATAAAACATTTTTTTCGTAGTGTTGCATTAACTTGGCAATATTCAAGTTCTAATAATGGACTAACAGTGGACTTTTCCAACTGCAGATTATACTGAATGGCCAGCGGAGGCAGTATTGCAGAGGAGAAAGTCTCTGCATTGCTGGGAAAAAAAAAAAAAAAACAATCATCAGCTTTGCAAGCCTCTTTCAATTTATATGGTAAGTCACACATTTGAGACTTATACATTTGTTTGAAGGTGTGGGGTTGATCATAACATTCTGGAGTTCTCCATAGGTTAACTGATAGTGATGTGCTAAAATGAAGATGTTAGAATCTGTTAGTCCTAGTTTTTATGATTCCCAATAGCTGTAGCATAAACCTTCCTCCCTTAATTTATCTGACCACTGAATTGCTATTGGTGTACCATAATCCACAAGAATTCCAGTAAGAAGGGTGCACTGTCACTTGGCTGCCAAACAGATCTTTCTATCTACGTCCTCATATAGGTGCTAGAGTTGTGTAGAGAGCGGTAGCAAATGAGGCATAGGATTGGGAGACGAATGCCAGGTTGAGATTAATGTTCAGATTTGAATTTTTAGTGAGCTTTGGATTTTGACAATATTACACAAGCCATAGAAAGCATTATTATCGCTTGATAAAACATTTTTCTCATAGTGTTGCATTAACTTGGCAATATTCAAGTTCTAATAATGGACTAACAGTGGACTTTCGCATCTGCAGATTATACTGAATGGCCAGCGGAGGCAGTATTGCAGAGGAGAAACTCTGCATTGCTGGGAAAAAAAAAGAATCCAATCATCAGCTTTGCAAGCCTCTTTCAATTTATATGGTAAGTCACACATTTGAGACTTATACATTTGTTTGAATGTGTGGGGTTGATCATAACATTCTGGAGTTCTCCATAGGTTAACTGATAGTGATGTGCTAAAATGAAGATGTTAGAATCTGTTAGTCCTAGTTTTTATGATTCCCAATAAATGTAGCATAAACCTTCCTCCCTTAATTTATCTGACCACTGAATTGCTATTGGTGTACCATAATCCACAAGAATTCCAGTAAGAAGGGTGCACTGTCACTTGGCTGCCAAACAGATCTTTCTATCTACGTCCTCATATAGGTGCTAGAGTTGTGTAGAGAGCGGTAGCAAATGAGGCATAGGATTGGGAGACGAATGCCAGGTTGAGATTAATGTTCAGATTTGAATTTTTAGTGAGCTTTGGATTTTCACAACATTACACAAGTCATAGAAAGCATTATTATCGCTTGATAAAACATTTTTCTCATAGTGTTGCATTAACTTGGCAATATTCAAGTTCTAATAATGGACTAACAGTGGACTTTCCCATCTGCAGATTATACTGAATGGCCAGCGGAGGCAGTATTGCAGAGGAGAATCTCTCTGCGTTGCTGAGAAAAAAAAGAAAGTCCAATCATCAGCTTTGCAAGCCTCTTTCAATTTATATGGTAAGTCTCACATTTGAGACTTATACATTTGTTTGAAGGTGTGGGGTTGATCATAACATTCTGGAGTTCTCCATAGGTTAACTGATAGGGATGTGCTAAAATGAAGATGTTAGAATCTGTTACTCCTAGTTTTTATGATTCCCAAGATGTTAGAATCTGTTAGTCCTAGTTTTTATGACTCCCTTAATTTATCAGACCACTGAATTGCTATTGGTGTACCATAACCCACAAGAATTCCAGTAAGAAGGGTGCACTGTCACTTGGCTGCCAAACAGGTTTTTCTATCTAGGTCCTCGTATAGGTGCTAGAGTTGCGTAGAGAGCGGTAGCAAATGAGGCATAGGATTGGGAGACAAATGCCAGGTTGAGATTAATATTCAGATTTGAATTTTTAGTGAGTTTGGATTTTCACAATATTACACAAGCCATAGAAAGCATTATTATCGCTTGATAAAACATTTTTCTCATAGTGTTGCATTAACTTGGCAATATTCAAGTTCTAATAATGGACTAACAGTGGACTTTTCCAACTGCAGATTATACTGAATGGCCAGCGGAGGCAGTATTGCAGAGGAGAATCTCTCTGCGTTACTGAGAAAACAAAAATCCAATCATCAGCTTTGCAAACATCTTTCAATTTATATGGTAAGTCACACATTTGAGACTTATACATTTGTTTGAAAGTGTGGGGTTGATCATAACATTCTGGAGTTCTCCATAGGTTAACTGATAGGGATGTGCTAAAATGAAGATGTTAGAATCTTTTAGTCCTAGTTTTTATTATTCCCAATAACTGTAGCATAAACCTTCCTCCCTTAATTTATCAAAACACTGAATTGCTATTGGTGTACCATAACCCACAAGAATTCCAGTAAGAAGGGTGCACTGTAACTTGGCTGCCAAACAGATCTTTCTATCTACGTCCTCATATAGGTGCTAGAGTTGTGTAGAGAGCGGTAGCAAATGAGGCAAAGGATTGGGAGACGAATGCCAGGTTGAGATTAATGTTCAGATTTGAATTTTTAGTGAGCTTTGGATTTTCACAATATTACACAAGCCATAGAAACCATTATTATCGCTTGATAAAACATTTTTTTCGTAGTGTTGCATTAACTTGGCAATATTCAAGTTCTAATAATGGACTAACAGTGGACTTTTCCATCTGCAGATTATACTGAATGGCCAGCGGAGGCAGTATTGCAGAGGAGAATCTCTCTGCGTTGCTGAGAAAAAAGAAGAAAATCCAATCATCAGCTGTGCAAGCCTCTTTCAATTTATATGATAAGTCACACATTTGAGACTTATACATTTGTTTGAAGGTGTGGCGTTGATCATAACATTCTGGAGTTCTCCATAGGTTAACTGACAGGGATGTGCTAAAATGAAGATGTTAGAATCTGTTAGTCCAAGTTTTTATGATTCCCAAGATGTTAGAATCTGTTAGTCCTAGTTTTTATGACTCCCTTAATTTATCAGACCACTGAATTGCCATTGGTGTACCATAACCCGCAAGAATTCCAGTAAGAAGGGTGCACTGTCACTTGGCTGCCATTCAGATCTTTCTATCTACGTCCTCATATAGGGGCTAGAGTTGTGTAGAGAGCGGTAGCAAATGAGGCATAGGATTGGGAGACGAATGCCAGGTTGAGATTAATATTCAGATTTGAATTTTTAGTGAGCTTTGGATTTTCACAATATTACACAAGCCATAGAAAGCATTATTATCGCTTGATAAAACATTTTTTTCATAGTGTTGCATTAACTTGGCAACATTCAAGTTCTAATAATGGACTAACAGTGGAATTTCCCATCTGCAGATTATACTGAATGGCCAGCCGAGGCAGTATTGCAGAGGAGAATCTCTCTGCGTCGCTGGAAAAAAAAAAGAAAACCCATTCATCAGCTTTGCAAGCCTCTTTCAATTTATATGGTAAGTCACACATTTGAGACTTATACATTTGTTTGAATGCGTGGGGTTGATCATAACATTCTGGAGTTCTCCATAGGTTAACTGATAGGGATGTGCTAAAATGAAGATGTTAGAATCTGTTAGTCCTAATTTTTATGATTCCCAATAAATGTAGCATAAACCTTCCTCCCTTAATTTATCAGACTACTGAATTGCTATTGGTGTACCATAACCCACAAGAATTCCAGTACGAAGGGTGCACTGTCACTTGGCTGCCAAACAGATCTTTCTATCTACGTCCTCATATAGGTGCTAGAGTTGTGTAGAGAGCGGTAGCAAATGAGGCATAGGATAGGGAGACGAATGCCAGGTTGAGATTAATATTCAGATTTGAATTTTTAGTGAGCTTTGGATTTTCACAATATTATACAAGCCATAGAAAGCATTATTATCGCTTGATAAAACATTTTTTTCGTAGTGTTGCATTAACTTGGCAATATTCAAGTTCTAATAATGGACTAACAGTGGACTTTTCCAACTGCAGATTATACTGAATGGCCAGCGGAGGCAGTATTGCAGAGGAGAAACTCTCTGCATTGCTGGGAAAAAAAAAAGAAAATCCAATCATCAGCTTTGCAAGCCTCTTTCAATTTATATGGTAAGTCACACATTTGAGACTTATACATTTGTTTGAAGGTGTGGGGTTGATCATAACATTCTGGAGTTCTCCATAGGTTAACTGATAGGGATGTGCTAAAATGAAGATGTTAGAATCTGTTAGTCCTAGTTTTTATGATTCCCAATAGCTGTAGCATAAACCTTCCTCCCTTAATTTATCTGACCACTGAATTGCTATTGGTGTACCATAATCCACAAGAATTCCAGTAAGAAGGGTGCACTGTCACTTGGCTGCCAAACAGATCTTTCTATCTACGTCCTCATATAGGTGCTAGAGTTGTGTAGAGAGCGGTAGCAAATGAGGCATAGGATTGGGAGACGAATGCCAGGTTGAGATTAATGTTCAGATTTGAATTTTTAGTGAGCTTTGGATTTTCACAATATTACACAAGCCATAGAAAGCATTATTATCGCTTGATAAAACATTTTTCTCATAGTGTTGCATTAACTTGGCAATATTCAAGTTCTAATAATGGACTAACAGTGGACTTTCCCATCTGCAGATTATACTGAATGGCCAGCGGAGGCAGTATTGCAGAGGAGAATCTCTCTGCGTTGCTGAGAAAAAAAAGAAAATCCAATCATCAGCTTTGCAAGCCTCTTTCAATTTATATGGTAAGTCACACATTTGAGACTTATACATTTGTTTGAAGGTGTGGGGTTGATCATAACATTCTGGAGTTCTCCATAGGTTAACTGATAGTGATGTGCTAAAATGAAGATGTTAGAATCTGTTAGTCCTAGTTTTTATGATTCCCAATAGCTGTAGCATAAACCTTCCTCCCTTAATTTATCTGACCACTGAATTGCTATTGGTGTACCATAATCCACAAGAATTCCAGTAAGAAGGGTGCACTGTCACTTGGCTGCCAAACAGATCTTTCTATCTACGTCCTCATATAGGTGCTAGAGTTGTGTAGAGAGCGGTAGCAAATGAGGCATAGGATTGGGAGACGAATGCCAGGTTGAGATTAATGTTCAGATTTGAATTTTTAGTGAGCTTTGGATTTTGACAATATTACACAAGCCATAGAAAGCATTATTATCGCTTGATAAAACATTTTTCTCATAGTGTTGCATTAACTTGGCAATATTCAAGTTCTAATAATGGACTAACAGTGGACTTTCGCATCTGCAGATTATACTGAATGGCCAGCGGAGGCAGTATTGCAGAGGAGAAACTCTGCATTGCTGGGAAAAAAAAAGAATCCAATCATCAGCTTTGCAAGCCTCTTTCAATTTATATGGTAAGTCACACATTTGAGACTTATACATTTGTTTGAATGTGTGGGGTTGATCATAACATTCTGGAGTTCTCCATAGGTTACCTGATAGTGATGTGCTAAAATGAAGATGTTAGAATCTGTTAGTCCTAGTTTTTATGTTTCCCAATAAATGTAGCATA
Organism: Lissotriton vulgaris; assembly: GCF_964263255.1. NCBI lineage: Eukaryota > Metazoa > Chordata > Amphibia > Caudata > Salamandridae > Lissotriton > Lissotriton vulgaris. Next base: position 544,754 of record NW_028254560.1, read on the forward strand.
AACCTTCCTCCCTTAATTTATCTGACCACTGAATTGCTATTGGTGTACCATAATCCACAAGAATTCCAGTAAGAAGGGTGCACTGTCACTTGGCTGCCAAACAGATCTTTCTATCTACGTCCTCATATAGGTGCTAGAGTTGTGTAGAGAGCGGTAGCAAATGAGGCATAGGATTGGGAGACGAATGCCAGGTTGAGATTAATGTTCAGATTTGAATTTTTAGTGAGCTTTGGATTTTCACAACATTACACAAGCCATAGAAAGCATTATTATCGCTTGATAAAACATTTTTCTCATAGTGTTGCATTAACTTGGCAATATTCAAGTTCTAATAATGGACTAACAGTGGACTTTCCCATCTGCAGATTATACTGAATGGCCAGCGGAGGCAGTATTGCAGAGGAGAATCTCTCTGCGTTGCTGAGAAAAAAAAGAAAGTCCAATCATCAGCTTTGCAAGCCTCTTTCAATTTATATGGTAAGTCACACATTTGAGACTTATACATTTGTTTGAAGGTGTGGGGTTGATCATAACATTCTGGAGTTCTCCATAGGTTAACTGATAGGGATGTGCTAAAATGAAGATGTTAGAATCTGTTACTCCTAGTTTTTATGATTCCCAAGATGTTAGAATCTGTTAGTCCTAGTTTTTATGACTCCCTTAATTTATCAAAACACTGAATTGCTATTGGTGTACCATAACCCACAAGAATTCCAGTAAGAAGGGTGCACTGTAACTTGGCTGCCAAACAGATCTTTCTATCTACGTCCTCATATAGGTGCTAGAGTTGTGTAGAGAGCGGTAGCAAATGAGGCAAAGGATTGGGAGACGAATGCCAGGTTGAGATTAATGTTCAGATTTGAATTTTTAGTGAGCTTTGGATTTTCACAATATTACACAAGCCATAGAAAGCATTATTATCGCTTGATAAAACATTTTTTTCGTAGTGTTGCATTAACTTGGCAATATTCAAGTTCTAATAATGGACTAACAGTGGACTTTTCCATCTGCAGATTATACTGAATGGCCAGCGGAGGCAGTATTGCAGAGGAGAATCTCTCTGCGTTGCTGAGAAAAAAGAAGAAAATCCAATCATCAGCTGTGCAAGCCTCTTTCAATTTATATGATAAGTCACACATTTGAGACTTATACATTTGTTTGAAGGTGTGGCGTTGATCATAACATTCTGGAGTTCTCCATAGGTTAACTGACAGGGATGTGCTAAAATGAAGATGTTAGAATCTGTTAGTCCAAGTTTTTATGATTCCCAAGATGTTAGAATCTGTTAGTCCTAGTTTTTATGACTCCCTTAATTTATCAGACCACTGAATTGCCATTGGTGTACCATAACCCGCAAGAATTCCAGTAAGAAGGGTGCACTGTCACTTGGCTGCCATTCAGATCTTTCTATCTACGTCCTCATATAGGGGCTAGAGTTGTGTAGAGAGCGGTAGCAAATGAGGCATAGGATTGGGAGACGAATGCCAGGTTGAGATTAATATTCAGATTTGAATTTTTAGTGAGCTTTGGATTTTCACAATATTACACAAGCCATAGAAAGCATTATTATCGCTTGATAAAACATTTTTTTCATAGTGTTGCATTAACTTGGCAACATTCAAGTTCTAATAATGGACTAACAGTGGAATTTCCCATCTGCAGATTATACTGAATGGCCAGCGGAGGCAGTATTGCAGAGGAGAATCTCTCTGCGTCGCTGGAAAAAAAAAAGAAAACCCATTCATCAGCTTTGCAAGCCTCTTTCAATTTATATGGTAAGTCACACATTTGAGACTTATACATTTGTTTGAATGCGTGGGGTTGATCATAACATTCTGGAGTTCTCCATAGGTTAACTGATAGGGATGTGCTAAAATGAAGATGTTAGAATCTGTTAGTCCTAATTTTTATGATTCCCAATAAATGTAGCATAAACCTTCCTCCCTTAATTTATCAGACTACTGAATTGCTATTGGTGTACCATAACCCACAAGAATTCCAGTACGAAGGGTGCACTGTCACTTGGCTGCCAAACAGATCTTTCTATCTACGTCCTCATATAGGTGCTAGAGTTGTGTAGAGAGCGGTAGCAAATGAGGCATAGGATAGGGAGACGAATGCCAGGTTGAGATTAATATTCAGATTTGAATTTTTTGTGAGCTTTGGATTTTCACAATATTATACAAGCCATAGAAAGCATTATTATCGCTTGATAAAACATTTTTTTCGTAGTGTTGCATTAACTTGGCAATATTCAAGTTCTAATAATGGACTAACAGTGGACTTTTCCAACTGCAGATTATACTGAATGGCCAGCGGAGGCAGTATTGCAGAGGAGAATCTCTCTGCGTTGCTGAGAAAAAAAAGAAAGTCCAATCATCAGCTTTGCAAGCCTCTTTCAATTTATATGGTAAGTCACACATTTGAGACTTATACATTTGTTTGAAGGTGTGGGGTTGATCATAACATTCTGGAGTTCTCCATAGGTTAACTGATAGGGATGTGCTAAAATGAAGATGTTAGAATCTGTTACTCCTAGTTTTTATGATTCCCAAGATGTTAGAATCTGTTAGTCCTAGTTTTTATGACTCCCTTAATTTATCAAAACACTGAATTGCTATTGGTGTACCATAACCCACAAGAATTCCAGTAAGAAGGGTGCACTGTAACTTGGCTGCCAAACAGATCTTTCTATCTACGTCCTCATATAGGTGCTAGAGTTGTGTAGAGAGCGGTAGCAAATGAGGCAAAGGATTGGGAGACGAATGCCAGGTTGAGATTAATGTTCAGATTTGAATTTTTAGTGAGCTTTGGATTTTCACAATATTACACAAGCCATAGAAAGCATTATTATCGCTTGATAAAACATTTTTTTCGTAGTGTTGCATTAACTTGGCAATATTCAAGTTCTAATAATGGACTAACAGTGGACTTTTCCATCTGCAGATTATACTGAATGGCCAGCGGAGGCAGTATTGCAGAGGAGAATCTCTCTGCGTTGCTGAGAAAAAAGAAGAAAATCCAATCATCAGCTGTGCAAGCCTCTTTCAATTTATATGATAAGTCACACATTTGAGACTTATACATTTGTTTGAAGGTGTGGCGTTGATCATAACATTCTGGAGTTCTCCATAGGTTAACTGACAGGGATGTGCTAAAATGAAGATGTTAGAATCTGTTAGTCCAAGTTTTTATGATTCCCAAGATGTTAGAATCTGTTAGTCCTAGTTTTTATGACTCCCTTAATTTATCAGACCACTGAATTGCCATTGGTGTACCATAACCCGCAAGAATTCCAGTAAGAAGGGTGCACTGTCACTTGGCTGCCATTCAGATCTTTCTATCTACGTCCTCATATAGGGGCTAGAGTTGTGTAGAGAGCGGTAGCAAATGAGGCATAGGATTGGGAGACGAATGCCAGGTTGAGATTAATATTCAGATTTGAATTTTTAGTGAGCTTTGGATTTTCACAATATTACACAAGCCATAGAAAGCATTATTATCGCTTGATAAAACATTTTTTTCATAGTGTTGCATTAACTTGGCAACATTCAAGTTCTAATAATGGACTAACAGTGGAATTTCCCATCTGCAGATTATACTGAATGGCCAGCGGAGGCAGTATTGCAGAGGAGAATCTCTATGCGTCGCTGGAAAAAAAAAAGAAAACCCATTCATCAGCTTTGCAAGCCTCTTTCAATTTATATGGTAAGTCACACATTTGAGACTTATACATTTGTTTGAATGCGTGGGGTTGATCATAACATTCTGGAGTTCTCCATAGGTTAACTGATAGGGATGTGCTAAAATGAAGATGTTAGAATCTGTTAGTCCTAATTTTTATGATTCCCAATAAATGTAGCATAAACCTTCCTCCCTTAATTTATCAGACTACTGAATTGCTATTGGTGTACCATAACCCACAAGAATTCCAGTACGAAGGGTGCACTGTCACTTGGCTGCCAAACAGATCTTTCTATCTACGTCCTCATATAGGTGCTAGAGTTGTGTAGAGAGCGGTAGCAAATGAGGCATAGGATAGGGAGACGAATGCCAGGTTGAGATTAATATTCAGATTTGAATTTTTAGTGAGCTTTGGATTTTCACAATATTATACAAGCCATAGAAAGCATTATTATCGCTTGATAAAACATTTTTTTCGTAGTGTTGCATTAACTTGGCAATATTCAAGTTCTAATAATGGACTAACAGTGGACTTTTCCAACTGCAGATTATACTGAATGGCCAGCGGAGGCAGTATTGCAGAGGAGAAACTCTCTGCATTGCTGGGAAAAAAAAAAGAAAATCCAATCATCAGCTTTGCAAGCCTCTTTCAATTTATATGGTAAGTCACACATTTGAGACTTATACATTTGTTTGAAGGTGTGGCGTTGATCATAACATTCTGGAGTTCTCCATAGGTTAACTGATAGGGATGTGCTAAAATGAAGATGTTAGAATCTGTTAGTCCTAGTTTTTATGATTCCCAATAGCTGTAGCATAAACCTTCCTCCCTTAATTTATCTGACCACTGAATTGCTATTGGTGTACCATAATCCACAAGAATTCCAGTAAGAAGGGTGCACTGTCACTTGGCTGCCAAACAGATCTTTCTATCTACGTCCTCATATAGGTGCTAGAGTTGTGTAGAGAGCGGTAGCAAATGAGGCATAGGATTGGGAGACGAATGCCAGGTTGAGATTAATGTTCAGATTTGAATTTTTAGTGAGCTTTGGATTTTCACAATATTACACAAGCCATAGAAAGCATTATTATCGCTTGATAAAACATTTTTCTCATAGTGTTGCATTAACTTGGCAATATTCAAGTTCTAATAATGGACTAACAGTGGACTTTCCCATCTGCAGATTATACTGAATGGCCAGCGGAGGCAGTATTGCAGAGGAGAATCTCTCTGCGTTGCTGAGAAAAAAAAGAAAATCCAATCATCAGCTTTGCAAGCCTCTTTCAATTTATATGGTAAGTCACACATTTGAGACTTATACATTTGTTTGAAGGTGTGGGGTTGATCATAACATTCTGGAGTTCTCCATAGGTTAACTGATAGTGATGTGCTAAAATGAAGATGTTAGAATCTGTTAGTCCTAGTTTTTATGATTCCCAATAGCTGTAGCATAAACCTTCCTCCCTTAATTTATCTGACCACTGAATTGCTATTGGTGTACCATAATCCACAAGAATTCCAGTAAGAAGGGTGCACTGTCACTTGGCTGCCAAACAGATCTTTCTATCTACGTCCTCATATAGGTGCTAGAGTTGTGTAGAGAGCGGTAGCAAATGAGGCATAGGATTGGGAGACGAATGCCAGGTTGAGATTAATGTTCAGATTTGAATTTTTAGTGAGCTTTGGATTTTGACAATATTACACAAGCCAAAGAAAGCATTATTATCGCTTGATAAAACATTTTTCTCATAGTGTTGCATTAACTTGGCAATATTCAAGTTCTAATAATGGACTAACAGTGGACTTTCGCATCTGCAGATTATACTGAATGGCCAGCGGAGGCAGTATTGCAGAGGAGAAACTCTGCATTGCTGGGAAAAAAAAAGAATCCAATCATCAGCTTTGCAAGCCTCTTTCAATTTATATGGTAAGTCACACATTTGAGACTTATACATTTGTTTGAATGTGTGGGGTTGATCATAACATTCTGGAGTTCTCCATAGGTTAACTGATAGTGATGTGCTAAAATGAAGATGTTAGAATCTGTTAGTCCTAGTTTTTATGATTCCCAATAAATGTAGCATAAACCTTCCTCCCTTAATTTATCTGACCACTGAATTGCTATTGGTGTACCATAATCCACAAGAATTCCAGTAAGAAGGGTGCACTGTCACTTGGCTGCCAAACAGATCTTTCTATCTACGTCCTCATATAGGTGCTAGAGTTGTGTAGAGAGCGGTAGCAAATGAGGCATAGGATTGGGAGACGAATGCCAGGTTGAGATTAATGTTCAGATTTGAATTTTTAGTGAGCTTTGGATTTTCACAACATTACACAAGCCATAGAAAGCATTATTATCGCTTGATAAAACATTTTTCTCATAGTGTTGCATTAACTTGGCAATATTCAAGTTCTAATAATGGACTAACAGTGGACTTTCCCATCTGCAGATTATACTGAATGGCCAGCGGAGGCAGTATTGCAGAGGAGAATCTCTCTGCGTTGCTGAGAAAAAAAAGAAAGTCCAATCATCAGCTTTGCAAGCCTCTTTCAATTTATATGGTAAGTCACACATTTGAGACTTATACATTTGTTTGAAGGTGTGGGGTTGATCATAACATTCTGGAGTTCTCCATAGGTTAACTGATAGGGATGTGCTAAAATGAAGATGTTAGAATCTGTTACTCCTAGTTTTTATGATTCCCAAGATGTTAGAATCTGTTAGTCCTAGTTTTTATGACTCCCTTAATTTATCAGACCACTGAATTGCTATTGGTGTACCATAACCCACAAGAATTCCAGTAAGAAGGGTGCACTGTCACTTGGCTGCCAAACAGGTTTTTCTATCTAGGTCCTCGTATAGGTGCTAGAGTTGCGTAGAGAGCGGTAGCAAATGAGGCATAGGATTGGGAGACGAATGCCAGGTTGAGATTAATATTCAGATTTGAATTTTTAGTGAGTTTGGATTTTCACAATATTACACAAGCCATAGAAAGCATTATTATCGCTTAATAAAATTTTTTTTCGTAGTGTTGCATTAACTTGGCAATATTCAAGTTCTAATAATGGACTAACAGTGGACTTTCCCATCTGCAGATTATACTGAATGGCCAGCGGAGGCAGTATTGCAGAGGAGAATCTCTCTGCGTTGCTGAGAAAAAAAAGAAAATCCAATCATCAGCTTTGCAAGCCTCTTTCAATTTATATGGTAAGTCACACATTTGAGACTTATACATTTGTTTGAAGGTGTGGGGTTGATCATAACATTCTGGAGTTCTCCATAGGTTAACTGATAGGGATGTGCTAAAATGAAGATGTTAGAATCTGTTACTCCTAGTTTTTATGATTCCCAAGATGTTAGAATCTGTTAGTCCTAGTTTTTATGACTCCCTTAATTTATCAGACCACTGAATTGCTATTGGTGTACCATAACCCACAAGAATTCCAGTAAGAAGGGTGCACTGTCACTTGGCTGCCAAACAGTTTTTTCTATCTAGGTCCTCGTATAGGTGCTAGAGTTGTGTAGAGAGCGGTAGCAAATGAGGCATAGGATTGGGAGACGAATGCCAGGTTGAGATTAATATTCAGATTTGAATTTTTAGTGAGTTTGGATTTTCACAATATTACACAAGCCATAGAAAGCATTATTATCGCTTGATAAAACATTTTTTTCATAGTGTTGCATTAACTTGGCAACATTCAAGTTCTAATAATGGACTAACAGTGGAATTTCCCATCTGCAGATTATACTGAATGGCCAGCGGAGGCAGTATTGCAGAGGAGAATCTCTCTGCGTCGCTGGAAAAAAAAAGAAAACCCATTCATCAGCTTTGCAAGCCTCTTTCAATTTATATGGTAAGTCACACATTTGAGACTTATACATTTGTTTGAATGCGTGGGGTTGATCATAACATTCTGGAGTTCTCCATAGGTTAACTGATAGGGATGTGCTAAAATGAAGATGTTAGAATCTGTTAGTCCTAATTTTTATGATTCCCAATAAATGTAGCATAAACCTTCCTCCCTTAATTTATCAGACTACTGAATTGCTATTGGTGTACCATAACCCACAAGAATTCCAGTACGAAGGGTGCACTGTCACTTGGCTGCCAAACAGATCTTTCTATCTACGTCCTCATATAGGTGCTAGAGTTGTGTAGAGAGCGGTAGCAAATGAGGCATAGGATAGGGAGACGAATGCCAGGTTGAGATTAATATTCAGATTTGAATTTTTAGTGAGCTTTGGATTTTCACAATATTACACAAGCCATAGAAAGCATTATTATCGCTTGATAAAACATTTTTCTCATAGTGTTGCATTAACCTGGCAATATTCAAGTTCTAATAATGGACTAACAGTGGACTTTCCCATCTGCAGATTATACTGAATGGCCAGCGGAGGCAGTATTGCAGAGGAGAATCTCTCTGCGTTGCTGAGAAAAAAAAGAAAATCCAATCATCAGCTTTGCAAGCCTCTTTCAATTTATATGGTAAGTCACACATTTGAGACTTATACATTTGTTTGAAGGTGTGGGGTTGATCATAACATTCTGGAGTTCTCCATAGGTTAACTGATAGGGATGTGCTAAAATGAAGATGTTAGAATCTGTTACTCCTAGTTTTTATGATTCCCAAGATGTTAGAATCTGTTAGTCCTAGTTTTTATGACTCCCTTAATTTATCAGACCACTGAATTGCTATTGGTGTACCATAACCCACAAGAATTCCAGTAAGAAGGGTGCACTGTCACTTGGCTGCCAAACAGTTTTTTCTATCTAGGTCCTCGTATAGGTGCTAGAGTTGTGTAGAGAGCGGTAGCAAATGAGGCATAGGATTGGGAGACGAATGCCAGGTTGAGATTAATATTCAGATTTGAATTTTTAGTGAGTTTGGATTTTCACAATATTACACAAGCCATAGAAAGCATTATTATCGCTTGATAAAACATTTTTTTCATAGTGTTGCATTAACTTGGCAACATTCAAGTTCTAATAATGGACTAACAGTGGAATTTCCCATCTGCAGATTATACTGAATGGCCAGCGGAGGCAGTATTGCAGAGGAGAATCTCTCTGCGTCGCTGGAAAAAAAAAGAAAACCCATTCATCAGCTTTGCAAGCCTCTTTCAATTTATATGGTAAGTCACACATTTGAGACTTATACATTTGTTTGAATGCGTGGGGTTGATCATAACATTCTGGAGTTCTCCATAGGTTAACTGATAGGGATGTGCTAAAATGAAGATGTTAGAATCTGTTAGTCCTAATTTTTATGATTCCCAACAAATGTAGCATAAACCTTCCTCCCTTAATTTATCAGACTACTGAATTGCTATTGGTGTACCATAACCCACAAGAATTCCAGTACGAAGGGTGCACTGTCACTTGGCTGCCAAACAGATCTTTCTATCTACGTCCTCATATAGGTGCTAGAGTTGTGTAGAGAGCGGTAGCAAATGAGGCATAGGATAGGGAGACGAATGCCAGGTTGAGATTAATATTCAGATTTGAATTTTTAGTGAGCTTTGGATTTTCACAATATTATACAAGCCATAGAAAGCATTATTATCGCTTGATAATTTTTATTTTCGTAGTGTTGCATTAACTTGGCAATATTCAAGTTCTAATAATGGACTAACAGTGGACTTTTCCAACTGCAGATTATACTGAATGGCCAGCGGAGGCAGTATTGCAGAGGAGAAACTCTCTGCATTGCTGGGAAAAAAAAAGAAAATCCAATCATCAGCTTTGCAAGCCTCTTTCAATGTATATGGTAAGTCACACATTTGAGACTTATACATTTGTTTGAAGGTGTGGGGTTGATCATAACATTCTGGAGTTCTCCATAGGTTAACTGATAGGGATGTGCTAAAATGAAGATGTTAGAATCTGTTAGTCCTAGTTTTTATGATTCCCAATAGCTGTAGCATAAACCTTCCTCCCTTAATTTATCTGACCACTGAATTGCTATTGGTGTACCATAATCCACAAGAATTCCAGTACGAAGGGTGCACTGTCACTTGGCTGCCAAACAGATCTTTCTATCTACGTCCTCATATAGGTGCTAGAGTTGTGTAGAGAGCGGTAGCAAATGAGGCATAGGATTGGGAGACGAATGCCAGGTTGAGATTAATGTTCAGATTTGAATTTTTAGTGAGCTTTGGATTTTCACAATATTACACAAGCCATAGAAAGCATTATTATCGCTTGATAAAACATTTTTCTCATAGTGTTGCATTAACTTGGCAATATTCAAGTTCTAATAATGGACTAACAGTGGACTTTCCCATCTGCAGATTATACTGAATGGCCAGCGGAGGCAGTATTGCAGAGGAGAATCTCTCTGCGTTGCTGAGAAAAAAAAGAAAATCCAATCATCAGCTTTGCAAGCCTCTTTCAATTTATATGGTAAGTCACACATTTGAGACTTATACATTTGTTTGAAGGTGTGGGGTTGATCATAACATTCTGGAGTTCTCCATAGGTTAACTGATAGGGATGTGCTAAAATGAAGATGTTAGAATCTGTTACTCCTAGTTTTTATGATTCCCAAGATGTTAGAATCTGTTAGTCCTAGTTTTTATGACTCCCTTAATTTATCAGACCACTGAATTGCTATTGGTGTACCATAACCCACAAGAATTCCAGTAAGAAGGGTGCACTGTCACTTGGCTGCCAAACAGTTTTTTCTATCTAGGTCCTCGTATAGGTGCTAGAGTTGTGTAGAGAGCGGTAGCAAATGAGGCATAGGATTGGGAGACGAATGCCAGGTTGAGATTAATATTCAGATTTGAATTTTTAGTGAGTTTGGATTTTCACAATATTACACAAGCCATAGAAAGCATTATTATCGCTTGATAAAACATTTTTTTCATAGTGTTGCATTAACTTGGCAACATTCAAGTTCTAATAATGGACTAACAGTGGAATTTCCCATCTGCAGATTATACTGAATGGCCAGCGGAGGCAGTATTGCAGAGGAGAATCTCTCTGCGTCGCTGGAAAAAAAAAGAAAACCCATTCATCAGCTTTGCAAGCCTCTTTCAATTTATATGGTAAGTCACACATTTGAGACTTATACATTTGTTTGAATGCGTGGGGTTGATCATAACATTCTGGAGTTCTCCATAGGTTAACTGATAGGGATGTGCTAAAATGAAGATGTTAGAATCTGTTAGTCCTAATTTTTATGATTCCCAATAAATGTAGCATAAACCTTCCTCCCTTAATTTATCAGACTACTGAATTGCTATTGGTGTACCATAACCCACAAGAATTCCAGTACGAAGGGTGCACTGTCACTTGGCTGCCAAACAGATCTTTCTATCTACGTCCTCATATAGGTGCTAGAGTTGTGTAGAGAGCGGTAGCAAATGAGGCATAGGATAGGGAGACGAATGCCAGGTTGAGATTAATATTCAGATTTGAATTTTTAGTGAGCTTTGGATTTTCACAATATTATACAAGCCATAGAAAGCATTATTATCGCTTGATAATTTTTATTTTCGTAGTGTTGCATTAACCTGGCAATATTCAAGTTCTAATAATGGACTAACAGTGGACTTTCCCATCTGCAGATTATACTGAATGGCCAGCGGAGGCAGTATTGCAGAGGAGAATCTCTCTGCGTTGCTGAGAAAAAAAAGAAAATCCAATCATCAGCTTTGCAAGCCTCTTTCAATTTATATGGTAAGTCACACATTTGAGACTTATACATTTGTTTGAAGGTGTGGGGTTGATCATAACATTCTGGAGTTCTCCATAGGTTAACTGATAGGGATGTGCTAAAATGAAGATGTTAGAATCTGTTACTCCTAGTTTTTATGATTCCCAAGATGTTAGAATCTGTTAGTCCTAGTTTTTATGACTCCCTTAATTTATCAGACCACTGAATTGCTATTGGTGTACCATAACCCACAAGAATTCCAGTAAGAAGGGTGCACTGTCACTTGGCTGCCAAACAGTTTTTTCTATCTAGGTCCTCGTATAGGTGCTAGAGTTGTGTAGAGAGCGGTAGCAAATGAGGCATAGGATTGGGAGACGAATGCCAGGTTGAGATTAATATTCAGATTTGAATTTTTAGTGAGTTTGGATTTTCACAATATTACACAAGCCATAGAAAGCATTATTATCGCTTGATAAAACATTTTTTTCATAGTGTTGCATTAACTTGGCAACATTCAAGTTCTAATAATGGACTAACAGTGGAATTTCCCATCTGCAGATTATACTGAATGGCCAGCGGAGGCAGTATTGCAGAGGAGAATCTCTCTGCGTCGCTGGAAAAAAAAAGAAAACCCATTCATCAGCTTTGCAAGCCTCTTTCAATTTATATGGTAAGTCACACATTTGAGACTTATACATTTGTTTGAATGCGTGGGGTTGATCATAACATTCTGGAGTTCTCCATAGGTTAACTGATAGGGATGTGCTAAAATGAAGATGTTAGAATCTGTTAGTCCTAATTTTTATGATTCCCAACAAATGTAGCATAAACCTTCCTCCCTTAATTTATCAGACTACTGAATTGCTATTGGTGTACCATAACCCACAAGAATTCCAGTACGAAGGGTGCACTGTCACTTGGCTGCCAAACAGATCTTTCTATCTACGTCCTCATATAGGTGCTAGAGTTGTGTAGAGAGCGGTAGCAAATGAGGCATAGGATAGGGAGACGAATGCCAGGTTGAGATTAATATTCAGATTTGAATTTTTAGTGAGCTTTGGATTTTCACAATATTATACAAGCCATAGAAAGCATTATTATCGCTTGATAATTTTTATTTTCGTAGTGTTGCATTAACTTGGCAATATTCAAGTTCTAATAATGGACTAACAGTGGACTTTTCCAACTGCAGATTATACTGAATGGCCAGCGGAGGCAGTATTGCAGAGGAGAAACTCTCTGCATTGCTGGGAAAAAAAAAGAAAATCCAATCATCAGCTTTGCAAGCCTCTTTCAATGTATATGGTAAGTCACACATTTGAGACTTATACATTTGTTTGAAGGTGTGGGGTTGATCATAACATTCTGGAGTTCTCCATAGGTTAACTGATAGGGATGTGCTAAAATGAAGATGTTAGAATCTGTTAGTCCTAGTTTTTATGATTCCCAATAGCTGTAGCATAAACCTTCCTCCCTTAATTTATCTGACCACTGAATTGCTATTGGTGTACCATAATCCACAAGAATTCCAGTAAGAAGGGTGCACTGTCACTTGGCTGCCAAACAGATCTTTCTATCTACGTCCTCATATAGGTGCTAGAGTTGTGTAGAGAGCGGTAGCAAATGAGGCATAGGATTGGGAGACGAATGCCAGGTTGAGATTAATGTTCAGATTTGAATTTTTAGTGAGCTTTGGATTTTCACAATATTACACAAGCCATAGAAAGCATTATTATCGCTTGATAAAACATTTTTCTCATAGTGTTGCATTAACTTGGCAATATTCAAGTTCTTATAATGGACTAACAGTGGACTTTCCCATCTGCAGATTATACTGAATGGCCAGCGGAGGCAGTATTGCAGAGGAGAATCTCTCTGCGTTGCTGAGAAAAAAAAGAAAATCCAATCATCAGCTTTGCAAGCCTCTTTCAATTTATATGGTAAGTCACACATTTGAGACTTATACATTTGTTTGAAGGTGTGGGGTTGATCATAACATTCTGGAGTTCTCCATAGGTTAACTGATAGGGATGTGCTAAAATGAAGATGTTAGAATCTTTTAGTCCTAGTTTTTATTATTCCCAATAACTGTAGCATAAACCTTCCTCCCTTAATTTATCAAACCACTGAATTGCTATTGGTGTACCATAACCCACAAGAATTCCAGTAAGAAGGGTGCACTGTCACTTGGCTGCCAAACAGATCTTTCTATCTACGTCCTCATATAGGTGCTAGAGTTGTGTAGAGAGTGGTAGCAAATGAGGCATAGGATTGGGAGACGAATGCCAGGTTGAGATTAATATTCAGATTTGAATTTTTAGTGAGTTTGGATTTTCACAATATTACACAAGCCATAGAAAGCATTATTATCGCTTGATAACATTTTTTTTTCGTAGTGTTGCATTAACTTGGCAATATTCAAGTTCTAATAATGGACTAACAGTGGACTTTCCCATCTGCAGATTATACTGAATGGCCAGCGGAGGCAGTATTGCAGAGGAGAATCTCTCTGCGTTGCTGAGAAAAAAAAGAAAATCCAATCATCAGCTTTGCAAGCCTCTTTCAATTTATATGGTAAGTCACACATTTGAGACTTATACATTTGTTTGAAGGTGTGGGGTTGATCATAACATTCTGGAGTTCTCCATAGGTTAACTGATAGGGATGTGCTAAAATGAAGATGTTAGAATCTGTTACTCCTAGTTTTTATGATTCCCAAGATGTTAGAATCTGTTAGTCCTAGTTTTTATGACTCCCTTAATTTATCAGACCACTGAATTGCTATTGGTGTACCATAACCCACAAGAATTCCAGTAAGAAGGGTGCACTGTCACTTGGCTGCCAAACAGTTTTTTCTATCTAGGTCCTCGTATAGGTGTTAGAGTTGTGTAGAGAGCGGTAGCAAATGAGGCATAGGATTGGGAGACGAATGCCAGGTTGAGATTAATATTCAGATTTGAATTTTTAGTGAGTTTGGATTTTCACAATATTACACAAGCCATAGAAAGCATTATTATCGCTTGATAAAACATTTTTCTCATAGTGTTGCATTAACTTGGCAATATTCAACTTCTAATAATGGACTAACAGTGGACTTTCCCATCTGCAGATTATACTGAATGGCCAGCGGAGGCAGTATTGCAGAGGAGAATCTCTCTGCGTTGCTGAGAAAAAAAAGAAAATCCAATCATCAGCTTTGCAAGCCTCTTTCAATTTATATGGTAAGTCACACATTTGAGACTTATACATTTGTTTGAAGGTGTGGGGTTGATCATAACATTCTGGAGTTCTCCATAGGTTAACTGATAGGGATGTGCTAAAATGAAGATGTTAGAATCTTTTAGTCCTAGTTTTTATTATTCCCAATAACTGTAGCATAAACCTTCCTCCCTTAATTTATCAAACCACTGAATTGCTATTGGTGTACCATAACCCACAAGAATTCCAGTAAGAAGGGTGCACTGTCACTTGGCTGCCAAACAGTTTTTTCTATCTAGGTCCTCGTATAGGTGTTAGAGTTGTGTAGAGAGCGGTAGCAAATGAGGCATAGGATTGGGAGACGAATGCCAGGTTGAGATTAATATTCAGATTTGAATTTTTAGTGAGTTTGGATTTTCACAATATTACACAAGCCATAGAAAGCATTATTATCGCTTGATAAAACATTTTTCTCATAGTGTTGCATTAACTTGGCAATATTCAAGTTCTTATAATGGACTAACAGTGGACTTTCCCATCTGCAGATTATACTGAATGGCCAGCGGAGGCAGTATTGCAGAGGAGAATCTCTCTGCGTTGCTGAGAAAAAAAAGAAAATCCAATCATCAGCTTTGCAAGCCTCTTTCAATTTATATGGTAAGTCACACATTTGAGACTTATACATTTGTTTGAAGGTGTGGGGTTGATCATAACATTCTGGAGTTCTCCATAGGTTAACTGATAGGGATGTGCTAAAATGAAGATGTTAGAATCTTTTAGTCCTAGTTTTTATTATTCCCAATAACTGTAGCATAAACCTTCCTCCCTTAATTTATCAAACCACTGAATTGCTATTGGTGTACCATAACCCACAAGAATTCCAGTAAGAAGGGTGCACTGTCACTTGGCTGCCAAACAGATCTTTCTATCTACGTCCTCATATAGGTGCTAGAGTTGTGTAGAGAGTGGTAGCAAATGAGGCATAGGATTGGGAGACGAATGCCAGGTTGAGATTAATATTCAGATTTGAATTTTTAGTGAGTTTGGATTTTCACAATATTACACAAGCCATAGAAAGCATTATTATCGCTTGATAACATTTTTTTTTCGTAGTGTTGCATTAACTTGGCAATATTCAAGTTCTAATAATGGACTAACAGTGGACTTTCCCATCTGCAGATTATACTGAATGGCCAGCGGAGGCAGTATTGCAGAGGAGAATCTCTCTGCGTTGCTGAGAAAAAAAAGAAAATCCAATCATCAGCTTTGCAAGCCTCTTTCAATTTATATGGTAAGTCACACATTTGAGACTTATACATTTGTTTGAAGGTGTGGGGTTGATCATAACATTCTGGAGTTCTCCATAGGTTAACTGATAGGGATGTGCTAAAATGAAGATGTTAGAATCTGTTACTCCTAGTTTTTATGATTCCCAAGATGTTAGAATCTGTTAGTCCTAGTTTTTATGACTCCCTTAATTTATCAGACCACTGAATTGCTATTGGTGTACCATAACCCACAAGAATTCCAGTAAGAAGGGTGCATTGTCACTTGGCTGCCAAACAGTTTTTTCTATCTAGGTCCTCGTATAGGTGCTAGAGTTGTGTAAAGAGCGGTAGCAAATGAGGCATAGGATTGGGAGACGAATGCCAGGTTGAGATTAATATTCAGATTTGAATTTTTAGTGAGTTTGGATTTTCACAATATTACACAAGCCATAGAAAGCATTATTATCGCTTGATAAAACATTTTTCTCATAGTGTTGCATTAACTTGGCAATATTCAAGTTCTAATAATGGACTAACAGTGGACTTTCCCATCTGCAGATTATACTGAATGGCCAGCGGAGGCAGTATTGCAGAGGAGAATCTCTCTGCGTTGCTGAGAAAAAAAAGAAAATCCAATCATCAGCTTTGCAAGCCTCTTTCAATTTATATGGTAAGTCACACATTTGAGACTTATACATTTGTTTGAAGGTGTGGGGTTGATCATAACATTCTGGAGTTCTCCATAGGTTAACTGATAGGGATGTGCTAAAATGAAGATGTTAGAATCTGTTACTCCTAGTTTTTATGATTCCCAAGATGTTAGAATCTGTTAGTCCTAGTTTTTATGACTCCCTTAATTTATCAGACCACTGAATTGCTATTGGTGTACCATAACCCACAAGAATTCCAGTAAGAAGGGTGCACTGTCACTTGGCTGCCAAACAGTTTTTTCTATCTAGGTCCTCGTATAGGTGTTAGAGTTGTGTAGAGAGCGGTAGCAAATGAGGCATAGGATTGGGAGACGAATGCCAGGTTGAGATTAATATTCAGATTTGAATTTTTAGTGAGTTTGGATTTTCACAATATTACACAAGCCATAGAAAGCATTATTATCGCTTGATAAAACATTTTTCTCATAGTGTTGCATTAACTTGGCAATATTCAACTTCTAATAATGGACTAACAGTGGACTTTCCCATCTGCAGATTATACTGAATGGCCAGCGGAGGCAGTATTGCAGAAGAGAAACTCTCTGCATTGCTGGGAAAAAAAAAGAAAATCCAATCATCAGCTTTGCAAGCCTCTTTCAATTTATATGGTAAGTCACACATTTGAGACTTATACATTTGTTTGAAGGTGTGGGGTTGATCATAACATTCTGGAGTTCTCCATAGGTTAACTGATAGGGATGTGCTAAAATGAAGATGTTAGAATCTGTTACTCCTAGTTTTTATGATTCCCAAGATGTTAGAATCTGTTAGTCCTAGTTTTTATGACTCCCTTAATTTATCAGACCACTGAATTGCTATTGGTGTACCATAACCCACAAGAATTCCAGTAAGAAGGGTGCATTGTCACTTGGCTGCCAAACAGTTTTTTCTATCTAGGTCCTCGTATAGGTGCTAGAGTTGTGTAGAGAGCGGTAGCAAATGAGGCATAGGATTGGGAGACGAATGCCAGGTTGAGATTAATATTCAGATTTGAATTTTTAGTGAGTTTGGATTTTCACAATATTACACAAGCCATAGAAAGCATTATTATCGCTTGATAAAACATTTTTCTCATAGTGTTGCATTAACTTGGCAATATTCAAGTTCTAATAATGGACTAACAGTGGACTTTCCCATCTGCAGATTATACTGAATGGCCAGCGGAGGCAGTATTGCAGAAGAGAAACTCTCTGCATTGCTGGGAAAAAAAAGAAAATCCAATCATCAGCTTTGCAAGCCTCTTTCAATTTATATGGTAAGTCACACATTTGAGACTTATACATTTGTTTGAAGGTGTGGGGTTGATAATAACATTCTGGAGTTCTCCATAGGTTAACTGATAGGGATGTGCTAAAATGAAGATGTTAGAATCTGTTACTCCTATTTTTTATGATTCCCAAGATGTTAGAATCTGTTAGTCCTAGTTTTTATGACTCCCTTAATTTATCAGACCACTGAATTGCTATTGGTGTACCATAACCCACAAGAATTCCAGTAAGAAGGGTGCACTGTCACTTGGCTGCTAAACAGGTTTTTCTATCTAGGTCCTCGTATAGGTGCTAGAGTTGTGTAGAGAGCGGTAGCAAATGAGGCATAGGATTGGGAGACGAATGCCAGGTTGAGATTATTATTCAGATTTGAATTTTTAGTGAGTTTGGATTTTCACAATATTACACAAGCCATAGAAAGCATTATTATCGCTTGATAACATTTTTTTTCGTAGTGTTGCATTAACTTGGCAATATTCAAGTTCTAATAATGGACTAACAGTGGACTTTCCCATCTGCAGATTATACTGAATGGCCAGCGGAGGCAGTATTGCAGAGGAGAATCTCTCTGCGTTGCTGAGAAAAAAAAGAAAATCCAATCATCAGCTTTGCAAACCTCTTTCAATTTATATGGTAAGTAACACATTTGAGACTTATACATTTGTTTGAAGGTGTGGGGTTGATCATAACATTCTGGAGTTCTCCATAGGTTAACTGATAGGGATGTGCTAAAATGAAGATGTTAGAATCTGTTACTCCTAGTTTTTATGATTCCCAAGATGTTAGAATCTGTTAGTCCTAGTTTTTATGACTCCCTTAATTTATCTGACCACTGAATTGCTATTGGTGTACCATAATCCACAAGAATTCCAGTAAGAAGGGTGCACTGTCACTTGGCTGCCAAACAGATCTTTCTATCTACGTCCTCATATAGGTGCTAGAGTTGTGTAGAGAGCGGTAGCAAATGAGGCATAGGATTGGGAGACGAATGCCAGGTTGAGATTAATGTTCAGATTTGAATTTTTAGTGAGCTTTGGATTTTCACAATATTACACAAGCCATAGAAAGCATTATTATCGCTTGATAAAACATTTTTCTCATAGTGTTGCATTAACTTGGCAATATTCAAGTTCTAATAATGGACTAACAGTGGACTTTCCCATCTGCAGATTATACTGAATGGCCAGCGGAGGCAGTATTGCAGAGGAGAATCTCTCTGCGTTGCTGAGAAAAAAAAGAAAATCCAATCATCAGCTTTGCAAGCCTCTTTCAATTTATATGGTAAGTCACACATTTGAGACTTATACATTTGTTTGAAGGTGTGGGGTTGATCATAACATTCTGGAGTTCTCCATAGGTTAACTGATAGTGATGTGCTAAAATGAAGATGTTAGAATCTGTTAGTCCTAGTTTTTATGATTCCCAATAGCTGTAGCATAAACCTTCCTCCCTTAATTTATCTGACCACTGAATTGCTATTGGTGTACCATAATCCACAAGAATTCCAGTAAGAAGGGTGCACTGTCACTTGGCTGCCAAACAGATCTTTCTATCTACGTCCTCATATAGGTGCTAGAGTTGTGTAGAGAGCGGTAGCAAATGAGGCATAGGATTGGGAGACGAATGCCAGGTTGAGATTAATGTTCAGATTTGAATTTTTAGTGAGCTTTGGATTTTGACAATATTACACAAGCCATAGAAAGCATTATTATCGCTTGATAAAACATTTTTCTCATAGTGTTGCATTAACTTGGCAATATTCAAGTTCTAATAATGGACTAACAGTGGACTTTCGCATCTGCAGATTATACTGAATGGCCAGCGGAGGCAGTATTGCAGAGG
Organism: Lissotriton vulgaris; assembly: GCF_964263255.1. Taxonomy (NCBI): domain Eukaryota; kingdom Metazoa; phylum Chordata; class Amphibia; order Caudata; family Salamandridae; genus Lissotriton; species Lissotriton vulgaris. The sequence goes on from NW_028254560.1 coordinate 564,390, forward strand.
AGAAACTCTGCATTGCTGGGAAAAAAAAAGAATCCAATCATCAGCTTTGCAAGCCTCTTTCAATTTATATGGTAAGTCACACATTTGAGACTTATACATTTGTTTGAATGTGTGGGGTTGATCATAACATTCTGGAGTTCTCCATAGGTTAACTGATAGTGATGTGCTAAAATGAAGATGTTAGAATCTGTTAGTCCTAGTTTTTATGATTCCCAATAAATGTAGCATAAACCTTCCTCCCTTAATTTATCTGACCACTGAATTGCTATTGGTGTACCATAATCCACAAGAATTCCAGTAAGAAGGGTGCACTGTCACTTGGCTGCCAAACAGATCTTTCTATCTACGTCCTCATATAGGTGCTAGAGTTGTGTAGAGAGCGGTAGCAAATGAGGCATAGGATTGGGAGACGAATGCCAGGTTGAGATTAATGTTCAGATTTGAATTTTTAGTGAGCTTTGGATTTTCACAACATTACACAAGCCATAGAAAGCATTATTATCGCTTGATAAAACATTTTTCTCATAGTGTTGCATTAACTTGGCAATATTCAAGTTCTAATAATGGACTAACAGTGGACTTTCCCATCTGCAGATTATACTGAATGGCCAGCGGAGGCAGTATTGCAGAGGAGAATCTCTCTGCGTTGCTGAGAAAAAAAAGAAAGTCCAATCATCAGCTTTGCAAGCCTCTTTCAATTTATATGGTAAGTCACACATTTGAGACTTATACATTTGTTTGAAGGTGTGGGGTTGATCATAACATTCTGGAGTTCTCCATAGGTTAACTGATAGGGATGTGCTAAAATGAAGATGTTAGAATCTGTTACTCCTAGTTTTTATGATTCCCAAGATGTTAGAATCTGTTAGTCCTAGTTTTTATGACTCCCTTAATTTATCAGACCACTGAATTGCTATTGGTGTACCATAACCCACAAGAATTCCAGTAAGAAGGGTGCACTGTCACTTGGCTGCCAAACAGGTTTTTCTATCTAGGTCCTCGTATAGGTGCTAGAGTTGCGTAGAGAGCGGTAGCAAATGAGGCATAGGATTGGGAGACAAATGCCAGGTTGAGATTAATATTCAGATTTGAATTTTTAGTGAGTTTGGATTTTCACAATATTACACAAGCCATAGAAAGCATTATTATCGCTTGATAAAAATTTTTTTCGTAGTGTTGCATTAACTTGGCAATATTCAAGTTCTAATAATGGACTAACAGTGGACTTTCCCATCTGCAGATTATACTGAATGGCCAGCGGAGGCAGTATTGCAGAGGAGAATCTCTCTGCGTTGCTGAGAAAAAAAAGAAAATCCAATCATCAGCTTTGCAAGCCTCTTTCAATTTATATGGTAAGTCACACATTTGAGACTTATACATTTGTTTGAAGGTGTGGGGTTGATCATAACATTCTGGAGTTCTCCATAGGTTAACTGATAGGGATGTGCTAAAATGAAGATGTTAGAATCTGTTACTCCTAGTTTTTATGATTCCCAAGATGTTAGAATCTGTTAGTCCTAGTTTTTATGACTCCCTTAATTTATCAGACCACTGAATTGCTATTGGTGTACCATAACCCACAAGAATTCCAGTAAGAAGGGTGCACTGTCACTTGGCTGCCAAACAGGTTTTTCTATCTAGGTCCTCGTATAGGTGCTAGAGTTGCGTAGAGAGCGGTAGCAAATGAGGCATAGGATTGGGAGACGAATGCCAGGTTGAGATTAATATTCAGATTTGAATTTTTAGTGAGTTTGGATTTTCACAATATTACACAAGCCATAGAAAGCATTATTATCGCTTGATAAAACATTTTTTTCATAGTGTTGCATTAACTTGGCAACATTCAAGTTCTAATAATGGACTAACAGTGGAATTTCCCATCTGCAGATTATACTGAATGGCTAGCGGAGGCAGTATTGCAGAGGAGAATCTCTCTGCGTCGCTGGAAAAAAAAAGAAAACCCATTCATCAGCTTTGCAAGCCTCTTTCAATTTATATGGTAAGTCACACATTTGAGACTTATACATTTGTTTGAATGCGTGGGGTTGATCATAACATTCTGGAGTTCTCCATAGGTTAACTGATAGGGATGTGCTAAAATGAAGATGTTAGAATCTGTTAGTCCTAATTTTTATGATTCCCAATAAATGTAGCATAAACCTTCCTCCCTTAATTTATCAGACTACTGAATTGCTATTGGTGTACCATAACCCACAAGAATTCCAGTACGAAGGGTGCACTGTCACTTGGCTGCCAAACAGATCTTTCTATCTACGTCCTCATATAGGTGCTAGAGTTGTGTAGAGAGCGGTAGCAAATGAGGCATAGGATAGGGAGACGAATGCCAGGTTGAGATTAATATTCAGATTTGAATTTTTAGTGAGCTTTGGATTTTCACAATATTACACAAGCCATAGAAAGCATTATTATCGCTTGATAAAACATTTTTCTCATAGTGTTGCATTAACTTGGCAATATTCAAGTTCTAATAATGGACTAACAGTGGACTTTCCCATCTGCAGATTATACTGAATGGCCAGCGGAGGCAGTATTGCAGAGGAGAATCTCTCTGCGTTGCTGAGAAAAAAAAGAAAATCCAATCATCAGCTTTGCAAGCCTCTTTCAATTTATATGGTAAGTCACACATTTGAGACTTATACATTTGTTTGAAGGTGTGGGGTTGATCATAACATTCTGGAGTTCTCCATAGGTTAACTGATAGGGATGTGCTAAAATGAAGATGTTAGAATCTGTTACTCCTAGTTTTTATGATTCCCAAGATGTTAGAATCTGTTAGTCCTAGTTTTTATGACTCCCTTAATTTATCAGACCACTGAATTGCTATTGGTGTACCATAACCCACAAGAATTCCAGTAAGAAGGGTGCACTGTCACTTGGCTGCCAAACAGTTTTTTCTATCTAGGTCCTCGTATAGGTGCTAGAGTTGTGTAGAGAGCGGTAGCAAATGAGGCATAGGATTGGGAGACGAATGCCAGGTTGAGATTAATATTCAGATTTGAATTTTTAGTGAGTTTGGATTTTCACAATATTACACAAGCCATAGAAAGCATTATTATCGCTTGATAAAACATTTTTTTCATAGTGTTGCATTAACTTGGCAACATTCAAGTTCTAATAATGGACTAACAGTGGAATTTCCCATCTGCAGATTATACTGAATGGCCAGCGGAGGCAGTATTGCAGAGGAGAATCTCTCTGCGTCGCTGGAAAAAAAAAGAAAACCCATTCATCAGCTTTGCAAGCCTCTTTCAATTTATATGGTAAGTCACACATTTGAGACTTATACATTTGTTTGAATGCGTGGGGTTGATCATAACATTCTGGAGTTCTCCATAGGTTAACTGATAGGGATGTGCTAAAATGAAGATGTTAGAATCTGTTAGTCCTAATTTTTATGATTCCCAATAAATGTAGCATAAACCTTCCTCCCTTAATTTATCAGACTACTGAATTGCTATTGGTGTACCATAACCCACAAGAATTCCAGTACGAAGGGTGCACTGTCACTTGGCTGCCAAACAGATCTTTCTATCTACGTCCTCATATAGGTGCTAGAGTTGTGTAGAGAGCGGTAGCAAATGAGGCATAGGATAGGGAGACGAATGCCAGGTTGAGATTAATATTCAGATTTGAATTTTTAGTGAGCTTTGGATTTTCACAATATTATACAAGCCATAGAAAGCATTATTATCGCTTGATAATTTTTATTTTCGTAGTGTTGCATTAACTTGGCAATATTCAAGTTCTAATAATGGACTAACAGTGGACTTTTCCAACTGCAGATTATACTGAATGGCCAGCGGAGGCAGTATTGCAGAGGAGAAACTCTCTGCATTGCTGGGAAAAAAAAAGAAAATCCAATCATCAGCTTTGCAAGCCTCTTTCAATGTATATGGTAAGTCACACATTTGAGACTTATACATTTGTTTGAAGGTGTGGGGTTGATCATAACATTCTGGAGTTCTCCATAGGTTAACTGATAGGGATGTGCTAAAATGAAGATGTTAGAATCTGTTAGTCCTAGTTTTTATGATTCCCAATAGCTGTAGCATAAACCTTCCTCCCTTAATTTATCTGACCACTGAATTGCTATTGGTGTGCCATAATCCACAAGAATTCCAGTACGAAGGGTGCACTGTCACTTGGCTGCCAAACAGATCTTTCTATCTACGTCCTCATATAGGTGCTAGAGTTGTGTAGAGAGCGGTAGCAAATGAGGCATAGGATTGGGAGACGAATGCCAGGTTGAGATTAATGTTCAGATTTGAATTTTTAGTGAGCTTTGGATTTTCACAATATTACACAAGCCATAGAAAGCATTATTATCGCTTGATAAAACATTTTTCTCATAGTGTTGCATTAACTTGGCAATATTCAAGTTCTAATAATGGACTAACAGTGGACTTTCCCATCTGCAGATTATACTGAATGGCCAGCGGAGGCAGTATTGCAGAGGAGAATCTCTCTGCGTTGCTGAGAAAAAAAAGAAAATCCAATCATCAGCTTTGCAAGCCTCTTTCAATTTATATGGTAAGTCACACATTTGAGACTTATACATTTGTTTGAAGGTGTGGGGTTGATCATAACATTCTGGAGTTCTCCATAGGTTAACTGATAGGGATGTGCTAAAATGAAGATGTTAGAATCTGTTACTCCTAGTTTTTATGATTCCCAAGATGTTAGAATCTGTTAGTCCTAGTTTTTATGACTCCCTTAATTTATCAGACCACTGAATTGCTATTGGTGTACCATAACCCACAAGAATTCCAGTAAGAAGGGTGCACTGTCACTTGGCTGCCAAACAGTTTTTTCTATCTAGGTCCTCGTATAGGTGCTAGAGTTGTGTAGAGAGCGGTAGCAAATGAGGCATAGGATTGGGAGACGAATGCCAGGTTGAGATTAATATTCAGATTTGAATTTTTAGTGAGTTTGGATTTTCACAATATTACACAAGCCATAGAAAGCATTATTATCGCTTGATAAAACATTTTTTTCATAGTGTTGCATTAACTTGGCAACATTCAAGTTCTAATAATGGACTAACAGTGGAATTTCCCATCTGCAGATTATACTGAATGGCCAGCGGAGGCAGTATTGCAGAGGAGAATCTCTCTGCGTCGCTGGAAAAAAAAAGAAAACCCATTCATCAGCTTTGCAAGCCTCTTTTAATTTATATGGTAAGTCACACATTTGAGACTTATACATTTGTTTGAATGCGTGGGGTTGATCATAACATTCTGGAGTTCTCCATAGGTTAACTGATAGGGATGTGCTAAAATGAAGATGTTAGAATCTGTTAGTCCTAATTTTTATGATTCCCAATAAATGTAGCATAAACCTTCCTCCCTTAATTTATCAGACTACTGAATTGCTATTGGTGTACCATAACCCACAAGAATTCCAGTACGAAGGGTGCACTGTCACTTGGCTGCCAAACAGATCTTTCTATCTACGTCCTCATATAGGTGCTAGAGTTGTGTAGAGAGCGGTAGCAAATGAGGCATAGGATTGGGAGACGAATGCCAGGTTGAGATTAATGTTCAGATTTGAATTTTTAGTGAGCTTTGGATTTTCACAATATTACACAAGCCATAGAAAGCATTATTATCGCTTGATAAAACATTTTTCTCATAGTGTTGCATTAACTTGGCAATATTCAAGTTCTAATAATGGACTAACAGTGGACTTTTCCATCTGCAGATTATACTGAATGGCCAGCGGAGGCAGTATTGCAGAGAAGAATCTCTCTGCGTTGCTGAGAAAAAAAAGAAAATCCAATCATCAGCTTTGCAAGCCTCTTTCAATTTATATGGTAAGTCACACATTTGAGACTTATACATTTGTTTGAAGGTGTGGGGTTGATCATAACATTCTGGAGTTCTCCATAGGTTAACTGATAGGGATGTGCTAAAATGAAGATGTTAGAATCTTTTAGTCCTAGTTTTTATTATTCCCAATAACTGTAGCATAAACCTTCCTCCCTTAATTTATCAAACCACTGAATTGCTATTGGTGTACCATAACCCACAAGAATTCCAGTAAGAAGGGTGCACTGTCACTTGGCTGCCAAACAGATCTTTCTATCTACGTCCTCATATAGGTGCTAGAGTTGTGTAGAGAGCGGTAGCAAATGAGGCATAGGATTGGGAGACGAATGCCAGGTTGAGATTAATATTCAGATTTGAATTTTTAGTGAGTTTGGATTTTCACAATATTACACAAGCCATAGAAAGCATTATTATCGCTTGATAACATTTTTTTTCATAGTGTTGCATTAACTTGGCAATATTCAAGTTCTAATAATGGACTAACAGTGGACTTTCCCATCTGCAGATTATACTGAATGGCCAGCGGAGGCAGTATTGCAGAGGAGAATCTCTCTGCGTTGCTGAGAAAAAAAAGAAAATCCAATCATCAGCTTTGCAAGCCTCTTTCAATTTATATGGTAAGTCACACATTTGAGACTTATACATTTGTTTGAAGGTGTGGGGTTGATCATAACATTCTGGAGTTCTCCATAGGTTAACTGATAGGGATGTGCTAAAATGAAGATGTTAGAATCTGTTACTCCTAGTTTTTATGATTCCCAAGATGTTAGAATCTGTTAGTCCTAGTTTTTATGACTCCCTTAATTTATCAGACTACTGAATTGCTATTGGTGTACCATAACCCACAAGAATTCCATTAAGAAGGGTGCACTGTCACTTGGCTGCCAAACAGTTTTTTCTATCTAGGTCCTCGTATAGGTGCTAGAGTTGTGTAGAGAGAGGTAGCAAATGAGGCATAGGATTGGGAGACGAATGCCAGGTTGAGATTAATATTCAGATTTGAATTTTTAGTGAGTTTGGATTTTCACAATATTACACAAGCCATAGAAAGCATTATTATCGCTTGATAAAACATTTTTCTCATAGTGTTGCATTAACTTGGCAATATTCAAGTTCTAATAATGGACTAACAGTGGACTTTCCCATCTGCAGATTATACTGAATGGCCAGCGGAGGCAGTATTGCAGAAGAGAAACTCTCTGCATTGCTGGGAAAAAAAAAGAAAATCCAATCATCAGCTTTGCAAGCCTCTTTCAATTTATATGGTAAGTCACACATTTGAGACTTATACATTTGTTTGAAGGTGTGGGGTTGATCATAACATTCTGGAGTTCTCCATAGGTTAACTGATAGGGATGTGCTAAAATGAAGATGTTAGAATCTGTTACTCCTAGTTTTTATGATTCCCAAGATGTTAGAATCTGTTAGTCCTAGTTTTTATGACTCCCTTAATTTATCAGACCACTGAATTGCTATTGGTGTACCATAACCCACAAGAATTCCAGTAAGAAGGGTGCACTGTCACTTGGCTGCCAAACAGTTTTTTCTATCTAGGTCCTCGTATAGGTGCTAGAGTTGTGTAGAGAGCGGTAGCAAATGAGGCATAGGATTGGGAGACGAATGCCAGGTTGAGATTAATATTCAGATTTGAATTTTTAGTGAGTTTGGATTTTCACAATATTACACAAGCCATAGAAAGCATTATTATCGCTTGATAAAACATTTTTCTCATAGTGTTGCATTAACTTGGCAATATTCAAGTTCTAATAATGGACTAACAGTGGACTTTCCCATCTGCAGATTATACTGAATGGCCAGCGGAGGCAGTATTGCAGAAGAGAAACTCTCTGCATTGCTGGGAAAAAAAAGAAAATCCAATCATCAGCTTTGCAAGCCTCTTTCAATTTATATGGTAAGTCACACATTTGAGACTTATACATTTGTTTGAAGGTGTGGGGTTGATCATAACATTCTGGAGTTCTCCATAGGTTAACTGATAGGGATGTGCTAAAATGAAGATGTTAGAATCTGTTACTCCTATTTTTTATGATTCCCAAGATGTTAGAATCTGTTAGTCCTAGTTTTTATGACTCCCTTAATTTATCAGACCACTGAATTGCTATTGGTGTACCATAACCCACAAGAATTCCAGTAAGAAGGGTGCACTGTCACTTGGCTGCTAAACAGGTTTTTCTATCTAGGTCCTCGTATAGGTGCTAGAGTTGTGTAGAGAGCGGTAGCAAATGAGGCATAGGATTGGGAGACGAATGCCAGGTTGAGATTATTATTCAGATTTGAATTTTTAGTGAGTTTGGATTTTCACAATATTACACAAGCCATAGAAAGCATTATTATCGCTTGATAACATTTTTTTTCGTAGTGTTGCATTAACTTGGCAATATTCAAGTTCTAATAATGGACTAACAGTGGACTTTCCCATCTGCAGATTATACTGAATGGCCAGCGGAGGCAGTATTGCAGAGGAGAATCTCTCTGCGTTGCTGAGAAAAAAAAGAAAATCCAATCATCAGCTTTGCAAGCCTCTTTCAATTTATATGGTAAGTCACACATTTGAGACTTATACATTTGTTTGAAGGTGTGGGGTTGATCATAACATTCTGGAGTTCTCCATAGGTTAACTGATAGGGATGTGCTAAAATGAAGATGTTAGAATCTGTTACTCCTAGTTTTTATGATTCCCAAGATGTTAGAATCTGTTAGTCCTAGTTTTTATGACTCCCTTAATTTATCAGACCACTGAATTGCTATTGGTGTACCATAACCCACAAGAATTCCAGTAAGAAGGGTGCACTGTCACTTGGCTGCCAAACAGTTTTTTCTATCTAGGTCCTCGTATAGGTGCTAGAGTTGTGTAGAGAGCGGTAGCAAATGAGGCATAGGATTGGGAGACGAATGCCAGGTTGAGATTAATATTCAGATTTGAATTTTTAGTGAGTTTGGATTTTCACAATATTACACAAGCCATAGAAAGCATTATTATCGCTTGATAAAACATTTTTTTCATAGTGTTGCATTAACTTGGCAACATTCAAGTTCTAATAATGGACTAACAGTGGAATTTCCCATCTGCAGATTATACTGAATGGCCAGCGGAGGCAGTATTGCAGAGGAGAATCTCTCTGCGTCGCTGGAAAAAAAAAGAAAACCCATTCATCAGCTTTGCAAGCCTCTTTTAATTTATATGGTAAGTCACACATTTGAGACTTATACATTTGTTTGAATGCGTGGGGTTGATCATAACATTCTGGAGTTCTCCATAGGTTAACTGATAGGGATGTGCTAAAATGAAGATGTTAGAATCTGTTAGTCCTAATTTTTATGATTCCCAATAAATGTAGCATAAACCTTCCTCCCTTAATTTATCAGACTACTGAATTGCTATTGGTGTACCATAACCCACAAGAATTCCAGTACGAAGGGTGCACTGTCACTTGGCTGCCAAACAGATCTTTCTATCTACGTCCTCATATAGGTGCTAGAGTTGTGTAGAGAGCGGTAGCAAATGAGGCATAGGATTGGGAGACGAATGCCAGGTTGAGATTAATGTTCAGATTTGAATTTTTAGTGAGCTTTGGATTTTCACAATATTACACAAGCCATAGAAAGCATTATTATCGCTTGATAAAACATTTTTCTCATAGTGTTGCATTAACTTGGCAATATTCAAGTTCTAATAATGGACTAACAGTGGACTTTTCCATCTGCAGATTATACTGAATGGCCAGCGGAGGCAGTATTGCAGAGAAGAATCTCTCTGCGTTGCTGAGAAAAAAAAGAAAATCCAATCATCAGCTTTGCAAGCCTCTTTCAATTTATATGGTAAGTCACACATTTGAGACTTATACATTTGTTTGAAGGTGTGGGGTTGATCATAACATTCTGGAGTTCTCCATAGGTTAACTGATAGGGATGTGCTAAAATGAAGATGTTAGAATCTTTTAGTCCTAGTTTGTATTATTCCCAATAACTGTAGCATAAACCTTCCTCCCTTAATTTATCAAACCACTGAATTGCTATTGGTGTACCATAACCCACAAGAATTCCAGTAAGAAGGGTGCACTGTCACTTGGCTGCCAAACAGATCTTTCTATCTACGTCCTCATATAGGTGCTAGAGTTGTGTAGAGAGCGGTAGCAAATGAGGCATAGGATTGGGAGACGAATGCCAGGTTGAGATTAATATTCAGATTTGAATTTTTTGTGAGTTTGGATTTTCACAATATTACACAAGCCATAGAAAGCATTATTATCGCTTGATAACATTTTTTTTCATAGTGTTGCATTAACTTGGCAATATTCAAGTTCTAATAATGGACTAACAGTGGACTTTCCCATCTGCAGATTATACTGAATGGCCAGCGGAGGCAGTATTGCAGAGGAGAATCTCTCTGCGTTGCTGAGAAAAAAAAGAAAATCCAATCATCAGCTTTGCAAGCCTCTTTCAATTTATATGGTAAGTCACACATTTGAGACTTATACATTTGTTTGAAGGTGTGGGGTTGATCATAACATTCTGGAGTTCTCCATAGGTTAACTGATAGGGATGTGCTAAAATGAAGATGTTAGAATCTGTTACTCCTAGTTTTTATGATTCCCAAGATGTTAGAATCTGTTAGTCCTAGTTTTTATGACTCCCTTAATTTATCAGACTACTGAATTGCTATTGGTGTACCATAACCCACAAGAATTCCATTAAGAAGGGTGCACTGTCACTTGGCTGCCAAACAGTTTTTTCTATCTAGGTCCTCGTATAGGTGCTAGAGTTGTGTAGAGAGAGGTAGCAAATGAGGCATAGGATTGGGAGACGAATGCCAGGTTGAGATTAATATTCAGATTTGAATTTTTAGTGAGTTTGGATTTTCACAATATTACACAAGCCATAGAAAGCATTATTATCGCTTGATAAAACATTTTTCTCATAGTGTTGCATTAACTTGGCAATATTCAAGTTCTAATAATGGACTAACAGTGGACTTTCCCATCTGCAGATTATACTGAATGGCCAGCGGAGGCAGTATTGCAGAAGAGAAACTCTCTGCATTGCTGGGAAAAAAAAAGAAAATCCAATCATCAGCTTTGCAAGCCTCTTTCAATTTATATGGTAAGTCACACATTTGAGACTTATACATTTGTTTGAAGGTGTGGGGTTGATCATAACATTCTGGAGTTCTCCATAGGTTAACTGATAGGGATGTGCTAAAATGAAGATGTTAGAATCTGTTACTCCTAGTTTTTATGATTCCCAAGATGTTAGAATCTGTTAGTCCTAGTTTTTATGACTCCCTTAATTTATCAGACCACTGAATTGCTATTGGTGTACCATAACCCACAAGAATTCCAGTAAGAAGGGTGCACTGTCACTTGGCTGCCAAACAGTTTTTTCTATCTAGGTCCTCGTATAGGTGCTAGAGTTGTGTAGAGAGCGGTAGCAAATGAGGCATAGGATTGGGAGACGAATGCCAGGTTGAGATTAATATTCAATTTTGAATTTTTAGTGAGTTTGGATTTTCACAATATTACACAAGCCATAGAAAGCATTATTATCGCTTGATAAAACATTTTTCTCATAGTGTTGCATTAACTTGGCAATATTCAAGTTCTAATAATGGACTAACAGTGGACTTTCCCATCTGCAGATTATACTGAATGGCCAGCGGAGGCAGTATTGCAGAAGAGAAACTCTCTGCATTGCTGGGAAAAAAAAGAAAATCCAATCATCAGCTTTGCAAGCCTCTTTCAATTTATATGGTAAGTCACACATTTGAGACTTATACATTTGTTTGAAGGTGTGGGGTTGATCATAACATTCTGGAGTTCTCCATAGGTTAACTGATAGGGATGTGCTAAAATGAAGATGTTAGAATCTGTTACTCCTATTTTTTATGATTCCCAAGATGTTAGAATCTGTTAGTCCTAGTTTTTATGACTCCCTTAATTTATCAGACCACTGAATTGCTATTGGTGTACCATAACCCACAAGAATTCCAGTAAGAAGGGTGCACTGTCACTTGGCTGCTAAACAGGTTTTTCTATCTAGGTCCTCGTATAGGTGCTAGAGTTGTGTAGAGAGCGGTAGCAAATGAGGCATAGGATTGGGAGACGAATGCCAGGTTGAGATTATTATTCAGATTTGAATTTTTAGTGAGTTTGGATTTTCACAATATTACACAAGCCATAGAAAGCATTATTATCGCTTGATAACATTTTTTTTCGTAGTGTTGCATTAACTTGGCAATATTCAAGTTCTAATAATGGACTAACAGTGGACTTTCCCATCTGCAGATTATACTGAATGGCCAGCGGAGGCAGTATTGCAGAGGAGAATCTCTCTGCGTTGCTGAGAAAAAAAAGAAAATCCAATCATCAGCTTTGCAAACCTCTTTCAATTTATATGGTAAGTCACACATTTGAGACTTATACATTTGTTTGAAGGTGTGGGGTTGATCATAACATTCTGGAGTTCTCCATAGAGTAACTGATAGGGATGTGCTAAAATGAAGATGTTAGAATCTGTTACTCCTAGTTTTTATGATTCCCAAGATGTTAGAATCTGTTAGTCCTAGTTTTTATGACTCCCTTAATTTATCAGACCACTGAATTGCTATTGGTGTACCATAACCCACAAGAATTCCAGTAAGAAGGGTGCACTGTCACTTGGCTGCCAAACAGTTTTTTCTATCTAGGTCCTCGTATAGGTGCTAGAGTTGTGTAGAGAGAGCGGTAGCAAATGAGGCATAGGATTGGGAGACGAATGCCAGGTTGAGATTAATATTCAGATTTGAATTTTTAGTGAGTTTGGATTTTCACAATATTACACAAGCCATAGAAAGCATTATTATCGCTTGATAAAACATTTTTCTCATAGTGTTGCATTAACTTGGCAATATTCAAGTTCTAATAATGGACTAACAGTGGACTTTCCCATATGCAGATTATACTGAATGGCCAGCGGAGGCAGTATTGCAGAAGAGAAACTCTCTGCATTGCTGGAAAAAAAAAAGAAAATCCAATCATCAGCTTTGCAAGCCTCTTTCAATTTATATGGTAAGTCACACATTTGAGACTTATACATTTGTTTGAAGGTGTGGGGTTGATCATAACATTCTGGAGTTCTCCATAGGTTAACTGATAGGGATGTGCTAAAATGAAGATGTTAGAATCTGTTAGTCCTAGTTTTTATGATTCCCAATAGATGTAGCATAAACCTTCCTCCCTTAATTTATCTGACCGCTGAATTGCTATTGGTGTACCATAATCCACAAGAATTCCAGTAAGAAGGGTGCACTGTCACTTGGCTGCCAAACAGATCTTTCTATCTACGCCCTCATATAGGTGCTAGAGTTGTGTAGAGAGCGGTAGCAAATGAGGCATACGATTGGGAGACGAATGCCAGGTTGAGATTAATATTCAAATTTGAATTTTTAGTGAGCTTTGGATTTTCAGAATATTACACAAGCCATAGAAAGCATTATTATCGCTTGATAAAACATTTTTTTCGTAGTGTTGGCATTAACTTGGCAATATTCAAGTTCTAATAATGGACTAACAGTGGACTTTTCCAACTGCAGATTATACTGAATGGCCAGCGGAGGCAGTATTGCAGAGGAGAATCTCTCTGCGTTGCTGAGAAAAAAAAAATCCAATCATCAGCTTTGCAAACATCTTTCAATTTATATGGTAAGTCACACATTTGAGACTTATACATGTGTTTGAAGGTGTGGGGTTGATCATAACATTCTGGAGTTCTCCATAGGTTAACTGATAGGGATGTGCTAAAATGAAGATGTTAGAATCTTTTAGTCCTAGTTTTTATTATTCCCAATAACTGTAGCATAAACCTTCCTCCCTTAATTTATCAAACCACTGAATTGCTATTGGTGTACCATAACCCACAAGAATTCCAGTAAGAAGGGTGCACTGTAACTTGGCTGCCAAACAGATCTTTCTATCTACGTCCTCATATAGGTGCTAGAGTTGTGTAGAGAGCGGTAGCAAATGAGGCATTCGATTGGGAGACGAATGCCAGGTTGAGATTAATATTCAGATTTGAATTTTTAGTGAGCTTTGGATTTTCACAATATTACACAAGCCATAGAAAGCATTATTATCGCTTGATAAAACATTTTTTTCGTAGTGTTGCATTAACTTGGCAATATTTAAGTTCTAATAATGGACTAACAGTGGACTTTCCCATCTGCAGATTATACTGAATGGCCAGCGGAGGCAGTATTGCAGAGGAGAAACTCTCTGCATTGCTGGGAAAAAAAAAAGAAAATCCAATCATCAGCTTTGCAAGCCTCTTTAATTTATATGGTAAGTCACACATTTGAGACTTATACATTTGTTTGAAGGTGTGGGGTTGATCATAACATTCTGGAGTTCTCCATAGGTTAACTGATAGGGATGTGCTAAAATGAAGATGTTAGAATCTGTTAGTCCTAGTTTTTATGATTCCCAATAGCTGTAGCATAAACCTTCCTCCCTTAATTTATCTGACCACTGAATTGCTATTGGTGTATCATAATCCACAAGAATTCCAGTAAGAAGGGTGCACTGTCACTTGGCTGCCAAACAGATCTTTCTATCTACGTCCTCATATAGGTGCTAGAGTTGTGTAGAGAGCGGTAGCAAATGAGGCATAGGATTGGGAGACGAATGCCAGGTTGAGATTAATGTTCAGATTTGAATTTTTAGTGAGCTTTGGATTTTAACAATATTACACAAGCCATTGAAAGCATTATTATCGCTTGATAAAACATTTTTTTCATAGTGTTGCATTAACTGGGCAATATTCAAGTTCTAATAATGGACTAACAGTGGAATTTCCCATCTGCAGATTATACTGAATGGCCAGCAGAGGCAGTATTGCAGAGGAGAATATCTCTGTGTTGCTGAGAAAAAAAAAAGAAAATCCAATCATCAGCTTTGCAAGCCTCTTCCAATTTATATGGTAAGTCACACATTTGAGACTTATACATTTGTTTGAAGGTGTGGGGTTGATCATAACATTCTGGAGTTCTCCATATGTTAACTGATAGGGATGTGCTAAAATGAAGATGTTAGAATCTGTTAGTCCTAGTTTTTATGATTCCCAATAGCTGTAGCATAAACCTTCCTCCCTTAATTTATCAGACCAATGAATTGCTATTGGTGTACCATAACCCACAAGAATTCCAGTAAGAAGGGTGCACTGTAACTTGGCTGCCAAACAGATCTTTCTATCTACGTCCTCATATAGGTGCTAGAGTTGTGTAGAGAGCGGTAGCAAATGAGGCATACGATTGGGAGACGAATGCCAGGTTGAGATTAATATTCAAATTTGAATTTTTAGTGAGCTTTGGATTTTCACGATATTACACAAGCCATAGAAAGCATTATTATCGCTTGATAAAACATTTTTTTCGTAGTGTTGCATTAACTTGGCAATATTCAAGTTCTAATAATGGACTAACAGTGGACTTTTGCATCTGCAGATTATACTGAATGGCCAGCGGAGGCGGTATTGCAGAGGAGAATCTCTCTGTGTTGCTGAGAAAAAAAAGAAAATCCAATCATCAGCTGTGCAAGCCTCTTTCAATTTATATGGTAAGTCACACATTTGAGACTTATACATTTGTTTGAAGGTGTGGCGTTGATCATAACATTCTGGAGTTCTCCATAGGTTAACTGACAGGGATGTGCTAAAATGAAGATGTTAGAATCTGTTAGTCCTAGTTTTTATGATTCCCAAGATGTTAGAATCTGTTAGTCCTAGTTTTTATGACTCCCTTAATTTATCAGACCACTGAATTGCCATTGGTGTACCATAACCCACAAGAATTCCAGTAAGAAGGGTGCACTGTCACTTGGCTGCCAAACAGATCTTTCTATCTACGTCCTCATATAGGTGCTAGAGTTGTGTAGAGAGCGGTAGCAAATGAGGCATAGGATTGGGAGACGAATGCCAGGTTGAGATTAATATTCAGATTTGAATTTTTAGTGAGCTTTGGATTTTCACAATATTACACAAGCCATAGAAAGCATTATTATCGCTTGATAAAACATTTTTTTCATAGTGTTGCATTAACTTGGCAACATTCAAGTTCTAATAATGGACTAACAGTGGACTTTTCCAACTGCAGATTATACTGAATGGCCAGCGGAGGCAGTATTGCAGAGGAGAATCTCTCTGCGTTGCTGAGAAAAAAAAAATCCAATCATCAGCTTTGCAAACATCTTTCAATTTATATGGTAAGTCACACATTTGAGACTTATACATTTGTTTGAAGGTGTGGGGTTGATCATAACATTCTGGAGTTCTCCATAGGTTAACTGATAGAGATGTGCTAAAATGAAGATGTTAGAATCTTTTAGTCCTAGTTTTTATTATTCCCAATAACTGTAGCATAAACCTTCCTCCCTTAATTTATCAAACCACTGAATTGCTATTGGTGTACCATAACCCACAAGAATTCCAGTAAGAAGGGTGCACTGTAACTTGGCTGGCAAACAGATCTTTCTATCTATGTCCTCATATAGGTGCTAGAGTTGTGTAGAGAGCGGTAGCAAATGAGGCATACGATTGGGAGACGAATGTCAGGTTGAGATTAATATTCAGATTTGAATTTTTAGTGAGCTTTGGATTTTCACAATATTACACAAGCCATAGAAAGCATTATTATCGCTTGATAAAACATTTTTTTCATAGTGTTGCATTAACTTGGCAATATTTAAGTTCTAATAATGGACTAACAGTGGACTTTCCCATCTGCAGATTATACTGAATGGCCAGCGGAGGCAGTATTGCAGAGGAGAAACTCTCTGCATTGCTGGGAAAAAAAAAAGAAAATCCAATCATCAGCTTTGCAAGCCTCTTTCAATTTATATGGTAAGTCACACATTTGAGACTTATACATTTGTTTGAAGGTGTGGGGTTGATCATAACATTCTGGAGTTCTCCATAGGTTAACTGATAGGGATGTGCTAAAATGAAGATGTTAGAATCTGTTAGTCCTAGTTTTTATGATTCCCAATAGCTGTAGCATAAACCTTCCTCCCTTAATTTATCTGACCACTGAATTGCTATTGGTGTACCATAATCCACAAGAATTCCAGTAAGAAGGGTGCACTGTCACTTGGCTGCCAAACAGATCTTTCTATCTACGTCCTCATATAGGTGCTAGAGTTGTGTAGAGAGCGGTAGCAAATGAGGCATAGGATTGGGAGACGAATGCCAGGTTGAGATTAATGTTCAGATTTGAATTTTTAGTGAGCTTTGGATTTTCACAATATTACACAAGCCATAGAAAGCATTATTATCGCTTGATAAAACATTTTTCTCATAGTGTTGCATTAACTTGGCAATATTCAAGTTCTAATAATGGACTAACAGTGGACTTTCCCATCTGCAGATTATACTGAAAGGCCAGCGGAGGCAGTATTGCAGAGGAGAATCTCTCTGCGTTGCTGAGAAAAAAAAGAAAATCCAATCATCAGCTTTGCAACCCTCTTTCAATTTATATGGTAAGTCACACATTTGAGACTTATACATTTGTTTGAAGGTGTGGGGTTGATCATAACATTCTGGAGTTCTCCATAGGTTAACTGATAGGGATGTGCTAAAATGAAGATGTTAGAATCTGTTACTCCTAGTTTTTATGATTCCCAAGATGTTAGAATCTGTTAGTCCTAGTTTTTATGACTCCCTTAATTTATCAGACCACTGAATTGCTATTGGTGTACCATAACCCACAAGAATTCCAGTAAGAAGGGTGCACTGTCACTTGGCTGCCAAACAGTTTTTTCTATCTAGGTCCTCGTATAGGTGCTAGAGTTGTGTAGAGAGCGGTAGCAAATGAGGCATAGGATTGGGAGACGAATGCCAGGTTGAGATTAATATTCAGATTTGAATTTTTAGTGAGTTTGGATTTTCACAATATTACACAAGCCATGGAAAGCATTATTATCGCTTGATAAAACATTTTTCTCATAGTGTTGCATTAACTTGGCAATATTCAAGTTCTAATAATGGACTAACAGTGGACTTTTCCATCTGCAGATTATACTGAATGGCCAGCGGAGGCAGTATTGCAGAGGAGAATATCTCTGCGTTGCTGAGAAAAAAAAGAAAATCCAATCATCAGCTTTGCAAGCCTCTTTCAATTTATATGGTAAGTCACACATTTGAGACTTATACATTTTGTTTGAATGTGTGGGGTTGATCATAACATTCTGGAGTTCTCCATAGGTTAACTGATAGGGATGTGCTAAAATGAAGATGTTAGAATCTGTTAGTCCTAGTTTTTATGATTCCCAATAGATGTAGCATAAACCTTCCTCCCTTAATTTATCTGACCGCTGAATTGCTATTGGTGTACCATAATCCACAAGAATTCCGGTAAGAAGGGTGCACTGTCACTTGGCTGCCAAACAGATCTTTCTATCTACGTCCTCATACAGGTGCTAGAGTTGTGTAGAGAGCGGTGGCAAATGAGGCATAGGATAGGGAGACGAATGCCAGGTTGAGATTAATAATCAGATTTGAATTTTTAGTGATCTTTGGATTTTCACAATATTACACAAGCCATAGGAAGCATTATTATCGCTTGATAAAACATTTTTCTCATAGTGTTGCATTAACTTGGCAATATTCAAGTTCTAATAATGGACTAACAGTGGACTTTTCCATCTGCAGATTATACTGAATGGCCAGTGGAGGCAGTATTGCAGAGGAGAATATCTCTGCGTTGCTGAGAAAAAACAGAAAATCCAATCATCAGCTTTGCAAGCCTCTTTCAATTTATATGGTAAGTCACACATTTGAGACTTATACATTTTGTTTGAATGTGTGGGGTTGATCATAACATTCTGGAGTTCTCCATAGGTTAACTGATAGGGATGTGCTAAAATGAAGATGTTAGAATCTTTTAGTCCTAGTTTTTATTATTCTCACTAACTGTAGAATAAACCTTCCTCCCTTAATTTATCAGACCCCTGAATTGCAATTGGTGTACCATAACCCACAAGAATTCCAGTAAGAAGGGTGCACTGTCACTTGGCTGCCAAACAGATCTTTCTATCTACGTCCTCATATAGGTGCTAGAGTTGTGTAGAGAGCGGTAGCAAATGAGGCATACGATTGGGAGACGAATGCCAGGTTGAGATTAATATTCAGATTTGAATTTATAGTGAGCTTTGGATTTTCACAATATTACACAAGCCATTGAAAGCATTATTATCGCTTGATAAAACATTTTTTTCATTGTGTTGCATTAACTTGGCAATATTCAAGTTCTAATAATGGACTAACAGTGGAATTTACCATCTGCAGATTATACTGAATGGCCAGCGGAGGCAGTATTGCAGAGGAGAATATCTCTGTGTTGCTGAGAAAAAAAAAGAAAATCCAATCATCAGCTTTGCAAGCCTCTTTCAATTTATATGGCAAGTCGCACATTTGAGACTTAAAAATTTGTTTGAAGGTGTGGGGTCGATCATAACATTCTGGAGTTCTCCATAGGTTAACTAATAGGGATGTGCTAAAATGAAGATGTTAGAATCTTTTAGTCCTAGTTTTTATTATTCTCACTAACTGTAGAATAAGCCTTCCTCCCTTAATTTATCAGACCCCTGAATTGCAATTGGTGTACCATAACCCACAAGAATTCCAGTAAGAAGGGTGCACTGTCACTTGGCTGCCAAACAGATCTTTCTATCTACGTCCTCATATAGGTGCTAGAGTTGTGTAGAGAGCGGTAGCAAATGAGGCATACGATTGGGAGACGAATGCCAGGTGGAGATTAATATTCAAATTTGAATTTTTAGTGAGCTTTGGATTTTCACAATATTACACAAGCCATAGAAAGCATTATTATCGCTTGATGAAACATTTTTTTCATAGTGTTGCATTAACTTGGCAATATTCAAGTTCTAATAATGGACTAACAGTGGACTTTTCCAACTGCAGATTATACTGAATGGCCAGCGGAGGCAGTATTGCAGAGGAGAATCTCTGCGTTGCTGAGAAAAAAAAAAAGATAATCCAATCATCAGCTTTGCAAGCCTCTTTCAATTTATATGGTAAGTCACACATTTGAGACTTATACATTTGTTTGAAGGTGTGGGGTTGATCATAACATTCTGGAGTTCTCCATATGTTAACTGATAGGGATGTGCTAAAATGAAGATGTTAGAATCTGTTAGTCCTAGTTTTTATGATTCCCAATAGCTGTAGCATAAACCTTCCTCCCTTAATTTATCAGACCACTGAATTGCTATTGGTGTACCATAACCCACAAGAATTCCAGTAAGAAGGGTGTACTGTCACTTGGCTGCCAAACAGATCTTTCTATCTACGTCCTCATATAGGTGCTAGAGTTGTGTAGAGAGCGGTAGCAAATGAGGCATACGATTGGGAGACGAATGCCAGGTTGAGATTAATATTCAAATTTGAATTTTTAGTGAGCTTTGGATTTTCACAATATTACACAAGCCATAGAAAGCATTATTATCGCTTGATAAAACATTTTTTTCGTAGTGTTGCATTAACTTGGCAATATTCAAGTTCTAATAATGGACTAACAGTGGACTTTTGCATCTGCAGATTATACTGAATGGCCAGCGGAGGCGGTATTGCAGAGGAGAATCTCTCTGTGTTGCTGAGAAAAAAAAGAAAATCCAATCATCAGCTGTGCAAGCCTCTTTCAATTTATATGGTAAGTCACACATTTGAGACTTATACATTTGTTTGAAGGTGTGGCGTTGATCATAACATTCTGGAGTTCTCCATAGGTTAACTGACAGGGATGTGCTAAAATGAAGATGTTAGAATCTGTTAGTCCTAGTTTTTATGATTCCCAAGATGTTAGAATCTGTTAGTCCTAGTTTTTATGACTCCCTTAATTTATCAGACCACTGAATTGCCATTGGTGTACCATAACCCACAAGAATTCCAGTAAGAAGGGTGCACTGTCACTTGGCTGCCAAACAGATCTTTCTATCTACGTCCTCATATAGGTGCTAGAGTTGTGTAGAGAGCGGTAGCAAATGAGGCATAGGCTTGGGAGACGAATGCCAGGTTGAGATTAATATTCAGATTTGAATTTTTAGTGAGCTTTGGATTTTCACAATATTACACAAGCCATAGAAAGCATTATTATCGCTTGATAAAACATTTTTTTCATAGTGTTGCATTAACTTGGCAACATTCAAGTTCTAATAATGGACTAACAGTGGAATTTCCCATCTGCAGATTATACTGAATGGCCAGCGGAGGCAGTATTGCAGAGGAGAATCTCTCTGCGTCGCTGGAAAAAAAAAAGAAAACCCATTCATCAGCTTTGCAAGCCTCTTTCAATTTATATGGTAAGTCACACATTTGAGACTTATACATTTGTTTGAATGCGTGGGGTTGATCATAACATTCTGGAGTTCTCCATAGGTTAACTGATAGGGATGTGCTAAAATGAAGATGTTAGAATCTGTTAGTCCTAATTTTTATGATTCCCAATAAATGTAGCATAAACCTTCCTCCCTTAATTTATCAGACTACTGAATTGCTATTGGTGTACCATAACCCACAAGAATTCCAGTACGAAGGGTGCACTGTCACTTGGCTGCCAAACAGATCTTTCTATCTACGTCCTCATATAGGTGCTAGAGTTGTGTAGAGAGCGGTAGCAAATGAGGCATAGGATAGGGAGACGAATGCCAGGTTGAGATTAATATTCAGATTTGAATTTTTAGTGAGCTTTGGATTTTCACAATTTTATACAAGCCATAGAAAGCATTATTATCTCTTGATAATTTTTATTTTTGTAGTGTTGCATTAACTTGGCAATATTCAAGTTCTAATAATGGACTAACAGTGGACTTTTCCAACTGCAGATTATACTGAATGGCCAGCGGAGGCAGTATTGCAGAGGAGAATCTCTCTGCGTTGCTGAGAAAAAAAAAATCCAATCATCAGCTTTGCAAACATCTTTCAATTTATATGGTAAGTCACACATTTGAGACTTATACATTTGTTTGAAGGTGTGGGGTTGATCATAACATTCTGGAGTTCTCCATAGGTTAACTGATAGGGATGTGCTAAAATGAAGATGTTAGAATCTTTTAGTCCTAGTTTTTATTATTCCCAATAACTGTAGCATAAACCTTCCTCCCTTAATTTATCAAACCACTGAATTGCTATTGGTGTACCATAACCCACAAGAATTCCAGTAAGAAGGGTGCACTGTAACTTGGCTGCCAAACAGATCTTTCTATCTATGTCCTCATATAGGTGCTAGAGTTGTGTAGAGAGCGGTAGCAAATGAGGCATACGATTGGGAGACGAATGTCAGGTTGAGATTAATATTCAGATTTGAATTTTTAGTGAGCTTTGGATTTTCACAATATTACACAAGCCATAGAAAGCATTATTATCGCTTGATAAAACATTTTTTTCGTAGTGTTGCATTAACTTGGCAATATTTAAGTTCTAATAATGGACTAACAGTGGACTTTCCCATCTGCAGATTATACTGAATGGCCAGCGGAGGCAGTATTGCAGAGGAGAAACTCTCTGCATTGCTGGGAAAAAAAAAAGAAAATCCAATCATCAGCTTTGCAAGCCTCTTTCAATTTATATGGTAAGTCACACATTTGAGACTTATACATTTGTTTGAAGGTGTGGGGTTGATCATAACATTCTGGAGTTCTCCATAGGTTAACTGATAGGGATGTGCTAAAATGAAGATGTTAGAATCTGTTAGTCCTAGTTTTTATGATTCCCAATAGCTGTAGCATAAACCTTCCTCCCTTAATTTATCTGACCACTGAATTGCTATTGGTGTACCATAATCCACAAGAATTCCAGTAAGAAGGGTGCATTGTCACTTGGCTGCCAAACAGATCTTTCTATCTACGTCCTCATATAGGTGCTAGAGTTGTGTAGAGAGCGGTAGCAAATGAGGCATAGGATTGGGAGCGAATGCCAGGTTGAGATTAATGTTCAGATTTGAATTTTTAGTGAGCTTTGGATTTTCACAATATTACACAAGCCATAGAAAGCATTATTATCGCTTGATAAAACATTTTTTCTCATAGTGTTGCATTAACTTGGCAATATTCAAGTTCTAATAATGGACTAACAGTAG
Organism: Lissotriton vulgaris; assembly: GCF_964263255.1. Lineage (NCBI taxonomy): Eukaryota > Metazoa > Chordata > Amphibia > Caudata > Salamandridae > Lissotriton > Lissotriton vulgaris. The sequence continues at coordinate 587,376 of NW_028254560.1, forward strand.
ACTTTCCCATCTGCAGATTATACTGAAAGGCCAGCGGAGGCAGTATTGCAGAGGAGAATCTCTCTGCGTTGCTGAGAAAAAAAAGAAAATCCAATCATCAGCTTTGCAAGCCTCTTTCAATTTATATGGTAAGTCACATATTTGAGACTTATACATTTGTTTGAAGGTGTGGGGTTGATCATAACATTCTGGAGTTCTCCATAGGTTAACTGATAGGGATGTGCTAAAATGAAGATGTTAGAATCTGTTACTCCTAGTTTTTATGATTCCCAAGATGTTAGAATCTGTTAGTCCTAGTTTTTATGACTCCCTTAATTTATCAGACCACTGAATTGCTATTGGTGTACCATAACCCACAAGAATTCCAGTAAGAAGGGTGCACTGTCACTTGGCTGCCAAACAGTTTTTTCTATCTAGGTCCTCGTATAGGTGCTAGAGTTGTGTAGAGAGCGGTAGCAAATGAGGCATAGGATTGGGAGACGAATGCCAGGTTGAGATTAATATTCAGATTTGAATTTTTAGTGAGTTTGGATTTTCACAATATTACACAAGCCATGGAAAGCATTATTATCGCTTGATAAAACATTTTTCTCATAGTGTTGCATTAACTTGGCAATATTCAAGTTCTAATAATGGACTAACAGTGGACTTTTCCATCTGCAGATTATACTGAATGGCCAGCGGAGGCAGTATTGCAGAGGAGAATATCTCTGCGTTGCTGAGAAAAAAAAGAAAATCCAATCATCAGCTTTGCAAGCCTCCTTCAATTTATATGGTAAGTCACACATTTGAGACTTATACATTTTGTTTGAATGTGTGGGGTTGATCATAACATTCTGGAGTTCTCCATAGGTTAACTGATAGGGATGTGCTAAAATGAAGATGTTAGAATCTTTTAGTCCTAGTTTTTATTATTCCCAATAACTGTAGCATAAACCTTCCTCCCTTAATTTATCAGACCACTGAATTGCTATTGGTGTACCATAACCCACAAGAATTCCAGTAAGAAGGGTGCACTGTAACTTGGCTGCCAAACAGATCTTTCTATCTACGTCCTCATATAGGTGCTAGAGTTGTGTAGAGAGCGGTAGCAAATGAGGCATACGATTGGGAGACGAATGCCAGGTTGAGATTAATATTCAAATTTGAATTTTTAGTGAGCTTTGGATTTTCACAATATTACACAAGCCATAGAAAGCATTATTATCGCTTGATAAAACATTTTTTTCATAGTGTTGCATTAACTTGGCAATATTCAAGTTCTAATAATGGACTAACAGTGGACTTTTCCAACTGCAGATTATACTGAATGGCCAGCGGAGGCAGTATTGCAGAGGAGAATCTCTGCGTTGCTGAGAAAAAAAAAAGCTAATCCAATCATCAGCTTTGCAAGCCGCTTTCAATTTATATGGTAAGTCACACATTTGAGACTTATACATTTGTTTGAAGGTGTGGGGTTGATCATAACATTCTGGAGTTCTCCATATGTTAACTGATAGGGATGTGCTAAAATGAAGATGTTAGAATCTGTTAGTCCTAGTTTTTATGATTCCCAATAGCTGTAGCATAAACCTTCCTCCCTTAATTTATCAGACCACTGAATTGCTATTGGTGTACCATAACCCACAAGAATTCCAGTAAGAAGGGTGTACTGTCACTTGGCTGCCAAACAGATCTTTCTATCTACGTCCTCATATAGGTGCTAGAGTTGTGTAGAGAGCGGTAGCAAATGAGACATAGGATTGGGAGACGAATGCCAGGTTGAGATTAATATTCAGATTTGAATTTTTAGTGAGCTTTGGATTTTCACAATATTACACAAGCCATAGAAAGCATTATTATCGCTTGATAAAACATTTTTTTCATAGTGTTGCATTAACTGGGCAATATTCAAGTTCTAATAATGGACTAACAGTGGACTTTCCCATCTGCAGATTATACTGAATGGCCAGCGGAGGCAGTATTGCAGAGGAGAAACTCTCTGCATTGCTGGGGAAAAAAAAGAAAATCCAATCATCAGCTTTGCAAGCCTCTTTCAATTTATATGGTAAGTCACACATTTGAGACTTATACATTTGTTTGAAGGTGTGGGGTTGATCATAACATTCTGGAGTTCTCCATAGGTTAACTGATAGGCATGTGCTAAAATGAAGATGTTAGAATCTGTTAGTCCTAGTTTTTATGATTCCCAATAGCTGTAGCATAAACCTTCCTCCCTTAATTTATCAGACCACTGAATTGCTATTGGTGTACCATAACCCACAAGAATTCCAGTAAGAAGGGTGTACTGTCACTTGGCTGCCAAACAGATCTTTCTATCTACGTCCTCATATAGGTGCTAGAGTTGTGTAGAGAGCGGTAGCAAATGAGACATAGGATTGGGAGACGAATGCCAGGTTGAGATTAATATTCAGATTTGAATTTTTAGTGAGCTTTGGATTTTCACAATATTACACAAGCCATAGAAAGCATTATTATCGCTTGATAAAACATTTTTTTCGTAGTGTTGCATTAACTTGGCAATATTCAAGTTCTAATAATGGACTAACAGTGGACTTTTGCATCTGCAGATTATACTGAATGGCCAGCGGAGGCGGTATTGCAGAGGAGAATCTCTCTGTATTGCTGAGAAAAAAAAGAAAATCCAATCATCAGCTGTGCAAGCCTCTTTCAATTTATATGGTAAGTCACACATTTGAGACTTATACATTTGTTTGAAGGTGTGGCGTTGATCATAACATTCTGGAGTTCTCCATAGGTTAACTGACAGGGATGTGCTAAAATGAAGATGTTAGAATCTGTTAGTCCTAGTTTTTATGATTCCCAAGATGTTAGAATCTGTTAGTCCTAGTTTTTATGACTCCCTTAATTTATCAGACCACTGAATTGCCATTGGTGTACCATAACCCACAAGAATTCCAGTAAGAAGGGTGCACTGTCACTTGGCTGCCAAACAGATCTTTCTATCTACGTCCTCATATAGGTGCTAGAGTTGTGTAGAGAGCGGTAGCAAATGAGGCATAGGCTTGGGAGACGAATGCCAGGTTGAGATTAATATTCAGATTTGAATTTTTAGTGAGCTTTGGATTTTCACAATATTACACAAGCCATAGAAAGCATTATTATCGCTTGATAAAACATTTTTTTCATAGTGTTGCATTAACTTGGCAACATTCAAGTTCTAATAATGGACTAACAGTGGAATTTCCCATCTGCAGATTATACTGAATGGCCAGCGGAGGCAGTATTGCAGAGGAGAATCTCTCTGCGTCGCTGGAAAAAAAAAAGAAAACCCATTCATCAGCTTTGCAAGCCTCTTTCAATTTATATGGTAAGTCACACATTTGAGACTTATACATTTGTTTGAATGCGTGGGGTTGATCATAACATTCTGGAGTTCTCCATAGGTTAACTGATAGGGATGTGCTAAAATGAAGATGTTAGAATCTGTTAGTCCTAATTTTTATGATTCCCAATAAATGTAGCATAAACCTTCCTCCCTTAATTTATCAGACTACTGAATTGCTATTGGTGTACCATAACCCACAAGAATTCCAGTACGAAGGGTGCACTGTCACTTGGCTGCCAAACAGATCTTTCTATCTACGTCCTCATATAGGTGCTAGAGTTGTGTAGAGAGCGGTAGCAAATGAGGCATAGGATAGGGAGACGAATGCCAGGTTGAGATTAATATTCAGATTTGAATTTTTAGTGAGCTTTGGATTTTCACAATTTTATACAAGCCATAGAAAGCATTATTATCGCTTGATAATTTTTATTTTTGTAGTGTTGCATTAACTTGGCAATATTCAAGTTCTAATAATGGACTAACAGTGGACTTTTCCAACTGCAGATTATACTGAATGGCCAGCGGAGGCAGTATTGCAGAGGAGAATCTCTCTGCGTTGCTGAGAAAAAAAAAATCCAATCATCAGCTTTGCAAACATCTTTCAATTTATATGGTAAGTCACACATTTGAGACTTATACATTTGTTTGAAGGTGTGGGGTTGATCATAACATTCTGGAGTTCTCCATAGGTTAACTGATAGGGATGTGCTAAAATGAAGATGTTAGAATCTTTTAGTCCTAGTTTTTATTATTCCCAATAACTGTAGCATAAACCTTCCTCCCTTAATTTATCAAACCACTGAATTGCTATTGGTGTACCATAACCCACAAGAATTCCAGTAAGAAGGGTGCACTGTAACTTGGCTGCCAAACAGATCTTTCTATCTATGTCCTCATATAGGTGCTAGAGTTGTGTAGAGAGCGGTAGCAAATGAGGCATACGATTGGGAGACGAATGTCAGGTTGAGATTAATATTCAGATTTGAATTTTTAGTGAGCTTTGGATTTTCACAATATTACACAAGCCATAGAAAGCATTATTATCGCTTGATAAAACATTTTTTTCGTAGTGTTGCATTAACTTGGCAATATTTAAGTTCTAATAATGGACTAACAGTGGACTTTCCCATCTGCAGATTATACTGAATGGCCAGCGGAGGCAGTATTGCAGAGGAGAAACTCTCTGCATTGCTGGGAAAAAAAAAAGAAAATCCAATCATCAGCTTTGCAAGCCTCTTTCAATTTATATGGTAAGTCACACATTTGAGACTTATACATTTGTTTGAAGGTGTGGGGTTGATCATAACATTCTGGAGTTCTCCATAGGTTAACTGATAGGGATGTGCTAAAATGAAGATGTTAGAATCTGTTAGTCCTAGTTTTTATGATTCCCAATAGCTGTAGCATAAACCTTCCTCCCTTAATTTATCTGACCACTGAATTGCTATTGGTGTACCATAATCCACAAGAATTCCAGTAAGAAGGGTGCATTGTCACTTGGCTGCCAAACAGATCTTTCTATCTACGTCCTCATATAGGTGCTAGAGTTGTGTAGAGAGCGGTAGCAAATGAGGCATAGGATTGGGAGACGAATGCCAGGTTGAGATTAATGTTCAGATTTGAATTTTTAGTGAGCTTTGGATTTTCACAATATTACACAAGCCATAGAAAGCATTATTATCGCTTGATAAAACATTTTTCTCATAGTGTTGCATTAACTTGGCAATATTCAAGTTCTAATAATGGACTAACAGTAGACTTTCCCATCTGCAGATTATACTGAAAGGCCAGCGGAGGCAGTATTGCAGAGGAGAATCTCTCTGCGTTGCTGAGAAAAAAAAGAAAATCCAATCATCAGCTTTGCAAGCCTCTTTCAATTTATATGGTAAGTCACACATTTGAGACTTATACATTTGTTTGAAGGTGTGGGGTTGATAATAACATTCTGGAGTTCTCCATAGGTTAACTGATAGGGATGTGCTAAAATGAAGATGTTAGAATCTGTTACTCCTAGTTTTTATGATTCCCAAGATGTTAGAATCTGTTAGTCCTAGTTTTTATGACTCCCTTAATTTATCAGACCACTGAATTGCTATTGGTGTACCATAACCCACAAGAATTCCAGTAAGAAGGGTGCACTGTCACTTGGCTGCCAAACAGTTTTTTCTATCTAGGTCCTCGTATAGGTGCTAGAGTTGTGTAGAGAGCGGTAGCAAATGAGGCATAGGATTGGGAGACGAATGCCAGGTTGAGATTAATATTCAGATTTGAATTTTTAGTGAGTTTGGATTTTCACAATATTACACAAGCCATGGAAAGCATTATTATCGCTTGATAAAACATTTTTCTCATAGTGTTGCATTAACTTGGCAATATTCAAGTTCTAATAATGGACTAACAGTGGACTTTTCCATCTGCAGATTATACTGAATGGCCAGCGGAGGCAGTATTGCAGAGGAGAATATCTCTGCGTTGCTGAGAAAAAAAAGAAAATCCAATCATCAGCTTTGCAAGCCTCCTTCAATTTATATGGTAAGTCACACATTTGAGACTTATACATTTTGTTTGAATGTGTGGGGTTGATCATAACATTCTGGAGTTCTCCATAGGTTAACTGATAGGGATGTGCTAAAATGAAGATGTTAAAATCTTTTAGTCCTAGTTTTTATTATTCCCAATAACTGTAGCATAAACCTTCCTCCCTTAATTTATCAGACCACTGAATTGCTATTGGTGTACCATAACCCACAAGAATTCCAGTAAGAAGGGTGCACTGTAACTTGGCTGCCAAACAGATCTTTCTATCTACGTCCTCATATAGGTGCTAGAGTTGTGTAGAGAGCGGTAGCAAATGAGGCATACGATTGGGAGACGAATGCCAGGTTGAGATTAATATTCAAATTTGAATTTTTAGTGAGCTTTGGATTTTCACAATATTACACAAGCCATAGAAAGCATTATTATCGCTTGATAAAACATTTTTTTCATAGTGTTGCATTAACTTGGCAATATTCAAGTTCTAATAATGGACTAACAGTGGACTTTTCCAACTGCAGATTATACTGAATGGCCAGCGGAGGCAGTATTGCAGAGGAGAATCTCTGCGTTGCTGAGAAAAAAAAAAGCTAATCCAATCATCAGCTTTGCAAGCCTCTTTCAATTTATATGGTAAGTCACACATTTGAGACTTATACATTTGTTTGAAGGTGTGGGGTTGATCATAACATTCTGGAGTTCTCCATATGTTAACTGATAGGGATGTGCTAAAATGAAGATGTTAGAATCTGTTAGTCCTAGTTTTTATGATTCCCAATAGCTGTAGCATAAACCTTCCTCCCTTAATTTATCAGACCACTGAATTGCTATTGGTGTACCATAACCCACAAGAATTCCAGTAAGAAGGGTGTACTGTCACTTGGCTGCCAAACAGATCTTTCTATCTACGTCCTCATATAGGTGCTAGAGTTGTGTAGAGAGCGGTAGCAAATGAGACATAGGATTGGGAGACGAATGCCAGGTTGAGATTAATATTCAGATTTGAATTTTTAGTGAGCTTTGGATTTTCACAATATTACACAAGCCATAGAAAGCATTATTATCGCTTGATAAAACATTTTTTTCATAGTGTTGCATTAACTGGGCAATATTCAAGTTCTAATAATGGACTAACAGTGGACTTTCCCATCTGCAGATTATACTGAATGGCCAGCGGAGGCAGTATTGCAGAGGAGAAACTCTCTGCATTGCTGGGGAATAAAAAAAGAAAATCCAATCATCAGCTTTGCAAGCCTCTTTCAATTTATATGGTAAGTCACACATTTGAGACTTATACATTTGTTTGAAGGTGTGGGGTTGATCATAACATTCTGGAGTTCTCCATAGGTTAACTGATAGGCATGTGCTAAAATGAAGATGTTAGAATCTGTTAGTCCTAGTTTTTATGATTCCCAATAGCTGTAGCATAAACCTTCCTCCCTTAATTTATCAGACCACTGAATTGCTATTGGTGTACCATAACCCACAAGAATTCCAGTAAGAAGGGTGTACTGTCACTTGGCTGCCAAACAGATCTTTCTATCTACGTCCTCATATAGGTGCTAGAGTTGTGTATAGAGCGGTAGCAAATGAGACATAGGATTGGGAGACGAATGCCAGGTTGAGATTAATATTCAGATTTGAATTTTTAGTGAGCTTTGGATTTTCACAATATTACACAAGCCATAGAAAGCATTATTATCGCTTGATAAAACATTTTTTTCATAGTGTTGCATTAACTGGGCAATATTCAAGTTCTAATAATGGACTAACAGTGGACTTTCCCATCTGCAGATTATACTGAATGGCCAGCGGAGGCAGTATTGCAGAGGAGAAACTCTCTGCATTGCTGGGGAAAAAAAAGAAAATCCAATCATCAGCTTTGCAAGCCTCTTTCAATTTATATGGTAAGTCACACATTTGAGACTTATACATTTGTTTGAAGGTGTGGGGTTGATCATAACATTCTGGAGTTCTCCATAGGTTAACTGATAGGCATGTGCTAAAATGAAGATGTTAGAATCTGTTAGTCCTAGTTTTTATGATTCCCAATAGATGTAGCATAAACCTTCCTCCCTTAATTTATCTGACCGCTGAATTGCTATTGGTGTACCATAATCCACAAGAATTCCAGTAAGAAGGGTGCACTGTCACTTGGCTGCCAAACAGATCTTTCTATCTACATCTTCATATAGGTGCTAGAGTTGTGTAGAGAGCGGTAGCAAATGAGGCATACGATTGGGAGACGAATGCCAGGTTGAGATTAATATTCAGATTTGAATTTATAGTGAGCTTTGGATTTTCACAATATTACACAAGCCATTGAAAGCATTATTATCGCTTGATAAAACATTTTTTTCATAGTGTTGCATTAACTTGGCAATATTCAAGTTCTAATAATGGACTAACAGTGGAATTTCCCATCTGCAGATTATACTGAATGTTCAGCGGAGGCAGTATTGCAGAGGAGAATATCTCTGTGTTGCTGAGAAAAAAAAGAAAATCCAATCATCAGCTTTGCAAGCCTCTTTCAATTTATATGGCAAGTCGCACATTTAAGACTTATACATTTGTTTGAAGGTGTGGGGTTGATCATAACATTCTGGAGTTCTCCATAGGTTAACTCATAGGGATGTGCTAAAATGAAGATGTTAGAATCTTTTAGTCCTAGTTTTTATTATTCCCAATAACTGTAACATAAACCTTCCTCCCTTAATTTATCAGACCACTGAATTGCTATTGGTGTACCATAACCCACAAGAATTCCAGTAAGAAGGGTGCACTGTAACTTGGCTGCCAAACAGATCTTTCTATCTACGTCCTCATATAGGTGCTAGAGTTGTGTAGAGAGCGGTTGCAAATGAGGCATACGATTGGGAGACGAATGCCAGGTTGAGATTAATATTCAAATTTGAATTTTTAGTGAGCTTTGGATTTTCACAATATTACACAAGCCATAGAAAGCATTATTATCGCTTGATAAAACATTTTTTTCATAGTGTTGCATTAACTTGGCAATATTCAAGTTCTAATAATGGACTAACAGTGGACTTTTCCAACTGCAGATTATACTGAATGGCCAGCGGAGGCAGTATTGCAGAGGAGAATCTCTCTGCGTTGCTGAGAAAAAAAAAAGAAAATCCAATCATCAGCTTTGCAAGCCTCTTTCAATTTATATGGTAAGTCACACATTTGAGACTTATACATTTGTTTGAAGGTGTGGGGTTGATCATAACATTCTGGAGTTCTCCATATGTTAACTGATAGGGATGTGCTAAAATGAAGATGTTAGAATCTGTTAGTCCTAGTTTTTATGATTCCCAATAGCTGCAGCATAAACCTTCCTCCCTTAATTTATCAGACCACTGAATTGCTATTGGTGTACCATAACCCACAAGAATTCCAGTAAGAAGGGTGCACTGTAACTTGGCTGCCAAACAGATCTTTCTATCTACGTCCTCATATAGGTGCTAGAGTTGTGTAGAGAGCGGTAGCAAATGAGGCATACGATTGGGAGACGAATGCCAGGTTGAGATTAATATTCAAATTTAATTTTTAGTGAGCTTTGGATTTTCACAATATTACACAAGCCATAGAAAGCATTATTATCGCTTGATAAAACATTTTTTTCATAGTGTTGCATTAACTGGGCAATATTCAAGTTCTAATAATGGACTAACAGTGGACTTTCCCATCTGCAGATTATACTGAATGGCCAGCGGAGGCAGTATTGCAGAAGAGAAACTCTCTGCATTGCTGGAAAAAAAAAAGAAAATCCAATCATCAGCTTTGCAAGCCTCTTTCAATTTATATGGTAAGTCACACATTTGAGACTTATACATTTGTTTGAAGGTGTGGGGTTGATCATAACATTCTGGAGTTCTCCATAGGTTAACTGATAGGGATGTGCTAAAATGAAGATGTTAGAATCTGTTAGTCCTAGTTTTTATGATTCCCAATAGATGTAGCATAAACCTTCCTCCCTTAATTTATCTGACCGCTGAATTGCTATTGGTGTACCATAATCCACAAGAATTCCAGTAAGAACGGTGCACTGTCACTTGGCTGCCAAACAGATCTTTCTATCTACGTCCTCATATAGGTGCTAGAGTTGTGTAGAGAGCGGTAGCAAATGAGGCATAGGATAGGGAGACGAATGCCAGGTTGAGATTAATATTCAGATTTGAATTTTTAGTGAGCTTTGGATTTTCACAATATTACACAAGCCATAGAAAGCATTATTATCGCTTGATAACACATTTTTTTCATAGTGTTGCATTAACTGGGCAATATTCAAGTTCTAATAATGGACTAACAGTGGACTTTCCCATCTGCAGATTATACTGAATGGCCAGCGGAGGCAGTATTGCAGAGGAGAAACTCTCTGCATTGCTGGGGAAAAAAAAGAAAATCCAATCATCAGCTTTGCAAGCCTCTTTCAATTTATATGGTAAGTCACACATTTGAGACTTATACATTTGTTTGAAGGTGTGGGGTTGATCATAACATTCTGGAGTTCTCCATAGGTTAACTGATAGGCATGTGCTAAAATGAAGATGTTAGAATCTGTTAGTCCTAGTTTTTATGATTCCCAATAGCTGTAGCATAAACCTTCCTCCCTTAATTTATCAGACCACTGAATTGCTATTGGTGTACCATAACCCACAAGAATTCCAGTAAGAAGGGTGTACTGTCACTTGGCTGCCAAACAGATCTTTCTATCTACGTCCTCATATAGGTGCTAGAGTTGTGTAGAGAGCGGTAGCAAATGAGACATAGGATTGGGAGACGAATGCCAGGTTGAGATTAATATTCAGATTTGAATTTTTAGTGAGCTTTGGATTTTCACAATATTACACAAGCCATAGAAAGCATTATTATCGCTTGATAAAACATTTTTTTCATAGTGTTGCATTAACTGGGCAATATTCAAGTTCTAATAATGGACTAACAGTGGACTTTCCCATCTGCAGATTATACTGAATGGCCAGCGGAGGCAGTATTGCAGAAGAGAAACTCTCTGCATTGCTGGAAAAAAAAAAGAAAATCCAATCATCAGCTTTGCAAGCCTCTTTCAATTTATATGGTAAGTCACACATTTGAGACTTATACATTTGTTTGAAGGTGTGGGGTTGATCATAACATTCTGGAGTTCTCCATAGGTTAACTGATAGGGATGTGCTAAAATGAAGATGTTAGAATCTGTTAGTCCTAGTTTTTATGATTCCCAATAGATGTAGCATAAACCTTCCTCCCTTAATTTATCTGACCGCTGAATTGCTATTGGTGTACCATAATCCACAAGAATTCCAGTAAGAAGGGTGCACTGTCACTTGGCTGCCAAACAGATCTTTCTATCTACGTCCTCATATAGGTGCTAGAGTTGTGTAGAGAGCGGTAGCAAATGAGGCATAGGATAGGGAGACGAATGCCAGGTTGAGATTAATATTCAGATTTGAATTTTTAGTGAGCTTTGGATTTTCACAATATTACACAAGCCATAGAAAGCATTATTATCGCTTGATAACACATTTTTTTCATAGTGTTGCATTAACTGGGCAATATTCAAGTTCTAATAATGGACTAACAGTGGACTTTCCCATCTGCAGATTATACTGAATGGCCAGCGGAGGCAGTATTGCAGAGGAGAAACTCTCTGCATTGCTGGGGAAAAAAAAGAAAATCCAATCATCAGCTTTGCAAGCCTCTTTCAATTTATATGGTAAGTCACACATTTGAGACTTATACATTTGTTTGAAGGTGTGGGGTTGATCATAACATTCTGGAGTTCTCCATAGGTTAACTGATAGGCATGTGCTAAAATGAAGATGTTAGAATCTGTTAGTCCTAGTTTTTATGATTCCCAATAGCTGTAGCATAAACCTTCCTCCCTTAATTTATCAGACCACTGAATTGCTATTGGTGTACCATAACCCACAAGAATTCCAGTAAGAAGGGTGTACTGTCACTTGGCTGCCAAACAGATCTTTCTATCTACGTCCTCATATAGGTGCTAGAGTTGTGTAGAGAGCGGTAGCAAATGAGACATAGGATTGGGAGACGAATGCCAGGTTGAGATTAATATTCAGATTTGAATTTTTAGTGAGCTTTGGATTTTCACAATATTACACAAGCCATAGAAAGCATTATTATCGCTTGATAAAACATTTTTTTCATAGTGTTGCATTAACTGGGCAATATTCAAGTTCTAATAATGGACTAACAGTGGACTTTCCCATCTGCAGATTATACTGAATGGCCAGCGGAGGCAGTATTGCAGAGGAGAAACTCTCTGCATTGCTGGGGAAAAAAAAGAAAATCCAATTATCAGCTTTGCAAGCCTCTTTCAATTTATATGGTAAGTCACACATTTGAGACTTATACATTTGTTTGAAGGTGTGGGGTTGATCATAACATTCTGGAGTTCTCCATAGGTTAACTGATAGGCATGTGCTAAAATGAAGATGTTAGAATCTGTTAGTCCTAGTTTTTATGATTCCCAATAGATGTAGCATAAACCTTCCTCCCTTAATTTATCTGACCGCTGAATTGCTATTGGTGTACCATAATCCACAAGAATTCCAGTAAGAAGGGTGCACTGTCACTTGGCTGCCAAACAGATCTTTCTATCTACATCTTCATATAGGTGCTAGAGTTGTGTAGAGAGCGGTAGCAAATGAGGCATACGATTGGGAGACGAATGCCAGGTTGAGATTAATATTCAGATTTGAATTTATAGTG